>NC_082712.1:83812064-84412064 GCF_030144855.1 Hypanus sabinus | reverse complement strand
TGAGACACAGTCATTACCGACAGAGTCAAGAGGAGACTGAGATAGTCATTACTGACAGAGTCAAGAGGAGACTGAGATACAGTCATTACAGACAGAGTCAAGAGGAGACTGAGACACAGTTATTACCGACAGACTCAAGAGGAGACTGAGACACAGTCATTACCGACAGTCAAGAAGAGACTGAGATACAGTCATTACTGACAAGATTCAAGAGGAGACTGATACAGTCATTACCGTCAGAGTCAAGAGGAGACTGATACAGTCAGTACCGACAGAGTCAAGAGGAGACTGAGACACAGTCATTACCGACAGAGTCAAGAGGAGACTGAGATACAGTCATTACCGACAGAGTCAAGAGGAGACTGAGACACAGTCATTACCGACAGAGTCAAGAGGAGACTGAGACACAGTCATTACCGTCAGAGTCAAGAGGAGACTGAGACACAGTCATTACCGACAGAGTCAAGAGGAGACTGAGACACTGTCATTACGGACCGAGTCAAGAGGTGACTGAGACACAGTCATTACCGACAGTCAAGAAGAGACTGAGATAGAGTCATTACTGACAAGAGTCAAGAGGAGACTGATACAGTCATTACCGTCAGAGTCAAGAGGAGACTGAGACACAGTCATTCCCGACAGTCAAGAGGAGACTGAGATACAGTCATTACTGACAAGAGTCAAGAGGAGACTGATACAGTCATTACCGTCAGAGTCAAGAGGAGACTGATACAGTCATTACCGACAGAGTCAAGAGGAGACTGAGGTCATCATTACCCACAGTGAAGAGGAGACAGAGACATAGTCATTACCGACAGAGTCAAGAGGAGACTGAGATAGTCATTACTGACAGAGTCAAGAGGAGACTGAGATACAGTCATTACCGACAGAGTCAAGAGGAGACTGAGACACAGTTATTACCGACAGACTCAAGAGGAGACTGAGACACAGTCATTACCGACAGTCAAGAAGAGACTGAGATACAGTCATTACTGACAAGATTCAAGAGGAGACTGATACAGTCATTACCGTCAGAGTCAAGAGGAGACTGATACAGTCAGTACCGACAGAGTCAAGAGGAGACTGAGACACAGTCACTACCGACAGAGTCAAGAGGAGACTGAGATACAGTCATTACCGACAGAGTCAAGAGGAGACTGAGACACAGTCATTACCGACAGAGTCAAGAGGAGACTGAGACACAGTCATTACCGTCAGAGTCAAGAGGAGACTGAGACACAGTCATTACCGACAGAGTCAAGAGGAGACTGAGACACAGTCATAACGGACCGAGTCAAGAGGTGACTGAGACACAGTCATTACCGACAGTCAAGAGGAGACTGAGATAGAGTCATTACTGACAAGAGTCAAGAGGAGACTGATACAGTCATTACCGTCAGAGTCAAGAGGAGACTGAGACACAGTCATTCCCGACAGTCAAGAGGAGACTGAGATACAGTCATTACTGACAAGAGTCAAGAGGAGACTGATACAGTCATTACCGTCAGAGTCATGAGGAGACTGAGATAGACATTACCAACTGTCAAGAGGAGACTGAGATACAGTCATTACCGACAGAGTCAAGAGGAGACTGAGATATTCATTACCAACAGTCAAGAGGAGACTGAGACACAGTCATTACCGACAGAGTCAAGAGGAGACTGAGATAGTCATTATCAACAGTCAAGAGGAGACTGAGACACAGTTATTACCGACAGAGTCAAGAGGAGACTGAGACACAGTCATTACAGACAGTCAAGATGATACTGAGATACAGTCATTACTGACAAGAGTCAAGAGGAGACTGATACAGTCATTACCGTCAGAGTCAAGAGGAGACTGATACAGTCATTACCGACAGAGTCAAGAGGAGACTGAGGTCATCATTACCCACAGTGAAGAGGAGACTGAGACACAGTCATTACCGACAGAGTCAAGAGGAGACTGAGATAGTCATTACTGACAGAGTCAAGAGGAGACTGATACAGTCATTACCGACAGAGTCAAGAGGAGACTGAGACACAGTTATTACCGACAGAGTCAAGAGGAGACTGAGACAGAGTCATTACCGACAGAGTCAAGAGGAGACTGAGATAGTCATTACTGACAGAGTCAAGAGGAGACTGATACAGTCATTACCGTCAGAGTCAAGAGGAGACTGATACAGTCATTACCGACAGAGTCAAGAGGAGACTGAGACACAGCCATTACCGACAGAGTCAAGAGGAGACTGAGACACAGTCATTACCGTCAGAGTCAAGAGGAGACTGATACACAGTCATTACCGACAGAGTCAAGAGGAGACTGAGACACAGTCACTACCGACAGAGTCAAGAGGAAACTGAGATACAGTCATTACCGACAGATTCAAGAGGAGACTGAGACACAGTCATTACCGACAGAGTCAAGAAGAGACTGAGACACAGTCATTACCGTCAGAGTCAATAGGAGACTGAGACACAGTCATTACCGACAGAGTCAAGAGGAGACTGAGATACAGTCATTACCGACAGACTCAAGAGGAGACTGAGACACAGTCATTACCGACAGTCAAGAAGAGACTGAGATACAGTCATTACTGACAAGATTCAAGAGGAGACTGATACAGTCATTACCGTCAGAGTCAAGAGGAGACTGATACAGTCAGTACCGACAGAGTCAAGAGGAGACTGAGACACAGTCACTACCGACAGAGTCAAGAGGATTCTGAGATACAGTCATTACCGACAGAGTCAAGAGGAGACTGAGACACAGTCATTACCGACAGAGTCAAGAGGAGACTGAGACACAGTCATTACCGTCAGAGTCAAGAGGAGACTGAGACACAGTCATTACCGACAGAGTCAAGAGGAGACTGAGACACAGTCATTACGGACCGAGTCAAGAGGTGACTGAGACACAGTCATTACCGACAGTCAAGAGGAGACTGAGATAGAGTCATTACTGACAAGAGTCAAGAGGAGACTGATACAGTCATTACCGTCAGAGTCAAGAGGAGACTGAGACACAGTCATTCCCGACAGTCAAGAGGAGACTGAGATACAGTCATTACTGACAAGAGTCAAGAGGAGACTGATACAGTCATTACCGTCAGAGTCATGAGGAGACTGAGATAGACATTACCAACAGTCAAGAGGAGACTGAGATACAGTCATTACCGACAGAGTCAAGAGGAGACTGAGATATTCATTACCAACAGTCAAGAGGAGACTGAGACACAGTCATTACCGACAGAGTCAAGAGGAGACTGAGATAGTCATTATCAACAGTCAAGAGGAGACTGAGACACAGTTATTACCAGCAGAGTCAAGAGGAGACTGAGATAGTCATTACTGACAGAGTCAAGAGGAGACTGAGATACAGTCATTACCGACAGAGTCAAGAGGAGACTGAGACACAGTTATTACCGACAGAGTCAAGAGGAGACTGTGACACAGTCATTACCGCCACTCAAGAGGAGACTGAGATACAGTCATTACTGACAAGAGTCAAGAGGAGACTGATACAGTCATTACCGTCAGAGTCAAGAGGAGACTGATACAGTCATTACCGACAGAGTCAAGAGGGGACTGAGACATAGTGATTACCGACAGAGTCAAGAGGAGACTGAGATAGTCATTACTGACAGAGTCAAGAGGAGACTGATACAGTCATTACCGTCAGTCAAGAGGAGACTGAGATAGTCATTACCGACAGAGTCAAGAGGAGACTGAGATACAGTCATTACCGACAGAGTCAAGAGGAGACTGAGACACAGTCATTACCAACAGAGTCAAGAGGAGACTGAGACACAGTCATTACTGACAAGAGTCAAGAGGAGACTGATACAGTCATTACCGACAGAGTCAAGAGGAGACTGAGATAGTCATTACTGACAGAGTCAAGAGGAGACTGAGATACAGTCATTACCGACAGGGTCAAGAGGAGACTGAGACACAGTCATTACCGACAGTGAAGAGGAGACTGAGATACAGTCATTACTAACAAGAGTCAACAGGAGACTGATACAGTCATTACCGTCAGAGTCAAGAGGAGACTGATAGAGTCATTACCGACAGAGTCAAGAGGAGACTGAGGTAGTCATTACAAAGAGTGAAGGGGAGACTGAGACACAGTCATTACCGACAGAGTCAAGAGGAGACTGAGATAGTCATTACTGACAGAGTCAAGAGGAGACTGAGATACAGTCATTACCGACAGAGTCAAGAGGAGACTGAGACACAGTTATTACCGACAGACTCAAGAGGAGACTGAGACACAGTCATTACCGACAGTCAAGAAGAGACTGAGATACAGTCATTACTGACAAGATTCAAGAGGAGACTGATACAGTCATTACCGTCAGAGTCAAGAGGAGACTGATACAGTCAGTACCGACAGAGTCAAGAGGAGACTGAGACACAGTCACTACCGACAGATTCAAGAGGAGACTGAGATACAGTCATTACCGACAGAGTCAAGAGGAGACTGAGACACAGTCATTACCGACAGAGTCAAGAGGAGACTGAGACACAGTCATTACCGTCAGAGTCAAGAGGAGACAGAGACACAGTCATTACCGACAGAGTCAAGAGGAGACTGAGACACAGTCATTACGGACCGAGTCAAGAGGTGACTGAGACACAGTCATTACCGACAGTCAAGAAGAGACTGAGATGGAGTCATTACTGACAAGAGTCAAGAGGAGTCTGATACAGTCATTACCGTCAGAGTCAAGAGGAGACTGAGACACAGTCATTCCCGACAGTCAAGAGGAGACTGAGATACAGTCATTACTGACAAGAGTCAGGAGGAGACTGATACAGTCATTATCGTCAGAGTCATGAGGAGACTGAGATAGACATTACCAACAGTCAAGAGGAGACTGAGATACTGTCATTACCGACAGAGTCAAGAGGAGACTGAGATATTCATTACCAACCGTCAAGAGGAGACTGAGACACAGTCATTACCGACAGAGTCAAGAGGAGACTGAGATAGTCATTATCAACAGTCAAGAGGAGACTGAGACACAGTTATTACCGACAGAGTCAAGAGGAGACTGAGACACAGTCATTACAGACAGAGTCAAGAGGAGACTGAGACACAGTCATTACCAACAGAGTCAAGAGGAGACTGAGACACAGTCATTACTGACAAGAGTCAAGAGGAGACTGATACAGTCATTACCGACAGAGTCAAGAGGAGACTGAGATAGTCATTACTGACAGAGTGAAGAGGAGACTGAGATACAGTCATTACCGACAGGGTCAAGAGGAGACTGAGACACAGTCATTACCGACAGTGAAGAGGAGACTGAGATACAGTCATTACTAACAAGAGTCAACAGGAGACTGATACAGTCATTACCGTCAGAGTCAAGAGGAGACTGATAGAGTCATTACCGACAGAGTCAAGAGGAGACTGAGGTAGTCATTACAAACAGTGAAGAGGAGACTGAGACACAGTCATTACCGACAGAGTCAAGAGGAGACTGAGATAGTCATTACTGACAGAGTCAAGAGGAGACTGAGATACAGTCATTACCGACAGAGTCAAGAGGAGACTGAGACACAGTTATTACCGACAGACTCAAGAGGAGACTGAGACACAGTCATTACCGACAGTCAAGAAGAGACTGAGATACAGTCATTACTGACAAGATTCAAGAGGAGACTGATACAGTCATTACCGTCAGAGTCAAGAGGAGACTGATACAGTCAGTACCGACAGAGTCAAGAGGAGACTGAGACACAGTCACTACCGACAGAGTCAAGAGGAGACTGAGATACAGTCATTACCGACAGAGTCAAGAGGAGACTGAGACACAGTCATTACCGACAGAGTCAAGAGGAGACTGAGACACAGTCATTACCGTCAGAGTCAAGAGGAGACTGAGACACAGTCATTACCGACAGAGTCAAGAGGAGACTGAGACACAGTCATTACGGACCGAGTCAAGAGGTGACTGAGACACAGTCATTACCGACAGTCAAGAAGAGACTGAGATGGAGTCATTACTGACAAGAGTCAAGAGGAGACTGATACAATCATTACCGTCAGAGTCAAGAGGAGACTGAGACACAGTCATTCCCGACAGTCAAGAGCAGACTGAGATACAGTCATTACTGACAAGAGTCAGGAGGAGACTGATACAGTCATTATCGTCAGAGTCATGAGGAGACTGAGATAGACATTACCAACAGTCAAGAGGAGACTGAGATACAGTCATTACCGACAGAGTCAAGAGGAGACTGAGATATTCATTACCAACAGTCAAGAGGAGACTGAGACACAGTCATTACCGACAGAGTCAAGAGGAGACTCAGATAGTCATTATCAACAGTCAAGAGGAGACTGAGACACAGTTATTACCGACAGAGTCAAGAGGAGTCTGAGACACAGTCATTACAGACAATCAAGATGATACTGAGATACAGTCATTACTGACAAGAGTCAAGAGGAGACTGATACAGTCATTACCATCAGAGTCAAGAGGAGACTGATACAGTCATTACCGACAGAGTCAAGAGGAGACTGAGACACAGTTATTACCGACAGAGTCAAGAGGAGACTGAGACACAGTCATTACCGACAGTCAAGAGGAGAATGACATACAGTCATTTCTGAGAAGAGTCAAGAGGAGACTTATACAGTCATTACGGTCAGAGTCAAGAGGAGACTGATACAGTCATTACCGACAGAGTCAAGAGGGGACTGAGACGGAGTCATTACCGACAGAGTCAAGAGGAGTCTGAGATAGTCATTACTGACAGACTCAAGAGGAGACTGATACAGTCATTACCGTCAGAGTCAAGAGGAGACTGATACAGTCATTACCGACAGAGTCAAGAGGAGACTGAGATACAGTCATTACCGACAGAGTCAAGAGGAGACTGAGACACAGTTATTACCGACAGACTCAAGAGGAGACTGAGACACAGTCATTACCGACAGTCAAGAAGAGACTGAGATACAGTCATTACTGACAAGATTCAAGAGGAGACTGATACAGTCATTACCGTCAGAGTCAAGAGGAGACTGATACAGTCAGTACCGACAGAGTCAAGAGGAGACTGAGACACAGTCACTACCGACAGAGTCAAGAGGAGACTGAGATACAGTCATTACCGACAGAGTCAAGAGGAGACTGAGACACAGTCATTACCGACAGAGTCAAGAGGAGACTGAGACACAGTCATTACCGTCAGAGTCAAGAGGAGACTGAGACACAGTCATTACCGACAGAGTCAAGAGGAGACTGAGACACAGTCATTACGGACCGAGTCAAGAGGTGACTGAGACACAGTCATTACCGACAGTCAAGAAGAGACTGAGATGGAGTCATTACTGACAAGAGTCAAGAGGAGACTGATACGGTCATTACCGTCAGAGTCAAGAGGAGACTGAGACACAGTCATTCCCGACAGTCAAGAGGAGACTGAGATACAGTCATTACTGACAAGAGTCAGGAGGAGACTGATACAGTCATTATCGTCAGAGTCATGAGGAGACTGAGATAGACATTACCAACAGTCAAGAGGAGACTGAGATACAGTCATTACCGACAGAGTCAAGAGGAGACTGAGATATTCATTACCAACAGTCAAGAGGAGACTGAGACACAGTCATTACCGACAGAGTCAAGAGGAGACTGAGATAGTCATTATCAACAGTCAAGAGGAGACTGAGACACAGTTATTACCGACAGAGTCAAGAGGAGACTGAGACACAGTCATTACAGACAGTCAAGATGATACTGAGATACAGTCATTACTGACAAGAGTCAAGAGGAGACTGATACAGTCATTACCGTCAGAGTCAAGAGGAGACTGATACAGTCATTACCGACAGAGTCAAGAGGAGACTGAGGTCATCATTACCCACAGTGAAGAGGAGACTGAGACACAGTCATTACCGACAGAGTCAAGAGGAGACTGAGATAGTCATTACTGACAGAGTCAAGAGGAGACTGAGACACAGTCACTACCGACAGAGTCAAGAGGAGACTGAGACACAGTTATTACCGACAGAGTCAAGAGGAGACTGAGACACAGTCATTACCGACAGTCAAGAGGAGACTGACATACAGTCATTTCTGAGAAGAGTCAAGAGGAGACTGATACAGTCATTACGGTCAGAGTCAAGAGGGGACTGAGACAGAGTCATTACCGACAGAGTCAAGAGGAGTCTGAGATAGTCATTACTGACAGAGTCAAGAGGAGACTGATACAGTCATTACCGTCAGAGTCAAGAGGAGACTGATACAGTCATTACCGACAGAGTCAAGAGGAGACTGAGACACAGTCATTACCGACAGAGTCAAGAGGAGACTGAGACACAGTCATTACCGTCAGAGTCAAGAGGAGACTGATACACAGTCATTACCGACAGAGTCAAGAGGAGACTGAGACACAGTCACTACCGACAGAGTCAAGAGGAAACTGAGATACAGTCATTACCGACAGAGTCAAGAGGAGACTGAGACACAGTCATTACCGACAGAGTCAAGAAGAGACTGAGACACAGTCATTACCGTCAGAGTCAATAGGAGACTGAGACACAGTCATTACCGACAGAGTCAAGAGGAGACTGAGATACAGTCATTACCGACAGAGTCAAGAGGAGACTGAGATACAGTCATTACTGACAGAGTCAAGAGGAGACTGATACAGTCATTACTGTCAGAGTCAAGAGTAGACTGAGATAGTCATTACCGACAGAGTCAAGAGGAGACTGAGACACAGTCATTACGGACAGAGTCAAGAGGTGACTGAGACACAGTCATTACCGACAGTCAAGAGGAGACTGAGATAGAGTCATTACTGACAAGAGTCAAGAGGAGACTGATACAGTCATTACCGTCAGAGTCAAGAGGAGACTGAGACACAGTCATTACAGACAGAGTCAAGAGGTGACTGAGATTGTCATTACCAACAGTCAAGAGGAGACTGAGACACAGTCATTACCGACAGAGTTAAGAGGAGACAGTGATACAGTCATTACTGACAAGAGTCAAGTGGAGACTGATACAGTCATTACCGTCAGAGTCAAGCGGAGACTGAGACACAGTCATTACCGACAGTCAAGAGGAGACTGAGACACAGTCATTACGGACATAGTCAAGAGGTGACTGAGACACAGTCATTACCGACAGTCAAGAGGAGACTGAGATACAGTCATTACTGAAAAGAGTCAAGAGGAGACTGATACAGTCATTACCGACAGAGTCAAGAAGAGATTGAGACACAGTCATTACCGACAGAGTTAAGAGGAGACTGAGATAGTCATTACTGACAAGAGTCAAGAGCAGACTGATACAGTCATTACCGTCAGTCAAGAGGAGACTGAGATACAGTCATTACTGACAAGAGTCAAGAGGAGACTGATACAGTCATTACCGACAGAGTCAAGAGGAGACTGAGATAGTCATTACCAGTAGTCAAGAGGAGACTGAGACACAGTCATTACCGACAGAGTCAAGAGGAGACTGAGACACAGTCATTACCGACAGAGTCAAGAGGAGACTGAGATAAAGTCATTACCGCCAGAGTCAAGAGGAGACTGAGACACAGTCATTACCGACAGTCAAGAGGAGACTGAGATAGAGTCATTACTGACAAGAGTCAAGAGGAGACTGATACAATCATTACCGTCAGAGTCAAGAGGAGACTGAGACACAGTCATTAACGACAGTGTCAAGAGGAGACTGAGATTGTCATTACCAACAGTCAAGAGGAGACTGAGACACAGTCATTACTGACAGAGTCAAGACGAGACAGTGATACAGTCATTACTGACAAGAGTCAAGTGGAGACTGATACAGTCATTACCGTCAGAGTCAAGCGGAGACTGAGACACAGTCATTACCGACAGTCAAGAGGAGACTGAGACACAGTCATTACGGACATAGTCAAGAGGTGACTGAGACACAGTCATTACCGACAGTCAAGAGGAGACTGAGATACAGTCATTACTGGAAAGAGTCAAGAGGAGACTGATACAGTCATTACCGACAGAGTCAAGAGGAGATTGAGACACAGTCATTACCGACAGAATTAAGAGGAGACTGAGATAGTCATTACCAACAGTCAAGAGGAGACTGAGACACAGTCATTACCGACAGAGTCAAGAGGAGACTGAGATAGTCATTACTGACAAGAGTCAAGAGCAGACTGATACAGTCATTACCGTCAGTCAAGAGGAGACTGAGACACAGTCATTACGGACATAGTCAAGAGGTGACTGAGACACAGTCATTACCGACAGTCAAGAAGAAACTGAGATACAGTCATTACTGACAAGATTCAAGAGGAGACTGATACAGTCATTACCGTCAGAGTCAAGAGGAGACTGATACAGTCAGTACCGACAGAGTCAAGAGGAGACTGAGACACAGTCACTACCGACAGAGTCAAGAGGAGACTGAGATACAGTCATTACCGACAGAGTCAAGAGGAGACTGGGACACAGTCATTACCGACAGAGTCAAGAGGAGACTGAGACACAGTCATTACCGTCAGAGTCAAGAGGAGACTGAGACACAGTCATTACCGACAGAGTCAAGAGGAGACTGAGACACAGTCATTACGGACCGAGTCAAGAGGTGACTGAGACACAGTCATTACCGACAGTCAAGAAGAGACTGAGATGGAGTCATTACTGACAAGAGTCAAGAGGAGACTGATACGGTCATTACCGTCAGAGTCAACAGGAGACTGAGACACAGTCATTCCCGACAGTCAAGAGGAGACTGAGATACAGTCATTACTGACAAGAGTCAGGAGGAGACTGATACAGTCATTATCGTCAGAGTCATGAGGAGACTGAGATAGACATTACCAACAGTCAAGAGGAGACTGAGATACAGTCATTACCGACAGAGTCAAGAGGAGACTGAGATATTCATTACCAACAGTCAAGAGGAGACTGAGACACAGTCATTACCGACAGAGTCAAGAGGAGACTGAGATAGTCATTATCAACAGTCAAGAGGAGACTGAGACACAGTTATTACCGACAGAGTCAAGAGGAGACTGAGACACAGTCATTACAGACAGTCAAGATGATACTGAGATACAGTCATTACTGACAAGAGTCAAGAGGAGACTGATACAGTCATTACCGTCAGAGTCAAGAGGAGACTGATACAGTCATTACCGACAGAGTCAAGAGGAGACTGAGGTCATCATTACCCACAGTGAAGAGGAGACTGAGACACAGTCATTACCGACAGAGTCAAGAGGAGACTGAGATAGTCATTACTGACAGAGTCAAGAGGAGACTGAGACACAGTCACTACCGACAGAGTCAAGAGGAGACTGAGACACAGTTATTACCGACAGAGTCAAGAGGAGACTGAGACACAGTCATTACCGACAGTCAAGAGGAGACTGACATACAGTCATTTCTGAGAAGAGTCAAGAGGAGACTGATACAGTCATTACGGTCAGAGTCAAGAGGGGACTGAGACAGAGTCATTACCGTCAGAGTCAAGAGGAGTCTGAGATAGTCATTACTGACAGAGTCAAGAGGAGACTGATACAGTCATTACCGTCAGAGTCAAGAGGAGACTGATACAGTCATTACCGACAGAGTCAAGAGGAGACTGAGACACAGTCATTACCGACAGAGTCAAGAGGAGACTGAGACACAGTCATTACCGTCAGAGTCAAGAGGAGACTGATACACAGTCATTACCGACAGAGTCAAGAGGAGACTGAGACACAGTCACTACCGACAGAGTCAAGAGGAAACTGAGATACAGTCATTACCGACAGAGTCAAGAGGAGACTGAGACACAGTCATTACCGACAGAGTCAAGAAGAGACTGAGACACAGTCATTACCGTCAGAGTCAATAGGAGACTGAGACACAGTCATTACCGACAGAGTCAAGAGGAGACTGAGATACAGTCATTACCGACAGAGTCAAGAGGAGACTGAGATACAGTCATTACTGACAGAGTCAAGAGGAGACTGATACAGTCATTACTGTCAGAGTCAAGAGTAGACTGAGATAGTCATTACCGACAGAGTCAAGAGGAGACTGAGACACAGTCATTACGGACAGAGTCAAGAGGTGACTGAGACACAGTCATTACCGACAGTCAAGAGGAGACTGAGATAGAGTCATTACTGACAAGAGTCAAGAGGAGACTGATACAGTCATTACCGTCAGAGTCAAGAGGAGACTGAGACACAGTCATTACAGACAGAGTCAAGAGGTGACTGAGATTGTCATTACCAACAGTCAAGAGGAGACTGAGACACAGTCATTACCGACAGAGTTAAGAGGAGACAGTGATACAGTCATTACTGACAAGAGTCAAGTGGAGACTGATACAGTCATTACCGTCAGAGTCAAGCGGAGACTGAGACACAGTCATTACCGACAGTCAAGAGGAGACTGAGACACAGTCATTACGGACATAGTCAAGAGGTGACTGAGACACAGTCATTACCGACAGTCAAGAGGAGACTGAGATACAGTCATTACTGAAAAGAGTCAAGAGGAGACTGATACAGTCATTACCGACAGAGTCAAGAAGAGATTGAGACACAGTCATTACCGACAGAGTTAAGAGGAGACTGAGATAGTCATTACTGACAAGAGTCAAGAGCAGACTGATACAGTCATTACCGTCAGTCAAGAGGAGACTGAGATACAGTCATTACTGACAAGAGTCAAGAGGAGACTGATTCAGTCATTACCGTCAGAGTCAAGAGGAGACTGAGATAGACATTACCAACAGTCAAGAGGAGACTGAGATACAGTCATTACCGACAGAGTCAAGAGGAGACTGAGATAGTCATTACCAGCAGTCAAGAGGAGACTGAGACACAGTCATTACCGACAGAGTCAAGAGGAGACTGAGACACAGTCATTACCGACAGAGTCAAGAGGAGACTGAGATAAAGTCATTACCGCCAGAGTCAAGAGGAGACTGAGACACAGTCATTACCGACAGTCAAGAGGAGACTGAGATAGAGTCATTACTGACAAGAGTCAAGAGGAGACTGATACAATCATTACCGTCAGAGTCAAGAGGAGACTGAGACACAGTCATTACCGACAGAGTCAAGAGGAGACTGAGATAGTTATTACCAACAGTCATGAGGAGACTGAGACACAGTCATTACTGACAGAGTCAAGAGGAGACTGAGATAGTCATTACCGACAGAGTCAAGAGGAGACTGAGATAGTCATTACTGACAGAGTCAAGAGGAGACTGAGACACAGTCATTACCGACAGAGTCAAGAGGAGACTGAGACACTGTCATTACCGACAGTCAAGAGGAGACTGATACAGTCATTACCGACAGAGTTAAGAGGAGACTGAGACACAGTCATTACCGACAGAGTCAAGAGGAGACTAACATAGTCATTACCAACAGTCAAGAGGAGACTGAGACACAGTCATTACCGACAGAGTCAAGAGGAGACTGAGACACAGTCATTACCGACAGAGTCACGAGGAGACTGAGACACAGTCATTACCGACAGAGTCAAGAGGAGACTGAGATACAGTCATTACTGACAAGAGTCAAGAGGAGACTGATACAGTCATTACCGTCAGAGTCAAGAGGAGACTGAGATACAGTCATTACCGACAGAGTCAAGAGGAGACTGAGACACAGTCATTACCAACAGAGTCAAGAGGAGACTGAGACACAGTCATTACTGACAAGAGTCAAGAGGAGACTGATACAGTCATTACCAACAGAGTCAAGAGGAGACTGAGATAGTCATTACTGACAGATTCAAGAGGAGACTGAGATACAGTCATTACCGAGAGAGTCAAGAGGAGACTGAGACACAGTCATTACCGACAGAGTCAAGAGCAGACTGAGACACAGTCATTACCGACAGAGTCAACAGGAGACTGATACAGTCATTACCGTCAGAGTCAAGAGGAGACTGATAGAGTCATTACCGACAGAGTCAAGAGGAGACTGAGGTAGTCATTACAAACAGTGAAGAGGAGACTGAGACACAGTCATTACCGACAGTCAAGAGGAGACTGAGATAGTCATTACTAACAGAGTCAAGAGGAGACTGAGATACAGTCATTACCGACAGAGTCAAGAGGAGACTGAGACACAGTTATTACCGACAGAGTCAAGAGGAGACTGAGACACAGTCATTACCGACAGTCAAGAGGAGACTGAGATACAGTCATTACTGACAAGATTCAAGAGGAGACTGATACAGTCATTAACGTCAGAGTCAAGAGGACACTGATACAGTCATTTCCAACAGAGTCAAGAGGGTACTGAGACACAGTCATTACCAACAGATTCAAGAGGAGACTGAGATAGTCATTACTGACAGAGTCAAGAGGAGACTGATACAGTCATTACCGTCAGAGTCAAGAGGAAACTGATACAGTCATTACCGACAGAGTCAAGAGGAGACTGAGACACAGTCATTAGAGTCAGAGTCAAGAGGAGACTGATACACAGTCATTACCGTCAGAGTCAAGAGGAGACTGAGACACAGTCACTACCGACAGAGTCAAGAGGAAACTGAGATACAGTCATTACCGACAGAGTCAAGAGGAGACTGAGACACAGTCATTACCGACAGAGTCAAGAGGAGACTGAGACACAGTCATTACTGACAGAGTCAAGAGGAGACTGAGACACAGTCATTACCGACAGAGTCACGAGGAGACTGAGACACAGTCATTACCGACAGAGTCAAGAGGAGACTGAGATACAGTCATTACTGACAAGAGTCAAGAGGAGACTGATACAGTCATTACCGTCAGAGTCAAGAGGAGACTGAGATACAGTCATTACCGACAGAGTCAAGAGGAGACTGTGACACAGTCATTACCGACAGAGTCAAGAGGAGACTGAGACACAGTCATTACCGACAGAGTCAAGAGGAGACTGAGATAAACTCATTACCGCCAGAGTCAAGAGGAGACTGAGACACAGTCATTACCGACAGTCAAGAGGAGACTGAGATACCGTCATTACCGACAAGAGTCAAGAGGAGACTGAGAGAGTCATTACCGCCAGAGGCAAGAGGAGACTGATACAGTCATTACCGACAGAGTCAAGAGGAGACTGAGGTAGTCATTACCAACAGTGAAGAGGAGACTGATACACAGTCATTACCGACAGAGTCAAGAGGAGACTGAGACACAGTCTTTACCGACAGAGTCAAGAGGAGACAGAGATAGTCATTACTGACAGAGTCAAGAGGAGACTGATACAGTCATTACCGTCAGAGAGAAGAGACTGAGAGAGTCATTACCGACAGAGTCAAGAGGAGACTGAGATACAGTCATTACCGACAGAGTCAAGAGGAGACTGAGATAGTCATTACCAACAGTGAAGAGGAGACTGAGACACAGTCATTACCGACAGAGTCAAGAGGAGACTGAGATAGTCATTACCAACAGTGAAGAGGAGACTGAGACACAGTCATTACCAACAGAGTCAAGAGGAGACTGAGACACAGTCATTACTGACAAGAGTCAAGAGGAGACTGATACAGTCATTACCAACAGAGTCAAGAGGAGACTGAGATAGTCATTACTGACAGATTCAAGAGGAGACTGAGATACAGTCATTACCGAGAGAGTCAAGAGGAGACTGAGACACAGTCATTACCGACAGAGTCAAGAGCAGACTGAGACACAGTCATTACCGACAGAGTCAACAGGAGACTGATACAGTCATTACCGTCAGAGTCAAGAGGAGACTGATAGAGTCATTACCGACAGAGTCAAGAGGAGACTGAGGTAGTCATTACAAACAGTGAAGAGGAGACTGAGACACAGTCATTACCGACAGTCAAGAGGAGACTGAGATAGTCATTACTAACAGAGTCAAGAGGAGACTGAGATACAGTCATTACCGACAGAGTCAAGAGGAGACTGAGACACAGTTATTACCGACAGAGTCAAGAGGAGACTGAGACACAGTCATTACCGACAGTCAAGAGGAGACTGAGATACAGTCATTACTGACAAGATTCAAGAGGAGACTGATACAGTCATTAACGTCAGAGTCAAGAGGAAACTGATACAGTCATTTCCAACAGAGTCAAGAGGGTACTGAGACACAGTCATTACCGACAGATTCAAGAGGAGACTGAGATAGTCATTACTGACAGAGTCAAGAGGAGACTGATACAGTCATTACCGTCAGAGTCAAGAGGAAACTGATACAGTCATTACCGACAGAGTCAAGAGGAGACTGAGACACAGTCATTAGAGTCAGAGTCAAGAGGAGACTGATACACAGTCATTACCGTCAGAGTCAAGAGGAGACTGAGACACAGTCACTACCGACAGAGTCAAGAGGAAACTGAGATACAGTCATTACCGACAGAGTCAAGAGGAGACTGAGACACAGTCATTACCGACAGAGTCAAGAGGAGACTGAGACACAGTCATTACTGACAGAGTCAAGAGGAGACTGAGACACAGTCATTACCGACAGAGTCACGAGGAGACTGAGACACAGTCATTACCGACAGAGTCAAGAGGAGACTGAGATACAGTCATTACTGACAAGAGTCAAGAGGAGACTGATACAGTCATTACCGTCAGAGTCAAGAGGAGACTGAGATACAGTCATTACCGACAGAGTCAAGAGGAGACTGAGACACAGTCATTACCGACAGAGTCAAGAGGAGACTGAGACACAGTCATTACCGACAGAGTCAAGAGGAGACTGAGATAAACTCATTACCGCCAGAGTCAAGAGGAGACTGAGACACAGTCATTACCGACAGTCAAGAGGAGACTGAGATACCGTCATTACCGACAAGAGTCAAGAGGAGACTGAGAGAGTCATTACCGCCAGAGGCAAGAGGAGACTGATACAGTCATTACCGACAGAGTCAAGAGGAGACTGAGGTAGTCATTACCAACAGTGAAGAGGAGACTGATACACAGTCATTACCGACAGAGTCAAGAGGAGACTGAGACACAGTCTTTACCGACAGAGTCAAGAGGAGACAGAGATAGTCATTACTGACAGAGTCAAGAGGAGACTGATACAGTCATTACCGTCAGAGAGAAGAGACTGAGAGAGTCATTACCGACAGAGTCAAGAGGAGACTGAGATACAGTCATTACCGACAGAGTCAAGAGGAGACTGAGATAGTCATTACCAACAGTCAAGAGGAGACTGAGACACAGTCATTACCGACAGTGAAGAGGAGACTGAGATACAGTCATTACTGAAAAGAGTCAACAGGAGACTGATACAGTCATTACCGTCCGAGTCAAGAGGAGACTGATAGAGTCATTACTGACAGAGTCAAGAGGAGACTGAGACACAGTCATTACCGACAGAGTCAAGAGGAGACTGAGACACATTCATTACCGACAGAGTCAAGAGGTGACTGAGACACAGTCATTACCGACAGTCAAGAGGAGACTGAGATACAGTCATTACTGACAAGAGTCAAGAGGAGACTGATACAGTCATTACCGCCAGTCAAGAGGAGACTGAGACACAGTCATTACCGACAGAGTCAAGAGGAGAGTGAGATACAGTCATTACTGACAAGAGTCAAGAGGAGACAGATACAGTCATTACTGTCAGAGTCAAGAGGAGACTGATACAGTCATTACCGACAGAGTCAAGAGGAGACTGAGGTAATAATTACCAACAGTGAAGAGGAGACTGAGACACAGTCATTACCGACAGAGTCAAGAGGAGACTGAGATAGTCATTACTGACAGAGTCAAGCGGAGACTGAGACAGTCATTACCGACACAGAGTCAAGAGGATACTGAGATAGTCATTACCAACAGAGTCAAGAGGAGACTGAGACACAGTCATTACCAACATAGTCAAGAGGAGACTGAGACACTTTCATTACCGACAGAGTCAAGAGGAGACTGAGACACAGTCATTACCGACAGAGTCAAGAGGAGACTGAGACACAGTCATTACCGACAAGAGTCAAGAGGAGACTGAGAGAGTCATTACCGCCAGAGTCAAGAGGAGACTGAGATAGTCATTACTGACAGAGTCAAGAGGAGACTAATACAGTCATTACCGTCAAATTCAAGAGGAGACTGATACAGTCATTACCGACAGAGTCAAGAGGAGACTGAGACACAGTCATTACCGACAGAGTCAAGAGGAGACTGAGATAGTTATTACCAACAGTCATGAGGAGACTGAGACACAGTCATTACTGACAGAGTCAAGAGGAGACTGAGATAGTCATTACCGACAGAGTCAAGAGGAGACTGAGAGAGTCATTACTGACCGAGTCAAGAGGAGACTGAGACACAGTCATTACCGACAGAGTCAAGAGGAGACTGAGACACTGTCATTACCGACAGTCAAGAGGAGACTGATACAGTCATTACCGACAGAGTCAAGAGGAGACTGAGACCCAGTCATTACCGACAGAGTCAAGAGGAGACTAACATAGTCATTACCAACAGTCAAGAGGAGACTGAGACACAGTCATTACCGACAGAGTCAAGAGGAGACTGAGACACAGTCATTACCGACAGAGTCACGAGGAGACTGAGACACAGTCATTACCGTCAGAGTCAACAGGAGACTGAGACACAGTTATTACCGACAGTCAAGAGGAGACTGAGATAGTCATTACTAACAGAGTCAAGAGGAGACTGAGATACAGTCATTACCGACAGAGTCAAGAGGAGACTGAGACACAGTTATTACCGACAGAGTCAAGAGGAGACTGAGACACAGTCATTACCGACAGTCAAGAGGAGACTGAGATACAGTCATTACTGACAAGATTCAAGAGTAGACTGATACAGTCATTAACGTCAGAGTCAAGAGGAAACTGATACAGTCATTTCCAACAGAGTCAAGAGGGTACTGAGACACAGTCATTACCGACAGATTCAAGAGGAGACTGAGATAGTCATTACTGACAGAGTCAAGAGGAGACTGATACAGTCATTACCGTCAGAGAGAAGAGACTGAGAGAGTCATTACCGACAGAGTCAAGAGGAAACTGAGATAGTCATTACCAACAGTCAAGAGGAGACTGAGACACAGTCATTACCGACAGTGAAGAGGAGACTGAGATACAGTCATTACTGAAAAGAGTCAACAGGAGACTGATACAGTCATTACCGTCCGAGTCAAGAGGAGACTGATAGAGTCATTACTGACAGAGTCAAGAGGAGACTGAGACACAGTCATTACCGACACAGTCAAGAGGAGACTGAGACACAGTCATTACCGACAGAGTCAAGAGGAGACTGAGACACAGTCATTACTGACAGAGTCAAGAGGAGACTGAGACACAGTCATTACCGACAGAGTCACGAGGAGACTGAGACACAGTCATTACCGACAGAATCAAGAGGAGACTGAGATACAGTCATTACTGACAAGAGTCAAGAGGAGACTGATACAGTCATTATCGTCAGAGTCATGAGGAGACTGATACAGTCATTACCGTCAGAGTCATGAGGAGACTGAGATAGACATTACCAACAGTCAAGAGGAGACTGAGATACAGTCATTACCGACAGAGTCAAGAGGAGACTGAGATATTCATTACCAACCGTCAAGAGGAGACTGAGACACAGTCATTACCGACAGAGTCAAGAGGAGACTGAGATAGTCATTATCAACAGTCAAGAGGAGACTGAGACACAGTTATTACCGACAGAGTCAAGAGGAGACTGAGACACAGTCATTACAGACAGAGTCAAGAGGAGACTGAGACACAGTCATTACCAACAGAGTCAAGAGGAGACTGAGACACAGTCATTACTGACAAGAGTCAAGAGGAGACTGATACAGTCATTACCGACAGAGTCAAGAGGAGACTGAGATAGTCATTACTGACAGAGTGAAGAGGAGACTGAGATACAGTCATTACTGAAAAGAGTCAACAGGAGACTGATACAGTCATTACCGTCCGAGTCAAGAGGAGACTGATAGAGTCATTACTGACAGAGTCAAGAGGAGACTGAGACACAGTCATTACCGACAGAGTCAAGAGGAGACTGAGACACATTCATTACCGACAGAGTCAAGAGGTGACTGAGACACAGTCATTACCGACAGTCAAGAGGAGACTGAGATACAGTCATTACTGACAAGAGTCAAGAGGAGACTGATACAGTCATTACCGCCAGTCAAGAGGAGACTGAGACACAGTCATTACCGACAGAGTCAAGAGGAGAGTGAGATACAGTCATTACTGACAAGAGTCAAGAGGAGACAGATACAGTCATTACTGTCAGAGTCAAGAGGAGACTGATACAGTCATTACCGACAGATTCAAGAGGAGACTGAGGTAACAATTACCAACAGTGAAGAGGAGACAGAGACACAGTCATTACCGACAGAGTCAAGAGGAGACTGAGATAGTCATTACTGACAGAGTCAAGCGGAGACTGAGACAGCCATTACCGACACAGAGTCAAGAGGATACTGAGATAGTCATTACCAACAGAGTCAAGAGGAGACTGAGACACAGTCATTACCAACATAGTCAAGAGGAGACTGAGACACATTCATTACCGACAGAGTCAAGAGGAGACTGAGACACAGTCATTACCGACAGAGTCAAGAGGAGACTGAGACACAGTCATTACCGACAAGAGTCAAGAGGAGACTGAGAGAGTCATTACCGCCAGAGTCAAGAGGAGACTGAGATAGTCATTACTGACAGAGTCAAGAGGAGACTAATACAGTCATTACCGTCAAATTCAAGAGGAGACTGATACAGTCATTACCGACAGAGTCAAGAGGAGACTGGGACACAGTCATTACCGACAGAGTCAAGAGGAGACTGAGATAGTTATTACCAACAGTCATGAGGAGACTGAGACACAGTCATTACTGACAGAGTCAAGAGGAGACTGAGATAGTCATTACCGACAGAGTCAAGAGGAGACTGAGATAGTCATTACTGACAGAGTCAAGAGGAGACTGAGACACAGTCATTACCGACAGAGTCAAGAGGAGACTGAGACACTGTCATTACCGACAGTCAAGAGGAGACTGATACAGTCATTACCGACAGAGTTAAGAGGAGACTGAGACACAGTCATTACCGACAGAGTCAAGAGGAGACTAACATAGTCATTACCAACAGTCAAGAGGAGACTGAGACACGGTCATTACCGACAGAGTCAAGAGGAGACTGAGACACAGTCATTACCGACAGAGTCACGAGGAGACTGAGACACAGTCATTACCGACAGAGTCAAGAGGAGACTGAGATACAGTCATTACTGACAAGAGTCAAGAGGAGACTGATACAGTCATTACCGTCAGAGTCAAGAGGAGACAGAGATACAGTCATTACCGACAGAGTCAAGAGGAGACTGAGACACAGTCATTACCAACAGAGTCAAGAGGAGACTGAGACACAGTCATTACTGACAAGAGTCAAGAGGAGACTGATACAGTCATTACCAACAGAGTCAAGAGGAGACTGAGATAGTCATTACTGACAGATTCAAGAGGAGACTGAGATACAGTCATTACCGAGAGAGTCAAGAGGAGACTGAGACACAGTCATTACCGACAGAGTCAACAGGAGACTGATACAGTCATTACCGTCAGAGTCAAGAGGAGACTGATAGAGTCATTACCGACAGAGTCAAGAGGAGACTGAGGTAGTCATTACAAACAGTGAAGAGGAGACTGAGACACAGTCATTACCGACAGTCAAGAGGAGACTGAGATAGTCATTACTAACAGAGTCAAGAGGAGACTGAGATACAGTCATTACCGACAGAGTCAAGAGGAGACTGAGACACAGTTATTACCGACAGAGTCAAGAGGAGACTGAGACACAGTCATTACCGACAGTCAAGAGGAGACTGAGATACAGTCATTACTGACAAGATTCAAGAGGAGACTGATACAGTCATTAACGTCAGAGTCAAGAGGAAACTGATACAGTCATTTCCAACAGAGTCAAGAGGGTACTGAGACACAGTCATTACCGACAGATTCAAGAGGAGACTGAGATAGTCATTACTGACAGAGTCAAGAGGAGACTGATACAGTCATTACCGTCAGAGTCAAGAGGAAACTGATACAGTCATTACCGACAGAGTCAAGAGGAGACTGAGACACAGTCATTAGAGTCAGAGTCAAGAGGAGACTGATACACAGTCATTACCGTCAGAGTCAAGAGGAGACTGAGACACAGTCACAACCGACAGAGTCAAGAGGAAACTGAGATACAGTCATTACCGACAGAGTCAAGAGGAGACTGAGACACAGTCATTACCGACAGAGTCAAGAGGAGACTGAGACACAGTCATTACTGACAGAGTCAAGAGGAGACTGAGACACTGTCATTACCAACAGAGTCAAGAGGGTACTGAGACACAGTCATTACCGACAGATTCAAGAGGAGACTGAGATAGTCATTACTGACAGAGTCAAGAGGAGACTGATACAGTCATTACCGTCAGAGTCAAGAGGAGACTGAGACACGGTCATTACCGACAGAGTCAAGAGGAGACTGAGACACAGTCATTACCGTCAGAGTCAAGAGGAGACTGATACACAGTCATTACCGACAGAGTCAAGAGGAGACTGAGACACAGTCACTACCGACAGAGTCAAGAGGAAACTGAGATACAGTCATTACCGACAGAGTCAAGAGGAGACTGAGACACAGTCATTACCGACAGAGTCAAGAGGAGACTGAGACACAGTCATTACCGTCAGAGTCAATAGGAGACTGAGACACAGTCATTACCAACAGAGTCAAGAGGAGTCTGAGATACAGTCATTACCGACAGAGTCAAGAGGAGACTGAGATACAGTCATTACTGACAGAGTCAAGAGGAGACTGATACAGTCATTACTGTCAGAGTCAAGAGGTGACTGAAACACAGTCATTACCGACAGTCAAGAGGAGACTGAGATAGAGTCATTACTGACAAGAGTCAAGAGGAGACTGAGACACAGTCATTACCGACAGAGTCAAGAGGAGACTGAGATTGTCATTACCAACAGTCAAGAGGAGACTGAGACACAGTCATTACCGACAGAGTCAAGAGGAGACAGTGATACAGTCATTACTGACAAGAGTCAAGTGGAGACTGATACAGTCATTACCGTCAGAGGCAAGCGGAGACTGAGACACAGTCATTACCGACAGTCAAGAGGAGACTGAGACACAGTCATTACGGACATAGTCAAGAGGTGACTGAGACACAGTCATTACCGACAGTCAAGAGGAGACTGAGATACAGTCATTACTGAAGAGTCAAGAGGAGACTGATACAGTCATTACCGACAGAGTCAAGAGGAGATTGAGACACAGTCATTACCGACAGAGTTAAGAGGAGACTGAGATAGTCATTACCAACAGTCAAGAGGAGACTGAGACACAGTCATTACCGACAGAGTCAAGAGGAGACTGAGATAGTCATTATTGACAAGAGTCAAGAGCAGACTGATACAGTCATTACCGTCAGTCAAGAGGAGACTGATAGAGTCATTACTGACAGAGTCAAGAGGAGACTGAGACACAGTCATTACCGACAGAGTCAAGAGGAGACTGAGACACATTCATTACCGACAGAGTCAAGAGGAGACTGAGACACAGTCATTACCGACAGTCAAGAGGAGACTGAGATACAGTCATTACTGACAAGACTCAAGAGGAGACTGATACAGTCATTACCGCCAGTCAAGAGGAGACTGATACAGTCATTATCGACAGATTCAAGAGGAGACTGAGACACAGTCATTACCGACAGAGTCAAGAGGAGAGTGAGATACAGTCATTACTGACAATAGTCAAGAGGAGACAGATACAGTCATTTCCGTCAGAGTCAAGAGGAGACTGATACAGTCATTACCGACAGAGTCAAGAGGAGACTGAGGTAATAATTACCAACAGTGAAGAGGAGACTGAGACACAGTCATTACCGACAGAGTCAAGAGGAGACTGAGATAGTCATTACTGACAGAGTCAAGCGGAGACTGAGACCGTCATTACCGACACAGAGTCAAGAGGATACTGAGATAGTCATTACCAACAGAGTCAAGAGGAGACTGAGACACAGTCATTACCAACAGAGTCAAGAGGAGACTGAGACACATTCATTACCGACAGAGTCAAGAGGAGACTGAGACACAGTCATTACCGACAGAGTCAAGAGGAGACTGAGACACAGTCATTACCGACAGAGTCAAGAGGAGACTGAGATAGTCATTACTGACAGAGTCAAGAGGAGACTAATACAGTCATTACCGTCAAATTCAAGAGGAGACTGATACAGTCATTACCGACAGAGTCAAGAGGAGACTGAGACACAGTCATTACCGACAGAGTCAAGAGGAGACTGAGATAGTTATTACCAACAGTCATGAGGAGACTGAGACACAGTCATTACTGACAGAGTCAAGAGGAGACTGAGATAGTCATTACCGACAGAGTCAAGAGGAGACTGAGATAGTCATTACAGACAGAGTCAAGAGGAGACTGAGACACAGTCATTACCGACAGAGTCAAGAGGAGACTGAGACACTGTCATTACCGACAGTCAAGAGGAGACTGATACAGTCATTACCGACAGAGTCAAGAGGAGACTGAGACACAGTCATTACCGACAGAGTCAAGAGGAGACAGACATAGTCATTACCAACAGTCAAGAGGAGACTGAGACACAGTCATTACCGACAGAGTCAAGAGGAGACTGAGACACAGTCATTACCGACAGAGTCACGAGGAGACTGAGACACAGTCATTACCGACAGAGTCAAGAGGAGACTGAGATACAGTCATTACTGACAAGAGTCAAGAGGAGACTGATACAGTCATTACCGTCAGAGTCAAGAGGAGACTGAGATACAGTCATTACCGACAGAGTCAAGAGGAGACCGAGACACAGTCATTACCAACAGAGTCAAGAGGAGACTGAGATAGTCATTACTGACAGATTCAAGAGGAGACTGAGATACAGCCATTACCGAGAGAGTCAACAGGAGACTGATACAGTCATTACCGTCAGAGTCAAGAGGAGACTGATAGAGTCATTACCGACAGAGTCAAGAGGAGACTGAGGTAGTCATTACAAACAGTGAAGAGGAGACTGAGACACAGTCATTACCGACAGACAAGAGGAGACTGAGATAGTCATTACTAACAGAGTCAAGAAGAGACTGAGATACAGTCATTACCGACAGAGTCAAGAGGAGACTGAGACACAGTTATTACCGACAGAGTCAAGAGGAGACTGAGACACAGTCATTACTGACAGTCAAGAGGAGACTGAGATACAGTCATTACTGACAAGATTCAAGAGGAGACTGATACAGTCATTAACGTCAGAGTCAAGAGGAAACTGATACAGTCATTTCCAACAGAGTCAAGAGGGTACTGAGACACAGTCATTACCGACAGATTCAAGAGGAGACTGATACAGTCATTACCGTCAGAGTCAAGAGGAAACTGATACAGTCATTACCGACAGAGTGAAGAGGAGACTGAGACACAGTCATTACCGACAGAGTCAAGAGGAGACTGAGACACAGTCATTACCGTCAGAGTCAAGAGGAGACTGATACGCAGTCATTACCGACAGAGTCAAGAGGAGACTGAGACACAGTCACTACCGACAGAGTCAAGAGGAAACTGAGATACAGTCATTACCGACAGAGTCAAGAGGAGACTGAGACACAGTCATTACCGACAGAGTCAAGAGGAGACTGAGACACAGTCATTACCGACAGAGTCAAGAGGAGACTGAGATAGTCATTACCAACAGTCAAGAGGAGACTGAGACACAGTCATTACTGACAAGAGTCAAGAGGAGACTGAGATAGTCATTACCGACAGAGTCAAGAGGAGACTGAGATAGTCATTACTGACAGAGTCAAGAGGAGACT
This sequence comes from Hypanus sabinus, assembly GCF_030144855.1. Lineage (NCBI taxonomy): Eukaryota > Metazoa > Chordata > Chondrichthyes > Myliobatiformes > Dasyatidae > Hypanus > Hypanus sabinus. The sequence continues at coordinate 84,386,235 of NC_082712.1, read as the reverse complement.
GAGACACAGTCATTACCGACAGAGTCAAGAGGAGACTGAGACACTGTCATTACCGACAGTCAAGAGGAGACTGATACAGTCATTACAGTCAGAGTCAAGAGGAGACTGATACAGTCATTACCGACAGAGTCAAGAGGAGACTGAGACACAGTCATTACCGACAGAGTCAAGAGGAGACTGAGACACTGTCATTACCGACAGTCAAGAGGAGACTGATACAGTCATTACCGTCAGAGTCAAGAGGAGACTGATACAGTCATTACCGACAGAGTCAAGAGGAGACTGAGACAGAGTCATTACCGACAGAGTCAAGAGGAGACTGAGACACAGTCATTACCGACAGTCAAGAGGAGACTGAGACACAGTCATTACCGACAGAGTCAAGAGGAGACTGAGACACAGTCATTACCGACAGAGTCACGAGGAGACTGAGACACAGTCATTACCGACAGAGTCAAGAGGAGACTGAGATACAGTCATTACTGACAAGAGGCAAGAGGAGACTGATACAGTCATTACCGTCAGAGTCAGAGGAGACTGAGATACAGTCATTACCGACAGAGTCAAGAGGAGACTGAGACACAGTCATTACCAACAGAGTCAAGAGGAGACTGAGACACAGTCATTACTGACAAGAGTCAAGAGGAGACTGATACAGTCATTACCGACAGAGTCAAGAGGAGACTGAGATAGTCATTACTGACAGATTCAAGAGGAGACTGAGATACAGTCATTACCGAGAGAGTCAAGAGGAGACTGAGACACAGTCATTACCGACAGAGTCAAGAGGAGACTGAGACACAGTCATTTCCGACAGAGTCAACAGGAGACTGATACAGTCATTACCGTCAGAGTCAACAGGAGACTGATAGAGTCATTACCGACAGAGTCAAGAGGAGACTGAGGTAGTCATTACAAACAGTGAAGAGGAGACTGAGACACAGTCATTACCGACAGAGTCAAGAGGAGACAGTGATACAGTCATTACTGACAAGAGTCAAGTGGAGACTGATACAGTCATTACCGTCAGAGTCAAGCGGAGACTGAGACACAGTCATTACCGACAGTCAAGAGGAGACTGAGACACAGTCATTACGGACATAGTCAAGAGGTGACTGAGACACAGTCATTACCGACAGTCAAGAGGAGACTGAGATACAGTCATTACTGAAAAGAGTCAAGAGGAGACTGATACAGTCATTACCGACAGAGTCAAGAGGAGATTGAGACACAGTCATTACCGACAGAGTTAATAGGAGACTGAGATAGTCATTACCAACAGTCAAGAGGAGACTGAGACACAGTCATTACCGACAGAGTCAAGAGGAGACTGAGATAATCATTATTGACAAGAGTCAAGAGCAGACTGATACAGTCATTACCGTCAGTCAAGAGGAGACTGATAGAGTCATTACTGACAGAGTCAAGAGGAGACTGAGACACAGTCATTACCGACAGAGTCAAGAGGAGACTGAGACAAATTCATTACCGACAGAGTCAAGAGGTGACTGAGACACAGTCATTACCGACAGTCAAGAGGAGACTGAGATACAGTCATTACTGACAAGACTCAAGAGGAGACTGATACAGTCATTACCGCCAGTCAAGAGGAGACTGATACAGTCATTATCGACAGATTCAAGAGGAGACTGAGACACAGTCATTACCGACAGAGTCAAGAGGAGAGTGAGATACAGTCATTACTGACAAGAGTCAAGAGGAGACAGATACAGTCATTACCGTCAGAGTCAAGAGGAGACTGATACAGTCATTACCGACAGAGTCAAGAGGAGACTGAGGTAATAATTACCAACAGTGAAGAGGAGACTGAGACACAGTCATTACCGACAGAGTCAAGAGGAGACTGAGATAGTCATTACTGACAGAGTCAAGCGGAGACTGAGACAGTCATTACCGACACAGAGTCAAGAGGATACTGAGATAGTCATTACCAACAGTGTCAAGAGGAGACTGAGACACAGTCATTACCAACAGAGTCAAGAGGAGACTGAGACACATTCATTACCGACAGAGTCAAGAGGAGACTGAGACACAGTCATTACCGACAGAGTCAAGAGGAGACTGAGACACAGTCATTACCGACAGAGTCAAGAGGAGACTGAGATAGTCATTACTGACAGAGTCAAGAGGAGACTAATACAGTCATTACCGTCAAATTCAAGAGGAGACTGATACAGTCATTACCGACAGAGTCAAGAGGAGACTGAGACACAGTCATTACCCACAGAGTCAAGAGGAGACTGAGATAGTTATTACCAACAGTCATGAGGAGACTGAGACACAGTCATTACTGACAGAGTCAAGAGGAGACTGAGATAGTCATTACCGACAGAGTCAAGAGGAGACTGAGATAGTCATTACCGACAGAGTCAAGAGGAGACTGAGACACAGTCATTACCGACAGAGTCAAGAGGAGACTGACATAGTCATTCCCAACAGTCAAGAGGAGACTGAGACACAGTCATTACCGACAGAGTCAAGAGGAGACTGAGACACAGTCATTACCGACAGAGTCACGAGGAGACTGAGACACAGTCATTACCGACAGAGTCAAGAGGAGACTGATACAGTCATTACCGACAGAGTCAAGAGGAGACTGAGGTAATAATTACCAACAGTGAAGAGGAGACTGAGACACAGTCATTACCGACAGAGTCAAGAGGAGACTGAGATAGTCATTACTGACAGAGTCAAGCGGAGACTGAGACAGTCATTACCGACACAGAGTCAAGAGGATACTGAGATAGTCATTACCAACAGTGTCAAGAGGAGACTGAGACACAGTCATTACCAACAGAGTCAAGAGGAGACTGAGACACATTCATTACCGACAGAGTCAAGAGGAGACTGAGACACAGTCATTACCGACAGAGTCAAGAGGAGACTGAGACACAGTCATTACCGACAGAGTCAAGAGGAGACTGAGATAGTCATTACTGACAGAGTCAAGAGGAGACTAATACAGTCATTACCGTCAAATTCAAGAGGAGACTGATACAGTCATTACCGACAGAGTCAAGAGGAGACTGAGACACAGTCATTACCCACAGAGTCAAGAGGAGACTGAGATAGTTATTACCAACAGTCATGAGGAGACTGAGACACACTCATTACTGACAGAGTCAAGAGGAGACTGAGATAGTCATTACCGACAGAGTCAAGAGGAGACTGAGATAGTCATTACCGACAGAGTCAAGAGGAGACTGAGACACTGTCATTACCGACAGTCAAGAGAAGACTGATACAGTCATTACCGACAGAGTCAAGAGGAGACTGAGACACAGTCATTACCGACAGAGTCAAGAGGAGACTGACATAGTCATTCCCAACAGTCAAGAGGAGACTGAGACACAGTCATTACCGACAGAGTCAAGAGGAGACTGAGACACAGTCATTACCGACAGAGTCACGAGGAGACTGAGACACAGTCATTACCGACAGAGTCAAGAGGAGACTGAGATACAGTCATTACTGACAAGAGTCAAGAGGAGACTGATACAGTCATTACCGTCAGAGTCAAGAGGAGACTGAGATACAGTCATTACCGACAGAGTCAAGAGGAGACCGAGACACAGTCATTACCAACAGAGTCAAGAGGAGACTGAGACACAGTCATTACTGACAAGAGTCAAGAGGAGACTGATACAGTCATTACCGACAGAGTAAAGAGGAGACTGAGATAGTCATTACTGACAGATTCAAGAGGAGACTGAGATACAGCCATTACCGAGAGAGTCAACAGGAGACTGATACAGTCATTACCGTCAGAGTCAAGAGGAGACTGATAGAGTCATTACCGACAGAGTCAAGAGGAGACTGAGGTAGTCATTACAAACAGTGAAGAGGAGACTGAGACACAGTCATTACCGACAGACAAGAGGAGACTGAGATAGTCATTACTAACAGAGTCAAGAAGAGACTGAGATACAGTCATTACCGACAGAGTCAAGAGGAGACTGAGACACAGTTATTACCGACAGAGTCAAGAGGAGACTGAGACACAGTCATTACTGACAGTCAAGAGGAGACTGAGATACAGTCATTACTGACAAGATTCAAGAGGAGACTGATACAGTCATTAACGTCAGAGTCAAGAGGAAACTGATACAGTCATTTCCAACAGAGTCAAGAGGGTACTGAGACACAGTCATTGCCGACAGATTCAAGAGTAGACTGAGATAGTCATTACTGACAGAGTCAAGCGGAGACTGAGACAGTCATTACCGACACAGAGTCAAGAGGATACTGAGATAGTCATTACCAACAGTGTCAAGAGGAGACTGAGACACAGTCATTACCAACAGAGTCAAGAGGAGACTGAGACACATTCATTACCGACAGAGTCAAGAGGAGACTGAGACACAGTCATTACCGACAGAGTCAAGAGGAGACTGAGACACAGTCATTACCGACAGAGTCAAGAGGAGACTGAGATAGTCATTACTGACAGAGTCAAGAGGAGACTAATACAGTCATTACCGTCAAATTCAAGAGGAGACTGATACAGTCATTACCGACAGAGTCAAGAGGAGACTGAGACACAGTCATTACCGACAGAGTCAAGAGGAGACTGAGATAGTTATTACCAACAGTCATGAGGAGACTGAGACACAGTCATTACTGACAGAGTCAAGAGGAGACTGAGATAGTCATTACCGACAGAGTCAAGAGGAGACTGAGATAGTCATTACTGACAGAGTCAAGAGGAGACTGAGACACAGTCATTACCGACAGAGTCAAGAGGAGACTGAGACACTGTCATTACCGACAGTCAAGAGGAGACTGATACAGTCATTACCGACAGAGTCAAGAGGAGACTGAGACACAGTCATTACCGACAGAGTCAAGAGGAGACTGACATAGTCATTACCAACAGTCAAGAGGAGACTGAGACACAGTCATTACCGACAGAGTCAAGAGGAGACTGAGACACAGTCATTACCGACAGAGTCACGAGGAGACTGAGACACAGTCATTACCGACAGAGTCAAGAGGAGACTGAGATACAGTCATTACTGACAAGAGTCAAGAGGAGACTGATACAGTCATTACCGTCAGAGTCAAGAGGAGACTGAGATACAGTCATTACCGACAGAGTCAAGAGGAGACCGAGACACAGTCATTACCAACAGAGTCAAGAGGAGACTGAGACACAGTCATTACTGACAAGAGTCAAGAGGAGACTGATACAGTCATTACCGACAGAGTCAAGAGGAGACTGAGATAGTCATTACTGACAGATTCAAGAGGAGACTGAGATACAGCCATTACCGAGAGAGTCAACAGGAGACTGATACAGTCATTACCGTCAGAGTCAAGAGGAGACTGATAGAGTCATTACCGACAGAGTCAAGAGGAGACTGAGGTAGTCATTACAAACAGTGAAGAGGAGACTGAGACACAGTCATTACCGACAGACAAGAGGAGACTGAGATAGTCATTACTAACAGAGTCAAGAAGAGACTGAGATACAGTCATTACCGACAGAGTCAAGAGGAGACTGAGACACAGTTATTACCGACAGAGTCAAGAGGAGACTGAGACACAGTCATTACTGACAGTCAAGAGGAGACTGAGATACAGTCATTACTGACAAGATTCAAGAGGAGACTGATACAGTCATTAACGTCAGAGTCAAGAGGAAACTGATACAGTCATTTCCAACAGAGTCAAGAGGGTACTGAGACACAGTCATTACCGACAGATTCAAGAGGAGACTGAGATAGTCATTACTGACAGAGTGAAGAGGAGACTGATACAGTCATTACCGTCAGAGTCAAGAGGAAACTGATACAGTCATTACCGACAGAGTCAAGAGGAGACTGAGACACAGTCATTACCGACAGAGTCAAGAGGAGACTGAGACACAGTCATTACCGTCAGAGTCAAGAGGAGACTGATACGCAGTCATTACCGACAGAGTCAAGAGGAGACTGAGACACAGTCACTACCGACAGAGTCAAGAGGAAACTGAGATACAGTCATTACCGACAGAGTCAAGAGGAGACTGAGACACAGTCATTACCGACAGAGTCAAGAGGAGACTGAGACACAGTCATTACCGACAGAGTCAAGAGGAGACTGAGATAGTCATTACCAACAGTCAAGAGGAGACTGAGACACAGTCATTACTGACAGTCAAGAGGAGACTGAGATAGTCATTACCGACAGAGTCAAGAGGAGACTGAGATAGTCATTACTGACAGAGTCAAGAGGAGACTGAGACACAGTCATTACCGACAGAGTCAAGAGGAGACTGAGACACTGTCATTACCGACAGTCAAGAGGAGACTGATACAGTCATTACCGTCAGAGTCAAGAGGAGACTGATACAGTCATTACCGACAGAGTCAAGAGGAGACTGAGACACAGTCATTACCGACAGTCAAGAGGAGACTGAGACACAGTCATTACCGACAGAGTCAAGAGGAGACTGAGACACAGTCATTACCGACAGAGTCACGAGGAGACTGAGACACAGTCATTACCGACAGAGTCAAGAGGAGACTGAGATACAGTCATTACTGACAAGAGGCAAGAGGAGACTGATACAGTCATTACCGTCAGAGTCAGAGGAGACTGAGATACAGTCATTACCGACAGAGTCAAGAGGAGACTGAGACACAGTCATTACCAACAGAGTCAAGAGGAGACTGAGACACAGTCATTACTGACAAGAGTCAAGAGGAGACTGATACAGTCATTACCGACAGAGTCAAGAGGAGACTGAGATAGTCATTACTGACAGATTCAAGAGGAGACTGAGATACAGTCATTACCGAGAGAGTCAAGAGGAGACTGAGACACAGTCATTACCGACAGAGTCAAGAGGAGACTGAGACACAGTCATTTCCGACAGAGTCAACAGGAGACTGATACAGTCATTACCGTCAGAGTCAACAGGAGACTGATAGAGTCATTACCGACAGAGTCAAGAGGAGACTGAGGTAGTCATTACAAACAGTGAAGAGGAGACTGAGACACAGTCATTACCGACAGAGTCAAGAGGAGACAGTGATACAGTCATTACTGACAAGAGTCAAGTGGAGACTGATACAGTCATTACCGTCAGAGTCAAGCGGAGACTGAGACACAGTCATTACCGACAGTCAAGAGGAGACTGAGACACAGTCATTACGGACATAGTCAAGAGGTGACTGAGACACAGTCATTACCGACAGTCAAGAGGAGACTGAGATACAGTCATTACTGAAAAGAGTCAAGAGGAGACTGATACAGTCATTACCGACAGAGTCAAGAGGAGATTGAGACACAGTCATTACCGACAGAGTTAATAGGAGACTGAGATAGTCATTACCAACAGTCAAGAGGAGACTGAGACACAGTCATTACCGACAGAGTCAAGAGGAGACTGAGATAGTCATTATTGACAAGAGTCAAGAGCAGACTGATACAGTCATTACCGTCAGTCAAGAGGAGACTGATAGAGTCATTACTGACAGAGTCAAGAGGAGACTGAGACACAGTCATTACCGACAGAGTCAAGAGGAGACTGAGACAAATTCATTACCGACAGAGTCAAGAGGTGACTGAGACACAGTCATTACCGACAGTCAAGAGGAGACTGAGATACAGTCATTACTGACAAGACTCAAGAGGAGACTGATACAGTCATTACCGCCAGTCAAGAGGAGACTGATACAGTCATTATCGACAGATTCAAGAGGAGACTGAGACACAGTCATTACCGACAGAGTCAAGAGGAGAGTGAGATACAGTCATTACTGACAAGAGTCAAGAGGAGACAGATACAGTCATTACCGTCAGAGTCAAGAGGAGACTGATACAGTCATTACCGACAGAGTCAAGAGGAGACTGAGGTAATAATTACCAACAGTGAAGAGGAGACTGAGACACAGTCATTACCGACAGAGTCAAGAGGAGACTGAGATAGTCATTACTGACAGAGTCAAGCGGAGACTGAGACAGTCATTACCGACACAGAGTCAAGAGGATACTGAGATAGTCATTACCAACAGTGTCAAGAGGAGACTGAGACACAGTCATTACCAACAGATTCAAGAGGAGACTGAGACACATTCATTACCGACAGAGTCAAGAGGAGACTGAGACACAGTCATTACCGACAGAGTCAAGAGGAGACTGAGACACAGTCATTACCGACAGAGTCAAGAGGAGACTGAGATAGTCATTACTGACAGAGTCAAGAGGAGACTAATACAGTCATTACCGTCAAATTCAAGAGGAGACTGATACAGTCATTACCGACAGAGTCAAGAGGAGACTGAGACACAGTCATTACCCACAGAGTCAAGAGGAGACTGAGATAGTTATTACCAACAGTCATGAGGAGACTGAGACACAGTCATTACTGACAGAGTCAAGAGGAGACTGAGATAGTCATTACCGACAGAGTCAAGAGGAGACTGAGATAGTCATTACTGACAGAGTCAAGAGGAGACTGAGACACAGTCATTACCGACAGAGTCAAGAGGAGACTGAGACACTGTCATTACCGACAGTCAAGAGAAGACTGATACAGTCATTACCGACAGAGTCAAGAGGAGACTGAGACACAGTCATTACCGACAGAGTCAAGAGGAGACTGACATAGTCATTCCCAACAGTCAAGAGGAGACTGAGACACAGTCATTACCGACAGAGTCAAGAGGAGACTGAGACACAGTCATTACCGACAGAGTCACGAGGAGACTGAGACACAGTCATTACCGACAGAGTCAAGAGGAGACTGAGATACAGTCATTACTGACAAGAGTCAAGAGGAGACTGATACAGTCATTACCGTCAGAGTCAAGAGGAGACTGAGATACAGTCATTACCGACAGAGTCAAGAGGAGACCGAGACACAGTCATTACCAACAGAGTCAAGAGGAGACTGAGACACAGTCATTACTGACAAGAGTCAAGAGGAGACTGATACAGTCATTACCGACAGAGTAAAGAGGAGACTGAGATAGTCATTACTGACAGATTCAAGAGGAGACTGAGATACAGCCATTACCGAGAGAGTCAACAGGAGACTGATACAGTCATTACCGTCAGAGTCAAGAGGAGACTGATAGAGTCATTACCGACAGAGTCAAGAGGAGACTGAGGTAGTCATTACAAACAGTGAAGAGGAGACTGAGACACAGTCATTACCGACAGACAAGAGGAGACTGAGATAGTCATTACTAACAGAGTCAAGAAGAGACTGAGATACAGTCATTACCGACAGAGTCAAGAGGAGACTGAGACACAGTTATTACCGACAGAGTCAAGAGGAGACTGAGACACAGTCATTACTGACAGTCAAGAGGAGACTGAGATACAGTCATTACTGACAAGATTCAAGAGGAGACTGATACAGTCATTAACGTCAGAGTCAAGAGGAAACTGATACAGTCATTTCCAACAGAGTCAAGAGGGTACTGAGACACAGTCATTACCGACAGATTCAAGAGTAGACTGAGATAGTCATTACTGACAGAGTCAAGCGGAGACTGAGACAGTCATTACCGACACAGAGTCAAGAGGATACTGAGATAGTCATTACCAACAGTGTCAAGAGGAGACTGAGACACAGTCATTACCAACAGAGTCAAGAGGAGACTGAGACACATTCATTACCGACAGAGTCAAGAGGAGACTGAGACACAGTCATTACCGACAGAGTCAAGAGGAGACTGAGACACAGTCATTACCGACAGAGTCAAGAGGAGACTGAGATAGTCATTACTGACAGAGTCAAGAGGAGACTAATACAGTCATTACCGTCAAATTCAAGAGGAGACTGATACAGTCATTACCGACAGAGTCAAGAGGAGACTGAGACACAGTCATTACCGACAGAGTCAAGAGGAGACTGAGATAGTTATTACCAACAGTCATGAGGAGACTGAGACACAGTCATTACTGACAGAGTCAAGAGGAGACTGAGATAGTCATTACCGACAGAGTCAAGAGGAGACTGAGATAGTCATTACTGACAGAGTCAAGAGGAGACTGAGACACAGTCATTACCGACAGAGTCAAGAGGAGACTGAGACACTGTCATTACCGACAGTCAAGAGGAGACTGATACAGTCATTACCGACAGAGTCAAGAGGAGACTGAGACACAGTCATTACCGACAGAGTCAAGAGGAGACTGACATAGTCATTACCAACAGTCAAGAGGAGACTGAGACACAGTCATTACCGACAGAGTCAAGAGGAGACTGAGACACAGTCATTACCGACAGAGTCACGAGGAGACTGAGACACAGTCATTACCGACAGAGTCAAGAGGAGACTGAGATACAGTCATTACTGACAAGAGTCAAGAGGAGACTGATACAGTCATTACCGTCAGAGTCAAGAGGAGACTGAGATACAGTCATTACCGACAGAGTCAAGAGGAGACCGAGACACAGTCATTACCAACAGAGTCAAGAGGAGACTGAGACACAGTCATTACTGACAAGAGTCAAGAGGAGACTGATACAGTCATTACCGACAGAGTCAAGAGGAGACTGAGATAGTCATTACTGACAGATTCAAGAGGAGACTGAGATACAGCCATTACCGAGAGAGTCAACAGGAGACTGATACAGTCATTACCGTCAGAGTCAAGAGGAGACTGATAGAGTCATTACCGACAGAGTCAAGAGGAGACTGAGGTAGTCATTACAAACAGTGAAGAGGAGACTGAGACACAGTCATTACCGACAGACAAGAGGAGACTGAGATAGTCATTACTAACAGAGTCAAGAAGAGACTGAGATACAGTCATTACCGACAGAGTCAAGAGGAGACTGAGACACAGTTATTACCGACAGAGTCAAGAGGAGACTGAGACACAGTCATTACTGACAGTCAAGAGGAGACTGAGATACAGTCATTACTGACAAGATTCAAGAGGAGACTGATACAGTCATTAACGTCAGAGTCAAGAGGAAACTGATACAGTCATTTCCAACAGAGTCAAGAGGGTACTGAGACACAGTCATTACCGACAGATTCAAGAGGAGACTGAGATAGTCATTACTGACAGAGTGAAGAGGAGACTGATACAGTCATTACCGTCAGAGTCAAGAGGAAACTGATACAGTCATTACCGACAGAGTCAAGAGGAGACTGAGACACAGTCATTACCGACAGAGTCAAGAGGAGACTGAGACACAGTCATTACCGTCAGAGTCAAGAGGAGACTGATACGCAGTCATTACCGACAGAGTCAAGAGGAGACTGAGACACAGTCACTACCGACAGAGTCAAGAGGAAACTGAGATACAGTCATTACCGACAGAGTCAAGAGGAGACTGAGACACAGTCATTACCGACAGAGTCAAGAGGAGACTGAGACACAGTCATTACCGACAGAGTCAAGAGGAGACTGAGATAGTCATTACCAACAGTCAAGAGGAGACTGAGACACAGTCATTACTGACAGTCAAGAGGAGACTGAGATAGTCATTACCGACAGAGTCAAGAGGAGACTGAGATAGTCATTACTGACAGAGTCAAGAGGAGACTGAGACACAGTCATTACCGACAGAGTCAAGAGGAGACTGAGACACTGTCATTACCGACAGTCAAGAGGAGACTGATACAGTCATTACCGTCAGAGTCAAGAGGAGACTGATACAGTCATTACCGACAGAGTCAAGAGGAGACTGAGACACAGTCATTACCGACAGAGTCAAGTGGAGACTGAGACACTGTCATTACCGACAGTCAAGAGGAGACTGATACAGTCATTACCGTCAGAGTCAAGAGGAGACTGATACAGTCATTACCGACAGAGTCAAGAGGAGACTGAGACAGAGTCATTACCGACAGAGTCAAGAGGAGACTGAGACACAGTCATTACCGACAGTCAAGAGGAGACTGAGACACAGTCATTACCGACAGAGTCAAGAGGAGACTGAGACACAGTCATTACCGACAGAGTCACGAGGAGACTGAGACACAGTCATTACCGACAGAGTCAAGAGGAGACTGAGATACAGTCATTACTGACAAGAGGCAAGAGGAGACTGATACAGTCATTACCGTCAGAGTCGGAGGAGACTGAGATACAGTCATTACCGACAGAGTCAAGAGGAGACTGAGACACAGTCATTACCAACAGAGTCAAGAGGAGACTGAGACACAGTCATTACTGACAAGAGTCAAGAGGAGACTGATACAGTCATTACCGACAGAGTCAAGAGGAGACTGAGATAGTCATTACTGACAGATTCAAGAGGAGACTGAGATACAGTCATTACCGAGAGAGTCAAGAGGAGACTGAGACACAGTCATTACCCACAGAGTCAAGAGGAGACTGAGACACAGTCATTACCGACAGAGTCAACAGGAGACTGATACAGTCATTACCGTCAGAGTCAACAGGAGACTGATAGAGTCATTACCGACAGAGTCAAGAGGAGACTGAGGTAGTCATTACAAACAGTGAAGAGGAGACTGAGACACAGTCATTACCGTCAGAGTCAAGAGGAGACTGATACACAGTCATTACCGCCAGAGTCAAGAGGAGACTGAGATACAGTCATTACCGACAGAGTCAAGAGGAGACTGAGATACAGTCATTACTGACAGAGTCAAGAGGAGAATGATACAGTCATTACTGTCAGAGACAAGAGTAGACTGAGATAGTCATTACCGACCGAGTCAAGAGGAGACTGAGACACAGTCATTACGGACAGAGTCAAGAGGTGACTGAGACACAGTCATTACCGACAGTCAAGAGGAGACTGAGATAGAGTCATTATTGACAAGAGTCAAGAGGAGACTGATACAGTCATTACCGTCAGAGTCAAGAGGAGACTGAGACACAGTCATTACCGACAGTCAAGAGGAGACTGAGATACAGTCATTACTGACAAGATTCAAGAGGAGTCTGATACAGTCATTAACGTCAGAATCAAGAGGAAACTGATAGAGTCATTTCCAACAGAGTCAAGAGGGTACTGAGACGCAGTCATTACCGACAGATTCAAGAGGAGACTGAGATAGTCATTACTGACAGAGTCAAGAGGAGACTGATACAGTCATTACCGTCAGAGTCAAGCGGAGACTGAGACACAGTCATTACCGACAGTCAAGAGGAGACTGAGACACAGTCATTACGGACATAGTCAAGAGGTGACTGAGACACAGTCATTACCGACAGTCAAGAGGAGACTGAGATACAGTCATTACTGAAAAGAGTCAAGAGGAGAATGATACAGTCATTACCGACAGACTCAAGAGGAGATTGAGACACAGTCATTACCGACAGACTTAAGAGGAGACTGAGATAGTCATTACTGACAAGAGTCAAGAGGAGACTGAGACACAGTCATTACCGACAGAGTCAAGAGGAGACTGAGATAGTCATTACTGACAAGAGTCAAGAGGAGACTGATACAGTCATTACCGTCAGTCAAGAGGAGACTGAGACACAGTCATTACCGACAGTCAAGAGGAGACTGAGATACAGTCATTACTGACAAGAGTCAAGAGGAGACTGGTACAGTCATTACCGTCAGAGTCAAGAGGAGACTGAGATAGACATTACCAACAGTCAAGAGGAGACTGAGATACAGTCATTACCGACAGAGTCAAGAGGAGACTGAGATAGTCATCACCAGCAGTCAAGAGGAGACTGAGACACAGTCATTACCGACAGAGTCAAGAGGAGGCTGAGACACAGTCATTACCGACAGAGTCAAGAGGAGACTGAGACACAGTCATTACCGACAGAGTCAAGAGGAGACTGAGATAAAGTCATTACCGCCAGAGTCAAGAGGAGACTGAGACACAGTCATTACCGACAGTCAAGAGGAGACTGATATACAGTCATTACCGACAAGAGTCAAGAGGAGACTGAGAGAGTCATTACCGCCAGAGTCAAGAGGAGACTGATACAGTCATTACCGACAGAGTCAAGAGTAGACTGAGGTAGTCATTACCAACAGTGAAGAGGAGACTGAGACACAGTCATTACCGACAGAGTCAAGAGGAGACTGAGACACAGTCTTTACCGACAGAGAAAAGAGGAGACTGAGATAGTCATTACTGACAGAGTCAAGAGGAGACTGATACAGTCATTACCGTCAGAGTGAAGAGACTGAGAGAGTCATTACCGACAGAGTCAGGAGGAGACTGAGATACAGTCATTACCGACAGAGTCAAGAGGAGACTGAGATAGTCATTACCAACAGTCAAGAGGAGACTGAGACACAGTCATTACCGACAGTGAAGAGGAGACTGAGATACAGTCATTACTGACAAGAGTCAACAGGAGACTGATACAGTCATTACCGTCAGAGTCAAGAGGAGACTGATAGAGTCATTACTGACAGAGTCAAGAGGAGACTGAGACACAGTCATTACCGTCAGAGTCAAGAGGAGACTGATACAGTCATTACCGACAGAGTCAAGAGGAGACTGAGATAGTCATTACCAACAGTGAAGAGGAGACTGAGACACAGTCATTACCGACAGAGTCAAGAGGAGACTGAGACACAGTCTTTACCGACAGAGTCAAGAGGAGACTGAAATAGTCATTACTGACAGAGTCAAGAGGAGACTGAGACACAGTCATTACCGACAGAGTCAAGAGGAGACTGAGACACATTCATTACCGACAGAGTCAAGAGGTGACTGAGACACAGTCATTACCGACAGTCAAGAGGAGACTGAGATACAGTCATTACTGACAAGAGTCAAGAGGAGACTGATACAGTCATTACCGCCAGTCAAGAGGAGACTGATACAGTCATTATCGACAGAGTCAAGAGGAGACTGACACACAGTCATTACCGACAGAGTCAAGAGGAGAGTGAGATACAGTCATTACTGACAAGAGTCAAGAGGAGACAGATACAGTCATTACCGTCAGAGTCAAGAGGAGACTGATACAGTCATTACCGACAGGGTCAAGAGGAGACTGAGGTAATAATTACCAACAGTGAAGAGGAGACTGAGACACAGTCATTACCGACAGAGTCAAGAGGAGACTGAGATAGTCATTACTGACAGAGTCAAGCGGAGACTGAGACAGTCATTACCGACACAGAGTCAAGAGGATACTGAGATAGTCATTACCAACAGAGTCAAGAGGAGACTGAGACACATTCATTACCAACAGAGTCAAGAGGAGACTGAGACACATTCATTACCGACAGAGTCAAGAGGAGACTGAGACACAGTCATTACCGACAGAGTCAAGAGGGGACTGAGATAGTTATTACTGACAGAGTCAAGTGGAGACTAATACAGTCATTACCGTCAAATTCAAGAGGAGACTGATACAGTCATTACCGACAGAGTCAAGAGGAGACTGAGACACAGTCATTACCGACAGAGTCAAGAGGAGACTGAGGTAGTCATTACTGACAGAGTCAAGAGGAGACTGAGACACAGTCATTACCGACAGAGTCAAGAGGAGACTGAGACACTGTCATTACCGACAGTCAAGAGGAGACTGATACAGTCATTACCGACAGTCAAGAGGAGACTGAGACACAGTCATTACCGACAGAGTCAAGAGGAGACTGACATAGTCATTACCAACAGTCAAGAGGAGGCTGAGACACAGTCATTACCGACAGAGTCAAGAGGAGACTGAGACACAGTCATTACCGACAGAGTCACGAGGAGACTGAGACACAGTCATTACCGACAGAGTCAAGAGGAGACTGAGATACAGTCATTACTGACAAGAGTCAAGAGGAGACTGATACAGTCATTACCGTCAGAGTCAAGAGGAGACTGAGATACAGTCATTACCGACAGAGTCAAGAGGAGACTGAGACACAGTCATTACCGACAGTCAAGAGGAGACTGATATACAGTCATTACCGACAAGAGTCAAGAGGAGACTGAGAGATTCATTACCGCCAGAGTCAAGAGGAGACTGATACAGTCATTACCGACAGAGTCAAGAGGAGACTGAGATAGTAATTACCAACAGTCAAGAGGAGACTGAGACACAGTCATTACCGACAGTGAAGAGGAGACTGAGATACAGTCATTACTGACAAGAGTCAACAGGAGACTGATACAGTCATTACCGTCAGAGTCAAGAGGAGACTGATAGAGTCATTACTGACAGAGTCAAGAGGAGACTGAGACACAGTCATTACCGTCAGAGTCAAGAGGAGACTGATACAGTCATTACCGACAGAGTCAAGAGGAGACTGAGATAGTCATTACCAACAGTGAAGAGGAGACTGAGACACAGTCATTACCGACAGAGTCAAGAGGTGACTGAGACACAGTCATTACCGACAGTCAAGAGCAGACTGAGATAGAGTCATTATTGACAAGAGTCAAGAGGAGACTGATACAGTCATTACCGTCAGAGTCAAGAGGAGACTGAGACACAGTCATTACCGACAGTCAAGAGGAGACTGAGATACAGTCATTACTGACAAGATTCAAGAGGAGTCTGATACAGTCATTAACGTCAGAGTCAAGAGGAAACTGATAGAGTCATTTCCAACAGAGTCAAGAGGGTACTGAGACGCAGTCATTACCGACAGATTCAAGAGGAGACTGAGATAGTCATTACTGACAGAGTCAAGAGGAGACTGATACAGTCATTACCGTCAGAGTCAAGAGGAGACTGATACAGTCATTACCGACAGAGTCAAGAGGAGACTGAGACACAGTCATTACCGTCAGAGTCAAGAGGAGACTGATACACAGTCATTACCGCCAGAGTCAAGAGGAGACTGAGATACAGTCATTACCGACAGAGTCAAGAGGAGACTGAGATACAGTCATTACTGACAGAGTCAAGAGGAGAATGATACAGTCATTACTGTCAGAGTCAAGAGTAGACTGAGATAGTCATTACCGACCGAGTCAAGAGGAGACTGAGACACAGTCATTACGGACAGAGTCAAGAGGTGACTGAGACACAGTCATTACCGACAGTCAAGAGGAGACTGAGATAGAGTCATTATTGACAAGAGTCAAGAGGAGACTGATACAGTCATTACCGTCAGAGTCAAGAGGAGACTGAGACACAGTCATTACCGACAGAGTCAAGAGGAGACTGAGATTGTCATTACCAACAGTCAAGAGGAGACTGAGACACAGTCACTACCGACAGAGTCAAGAGGAGACAGTGATACAGTCATTACTGACAAGAGTCAAGTGGAGACTGATACAGTCATTACCGTCAGAGTCAAGCGGAGACTGAGACATAGTCATTACCGACAGTCAAGAGGAGACTGAGACACAGTCATTACGGACATAGTCAAGAGGTGACTGAGACACAGTCATTACTGAAAAGAGTCAAGAGGAGAATGATACAGTCATTACCGACAGAGTCAAGAGGAGATTGAGACACAGTCATTACCGACAGAGTTAAGAGGAGACTGAGATAGTCATTACTGACAAGAGTCAAGAGGAGACTGAGACACAGTCATTACCGACAGAGTCAAGAGGAGACTGAGATAGTCATTACTGACAAGAGTCAAGAGGAGACTGATACAGTCATTACCATCAGTCAAGAGGAGACTGAGACACAGTCATTACCGACAGTCAAGAGGAGACTGAGATACAGTCATTACTGACAAGAGTCAAGAGGAGACTGGTACAGTCATTACCGTCAGAGTCAAGAGGAGACTGAGATACACATTACCAACAGTCAAGAGGAGACTGAGATACAGTCATTACCGACAGAGTCAAGAGGAGACTGAGATAGTCATTACCAGCAGTCAAGAGGAGACTGAGACACAGTCATTACCGACAGAGTCAAGAGGAGGCTGAGACACAGTCATTACCGACAGAGTCAAGAGGAGACTGAGACACAGTCATTACCGACAGAGTCAAGAGGAGACTGAGATAAAGTCATTACCGCCAGAGTCAAGAGGATACTGAGACACAGTCATTACCGACAGTCAAGAGGAGACTGATATACAGTCATTACCGACAAGAGTCAAGAGGAGACTGAGAGAGTCATTACCGCCAGAGTCAAGAGGAGACTGATACAGTCATTACCGACAGAGTCAAGAGTAGACTGAGGTAGTCATTACCAACAGTGAAGAGGAGACTGAGACACAGTCATTACCGACAGAGTCAAGAGGAGACTGAGACACAGTCTTTACCGACAGAGTCAAGAGGAGACTGAGATAGTCATTACTGACAGAGTCAAGAGGAGACTGATACAGTCATTACCGTCAGAGTGAAGAGACTGAGAGAGTCATTACCGACAGAGTCAGGAGGAGACTGAGATACAGTCATTACCGACAGAGTCAAGAGGAGACTGAGATAGTCATTACCAACAGTCAAGAGGAGACTGAGACACAGTCATTACCGACAGTGAAGAGGAGACTGAGATACAGTCATTACTGACAAGAGTCAACAGGAGACTGATACAGTCATTACCGTCAGAGTCAAAAGGAGACTGATAGAGTCATTACTGACAGAGTCAAGAGGAGACTGAGACACAGTCATTACCGTCAGAGTCAAGAGGAGACTGATACAGTCATTACCGACAGAGTCAAGAGGAGACTGAGATAGTCATTACCAACAGTGAAGAGGAGACTGAGACACAGTCATTACCGACAGAGTCAAGAGGAGACTGAGACACAGTCTTTACCGACAGAGTCAAGAGGAGACTGAAATAGTCATTACTGACAGATTCAAGAGGAGACTGAGACACAGTCATTACCGACAGAGTCAAGAGGAGACTGAGACACATTCATTACCGACAGAGTCAAGAGGTGACTGAGACACAGTCATTACCGACAGTCAAGAGGAGACTGAGATACAGTCATTACTGACAAGAGTCAAGAGGAGACTGATACAGTCATTACCGCCAGTCAAGAGGAGACTGATACAGTCATTATCGACAGAGTCAAGAGGAGACTGACACACAGTCATTACCGACAGAGTCAAGAGGAGAGTGAGATACAGTCATTACTGACAAGAGTCAAGAGGAGACAGATACAGTCATTACCGTCAGAGTCAAGAGGAGACTGATACAGTCATTACCGTCAGGGTCAAGAGGAGACTGAGGTAATAATTACCAACAGTGAAGAGGAGACTGAGACACAGTCATTACCGACAGAGTCAAGAGGAGACTGAGATAGTCATTACTGACAGAGTCAAGCGGACACTGAGACAGTCATTACCGACACAGAGTCAAGAGGATACTGAGATAGTCATTACCAACAGAGTCAAGAGGAGACTGAGACACATTCATTACCAACAGAGTCAAGAGGAGACTGAGACACATTCATTACCGACAGAGTCAAGAGGAGACTGAGACACAGTCATTACCGACAGAGTCAAGAGGAGACTGAGACACAGTCATTACCGACAGAGTCAAGAGGAGACTGAGATAGTTATTACTGACAGAGTCAAGTGGAGACTAATACAGTCATTACCGTCAAATTCAAGAGGAGACTGATACAGTCATTACCGACAGAGTCAAGAGGAGACTGAGACACAGTCATTACCGACAGAGTCAAGAGGAGACTGAGATAGTTATTACCAACAGTCATGAGGAGACTGAGACACAGTCATTACTGACAGAGTCAAGAGGAGACTGAGATAGTCATTACCGACAGAGTCAAGAGGAGACTGAGATAGTCATTACTGACAGAGTCAAGAGGAGACTGAGACACAGTCATTACCGACAGAGTCAAGAGGAGACTGAGACACTGTCATTACCGACAGTCAAGAGGAGACTGATACAGTCATTACCGACAGAGTCAAGAGGAGACTGAGACACAGTCATTACCGACAGAGTCAAGAGGAGACTGACATAGTCATTACCAACAGTCAAGAGGAGACTGAGACACAGTCATTACCGACAGAGTCAAGAGGAGACTGAGACACAGTCATTACCGACAGAGTCACGAGGAGACTGAGACACGGTCATTACCGACAGAGTCAAGAGGAGACTGAGATACAGTCATTACTGACAAGAGTCAAGAGGAGACTGATACAGTCATTACCGTCAGAGTCAAGAGGAGACTGAGATACAGTCATTACCGACAGAGTCAAGAGGAGACTGAGACACAGTCATTACCGACAGAGTCAAGAGGAGACTGAGATAGTCATTACTGACAAGAGTCAAGAGGAGACTGATACAGTCATTACCGTCAGTCAAGAGGAGACTGAGACACAGTCATTACCGACAGTCAAGAGGAGACTGAGATACAGTCATTACTGACAAGAGTCAAGAGGAGACTGGTACAGTCATTACCGTCAGAGTCAAGAGGAGACTGAGATAGACATTACCAACAGTCAAGAGGAGACTGAGATACAGTCATTACCGACAGAGTCAAGAGGAGACTGAGATAGTCATTACCAGCAGTCAAGAGGAGACTGAGACACAGTCATTACCGACAGAGTCAAGAGGAGGCTGAGACACAGTCATTACCGACAGAGTCAAGAGGAGACTGAGACACAGTCATTACCGACAGAGTCAAGAGGAGACTGAGATAAAGTCATTACCGCCAGAGTCAAGAGGAGACTGAGACACAGTCATTACCGACAGTCAAGAGGAGACTGATATACCGTCATTACCGACAAGAGTCAAGAGGAGACTGAGAGAGTCATTACCGCCAGAGTCAAGAGGAGACTGATACAGTCATTACCGACAGAGTCAAGAGTAGACTGAGGTAGTCATTACCAACAGTGAAGAGGAGACTGAGACACAGTCATTACCGACAGAGTCAAGAGGAGACTGAGACACAGTCTTTACCGACAGAGAAAAGAGGAGACTGAGATAGTCATTACTGACAGAGTCAAGAGGAGACTGATACAGTCATTACCGTCAGAGTGAAGAGACTGAGAGAGTCATTACCGACAGAGTCAGGAGGAGACTGAGATACAGTCATTACCGACAGAGTCAAGAGGAGACTGAGATAGTCATTACCAACAGTCAAGAGGAGACTGAGACACAGTCATTACCGACAGTGAAGAGGAGACTGAGATACAGTCATTACTGACAAGAGTCAACAGGAGACTGATACAGTCATTACCGTCAGAGTCAAGAGGAGACTGATAGAGTCATTACTGACAGAGTCAAGAGGAGACTGAGACACAGTCATTACCGTCAGAGTCAAGAGGAGACTGATACAGTCATTACCGACAGAGTCAAGAGGAGACTGAGATAGTCATTACCAACAGTGAAGAGGAGACTGAGACACAGTCATTACCGACAGTGAAGAGGAGACTGAGATACAGTCATTACTGACAAGAGTCAACAGGAGACTGATACAGTCATTACCGTCAGAGTCAAAAGGAGACTGATAGAGTCATTACTGACAGAGTCAAGAGGAGACTGAGACACAGTCATTACCGTCAGAGTCAAGAGGAGACTGATACAGTCATTACCGACAGAGTCAAGAGGAGACTGAGATAGTCATTACCAACAGTGAAGAGGAGACTGAGACACAGTCATTACCGACAGAGTCAAGAGGAGACTGAGACACAGTCTTTACCGACAGAGTCAAGAGGAGACTGAAATAGTCATTACTGACAGAGTCAAGAGGAGACTGAGACACAGTCATTACCGACAGAGTTAAGAGGAGACTGAGACACAGTCATTACCGACAGTCAAGAGGAGACTGATATACCGTCATTACCGACAAGAGTCAAGATGAGAATGAGAGAGTCATTACCGCCAGAGTCAAGAGGAGACTGATACAGTCATTACCGACAGAGTCAAGAGTAGACTGAGGTAGTCATTACCAACAGTGAAGAGGAGACTGAGACACAGTCATTACCGACAGAGTCAAGAGGAGACTGAGACACAGTCTTTACTGACAGAGTCAAGAGGAGACTGAGATAGTCATTACTGACAGAGTCAAGAGGAGACTGATACAGTCATTACCGTCAGAGTGAAGAGACTGAGAGAGTCATTACCGACAGAGTCAGGAGGAGACTGAGATACATTCATTACCGACAGAGTCAAGAGGAGACTGAGATAGTCATTACCAACAGTCAAGAGGAGACTGAGACACAGTCATTACCGACAGGGAAGAGGAGACTGAGATACAGTCATTACTGACAAGAGTCAACAGGAGATTGATACAGTCATTACCGTCAGAGTCAAGAGGAGACTGATAGAGTCATTACTGACAGAGTCAAGAGGAGACTGAGACACAGTCATTGCCATCAGAGTTCAAGAGGAGACTGATACAGTCATTACCGACAGAGTCAAGAGGAGATTGAGACACAGTCATTACAGACAGAGTTAAGAGGAGACTGAGATAGTCATTACCAACAGTCAAGAGGAGACTGAGACACAGTCATTACCGACAGAGTCAAGAGGAGACTGAGATAGTCATTACTGACAAGAGTCAAGAGGAGACTGATACAGTCATTACCGTCAGTCAAGAGGAGACTGAGACACAGTCATTACCGACAGTCAAGAGGAGACTGAGATACAGTCATTACTGACAAGAGTCAAGAGGAGACTGGTACAGTCATTACCGTCAGAGTCAAGAGGAGACTGAGATAGACATTACCAACAGTCAAGAGGAGACTGAGATACAGTCATTACCGACAGAGTCAAGAGGAGACTGAGATAGTCATTACCAGCAGTCAAGAGGAGACTGCGATAAAGTCATTACCGCCAGAGTCAAGAGGAGACTGAGACACAGTCATTACCGACAGTCAAGAGGAGACTGATATACCGTCATTACCGACAAGAGTCAAGAGGAGACTGAGAGAGTCATTACCGCCAGAGTCAAGAGGAGACTGATACAGTCATTACCGACAGAGTCAAGAGGAGACTGAGATAGTCATTACCAACAGTCAAGAGGAGACTGAGACACAGTCATTACCGACAGTGAAGAGGAGACTGAGATACAGTCATTACTGACAAGAGTCAACAGGAGACTGATACAGTCATTACCGTCAGAGTCAAGAGGAGACTGATAGAGTCATTACTGACAGAGTCAAGAGGAGACTGAGACACAGTCAGTACCGTCAGAGTCAAGAGGAGACTGATACAGTCATTACCGACAGACTCAAGAGGAGACAGAGATAGTCATTACTGACAGAGTCAAGAGGAGACTAATACAGTCATTACCGTCAAATTCAAGAGGAGACTGATACACAGTCATTACCGACAGAGTCAAGAGGAGATTGAGATAGTCATTACCAACAGTCAAGAGGAGACTGAGACACAGTCATTACTGACAGAGTCAAGAGGAGACTGAGATAGTCATTACCGACAGAGTCAAGAGGAGACTGAGATATTCATTACTGACAGAGTCAAGTGGAGACTGAGACACAGTCATTACCGACAGAGTCAAGAGGAGACTGAGATATTCATTACTGACAGAGTCAAGAGGAGACTGAGACACAGTCATTACCGACAGAGTCAAGAGGAGACTGATACAGTCATTACCGTCAGGCAAGAGGAGACTGAGACACAGTCATTACCGACAGAGTCAAGAGGAGACTGAGATAGACATTACCAACAGTCAAGAGGAGACTGAGATACAGTCATTACCGACAGAGTCAAGAGGAGACTGAGATAGTCATTACCGGCAGTCAAGAGGAGACTGAGACACAGTCATTACCGACAGAGTCAAGAGGAGGCTGAGACACAGTCATTACCGACAGAGTCAAGAGGAGACTGAGACATAGTCATTACCGACAGAGTCAAGAGGAGACTGAGATAAAGTCATTACCGCCAGAGTTAAGAGGAGACTGAGACACAGTCATTACCGACAGTCAAGAGGAGACTGATATACCGTCATTACCGACAAGAGTCAAGAGGAGAATGAGAGAGTCATTACCGCCAGAGTCAAGAGGAGACTGATACAGTCATTACCGACAGAGTCAAGAGTAGACTGAGGTAGTCATTACCAACAGTGAAGAGGAGACTGAGACACAGTCATTACCGACAGAGTCAAGAGGAGACTGAGACACAGTCTTTACCGACAGAGTCAAGAGGAGACTGAGATAGTCATTACTGACAGAGTCAAGAGGAGACTGATACAGTCATTACCGTCAGAGTGAAGAGACTGAGAGAGTCATTACCGACAGAGTCAGGAGGAGACTGAGATACAGTCATTACCGACAGAGTCAAGAGGAGACTGAGATAGTCATTACCAACAGTCAAGAGGAGACTGAGACACAGTCATTACCGACAGGGAAGAGGAGACTGAGATACAGTCATTACTGACAAGAGTCAACAGGAGATTGATACAGTCATTACCGTCAGAGTCAAGAGGAGACTGATAGAGTCATTACTGACAGAGTCAAGAGGAGACTGAGACACAGTCATTGCCGTCAGAGTTCAAGAGGAGACTGATACAGTCATTACCGACAGAGTCAAGAGGAGACTGAGATAGTCATTACTGACAGAGTCAAGAGGAGACTGAGACACTGTCATTACCGACAGTCAAGAGGAGACTGATACAGTCATTACCGTCAGAGTCAAGAGGAGACTGATACAGTCATTACCGACAGAGTCAAGAGGAGACTGAGACACAGTCATTACCGACAGAGTCAAGAGGAGACTGAGATAGTCATTACCAACAGTCAAGAGGAGACTGAGACACAGTCATTACCGACAGTGAAGAGGAGACTGAGATACAGTCATTACTGACAAGAGTCAACAGGAGACTGATACAGTCATTACCGTCAGAGTCAAGAGGAGACTGATAGAGTCATTACTGACAGAGTCAAGAGGAGACTGAGACACAGTCAGTACCGTCAGAGTCAAGAGGAGACTGATACAGTCATTACCGACAGAGTCAAGAGGAGACAGAGATAGTCATTACTGACAGAGTCAAGAGGAGACTAATACAGTCATTACCGTCAAATTCAAGAGGAGACTGATACACAGTCATTACCGACAGAGTCAAGAGGAGATTGAGATAGTCATTACCAACAGTCAAGAGGAGACTGAGACACAGTCATTACTGACAGAGTCAAGAGGAGACTGAGATAGTCATTACCGACAGAGTCAAGAGGAGACTGAGATATTCATTACTGACAGAGTCAAGAGGAGACTGAGACACAGTCATTACCGACAGAGTCAAGAGGAGACTGAGACACTGTCATTACTGACAGTCAAGAGGAGACTGATACAGTCATTACCGTCAGAGTCAAGAGGAGACTGATACAGTCATTACCGACAGAGTCAAGAGGAGACTGAGACACAGTCATTACCGACAGAGTCAAGAGGAGACTGACATAGTCATTACCAACAGTCAAGAGGAGACTGAGACACAGTCATTACCAATAGAGTCAAGAGGAGACTGAGATACAGTCATTACCGACAGAGTCAAGAGGAGACTGAGACACAGTCATTACCGACAGAGTCAAGAGGAGACTGAGACACAGTCATTACCGACAGAGTCAAGAGGAGACTGAGATAAAGTCATTACCGCCAGAGTCAAGAGGAGACTGAGACACAGTCATTACCGACAGTCAAGAGGAGACTGAGATACCGTCATTACCGACAAGAGTCAAGAGGAGACTGAGAGAGTAATTACCGCCAGAGTCAAGAGGAGACTGATACAGTCATTACCGACAGAGTCAAGAGGAGACTGAGGTAGTCATTACCAACAGTGAAGAGGAGACTGAGACACAGTCATTACCGACAGAGTCAAGAGGAGACTGAGACACAGTCTTTACCGACAGAGTCAAGAGGAGACTGAAATAGTCATTACTGACAGAGTCAAGAGGAGACTGATACAGTCATTACCGTCAGAGTGAAGAGACTGAGAGAGTCATTACCGACAGAGTCAAGAGGAGACTGAGATAGTCATTACTGACAAGCGTCAAGAGGAGACTGATACAGTCATTACCGTCAGTCAAGAGGAGACTGAGACACAGTCATTACCGACAGTCAAGAGGAGACTGAGATACAGTCATTACTGACAAGAGTCAAGAGGAGACTGGTACAGTCATTACCGTCAGAGTCAAGAGGAGACTGAGATAGACATTACCAACAGTCAAGAGGAGACTGAGATACAGTCATTACCGACAGAGTCAAGAGGAGACTGAGATAGTCATTACCGGCAGTCAAGAGGAGACTGAGACACAGTCATTACCGACAGAGTCAAGAGGAGACTGAGATAAAGTCATTACCGCCCGAGTCAAGAGGAGACTGAGACACAGTCATTACCGACAGTCAAGAGGAGACTGATATACCGTCATTACCGACAAGAGTCAAGAGGAGAATGAGAGAGTCATTACCGCCAGAGTCAAGAGGAGACTGATACAGTCATTACCGACAGAGTCAAGAGTAGACTGAGGTAGTCATTACCAACAGTGAAGAGGAGACTGAGACACAGTCATTACCGACAGAGTCAAGAGGAGACTGAGACACAGTCTTTACCGACAGAGTCAAGAGGAGACTGAGATAGTCATTACTGACAGAGTCAAGAGGAGACTGATACAGTCATTACCGTCAGAGTGAAGAGAATGAGAGAGTCATTACCGACAGAGTCAGGAGGAGACTGAGATACAGTCATTACCGACAGAGTCAAGAGGAGACTGAGATAGTCATTACCAACAGTCAAGAGGAGACTGAGACACAGTCATTACCGACAGTGAAGAGGAGACTGAGATACAGTCATTACTGACAAGAGTCAACAGGAGATTGATACAGTCATTACCGTCAGAGTCAAGAGGAGACTGATAGAGTCATTACTGACAGAGTCAAGAGGAGACTGAGATACAGTCATTACCGACAGAGTCAAGAGGAGACTGAGATAGTCATTACTGACAGAGTCAAGAGGAGACTGAGACACAGTCATTACCGACAGAGTCAAGAGGAGACTGAGACACTGTCATTACCGACAGTCAAGAGGAGACTGATACAGTCATTACCGTCAGAGTCAAGAGGAGACTGATACAGTCATTACCGACAGAGTCAAGAGGAGACTGAGACACAGTCATTACCGACAGAGTCAAGAGGAGACTGACATAGTCATTACCAACAGTCAAGAGGAGACTGAGACACAGTCATTACCGACAGAGTCACGAGGAGACTGAGACACAGTCATTACCGACAGAGTCAAGAGGAGACTGAGATACAGTCATTACTGACAAGAGTCAAGAGGAGACTGATACAGTCATTACCGTCAGTCAAGAGGAGACTGAGACACAGTCATTACCGACAGTCAAGAGGAGACTGAGATACAGTCATTACTTACAAGAGTCAAGAGGAGACTGGTACAGTCATTAACGTCAGAGTCAAGAGGAGACTGAGATAGACATTACCAACAGTCAAGAGGAGACTGAGATACAGTCATTACCGACAGAGTCAAGAGGAGACTGAGATAGTCATTACCAGCAGTCAAGAAGAGACTGAGACACAGTCATTACCGACAGAGTCAAGAGGAGACTGAGACACAGTCATTACCGACAGAGTCAAGAGGAGACTGAGACACAGTCATTACCGACAGAGTCAAGAGGAGACTGAGATAAAGTCATTACCGCCAGAGTCAAGAGGAGACTGAGACACAGTCATTACCGACAGTCAAGAGGAGACTGAGATACCGTCATTACCGACAAGAGTCAAGAGGAGACTGAGAGAGTCATTACCGCCAGAGTCAAGAGGAGACTGATACAGTCATTACCGACAGAGTCAAGAGGAGACTGAGACACAGTCATTACCGACAGAGTCAAGAGGAGACTGACATAGTCATTACCAACAGTCAAGAGGAGACTGAGACACAGTCATTACCGACAGAGTCAAGAGGAGACTGAGACACAGTCATTACCGACAGAGTCACGAGGAGACTGAGACACAGTCATTACCGACAGAGTCAAGAGGAGACTGAGATACAGTCATTACTGACAAGAGTCAAGAGGAGACTGATACAGTCATTACCGTCAGAGTCAAGAGGAGACTGATACAGTCATTACCGACAGAGTCAAGAGGAGACTGATACAGTCATTACCGTCAGAGTGAAGAGACTGAGAGAGTCATTACCGACAGAGTCACAAGGAGACTGAGACACAGTCATTACCGACAGAGTCAAGAGGAGACTGAGATACAGTCATTACTGACAAGAGTCAAGAGCAGACTGAGATAGTCATTACTGACAAGAGTCAAGAGGAGACTGATACAGTCATTACCGTCAGTCAAGAGGAGACTGAGACACAGTCATTACCGACAGTCAAGAGGAGACTGAGATACAGTCATTACTGACAAGAGTCAAGAGGAGACTGATACAGTCATTACCGCCAGTCAAGAGGAGACTGATACAGTCAGTATCGACAGAGTCAAGAGGAGACTGAGACACAGTCATTACCGACAGAGTCAAGAGGAGAGTGAGATACAGTCATTACTGACAAGAGTCAAGAGGAGACTGATACAGTCATTACCGTCAGAGTCAAGAGGAGACTGATACAGTCATTACCGACAGAGTCAAGAGGAGACTGAGGTAATCATTACCAACAGTGAAGAGGAGACTGAGACACAGTCATTACCGACAGAGTCAAGAGGAGACTGAGATAGTCATTACTGACAGAGTCAAGCGGAGACTGAGACAGTCATTACCGACACAGAGTCAAGAGGATACTGAGATAGTCATTAACAACAGAGTCAAGAGGAGACTGAGACACAGTCATTACCAACAGAGTCAAGAGGAGACTGAGACACAGTCATTACCGACAGAGTCAAGAGGAGACTGAGATAGTCATTACTGACAGAGTCAAGAGGAGACTAATACAGTCATTACCGTCAAATTCAAGAGGAGACTGATACAGTCATTACCGACGGAGTCAAGAGGAGACTGAGACACAGTCATAACCGACAGAGTCAAGAGGAGACTCAGATAGTCATTACCAACAGTCAAGAGGAGACTGAGACACAGTCATTACTGACAGAGTCAAGAGGAGACTGAGATAGTCATTACCGCCAGAGTCAAGAGGAGACTGATACAGTCATTACCGACAGAGTCAAGAGTAGACTGAGGTAGTCATTACCAACAGTGAAGAGGAGACTGAGACACAGTCATTACCGACAGAGTCAAGAGGAGACTGAGACACAGTCTTTACCGACAGAGTCAAGAGGAGACTGAGATAGTCATTACTGACAGTGAAGAGGAGACTGAGATACAGTCATTACTGACAAGAGTCAACAGGAGACTGAGATACAGTCATTACTGACAAGAGTCAAGAGGAGACTGATACAGTCATTACCGCCAGTCAAGAGGAGACTGAGAGAGTCATTACCGACAGAGTCAAGAGGAGACTGAGACACAGTCATTACCGACAGAGTCAAGAGGAGAGTGAGATACAGTCATTACTGACAAGAGTGAAGAGGAGACTGATACAGTCATTACCGCCAGAGTCAAGAGGAGACTGATACAGTCATTACCGACAGAGTCAAGAGGAGACTGAGACACAGTCATAACCGACAGAGTCAAGAGGAGACTCAGATAGTCATTACCGACAGAGTCAAGAAGAGACAGAGATAGTCATTACTGACAGAGTCAAGAGGAGACTGAGACACAGTCATTACCGACAGAGTCAAGAGGAGACTGAGACACAGTCATTACCGACAGTCAAGAGGACACTGATACAGTCATTACCGTCAGAGTCAAGAGGAGACTGATACAGTCATTACCGACAGAGTCAAGAGGAGACTGAGACACAGTCATTACCGACAGAGTCAAGAGGAGACTGAGACACAGTCATTACCGACAGAGTCACGAGGAGACTGAGACACAGTCATTACCGACAGAGTCAAGAGGAGACTGAGATACAGTCATTACTGACAAGAGTCAAGAGGAGACTGATACAGTCATTACCGTCAGAGTCAAGAGGAGACTGATACAGTCATTACCGACAGAGTCAAGAGGAGACTGATACAGTCATTACCGTCAGAGTGAAGAGACTGAGAGAGTCATTACCGACAGAGTCAAGAGGAGACTGAGATAGTCATTACCAACAGTCAAGAGGAGACTGAGACACAGTCATTACCGACAGTGAAGAGGAGACTGAGATACAGTCATTACTGACAAGAGTCAACAGGAGACTGATACAGTCATTACCGTCAGAGTCAAGAGGAGACTGATAGAGTCATTACCGACAGAGTCAAGAGGAGACTGAGATAGTCATTACTGACAAGAGTCAAGAGGAGACTGATACAGTCATTACCGTCAGTCAAGAGTAGACTGAGATACAGTCATTACCGACAGTCAAGAGGAGACTGAGATACAGTCATTACTGACAAGAGTCAAGAGGAGACTGGTACAGTCATTACCGTCAGAGTCAAGAGGAGACTGAGATAGACATTACCAACAGTCAAGAGGAGACTGAGATAGTCATTACCGACAGAGTCAAGAGGAGACTGAGACACAGTCATTACCGACAGAGTCAAGAGGAGACTGAGACACATTCATTACCGACAGAGTCAAGAGGTGACTGAGACACAGTCATTACCGACAGAGTCAAGAGGAGACTGAGACACAGTCATTACCGACAGAGTCACGAGGAGACTGAGACACAGTCATTACCGACAGAGTCAAGAGGAGACTGAGGCACAGTCATTACCGACAGAGTCAAGAGGAGACTGAGATAGTCATTACTGACAGAGTCAAGAGGAGACTGACACACAGTCATTACCGACAGAGTCAAGAGGAGACTGAGACACAGTCATTACCGACAGTCAAGAGAAGACTGATACAGTCATTACCGTCAGAGTCAAGAGGAGACTGATAGTCATTACCGACAGAGTCAAGAGGAGACTGAGACACAGTCATTACCGACAGTCAAGAGGAGACTGACATAGTCATTACCAACAGTCAAGAGGAGACTGAGACACAGTCATTACCGACAGAGTCAAGAGGAGACTGAGACACAGTCATTACCGACAGAGTCACGAGGAGACTGAGACACAGTCATTACCGACAGAGTCAAGAGGAGACTGAGATACAGTCATTACTGACAAGAGTCAAGAGGAGACTGATACAGTCATTACCGTCAGAGTCAAGAGGAGACTGATACAGTCATTACCGACAGAGTCAAGAGGAGACTGAGATGGTCATTACTGACAGAGTCAAGCGGAGACTGAGACAGTCATTACCGACACAGAGTCAAGAGGATACTGAGATAGTCATTAACAACAGAGTCAAGAGGAGACTGAGACACAGTCATTACCAACAGAGTCAAGAGGAGACTGAGACACAGTCATTACCAACAGAGTCAAGAGGAGACTGATAGTCATTACCGTCAGAGTCAAGAGGAGACTGAGACACAGTCATTACCGACAGTCAAGAGGAGACTGAGACACAGTCATTACCGACAGAGTCAAGAGGAGACTGAGATAGTCATTACTGACAGAGTCAAGAGGAGACTAATACAGTCATTACCGTCAGATTCAAGAGGAGACTGATAGAGTCATTACCGACAGAGTCAAGAGGAGACTGAGATAGTCATTACCAACAGTCAAGAGGAGACTGAGACACAGTCATTACTGACAGAGTCAAGAGGAGACTGAGATAGTCATTACCGACAGAGTCAAGAGGAGACTGAGATAGTCATTACTGACAGAGTCAAGAGGAGACTGAGACACAGTCATTACCGACAGTGAAGAGGAGACTGAGATACAGTCATTACTGACAAGAGTCAAGACGAGACTGATACAGTCATTACCGTCAGAGTCAAGAGGAGACTGACATAGTCATTACCAACAGTCAAGAGGAGACTGAGATACAGTCATTATCGACAGAGTCAAGAGGAGACTGAGACACAGTCATTACCGAGTCAAGAGGAGACTGAGATACAGTCATTACTGACAAGAGTCAAGACGAGACTGATACAGTCATTATCGACAGAGTCAAGAGGAGACTGAGACAGTCATTACCGACAGAGTGAAGAGGAGACTGAGATACAGTCATTTCCAACAGAGAGTCAACAGCAAAAGCAGATTTATTTATTGGGATACAGAATGTAATAGTTTCTTCCAGTCCTTTCATCCCTGCCACCCAGAAACCAACAATTTAACTCTAGTTTAATCATAGGACTATTTACTATGACCAATTAAGCCACAGTCTTTTGGTACTAAAGTTTTGGGTCTGCGGTTTGTGGGAATTGACTGTTGTTCAATTGCATTCTTGACTTCGTGTTTTTATATTGTGTGTTTTCACACAGTCTTTCTTGTTGCTGTTTGTGTGATTTTTTTTGTGTGGTTGGGACTGATGTTCTTGTTATTGTTTTAAATATTTGTTTTTTGTGTGCATGGGAGTTTGATGGTTTTTTTTGAATGGATTCCATGTTTTGTCTTGTTTCATGACTGTCTGTGGAGAAGATGAATTTCAGGGATGTATACTGCATACGTGCTTTGATAATAAATGTTCTTTGAACTTTGTACTGTAATGCATTGTGCTCACTTCTACTCTACCGTATCAAGTCTTGGGGGAAGGAGGGAGTGACATTAATTCATTGGCCAGTTGAAGAGCTGGCCAAGCAAGTTTGAACACCATAAGGTTTCAGAGAGAGATTGACAAAGAGTGTCGACTGAAGCAGGTGATCCAGCAAGGCGGAGGCACAAACAATACCAACACAGTGTACAGTAAAAACATATTTTATTTGATGTCAAAAATAAAATATCAATGGGAAGGGAATTAACACAGGATATCACAGATACAATGATAGTTCCATATCTCGAATCCACAGTTTCCTTGCGGGATACACACACCTTGCCGTTATCACTGCTGCTCCTTGCTCTCCTTGAGTAGTGTGGAATCCTTGGGTACTGGTTGGTTTATGAAAACAGGAGTAAAAACCACTCATTTCTGGTGCCTTACACCTCCCACCTGCTCGGTTGCTTTATCAGCCTTTCTGCATTAATTTAGCCATCTGTAAACTCTTTCTCTCTCTGGTATCAACACCATAAGAAAATTAACCCCTTTCAATCATCTCCGCCATGAGCCATGAACATTGTTTCTCCCCATCTTCCCTTCCAGATCTGCCTGTTTCTTTAGGAATCTTTCTCAGTGATTCTCAGTTCTGACTCACTGGCACATATTTGACTTTCTTCCATTTCTTATCACCGTTCATTTTCTCTTTAGTTGTTTGCATCTTAGAATACATCTCTCATGATCTTTTTGGACTTTTTTTTGGCTTTTCTTCTCTCTGTTTATCCCTCTTTTCCTCTCCCTGTTTCTCTCTCTATCCCTCTCTCTGTTTCTCCCTTTCTCTCTCCCTGTTTATCCCTTCCTCTGTCCATCTCTGTATGTTTTCCCCTTCCTCTGGCTTTTTATCACAATCTACTTTCCGCCAGGGTTCAACGTAACCAGTGAAAATGATCCAGGGAAGTAGTGAGATACTGAAAGCCAAGGTTGGGACAGAGTAAGGCTTTGGAACAGCCTTTCTAATGTTCAGAGAGTGTAGTGATTCAAACTGCTTGTGGGTGAAAAGTGAGAATTAAATTAAACTATTTCCTCTAGATGGTCACTTTAGCCTTGTGTCTTGAACAGTGTCCATGGACATGGTCAGAATGGCATTCTGATGAAATGTTCAGGACTGGTGGAGGTCTAGCAGCAATAGGAGAGGAGGCAATGGAAAGAGTCTGAGGCGACAAAGAGTGGCGTAAATTCAGTGACAACTTGGTGCAAACCGCATAGATGGGTAGTGGGAACGACAGCACAGGGTGTAAGGCAGAAACGGAAAATTACTCCTGCTAGCAGGGGTGGTTGATCGGCAGTTGATAAGTGGCCTGGGCACATTGCTTGTAGCA
The DNA here is from genome assembly GCF_030144855.1 of Hypanus sabinus. NCBI lineage: Eukaryota > Metazoa > Chordata > Chondrichthyes > Myliobatiformes > Dasyatidae > Hypanus > Hypanus sabinus. Next base: position 84,352,566 of record NC_082712.1, on the reverse strand, counting down.
TCCATTGGCTAGAATTCGGTCACGCACACTGCCATGGTACCATCTGTGGAGAGAAATGCCGAATGTCACATTAAGTGGCACTAAGACTCAGTGGATTCACATAAACCCCTTAAAGCATAAATTAGCAATATCACAATATAATCTTGTTCTTTTAATATCTGCACACTCTTCGCTTAGAGCAAGGGCCCTAACTTTTTTTTTATGCCATGGACCAATACCATTAAGCAGGGGTTCCATGGGAACCTCTGCTTTAGGGGAGATGGTAACATAATGGGGTGACCTGATAACATATTGAGGCAATGTGGAGCACAGCCATTATTATTTTTCTGTCTTCTCCTGGATACAGAAGGGAGAGGGCTTTCAGTCTGATTGTCTCTGTCAGTGGGATACAATTTGATTACTCGGATCTCAGGTCCTAATCAGCTGCACCATTTAATGGAATAGTGGCCTTTGCCCCTCCATGCTATGATGAGGGATCAGTGCAGAGGGAAAGCAAGCCTGTTTCATTGAACAGATATTCATCAGCGAAAGGTGAGGTACCAGAGGACTGGAGGATAGCCAGTATTGTCTAATGGAATTTAATGCAGACAAATGCAAGGTGTTGCACTTTGGTAGGATCAGCCTGGGTAGGTCTTACACGGTGAATGATAGGGCACTGAGAAATGTAATAGAACAAAGGGATCATGGGAATACAGGTCCATAATTCATTGAAAGTGGAAACACAGGTAGATAGGAACATAAAGGAAGCTTTTGGGACATTGGCCTTCATAAATCAAATCATTGAGTACAAAAGGTGTAATGTTATGTTGGAGTTGTATGAGACTTTAGTGATGCCTAATCTGGAGAACTGTGTGCAGTTTTCATCACCTACCTACAGGAAAGAGGTAAATAAGGTTGAAAGAGAACAGAGAAAATTTACAAGGATGTTGCCAGGTCTGGAGGAGCTGAGTTATAAGGAAAGATTGAGTAGGTTAGGACTTTATTCCCTGGAATGTAGAAGATTTGGTAGAGGTACAAAAAACTAAGATGGGGTATAGGTAGGGTTTTTCCACTGAGGTTGGGTGGGACTACATCTAGAGGTCAAAGGTTAAGGGTGAAGGGTGAAAAGTTTAAGGGGAACATGAAGGGAAACTCCTTCACTCAGAGCATGAAATGAGCTGCCAGCAAAAGTGATGCATGCTAGCTCGATTTCAATGTTTAAGAGAATTTTTGATAGGTATGTGCATGGGAGGGGTATGGAGGACTATGGTCCCGATACAAGTCAAATGGCAGTTTAAATGGTTTGGCATGGACTAGATGGGCCAAGGGGCCAGTTTCTGTGCAGTAGTTGTCTATGATTATATGACTCTCTAAATGTTCTTCACTGAAGGAGCTACTTATCTTGAATTTTTGGCCCCATCAGGTTGTGCGTTCGCAGTCGCTGATTATATTCAAAGCCAAGATCATTGGGTTTTTCAGAGTACAGGGGAAGTAGATTAAGCAGGAAGTGGAGATGAGATCAGTGATGAGCAGTAAGGGTGCCTGGTATGTGGTGATCCTCTTTCTACTTGACATGTTCTGATGAAGATTCAGAATCAGAATCAGGATCAGCTTCAATGTCACCAGCATATGTCATGAAATTTGTTGTATTTGCTGTAGCAGTACAATGCCATATATAACAATAGAAAAAATGTGTTTTACAGTAAATATAAATATAGTCAAATTAAATAAGAAGTGAAAAAATAGAAATAAAAAGTGAGGTACTTCTCTCCTTTCACCCTTAACCCATGACCTCTAGTTGTACTCCCATCCAACTTCAGTGGAAAAAGCCAGCTTGCATTTACCCTTTCTGTATAGTTTGGTGAAATTTGTCGCACCAAAGACACAAACTTTTACAAATGTACTATGAGAGCATTCTAACTGGCTGTATCACTGTCCGGTATGGGGGAGGGGTGGGGCTGCTGCTGCACAAAGTCAAAGTAAGCTGCAGAGAGTTGTGAACTCAGTCAACTCCATCGTGGACACTGGCCTCCATAGTATCCAGGACACCTTCAAGGAGCGATGTCTCCGGGATGTAGGAGACTGGAGCACAACCCAGGACATGACCTCTTCTCATTGCTACTATCAGGAAGGAGGTACTTCACTCAGAGGGTGGTGAGAGTGTGGAATAAGCTGCGAGAGCAAGTGGTGCATCTGAGCTCAATTTCAACATTTAGAAGAAGTTGGGATAGATAATGAATGGGAGGGGTATGGAGGGCTATAGTTCCAGCGCAGGTCAGTGGGACTAGGCAGTTTAAATGGTTTTGGCATGGACTAAGTGGGCAGAAGGGCTGTTTCTGTGTTGTACTTTTCTATGACTCTGAGACCCCTAATGAAATATAGCCGGTGCCATGCTTTCTTTATAGCTGCATTGATATGTTGGGCCCAGAATAGATCCTTGGAGATGTTGATAACCCAGGAGTTCGTAATGCTGCTGCCTCGAAGTCCCAGTGACCCAGGTTTAATCTGGGCTTCTGATACTACCTGTGGGGAATTTGTGCTCCAGTCTCCTACATCCCGGAGATGTGCGAGTTGGTCGGTGAACAGGCCAGGGTACATTACTCTGTGGGTAGCAGGAAAATTGAGGGGAATGTGAGAGAGAACAGGTTCAGGGAAATGGGAATGATGGATTTCCACTGAGAACTAACAGAGACGTGTTGAGTTGAAAGGCCTCTTTGATTGCTGAGAGAAATATAGTTCAAAGTTCAACACAAACTCTCTGGAAATGCCTGTGAATTAGCATCGATGTGTTGCTTTAACTTACCATTTCCTCTACTCTTCAAGTTGCTCTTGTATGGTTTTTTCTGTTTCCTGTATTACCAAAAAGATAGGGATCAGCCAATTCTCAGAAAGAACACCCACCCTGACATCATCCCCTACAAGCACACCGCCCTTTTTAATTTTCCCTTGCTGTGTATAAGAGCTGTCCGATTGTTCACCCGACATGTGTGGGTTTCCTCCCACAGTCCAAAGACGTACTGAGTAGTGGGATAATTGGTCATTGTAAATTGTCCCGATTAGGTCACGGTTAAATCGGGGTTGTTGGCTGTTGCTTGGCAGAACGGTTTGAAGGGTCAGTAGGGCCAATTCCGCACTCTATCTCTAAATAAATAAAATGAAAATGTACATATTCACTGGAGCAAGCAGTATTAATGGGTGACCCAATTAGTGTATATGAAGTGAGATAGAGGGGTACAGAGGATGAAATCACCTCTTTTGAAAGGGAGGAGCCCCATAAAAAACATAAAAATTAGTATTTTGGATCAAGAAACATTCCTTCATGTAAAAGTTCCCTAGGAACTGAGGACAGAGGTGAATTGAAAATTTCATAACCAAAGCAGAGTTAAAGTACAGATAAGTTATAATCCAATTGAGAGGTGAAATACCTTGGAGGTGCTGAATGGCCTCTAATACTGCTGCAGGTGCTACACAATCAGAAGTGTTGTCTTGCTGCATGAGGCATTACCAGTCCCTCTGAGGCCGCCAGAAAAGGGCAAGGAAGTTGCGCTCTATGGTTGATGGAATTCTTCCAAACAAGACCACCAAAAAGGTAAATCAACTCTGTGATGGCAGTGGGATCTTGCTATGTACACTGACTATCTCAATGAGCTTGTCTTACCTACTAGTGGTTAAACTTCCAGTTGTGGCTCTTTTGGGAGTTCTGCTGAGAAAGGGCTACTGGCAACAGTGCAAATGCAGAACCCTTGCTGATATTTGTCCTCTACACCTAATGACCAGCCAACACTGTCTGTCCCCTACACCTGGTTAAATGCAGCTCAGTCATAACCTGATTTAGACCTTCCCAAAAGCTATTTATGTCATGGCCCACCTCAGAAGACTTGCTTTTCTTGAACCTTCCCCCCAATTTGCCACTCGAAAGAGAAATGACCCCAATATTTTTTTAATCATTTTGCTCTTCATTTTAACTTTACCACTCAACCTCTCTCAGGTTCATCATAAGACCATAAGGTATAGGGACAGAATAAGGCTATTTGGCCCATCGAGTCTGCTCCACCATTTCATCATGGCTGATCCATTTTCCTTCTCAGCCCTAATCTCCTGCCCTGTATCCCTTTGTGACTAATCAAATATCTATCAACATCTGCCTTAAATATACCTAATGACTTGGCTTCAGCACTGCTTGTGGCAATGAATTTCACCACTCTCTAGGCCAAAGAAATTTCTCCTCATCTCCATCCTAAATGGACGTCCCTCTATTCTCAGGCTGTGTACTCTGGTCTTAGACTCTCCCACCATACAAAACATCCTCTCCACATCCACTCTTTCGAAGCCTTTCAACATTAGATAGGTTTCAATGAGATCCCCCTCAATCTTCTGAATTCCCGTGAGTAGAGGCCCAGAGCCATCAAATGCTTCGGTTATGTTATCAATCCCAGAATCATTTTTGTGAACCTCCATTGAACCCTCTCCAATATCAGCACATCTTTTCTTAGATAATGGACCCAAGTTTACTCCAACACCTACTCGCCAGTTTGAAAACCTTGGTTCAATGGGGGAAGATGCAGTGCCAAAGTACGTCCCCCCCGTTCCCTGGATAGCGTCACAAACTGGGGTCTTCCTTGGTTCCAGTGGATAACTATGTTGTCTTCTGTGTCTTGTCATGCCCTTCACTATCCATGGAATGTTCTAGAACTGACTTCCTGGCTGTTGGATGTCACTGTAGATGTCATCCACCCAGTCTGCCGGAGCTGACTTTGCATGCTGGGACAGGCATGTCCCTATTTCATGCACTAGCCACCCCACCTGTCGAAGCGGTGTACCGGGGTGTGGCTGCTGTCGAAAGCAAACAGCTACTTGGAGCCACAGGTGAGAGCTGAGTGTCCAGTGAGGCCCAAAGGTGAGTAAGCTGCGCCAGAATGGACATGACCCCTTTTCGCCACAGGTGCTACTCCTTCATGGACACGCCAGATACTTGCAAGGTATTAGGAAGCTTAGAGAAATTCGTAGGTGGTAACAGGGTAAGATCCCTTTGCTCTGTGCTGCTCAGAAAGCAGTCTCTGTTCTAATGATGTTGGAACAGTAAGCTGATAAATGGTTCCTTAAGGTTGTTATAGCTGTGGGTGGAAATGGGGACAAGTTCCCACTACCTATTAAAAACTCCCAATGACACGTGCCTCAAAAAGCCTCTGACAACCAAGTCCAACTCCTGACGTTCATGTGTGGCTTAGCTGCTATCCTGGTGGTACTGCTTCTACTGATAGGAGAAGATGCAAAGGTGGGCTACTGATGCCTTAAAATCAGTCGCTTCAGGCAGACAAGGCTGGCCAGCTGTGGTTGGCAGCTCAGCTAGGAGAAGGAAGACTGATCTGAAACCTTCACTACCTTGCGGCTGTATCCACTCACGGGGAAGGCTTCGGGAGTAAACCCAGAGGAAAAATTTGGAGTGTTGAGTTCAATGCTGACTGGCAACTCCTGGTGCCAAACTGTATCGGTCCCTACCGTTTCTTTGGGTTCATCAGCTGTGTGGAGAGTGGGGCTTGTTACATGGGTCATGGCTTGCTCTCCATATAGTACTGCCCAGGCTTGCATACCTGGACAGCTAGGATGCAACATCCATGGTTGACTCTGACAGCAGAGCCCTCAGAGAAGCTGATTTGTGTTAGTGAGACAAGCTCCTCCAGTGTGGTCTCTTAGGTGGTCTTGGTTGTGGGAATGCCATCAAGAATACAGATGAAATTCTTTCCTTAATTCTGCATCATGCTCTGAGGGGTGGAATCTTTCCCACACTCCCCATGACTGGTTAGGATGGCACTGAGCTGCAGCCTCCATCGAGGTCATGCTCAGAGTAAGCAGATTTTTAGGTTCAGAGGGTTTGTTTTGGGGACAGAGTTCGGAATTTCAGGTTAGAATAAGTTTTAGGGACAGTGACGTGGTGGAGTTAGAGGTCAATAATTCTCTAGACCAGGGGTTCCCAACCCTTTTTATGCCATGGACCAATACCATTAAGCAAAGGGTCAGTGGACTCCAGGATGGGGACCCCTGCTTTAGAAATTGTGGTGTGTGAAAATCCCAGGAGATCAGCAGTTTCTGAGATACTCAAATCACCCCATCTGGCACCAACGATCATCCCACAGTCAAAGTCACTTAGGTCACATTTCTTCCCCATTCTGATGTTTGATCTGAACAACAAATGAACCTCTTGACCATGCTTCTATGTATCGAGTTGCTGCCACATGATTGGCTGATTAGATGTTTGCATTAACGAGGAGTACAGTTGCACCTAGTAAAATACTGAATGTAGTTTTTCATAAATTCTATTATATTTCTTTATTTTCCTGTAAATGTTTGCAAGAAAACAAATCTCAAGGATGTTGAGGCAGAAAGCACTGTGGACAAAGACCTGTGAGGACAAGGGTAGATGAACCCCAAGGTCAGCAGGTCCTAGGGTCGGAGGTCTGCGTGGGCAGGAGGTAGGAGTTGTGGAATCGATACTGAATCGGCGAGACTGGAAATTGAGGCCCAATGGCCGAAACCATAGGCCCATGAATCTATGAGTCCACTAGGAAAGTTGGAGGCCCGACATTTGCGAGTCCACTGGATGCTGGAGGCCTGACCTGTCTGCGTGTGAGAGTGGGTGGGGGAGAGAAGAAAGGGGCCTCATTTGCTGTTGTTGCTTGTGTTGTTTTGCTGAGCATTGTGGGCATGTTACGTTGGCACTGGAATGTATGGCGACAGTCGTGGGCTGCCCCATTACCATTGGTTACCAATATTTTACCTGTAGCTGCAGCAGTAGACTCCCAGTCCGATGACAATGATGAGCAGCACGGCCAGAGGGACGAGAACAGCAATGAGGATCACTTGAGTGTCAGAGTCTGGACGAACTACAGTGCAAAAGAAAGTCATAAGTGAATGACCTTAACCTCTTCCACTGGTCTCAGCACAAGTGTGAGAACTATTTGCATCTCCAGCTTACTGGATTCTGTCTACACAGCCAGCCCGTAACCAAATTTCCCACTCACTCCCTTGGCATGTTCGGACTTGACAATTTAAACATCTTGAGTAACACACACAAAATGCTGGAAGAACTCAGCAGGTCAGGTAGCATCTATGGAAATGAATAAACAGCCGACTTTTCAGGCCGAGACCCTTCATCAGGCCTGGAAAGGAAGTGGGGCGGGGGGGGGGGGGGCGGTTGTGGTAAAAGCCAGAATTAAAATGTAGAGGAAGGGGAACAAGTACAAGCTGCAAGGTGATGGGTGAAGCCAGGTGAGGGAGAAGGTGGGTGGGGAATGAGGGTGGAATGAAGTGAGAGCTGGGAGGTGATAGGTGCAAGGGCTGAAGGAAGAAAGAATCTGATAGGAGAGGAAAGTGGAGCATGGGAGAAAGGGAATGAGGATTCGCACCGGAGGGAGATGATGGGCAGGAGAGGTGAAGAGAAGGGGGTAAGAGAGGTGCCAGAATGGGGAATAGAAATAGGGAGAAGGTGGAGGAGGAGAAATTATCGGAAGTTATAGAGATTGATGCTCCTCCAACCCGTTTGAACTCATCATGGTAGTAGAGGAGACCATAGACAGACATGTCAGAATGTGAATGAGGGCACTTTCAGGTTGGAGGAGCAACACTTCATATTCCATCCGGGTAGCCTCCAATCTGTCAGCAGGACTATCGCTTTCTCCTTCTGACAACTCCCTCCACCTTATGTCTTTATCCATTCCCTATTCTGGCTCCCCTCTTACCCCTTCTCTTCTCCTCCTTCCTTACACCTCTCTGATACCCCTCCTTCTTCTCTTTCTCTCATGGTCTGCTCTCTTCTCCTATCAGATCCCTCCTTCTTCAGCCCTTCACCTCATCCACCTATCACCCTGCAGCTTCTCACTTTATCATGTCCACCACCCCCTTACCTAACATCTGCCAGCTTGTATTCCATAAGACCAGAAAACGTAAGAGCAGAATTAAACCATTCGGCCCATTGAGTCTGCTCCATTTCCCTCTCAACTCCATTCTCCTTCCTTCTCCCCATATCCTTTCATGCCTTGACTAAACAGGAACCTATCAACTTCCACCTTAAATGCTCCCAGTGTCCTGGCCTCCACAGCTGCCTGCGGCAATGAATTCCACAAATTCACCAGTCTCCAGCTAAAGAAATTCCTCTTCATCTGTGTTCTAATGGGACATCTCTATTTTGAGGTTGTACCTTCTGGTTGCAGACTCCCTCACCAAAGGACACAACCATTCCACATCCACTTAATCAAGGCCTTTCAGCATTCTATAGGTTTCAATGAGATCCCACCGTATACCCCATTCTTCTAGATTCCAACGAGTACAGGCCTAGAGCCTTCAATCACTACCCATATGATAACCTTCTCCTTCCTTTCCAGTTCTAATGAAGAGTCTTGGTCCAAATAAATTGATGACTGTTTAGTCCTCTCCACAGAAGCTGCCTGACCTGCTGAGTTCTTCCAGCACTTAATGGGTGTTGCCTTGATTGTAAAATAGCATGCTTGTCTTCAGATCACTCCATACCCCCCTATCTTCTCCAGCCCTAAATCTACAGGTGATACCTGTGCTCCCTACCTTGAGCAGCCTGGAGATCCACCTCACTCCATTCCACAGCCATTCTCTCAAATGCTGAAAGGCCTTGATGGAGTGGATGTGGAGAGAATGTTTCTTATGGTAGGGGAGTCTAAGACCAGAGGACACAGCCTCAGAATAGAGGGGCATCAATGTAGAATGGAGATGAGAAGGAATTTCATTAGCCAGAGAGTGGTGAGTCTATGGAATCTATTGCCACAGGCGGCTGTGGAGGCCGTCATTGGGTATATTTAAGGCAAAGTTGATAGATTAGTTCGGGCATGAAGGGTTATGGGGAGAAGGCAGGAGATTGGAGTAGAGAGGGAAAATAGATCAACTATGATGAATTGGTGGAGCAGACTAGATGAGCCAAATGGCCTAAATCTGCTCCTATATCTTATGGTCTTATTGTAATCACTGGTAATAGTGGTATACACAACCAATGTGTCAGGATTTAGAATTCCTTCCAGAAACCTCTCTAATGTGTCTGAAAACCTATCTTCTCTGACCAAACCTTTGGTCATCAGCCCTGTTATCTCCTGATATGTCCAAGTATCAAGTGTTGTATGTAATGCTTTCAGGGTGTATTGTGGGTGGGCATTTTGCTCTGTGTTCAGCATAATACAAAACAGGCTCCTATTTATCCAAAGAAAGAGAATGAGAGATAGAGAAAAGGAGCAAGGAAGAGAGATTCAGAAAGAGTCTTAAGGACACAGTGTGAGAGACAGTGTCGGAAACACAGAATGAAAAGCAAGCAGGAAAACATGCAGAGAGAGTGAGGAAGAGAGGGGCAGACAGAGCGAGGAAGAGGGGGCAGAGAGTGTGAGGAAGAGGGGAGCAGAGAGAAAGCGATAGAGAGTGAGGCAGAAGAGGGAGAGACAGCGAGGAAGAGGGAGAAGAGAGAGCAAGGACGAGAGGGGCAGAGAGTGAGGAAGAGAGGGGCACAGAGAGCGAGGAAGGGAGGAGTAGAGACAGCGATGAAGAGGAGCAGAAACAGCAATGATGAGAGGTGAAGAGAGAATGAGGAAGAGAGGGGCAAAGAGCACAAGGAAAAGGGGTCAGAGAATGTGAGGAAGGGCAGAGAGAGCAAGGTAGAGGGGGACAGAAAGCACAAGAAAGAGAGGGACAGAGAGAGTAAGGAAAAGAGTGGCAGAGAGAGTGAGGGAACAGGAGCAGGCAGAGAGAATGAGGAAGAGAAGGGAAGAGGGAGAGAAATAATGAGAATAGAAAATAACTTCTGTGTATTTAATATTTCAATATTATAATTTGATTAAGCATTCTTATTCATTTAAATAATTAATTATGTTATATGTATAATGTGCGAATTGCATACGTCATTATGTGACCACATGATAGGTGTGCGCCTCACTTAAAGTAAACAAAGTTAGACCTGCATTTCAGACTCGTGTCTTCCTTCGAATTAGTTTAATGTTTTGAAGTTACAAAACATAATTATAACCGTCAGCAGGACCTATTGCTGGGCATCTGAATTTCCATATTCCAGTCTCAGAATACATAAATGTCATGAATTTGAGGGCCAGTGGTTTGATATTTACCAGTGATCTCCTCTTGCTCTATCTCGCAGTTCCTGCCAATGAATCCGGGTTCACACTTGCACGTGTAGTTCTTTCCCAAGGGGACACAAGTTCCTTCATTCTGACAGGGGTAGGCTAGGCATGGCCCATCTAAGGAAGAGGGAAGACAAAGAGGTTAGTGAGAACTGGTGAGGTGTTCTATCTGCTGGTTCTTTGGGTAATCAGAATGTAACTGCTGCTTTATACAATTCACATCTTAGACAATGTGCCCGGTAGCCCAAGAACCATTATCCAAGCCGATGCATTGAATTCAGAAATCAAGATATTATGCTGCACCTTTATAAAACCCTGGTTAGGCCACATCTAGAGTATTGCATACAGTCCTGGTCACCCCACTATAGGAGGGATGTTGAGGCTTTGGAGAGGGAGCAGAAGAGGTTCACCAGGATGCTGTCTGGTTTAGAGGGAATCTGCTATCACTTGGCTGGACAAACCTGGGTTGTTTTCTCTGGAGTGCTGGAGGCTGAGGGGAGATCTGATAGAGGCTTAAGAGATTATGAGAGGCGTAGATAGAGTGGACAGGGAGTATCTGTTTCCCAGGGTAGAAATGTCTAATACCAGAGGGCACGCATTGGAGGTGAGAGGGGGGTAGGTTCAAAGGGGATGTGAGGGGTGAGTATTTTACTCAGAGAATGGTGGATGTCTGGAATGTGCTGCCTGATAGAGGAAAATATATTAGATCCTTTTAAGAGACGTTTGGACAGGCACATGGATGTGAGGAAGATGGAGGGATATGGACATGATGTAGGTAGGAAGGATTAATGTTTGGGTGTTTTTGATTTGCTTTTTAGCTGGTTTGGCACAACATTGTGGGCTGAATGGTCTGTTCCTGTGCTGTACTGTTTTATGTTCTATGTTCTAGGCCCAAATAACTTTAGAGCTATCACTCTTGTTGGTCTCTTGGATAGGTCCAAAAGACTGTACTATCCCCAGCACTCCCAGGGCTACAACACTTAACACTGGACACACCCAACCCCAATCAATATGAACCACCTACAGTGTGAGGGAGGGTCTGGAGCTGGAGATAAAGAATTTGCTTGGTGTCATTTACTTCTGCTGAGGGGGACAAGGCAAGAAAGCAACTTTAAGAGTCATAGAAAAGTACAGCACAGAAACAGGCCATTTAGCCTACCTACTCCATGCCAAAACCATTTAAACTGCTTATTCCCATCAACCTGGACCAGGATACCTCTCCTATCCAAACTTCTCTTAAATGTTGAAATTGAGCTCGCGTGTACCATTTGTGCTGGCAGCTCAATCCACACTTTCACCACCCTCTGAGTGAAGAAGTTTCCTGTCATGTTTGCCTTAAACTTTTCACTTTTCATCCTTAACCCATAATCTCTAGTTGCAGTCCCACCCATCCTCAGTGGAAAAAGCCTGCTTGCATTTACCCTATCTACACCCCTCATAATTTTGTATTCCTCCATCAAATCTCCTATGTTCCAATCTTCTACATTCCAAGGGATAAAGTCTGAACCTATTAAAGTCTGAATCTTACTTTATAACTCAGCTCCTCCAGTCCCGGCAACATCCTTGTAAATTCTCTCTGTACTCTTTCAACCTTATTTACATCTTTCCTGTATCTTGAACTTGATCAAGATACACAATGTTTTACCCGAGGTCTTACCAGTTTCCTAATGGTAGAACATAATCTCTTTAGTCTGTCTGTATTCAATTCCCTGAAAAGCGAGTGCCAATGTCCATCCCATATACCTTCCCAACTGTGTTGGCCACCTTCAAGGAAACATGGACTCCAGGGTCCTTCAGTTCCTCTATAATTCTCGAGCCAACATCATTCATGGTGCATGTTATTAGAACTTCCAGAATGTATCGCTTCATATCTCTTTTTAGCTTAAACTCCAGCAGCGATATTTCAGCCCAGTTCACCAAAGCATCTATATCTTTCTGCAGCTTAAGATCATAAGACCATAAGATATAGTAGCAGAATTAGGCCATTTGGCCCAACAAGCCTGCTCTGCCATTTCATCATGGCTGATTCATTTTCCCTCTCAGCCCCAATCTCCTGCCTTCACCCTGTATCCCTTCATGCCCTGATCAATCTATCAAGCTCTGCCTTAAATATACCCAATAATTTGGCCTCCACAGCTGAGAGTGCAACAAATTCCACAGATTCACCACTTCCTGGTTGAAGAAATTCCTCCTCTTCTCCATTCTAAATGACGTCCGTCCATTCTGAGGCTGTGTCTTCTGGTCTTAGACTCTCCCACCATAGGAAACATCCTTTCTACATCCTCTTAAGCAGGTTAGACTGGGAAAATCTGGTTGGTGTTAGATTCCAGGAGGGGGAATTTCTAGAGTGCCTACAAGATGGCTTTTTAGAGTAGTTTGTGGTTGAGCCCACTAGGGGATCAGCTGTTCTGTGCAATGAACCAGAATTGATTAGAGAGCTTATGGTAAAAGAACTCTTGGGGGCAATGATCACAGTATGATTAAATTCACCCTGTCAGAAATGGCAGAGTCAATGGGCCAAATGGCCTAATTCTGCTCCTATATCTTATGGTCTAAGTGAGGCCTTACTAGTCTTTTATAAAGCCACATTACATTCTTGTTTTTATACTCTAGTCCTCTCAAAATGAATGCTAACATCATATTTGCTTTCCTCACCACCAATGCAACCTGTAAGACTACCTTCCACATTAACATCTACATTAATTTTTGTGACATCCACAAACTTCCTGATCATGCTCCTGACAAACAGCAAAGGTCAGGTCCTAGAACTGATCCTTGCGGTACCCCACTAGTCACTGGCATCCAACAGTACAACTCCCTGGCTCCTATTGGCAAGTCAAGTTTGAATCCAATTTTCCATCGTGCTGTATCCCAGAACTAAAGATGCACCAGAGGGCAACTTCTTTGAGTTCATCTGTGACACAGTTTAAATTCGATTCTTCTCTTTAATGTCACTTCTTTCCTTTTCAAGGTGGCTGGGGTCCTGTTGGAGTCCATATAGAATGCGCTTTGATAATAATTTATTTTGAACTTTGAACCTTAATTCTGCTAATTAGAACATGCATTCATTGATCGCACAAGTGGTGCATACAAGCTCGGATTCAATACTTAAGAGAAGTTTGGATAGGTATGTGGAAGGGAGGGGTATGGTCCTGGTACAGCTTGATGGGAGTAGGCAGTTTAAATGGCTCAGCTTGTTTCTGTGCTGTATTTTTCTATGACTCTATGTGATCACCTTTGTAAAGTAGAAACCAACATGCCTAATGTACAAAAAGCAAGATCCCATAATTCCTCAGACCTTTTCTGATTGGCTGCTGGTGAATAGTAGTGTTCCACAGGAGTTTGTGTTGGGACCGCATCTTTATATGATGTTTGTCAATGATTTGGATGACAGAATCAATGGCTTTGTGGCCAATACAAAGATAGGTGGAGGGGCAGGTAGTTTAGAGGAAGTAATGAGGCTACAGAAGCACTTAGATAGATTAAGAGAATAGGCAAAGAAGTGGCAGATGGAATACAGTGTCGGGAACCATAGAAGGAATAAAGGCATAGACTATTTACAAAACAGGGAGAAAATTCAGAATCTGAGGTGCAAAGGGATTTGGGAATCTTCATGCAGGATTCCCTAAATGTTAATTTGCAGCTTGAGTCGGTGGTGAGGAAGACAAATGCGGTGTTAGCGTTCATTTTGAGAGGACTAGAATATAAGAGCAAGGTTGTAATGCTGAGGCTTTATAAGCCACTGGTGAGGCCTTACTTGAAGTACTGTGAGCAGTTCTGGCCCCTTTTCTAAGAAAGCGTGTGAATAAGAAGGTTCAAAGGATGTTCACAAAAATGATTCCAGGAATAAAAGGCTTATCATATGAGATGTGATTGACAGCTCAGGGCCTTTACTCAGTGGAAACGGGAAGAATTGGGGGGGGGGGGTGGAATTTCATTGAAGTTTACCAAACATTGAAAGGCCTAAAAAATTAGAGGTGAAGAGGATGTTTCCTTTGGTGGGGGAGTCTAAGATCAGAGGGCACAATCTCAGAATTGAGGAACATCCATTTAGAATAGAGGAGGAATTTCTTGAGCCAGAGGGTGGTGAATCTGTGGAATTCGTTACCACAGGTAGCTGTGGAGGCCAAGTCACTGGGTATATTTAAGGCAGAGGTCGGTAGGTTCTTGATTAGTCAGGGCGTGAAGGGATTCGGGGAGAAGGCAGGAGAGATTGAGAGAGAAATGGATCAGCCATGTTGAAATTGCAGAGCAGACCAGATGGGTCACGTGGCCTCATATATACTTTTTATTGTAATTTATAGTTTTTTTTAATGTATTGCATTTTTAAATGTATTCAGGAAAATTCTGTTCAGTAACGGATGGGATGCCTCACCCTGTGGCCGCCTGCCCCCTTGCCTGTCTGCACTGTACCTGTGAAGCAGCCAAGTGTGAAGTTGTAAACGGTGCAGACTTGGTCTGTTACGCACTGCGTGGGATCACACTGGACAGTCTGTGTGTTGTCGCAGACGCAGTCCTGTTGGCAGTCACCAAGGAGGAAGTGTTCCTGCAGCTGTGGGAAACAAAAGGGGGAAGCAGTTAAAGGCACCTCAAGGTGTATACACCAACCAGAAGGGATTTCCCAAAGGGAGACTCTTGAAAATGATGCCTGGGGAAGGGATGGACCACATAGTGTATGGGCCTTAAAACCCAGATGGAGTGGGTGAGGGAAAAGAGGGTCTCCGCTTCAGGAATGGAGCAGGGATGAAGAGAGCACATTATCGGCCTTGCTTATTCAGGGCATTAACCAGAATGTGGATGGTGTCACAGGGATGAAGGCTACTGGCAAATCACCTAGATTGATCAGGATCATTTTACAGAGTGGAAATGCACAGGAAAAGACCCTGGTGCCCTAATTTACTCTGAAAGCCATATTTTTCTCTCTTTCTTTTGGGTGCAGGCCTCTGAGAGCGCATTTTGTTTTGCCTCAGCGGCCCGGTTAGAATCCTAGAGTCATTGAAAACTACAGCACGGAAACAGGCCCTTCGGCCCATCTAGTCTCTGCCGAACCATTTAAACTGCCTAGTTCCATCGACCTACACCTGGACCATAGCTCTCTATACCCCTCCCTTTCATGTACCTATCCAAACTTCCCTTAAACTTTGCAATCAAGTTAGCTCCTACCACTTGCATTGATAGGTCATTCCACATTCTCAAAGCCCTCTGTGAAGATGTTTCCCCTCAAACTTTTTAAACTTTCACCCTTAACCCATGACCTTTAGTTGTCGTCCCACCCAGCCTCAGTGGTTTAAGCCCACTTTCACTGACCCTAACTATACACTTTATAATTTTGTATACCTCTATCAAATCTCCCCTCAATCTTCTATGTTGTAAGGAATAAAGTCCTAACCTATTTAATCTTTCCCTATACACAGGTCCTCCAGATCCAGCAACATCTATCCTCTTTTAATCTTAGATACATGACCAAAACCGCACACAATACTCCAAATTAGGCCTTACTAATGTCATATACAACTTGAACATAACATCCCAACTCCTGTCCTCAATACTTAGATTTGTGAAGGCCACGGTACCAAAAGCTCACTTTACGACCCTATCTACCTGCGAAGCGACTTTCAATGAATTATGGACCTGTTTTCCCAGATCCCTTTGTTCTACCACACTCCTCAGTGCCCTACTGCTCACTGTGTAAGACCAACCCTGGTTGTTTCTACCAAAGTGTAACGCCTCACACTTGCCTGCATTAAATTCCATCTGCCATTTTTCCAGCTGGTTCAGCTCCTGCTAAAAGCCACGATAGTCTTTCTCACTGTCCACTATACCCCCCAATCTTGCTGTCATCAGCAAATTTGCTGATGCAGTTACCACATTATCATCCAGATCATTAATATAGATGTTAAACATCAATGGATCCATTAAAGGTTTGTAGCTCCCACACCGTTATTTGCCCAGTGGGTACCATTACTAATCTGATGCAGTAATAATCGTACTAAAGCAACACACAAAAAATGCTGGCGGAAGTCAGCAGGTCAGACAGCATTTGCGGAAATGAATAACAGTCGAAGTTTTGGGCTGAGACCCTTCTTCAGGACTGGAGGAGTGTGAGGTGGAAACTTGGTCACCAGAAGGAGAAACTGATATTCATGCTACAATCTTACAATCTTCCCCTTCACGGAGGCTGCCTGACCTGCTGGGTTCCTCCAGCATTTGTATGTGTCGCTCATTGTAAGAGACAAACCTACCATTTCTAGGCAGGAAGAAAATTCTCTCTGAACAGCTGATGGGAGAGAGCAGACACGATACCAACCTTGTAATATTTGTTGTGGAAGGTGCATCCGCACTCGTTGAAGGGCACGCACTCAGAGCCGCTGAGTACAAAGCCCCGATCACACTCGCACCCTTCCAGGCAAGTCAAGGAACATTTGGAGGGAGCAGAGAGATCAGCACAGGTAGATGGACATGCGGTCATGCAGGGCTTGTATGTGCTGTTTGGAGGACACTTCATACCTACAAGAGACAAAGTCAAAAGTGGGACTGATCAGTAATTATACAAAGGCAGTGTGTGCAAAAATCTTGTGCTATGCAATTTTTTGCCCAGTGACAACATGTGTACACTGAATAATTTCTTCAATAAAATGTATAAATAAGCCAGTTCTAAAATCTGCAGACAAATCATCACAAACTCCACGTTGCCAACACCATCCACATCTGAAACAAGAAAAGGAATGCAGTTGTGTACGATCATGAAATATACTTAACACATCAACGAGGTAGAGGGAGACAACCTGTTGTGCGCATTTTAAATTCCTTTGTGCACTACTAGCAAAAGATGTGTGCGCACGCACATGCACACATCTTTGAGGGAACACTGTTGGTAAGAAAAACAAAACTGATGTGAAGATTATTTTTGGGTAGTTAGGGTTTGGATTTCTTTGCTTGGAAAAGCAAATTCAACCGTGGCAATCAAAAGGAAGATGCATAAAAGCATGGCCGTAAGGAGAAAGCAAAGACGTGCAATTTACTGGACTGTTCTTACCCAAGACCTAGTATAACATGATAGGCCAAGCGGCCTCTTTCCATGCTATAAACTTTCTGCTGTTCTGTTAGGAATCAACCATATTAGTGGGTCTGAAGTCATAAAGGTACAGTGGATTCCATTTAATTAGGCTATCGGTTAATCATGGCAGCCGATTATTTGGGACAACTCAAAGAACAAAAACTAATTGAGTAAATAGCCAAGATTCCCACAATTTATTTGGTTCACAATGCCACTTAATTGGGACAGGAGACTGTTGCCAAACAGTTTCTAACTAGTGCCATTTGCTCATGTTTGTGTTCAAAAAGCAATGATTTTTGTCCCCTCCTCCTTCCCTTTCTTCTATGGTTCACTCTCCTCTCCTGTCAGTTTCCTTCCTCTCCTGCCCTTTATCTTTCCCACCTATATAGCTTCACCTATCACCTTCCAGCTAGCCTCTTTTCACCATTTTATTCTGCTTTTCAGTCCTAAAGAAGCATTGCGGCCTGAAACGTCAACTGCTTATTTATTTCTGTGGATGCCGCCTAACCTACTGAATTCCTCCAGCATTTGTGTGTTATTTTTGTGGTTGATAATTGGTGAGAAATAAGCAGTAAGACAATTCAGAACTGTTTTGGTCACTGGGGTTTCTAGCATTCAGGCTTGGCGATGCCAGAAATGGCTGGAAGTGAAAATGAAATGATTTCATTACTTCAACAAATTAGAAACTATGAAGAATTTGAAGGTATCAACAACCATCTTGAATGTTACAATGAAAATGAAGATTTGGAGGATGCTATCATCGAAATAATTGTATGAAGACAGTCCATTATCTGCACTAGGTATCTGTGCTGATTTTGTTCATTTGCAGTCAATCAAAAGAACACTGCAATGTACACTGGATGAATTCCTCTGATAACGATTAGGAACTAATACAGTTTTATAGTACTGTAGACTTATTGGTAGTGTTCTAATTTGTTCTGTGTTTCATTTAAATACATAACTTGCTACTCAGTTAAACCATACTTTGTCTTTTTTATATCTTTTTAAACCATCTCCATGAAACTTTGGTTAATTGGGGCAGCCGCTTAAGTGGGCCAAAGTGTACTGCTCCCGATTAAGCGGAATCCACTGTATTTCCTTTTCTGAAGGATATTAGTGAATGTGATGGGATTTTTATAATCACCACAGCTGATAATTATTCAAGATCTATTTAATTAATTTAATATTCCTTGTTGCTGCAGTGGAATCCAGTGCAAGTCTTCAGATCACTGGATCTCACTGCAGCTGGAGAAAGGTGCAAGAGTCTTGTGTCTTGGGCAAGGTTTGATCAGAGTAGCTTGTAGATTGGATTCGTTTTTAGAGAACTTCACAATTCATGTTATATGTGTTTCTGCTTTCTGATTGCAACTTTTTTTTATTGCTATATTGTGCGATTTTGACCAGGGCAGACTGGTTCTGCGGCTTGCAATCAACAAATAACACGGTGTTAAATTAAACTGAACTACACAGAACTTTCCTAAATTGTTTCATAGACGCTGTAGTTTGATGTTTTTTTTCTTTGAACTGGTTCCATGGTGTTCCTTTGTTTCGTGACTGTCTGTGGAGAAGATGAATCTCAGGGTTGTATATTACATGCATACTGTTACGTACCCCGTAACTGGGTCACTTACCAGCAAAGATAGAGAGGTCTGTTGAAGTCTGATGGTACTATTTTTAACAGTATTTATTGATAAAAATACACAAAAATAATATCAATGCAAACATACCGATAACATACGTTGTCAATACTAAATCTAAAAGCGCGGGTATAATAATAATCAATAAGAAATAGCTCTATCGTTGTCTAGGGGATAAAGTATTGTCCGATGGAAATATAAAAGTCACTCAAGTTCATTCAAGCTGCAGCTTTTTGGTTGGAGAGAAAGACAGAGGTTTAACTTGCCCATTCCTTTTATGATGTCAATCCTTCGAGAGTCGTTGGGGACTGATTTCCCCTTTGTGGTTAGCTAAAGCCGTGCTTCCGTGGTAAAGGCCCACCAATTCCGAGGCAAATGGAAAAGGACGCACGTGGGCTTTTCCACCGGCTTTCGCTATTATGCTGTTACAGGAGTTCTAACGTTTCTTCTGGTGCGTCTGAAGGGGCTGTTCCCCAGACCCTCTTTTATCCTGACTCACAGGGTCTCAGATATCAATCAGGTTGGGATGATGCAATCCCTCCACCAACCCCCCTCGGTTCATTGCCTGGGGGCTTCGATGAATTGTACAGTATTCAATACACAATTCCATCTCCAAGAGACAATAGCCGTTATCAATGGTTCCGCCTTTCAGAGGCCAGGACACATTCCAAACTCTTTGTGGATTTTGCATGTCTTTCTCTCATATCCTGGTCTCCTGACCTGACTTAATAGTGATCTTGCGATTCTCAAAAAGGAGGGGGCCACGGATGTAACAATACTTTGATAATAAGTGCACTTGAAATTTCTGAATATTGGTTCAATAAGATAACAACAGTGGTATCTAATGATGCCAAGGCAATCATATAGAATGGGAGGATGAGAAGGGTTATTGAAATGTGTCTTAGTATTCTGTTATTTCTCAAGAATACTTCCCAAATATAGAGCATAGAAGAGTACAGCACAGGAACAGGCCATTCAGCCCACAGTGTTGTGCTGTACCAGCTAAAAAGCAAGTCAAAAACACCCAAACACTAATCCCTCCCATCTACACCATGTCCATATCCCTCCATCTTCCTCACATCCATGAGTCTATCTAAGTGTCTCTTAAAAGCCTCCAATATATTTGCCTCTACCACCATACCAGGCAGCACATTCCAGGCATCCACTACTCTCCGAGTAAAAAAAATCCCTCACTTCTGCGTTGAACCTACCCCCTCTCACCTTCAATGCTTGTCCTCTGGTGTTAGACATTTCTACCCTGGGAAACAGATACTCTCTGTCCACTCTATCTATGCCTCTCATAATCTTCTAATCTTCCATTAGATCTCCCCTCAGCCTCTTCAGAGAAAACAACCAAGTTTGTCCAGTCTCTTGTGACAACACATGCCCTTTAAACCAGGCAGAATTCTTATAAACCTCTTCTGAATCTTCTCCAAAGCCTCAACATCCTTTCTGTAGTGGGGTGACCATAATTGTACGCAATACTCCAGATGCAGCCTAACCAGAGTTTTATAAAGTTGCAACATAATCTCTTGATTTTGAACTCAATGCCTTAACTAATAAACACAAGCATTCCATAAACCTTCTTGACCACCCTATAAGCTTGTGTGGCCACTTTCAAAGAGCTTTGGGAAGTGAACCTCACGATTAAGCAACAAAGAACTGCTTCAGGCCATCTCTAAGGACATATGCTGAAGTAAAGTAAATACTTCTGCTGTTGGTGGATGAGGGATGGGTCTGAGAGATACACCAAAGATTCTTGCAGCTGCCTGGGAAGGCTCCATGGGGAAAGGTCACAGCAGAGGTATCCCTACCACTAGAGGCTGCTGTAAAGACCAGGGGGTGAAAGTATTCAAAATATTCAAAGTATTCGCAGTAAATTATTATCAAAGTACATATATATCACCACATACAACCCTGAGGTTCATTTTCCTGTGGACATACTCGGCAAATCTATAGAATAGTAACTGTAACAGGATCAATGAAAGATCAACCAGAGTGCAGAAGACATCAAAATGCAAATATAAGTAAATAGCAATGAATAACAAGATAGAGTCCTTAAAGTGAGATCATTGGTTGGGTAAGTGAGTGTAGTTATCCAATTTTGTTCAAGAGCTGTAATTGTTTTTGAACCTGGTGGTGTGAGTCCTGAGACTCTTGAATTTTCTACTTGATGACAGCAGTGAGAAAAGAGCATGGGCTGGGCGGTGGGGGTCTTTGATGATGGATGCAGCTTTCCTGGCAGTGTTTTATGTAGATGTGCTCATTGGTTGAGAGGGCTTTACCTGTGAAGTGTTAGAAGACATAATCCAGTAAGGGAAAAGATTAGGGCTGGGATACAATGCCTTACTTACTGCACCCAGTCTGTAGTCTCCAGTTGCTGAGTCGCACTCCCTGCTCCTGACAGTTCAGTGAATAGGCCTCAAAGTTAGCGCATAGCAGTTCAGTGTTGTTGTAGAAAGCACACAGATCAAACAGGCAGTCCCTGCAGGGTAGACAAAGAAAGTGCAAAGTCAGATTCCCATCTCTGTCTACTGAAGAACCTCCCTCTAAAGGCCATTTCTTACCCTGACCAATGCTTCAAGCTGCTGGGATGAGGGATCTCTAGCTCTTCTCTGTAATCCCATTATCCCAAGGGTCCTCACTTAGCGTCAGAGGAATAGAATGTGGAAAGACGTCCTTTCAGGCCATCTGGTCAGCATCCTCCTTGATCATTTCAGTTTCTTGCGTTTGGGCTGTAGCCCTCCAAGCCTCTCCCTTCCATGTAACTATCCATATACCTCTTAAATGTTGTAATTGTAACCACATAGACTACTTCCCTTGGCAGCTCACTCCACTCGGTGTAAAGAAATTACCTTGCAGGTCTCTTTTAAATTTCTCTCCTCTGATCTTGTATCTGGGCCTCTCCAACTCAGAAGACTATGACCATTCATGTATACATACCCCTCGTGGTTTTGTGAACTTCAGCAAGGTCACCCCTCAATGGCCCAAATACAGCCTTTGGTTACACTTAGCTTGGTCTGTTGAGAGGGAGGGTATGAAGATGTATTGGTTATTTTACAAAGTATGGGGCTTAAGACAACTGGCCCTTCTTCTGAGTCTTGGCGTGTAGAGGAAGTGTGCTGGGGAGAAGGTTGCAGACAGAGACACAGATGCAGGTAGTTTGAGGGGACAGCTTATTGCTTCACTATTTTTCTCCTAAGCAGCAATTACATTTAGGGCTGAGAGCAGGGGTTCCCAACCTGGGGTTCATGGTAGGGGTCCATGGCATAGAAGAAAAGGTTGGGGGCTCCTGGCCTGGGGTAGGTCCTACAGGACTGACAGCAGCAAACGATTAACTTCCTCCAAGTTAAAAGGGCAACTCGAATGGGAATATGCGGATGGGAACACTTACTGCTGGTAGTTGGTGGGGTCCACAGTAGAATGGCAGTCTTTGAATGGTCCCTCTGGATTGGACAGGGCTCCACAGTGCTTGGTGTTGTTCATGGTGGAGAGCTGGTGGGAGGAGCAGTTACCGGTGGTAAAACCTGAGTCCAGATCGACCAGTTCACGCCTGTTAAAAGAAGAAAACTCTGGTGATGAGGTGAACACTGTTCCCCGATTCTCTTCTCTCTCGTCTGCCCGAATATTCATGTTGACTAATCGAGATAAGGGGTGGAATAGGCCTTCCGGCCCTTCAAACCGCACAGCTCAGCAATCCCAAGCTTTAACCCCAGCCTCATCATGGGACAATTTACAATGACCTATAAACCTACTAACCGGTACGTCTTTGGGAGGAAACCAGAGCACCCTGAGGAAACACACACAGTCATGGGGAGAACATACAAACTCCTTACAGATAGTGGCAGCAATCGAACCAGGGTTGCTGGTACTGTAAAGCATGGTGCTAACCACTATGCTACCTGAAGTTATAGTCCACAAGGAAACCAAAGTCATTTTCCATGACTTTTCCCCACATCTCCAACCCAACAAATTCCAACACCTGTCTGTTCTTCATGTGACTGTTAATGGGCTATTCAATGAACAAAGCATTACAGCCAGGCCAGGTATGTCATCTGTCTTTCAAACAAGAGTCACTCGGTGACAATGCTGAGGACGAATTCTGGCCTCACTTCAAACTTCATCCGCCACCTCTCCTCTGTGCAAAGTTATAAGAGAAAAAAATTGGTAGGGCAAGACGCGGTTCTCTGAGTTACATAAACATAGAAAACCTACAGCACAATACAGGCCCTTCGGTCCACAAAGTTGTGCTGACCATGTCTCTACCTTAGAAATTACTAGGCTTACCCATAGCCCTCTATTTTTCTAAGCTCCATGTACCTATCCAGGAGTCTCTTAAAAGACCCTATCATATTCACCTCCACCGCAGTTGCCGGCAGCCCATTCCACTCACTCTTCACTCTCTGAGTAAAAAACTTACCCCTGACATCTCCTCTGTACCTACTCCCCAGCATCTCAAACCTGTGGCAACCATTTCAGCCCTGGGAAAAAGCCTCTGACTATCCACACGATCAATGCCTCTCATCATTTTATACACCTCTGTCAGGTCACCTCTCATCCAATGTCGCTCCAAGGAGAAAAGGCCGAGTTCACTCAATCTATTCTCATAAAGCATGCTCCCCAGTCCAGGCAGCATCCTTGTAAATCTCCTCTGCACCCTTCCTATGGCTTCCACATCCTTCTTGTAGTGAGGCGACTAGAACTGAGTACAGTACTCCAAGTGGGGTCTGACTAGAGTCCTATATAGCTGAACAGCACTGGCAGAAACCAGACTTAGACTGTGAGTGTCACTTCTTGACAATCAATGTTTTGGGTCGAAACCCTTCATCAGGACTGGAAAGGGAGAGGGAAGACACCAGAATAAAAAGGTGGGGGGGGGGAGGGAAGGACGATAGCTAGGAAATGATAAGTGAAGCCAGGTGGGGAGGAAAGATAAAGGGCTGGAGAGGAAGGAATGTGATAGGCGAGGAGAGTGGACCATAGGACAAAGGGAAGGAGGAGGGGCACCAGGTGATAGGCAGGCAAGAAGAGGTAAGATGCCAGAATGTGGAATAAAACAGTGGGGCGAGAAGGAGAAATCGATATTCATGCCATCAGGTTGCAGTCTACCCAGATATAAGGTGTTGCTCCTCCACCCTGAGGGTGGCCTCATCTTGGCACAACAGGAGGCCATGACCGACACTTTGGAATGGGAATGGGAATGGAATGAAAATGTTTGGCCTCCAGGAAGACGCGGTCGTGGGGGATGGTGAGGAGCTGCTCAATTCATTGTCCCTGAGGTGAGTAATGAGATGTCTTCTTGAACCACAGCAGTGTTGTGGGAAGCAGCTCTAGTGATGATGGTACAATGTTTCCAAGTGAGGATTACCTATGTTGGGAGGGATACCTGCAGTGTTACGAGGATGTGTTTTCAGAGGCTGACATTCAGGTCTTGGTCTGGACTCACTTTCAAGTATTCATGTTCTCGAAATTTACTGCTTATTTATTTACTATTATTGTTTCTTTCTTTTTGCATTTGCACAGTTAGTTTTGGTTGAATGCCTGAGTTGCACAGTCTTTCATTGATTCTGTAATGGTTATTCTTCCATTATAGATTTGCTGAGCATGCTCACAAAAAACCTTCAGGGTTGTATATGGTGACATATATGTACTTTGATATTAAAATTTACACTGAACTTTGAATTACTAGCTTTTGACCTGCCCTGGTGGCAAGTGTCTGGTCAATTACCACTTGATGGTGGTATTAAGCTTCTTCAGCTGCTGGAAATCCAGAGGAACACACAAAACACTGGAGGAACTCAGCAGGTCAGGCAGCTTCTTTGGAGAGGAATGAACAGTTGGTGTTGGGGGCTCAGGCATA
Source organism: Hypanus sabinus (assembly GCF_030144855.1). Lineage (NCBI taxonomy): Eukaryota > Metazoa > Chordata > Chondrichthyes > Myliobatiformes > Dasyatidae > Hypanus > Hypanus sabinus. Next base: position 84,327,894 of record NC_082712.1, on the reverse strand, counting down.
ATGTTTTGTGTTTAAGGGGTTGTATCATCTCAGCCCGCTCTATCATGGACAAACCTTCCCCACCGTTGAGGACATCTTCAAAACATGAAGCCTCAAGAAAGCAGCGTCCATAACTAAGGATCTCTGTAGAGACAGCGAAGTACAAGTTCCTGGAAGTTCACATCTCAGATGACCTCAGCTGGTCCCTCAATATCACCTCCGTGAATAAGAAAGCACAGCAGTGCCTCCACTTCCTGAGGAGACTGAAGAAAGCAAGGTTCCAGCCATTTCCACCCCACCCCCCATTTAACTAAATTTTACAGGAGCGCCATTGAGAGTGTCCTGACAAGTTGCACCTCCATCTGGTATGGGAGCAGCCGAGTATCTGACTGGAAGTCCCTACAAAGGACTGTGAGAACAGCCGAGAGGATCACTGGGGTCATCCTACCATCCATTGGAGACATTTATCAGGAGCACTGTATACACAGGGCCCTTAGTATTACCAAGGATCCCACCCATCATCCAGCATCCTCTTTGACTTTCTACCATCAGGCAGGAGACTCTGATGCATAAAAACAAGAGCAGTCAGGATGGGAAACAGATTCTTCCCACAGGCGTCTGAACTCATTGCATTTGAAGTGGCATCGGATAATTTGTACTGTACTCTAAAATATTTAATTTATGTACGTAACTTTGTTTATCTATGTGTAATTCATTTGTAGATTTAATTCTCACTATTCTAAGTTATTGTGCGCTACATGCATGTTATGTGTACTACTGTGTTTTGCACCCAGTTCCAGAGAAACATTGTCTCGTTTGACAGAATACATGTATATAGTTAAATGACAATAAACTTGACCTGACTTTATCCTGGACGTGCCCTATTCCTATTCCTATTACCAAGGAAGTATTAAAGGAGCATGAAGACCCACACTCAATAATTCAGGAACAGATTCTTCCTATCTTCCATTGGATTCTGAATGGTCCATAAGCCTGCAAACACTACCTCGTTCTTCCTTTTTTTGCACTATTTATTTACTTTTTGTAATTTATAGTAATTTTATGTCTTTGCATCGTATTGATGTTGCAAAACAACAAATTTCACGTCATGTCAGTGGGGTGGCACGGTAGCACAGTTGTCAGCACAACGGTTTACAGTGTCAGGGACCCGAGTTCAATTCCCGCTGCTGCCAGTAAGGAGATGTATGTTTCTTGCGGTGCTTTGGTTCCCCTATAGAGTAAAGACATAATGTAGGTTAGTTGTCCCATGATTAGGCTAGGGTTAAATTGGTGGATTGCTGGGTGGCACGGCTCGAAGAGCAGCAAGGGCCTGTTCCACACTACATAAAATTTAAAAAAAATAATACTTCCAATTCCATTTCTGAACCTCCATCTCTCTCCCCAACTTCCATATTTGATGCTTATCCATTTTGTGTTCTAATTTTCTTGACTACCATCCCTTCCACTATCCCTCATCCTCTCTATACATCTTACCACTTCATTTTTCCCGCTTATTCCCTCTTGTCTCTATGCCTTTCTCTCAGTTCCTCTTCTCCCCCATTTCTGCTACTCCTGTGTCACTCTCCTTCTCCCCACCTCCTGTAACTCACGTGTGTTTCTGTCACTCTCCTTCTCCCCACCTCCTCTAACTCACGTGTGTTTCTGTCACTCTCCTTCTCCCCACCTCCTGTAACTCACGTGTGTTTCTGTCACTCTCCTTCTCCCCACCTCCTCTAACTCACGTGTGTTTCTGTCACTCTCCTTCTCCCCACCTCCTCTAACTCACGTGTGTTTCTGTCACTCTCCTTCTCCCCACCTCCTCTAACTCATGTGTGTCTCTCTCACTGTCCTTCTCCTCACCACCTCTAACTCATGTGTGTCCCCCTGTCACTCTCCTTCTCCCTCACCTCCTCCAACTCATGGTCTGGTACCTCACTGAGAATAGAATTGACTCACTTCTGCCGCTCCGGTGCCCGAGACTCAACACTGTGTCTTCTTTCTGGCTTTACTCGCCAACTGTTACCGAAGGCGTTGACATTTCGGACCACCGTCCCATCTGGTTTCACAAACTCGTTGTTCCTCCGACCGTCGTAGTTCCCACAGAGACCTCGCACGTGGTTTTTGAACGTACTTGGGATCGTGATAACTGTGAGGGAGAGACAAAACTAAATGTCAGTATGGCCATGCCTATCATTCCTGGGTACTGCCAGATTTGGCAATTCTATTGGATGACCTCCCACCTGCTGTCACGTATGGCCAATTTGCTGTTCAACTTTCCTGCCTTGCTTGGCAGAGTTTTCAACTTAAAATTCTCAGTTTCAATACCTGCCATGGCCTTGTTTCCTATCACTTCCAAAACTCTCACTTCATTTTAAAATTTATTTTAGTTATTGAGGTACAGCGTGTAACAGCCCCTTTCAGTCCTTTGAGCCACACCACCCAGCAGTCCCCTGATTTAGCCCCAGCCTAACCACAAGACAATTTACAATGACCAACTGCTACGTCTTTGGACTGAGGGAAGAAATTGGAACAGCATAAGACATAAGACACGTGGAGGAAACCCTCGTGGTCTTGGGGAGAACGTACAAACTCCTTGCAGGCAGCAGTAGGGATTGAACCTGCGTCGCCTGTACTATAGAGCATTGCACTAACCACTATGATAAGTACTGCCACTTGATGCTGTAATTTTAGTGAATGACAGCTTCGGAATTGTTGAAGGAATTTGTCAGGAAAGGTGAGATGACGCCAAAGCGATGTTGAAAATAGATTAAGCACCCATGGAATAAAGGTGCCAGAGCAGGATGAAGGCAGAGAAAGGCTGAGGGATGGTGAACGAGCATCTCTATATAACTGGTTACATGGATTTGACCGAAAGAGCATTCTCTCCATTGCCCCAATGTAGAGATGCCTCTACTTTACTGACAGCACTCATTTATTGATAGTAAAGAGTGTCCTCTGTTATACTCTGACCAAAGAACTGATTGTGGACTTCAGAAATCGTAGGATGAGGGAACACACACCAGTCCTCACTGAGGGATCAGAAGTGCAAAGAGTGAGCAATTTCAAGTTTCTGGGTGTCAACCTTTCTGAGGATCTAACCTGGACTGAATGCGTTAATGCAGCTACAAAGAAGGCAAGACAGGGGCTATATTTCATTAGGAGTTTGAGGAGATTTGGTCTGTCATCAAAGACACTTGCAAATTTCTACAGATGTACCGTGAAGAGATGTACTGTATGGGGGTGGGGGACGACTGCACAGGATCCAAGTAAGCTGCAGAGATTTGTAAACTCAGTCAGCTCCATCATGGGTAATAGCCTCTGTAGTATCCAGGACATCTTCAAGGAGCGATGACTCAGAAAGGTGGCATTCATCATTAAGGACCCTCATCACCCAGGACATGCTCTCTTCTCATTGCTACCATTAGGGAAGATGTACAGAAGCCTGAAGGCACACACTCAGTGATTCTGAAACAGCTTCTTCCCCTCTGACATCCGATTTCTGAATGGACACTGAACCTATGAACACTACCCAACTACTGTTTTTATTTTCTAGTTTTTGCACTACTTAATGAATTTAACCATTTTATATATATATATATATATATATATATATATATATATATAAAATACACACACACACACAAATGTTATTCTCTGTCTACTATTACATATTGCATTGTACTACTGCCTCAAAGTTAAGAAATTTCACGACATATGCCGGTGATATTAATCATGATTCTGATTCATTGTAGAGCTCCCTTGACATTACCTCGGCAGGGCAGAGGCAGAGATCCCTCAACATCACCCTGATGGTACCGAGTTCCCGATAAATTGCCCTGACAATGCAGAACTGCCTTCACACATTACCCTGACAGTGCAGAACTGCCTTCATGCCAGCCGGTGTCTTGAAGGTAGTGTTGAGATACCAGTGAAATGATCATGTCATTACCTGCACTACTGTGGCCATCAAAGTTCACTGTTAGTCCAAAGTCAGTCTCTAGATATATCGTTGAGGACCTCTGATAAATCCTAAGCCCCTCTTTTGGTGCGTATGGTGGGATGATCTTGATACCATCCACCTGGGATTGAGAAACAGAAACAGGTTATACACATTTCCCAAACCACGGATGTCACTGAATTATCAGAAATCTGTGAATAGGGAGTGGATCCAGTGTTGGGGAGATGTTGAGATACAAAGCAGCCATGCTCTTACTGAGCAGCAGAGTAGGTTCAAAGATATAAGCCCTGTAACAAAACTCTTTTCTCCAAGAGACACAACTTTGTTGAATGGTTTGGAGGCTTGCATCCCTCAATGATCCAGAGAGCTACATTGGCTGGAGTCAGGGCTTTGTTCTTTGGCTCTTGGTAGGGTAAACAATGCCAAACAGGTCAAAGGGTAGAGGCCAGACTAAGACCATAAGATATAGGAGCAGAACTAGGCCATTTGGCCCATCGAGTCTGCTCTGCCATTTCATCATGGCTGATCTATATCCCTCTCAGCCCCAGTCTCCTGCCTTCTCTCTGTATCCTTTCATGCCCTGACTAATCAAGAATCTATGAACCTTTGCCTTAAATATACCCAATATTTGGCCTCCACAGCTGCCTGTGGCAAACAATTCCACAGATTCACCACTCCCAGATATTGCAATGAATAGCCGGTAACTTCTTTTTGGAGTTGAGTTTTTGAACTGGTTGTACGACTTGGCATTTTTGTGAAGTCTTGAAATGTCGAAGGTGCAGGATGGTTGTGGCGTAATATGTACAGGCTGAAAGAAGGTGTTGGGGCCTGGGCCGAGTTGAGGTGGAGAATGAGCCAATGCTTGGCCATTGCTACAGTAGATTTGGAGGTGATTTAATGTGACAGAATCGAGGTGAGGCGATGTTGAATTGAGGCAGCAGGTCCTGGGCCTGGACCCGAGAGCAAGGAAAGACCCAAGGTTAGATTGATTTATGGGCCAAGCTGAATTGGGAAGGTTGGGTACACGTTGAAACGGGAGGCGGGGCCCAGGCCTGAGAATGTATCAAAACAGCAGGCCCAGGGGCAAAGACCAAGGAATGACTCGTGGTTTGGCGATTAAAGTGCTGGGCCAGATTGAAAAGAAAAGCCTGACGGGGCCAGAGGTGAGGGATGGACCGGTTCAGATTGCTGCTCTGCGAGGTTTGCTCATCCCTGCACTGAACTGAGGCTGTCGTCTGCAACTAATGGGCTCCTGGATCAGTTGCAGTGATGACTGACTCCGTGGCTGTGAACTCACTTTTGTGAACTTCAGTTCTGAATGCTATTTGCTTTCTTTTATTGTTTGCGCTACTTTTATTTTTGCACATTGGGTGTTTGATAGTCTTTTTTAAAATGGGTTATATTGTTTTCTTTGTCTGTGGCTACCTGTAAGGAGACAAAGCTCAAAGCTGTATAATGTATGCATACTTTGATAACAAATGTACTTTGTACTTTGAAGAGCGTCGTCTCCCTTTGAATGTCAGAGATGCAAAATTGTACTTTCTTGATTTGTTGATCATGAACCTGAAGGTCTGGATGTGAAACTCACCACGAGTTGCCTGTGCTTCATGAGGATGACAGAATGCCCGTAGACATCGACATACACTGCCTCCAGGAAGGAGACATAGCTGTGGAAGATCCTCCGTTTGTTCTTGCCTGAGATGTTGAAGGGTTCCAGGTTGTCTGAGCTGATAGTCTTACTCAGAGTGTACGTGTACCGACCCTGGTAATGGTGTCTGAAGCCATCGAAGGTCCGGTAGTGGGGGTCACCGGCAATGTGGCAGGAGTTGTACTCTGCAGGGTGAGGATGTGAAGAAAGAACCAGATTATATTAAAACAGCAAGATATCTTGGGGGAATACAATCAGTGCACTTGAACCTTGATCACCATTCAAATAGAACACACTCAGATGGTTAGGACACAGTGTTCCACATACATAATGTGTTAAAGAGTATGTATGTATGGGGCTGGCAGGCTGGATGGAGAAGGAGCCAGGCTGGGTTTGGAGGAGCTGACCTGGGTGCAGACAGTGTTGCTGTTGGCTACTTGAAGGCATCGGAGTTAGTGTGCAGTGAAACTGTCTTGGATATTTCTCTTGCAATTGCAAGACCATGTTGGAAGTTGTTTGTGCAGACCTGTTTCCTTGTTTGATGAGAGACAGGCAGCGAGGCAGCAGCAACGCCTCAGTTGCAGCAAGGATTAGGCATCAGGCTATGGGTTGCAGTCCAGGCGAGGAAACGCCAGATGGGGTGTAGTGTGGCGTCCGTGCTTGGTTGAGGACGAGCCTCTCCTGTTGGTGCTGCCCTTTGCTGTTTGATTGGGTGGAATGACAGGCTGGATTGCTGGAAGCATCAACTTGATGGTCTGTCTTGTTGCTTAGGGTTTTGGACTTAAAATATGTTTTCTTGTCTGACTATGTTTCCTTTCTCTTTCTTGCTAATTTGAATGCACGTGTATGTTTTGTACCTTGGCTGTTTCGTTTGGCTGTATCCATGTATGGCTGAATGATAATTCGACTGTGTGAGGCTGGTCTCTTACAATGTATGGTAGTATAAGAGTGAGTGAAGTCTGGTGATTCTGGCCCATAAACACATAAGGAATACTGGAAATGTTGAGCAACATATACAAAATGCTGGTGGAATTCAGCAAGACAGGCAGCACTTCTGGACAGGAGCGGGGGGGGGGGGGGGTGTTCAGGGCTTCCTTCATCGTGTCAGTAGCTTCCTCTCGGTTTTCACTACTGTCAGTCATAGTAGTGGCACAGTAGTGTTGTGGTTAGCACAACGCTTTACAATGCCAGCAACCTGGGTTCAATTCCCGCTACTGTCTGTAAAGAGTTTGTACGTTCTCCCTGTGATCATGTGGGTTTCCTCTGGGTGCTCCGGTTTCCTCTCCGGTTGGTAGGTTGATTGGTCATTGTGAATTGTTCTGTGATCAGGCTAGGGTTAAATCTGGGGTGGTTGGGCAGTGTGACTCAAAGGGCCAGTAGGGCCTGTTCTGCACTGCATCTCAATAAAATAAATAAATAAATAAATCCCACACTCAGATGTAGAAGGAATTCTCATTGCTGTTTGCATAACAATTTTGTTTGACCAGTCAGGGTTGTTAGCCCTGAGCTGAACCCCTAAACCTGGAGGACCAGTGGACCATTCTTAGTCTTTGACCTTTAGGGCATGGGTGACCCTACCAAGAGCCAAAACATAAAGCCCTGACTCCAGCCCACATAACTCTCTGGGTCACTGAGGCACCCTAACATGCAAACCCTACGACAAGGTTGTGGTCCTCTTGGAGGCTGGTGCTTCTGGCTTTCAGTTTTATGTGATGAAGGGTGACCTGCTTACAGTTCACTCATTGGAGCACAGGACATGTCAGAATATGGGTTTCAGACAGCAATGGGTAAAGGGCGAGAGGAGAATGGAGTGGGAATTGGCTGTTTTTCTGGTTTTAATAAGGTATTAATTGGATTAATAAGTTTTTAGCAAGATTGAATTTGCAGTTTTTACTAACACATGGTTTTAATTTTTAACAAGCTTGTATTTTCACAATACTGTATGTTGTGTTAGACTCCACCTACTGGTGGCAAAGCGACATAACAGTTACTATAAGCCATAAAATACAAGGTAGAATTAGGCCGTTTGGCCCGTCGAGACTGCTCCACCATTTAATCATGGCTGATCCAATTCCCTCCCAGGTCCAATCTCCTGCCTTCTTCCCGTATCCCTTCATGCCCTGAAGAAACAAGAACCTATCAACATCTGCCTTGGCTATACCCAATAACTCCACAGCTGCCTGTGGCAACAAATTCCACAGATTCTTCACTCTCTGGCTAAAGAAATTCCTCATCTCTGTTCTAAAAGGATGCCCTCTACTCTGAGGCTGTGCTCTGTGGTCTTAGACTCTCCTACCTTAGGAAACATCCTTTCCCCATCCATTCTTCGAGGCCTTTCAACATTCAATAGGTTTCAATGAGATTCCCCCCACCTGCCTATTTTTCTGAGTTCAGTGAGTACAGTCCGGAGCCATCAAATGCTCCTCATATGATAAGCATTTCAATTCTGGAGTCATTTTCGTGAACCTCCTTTGAACCCTCTCCAGTTTCAGCACATCTGTTCTAAGATAAGGGGCCTAAGATAAGGCTCCCAATACTCAAAGTGAGGCTTCACCAGTGCTTTATAAAACCTCAACAGTATCTCGCTAAAAAAATGTTTGTCTCTGAAAAAAATCACCATCTTGTCTTTTTTTTTCCGCTGAGGTTCTTTCCTTTAGTTCGAATGCTCTGTACAGGTTCCTTTGTTTAAACATTAAATAAATGATTGTAAAGCAACAAGTTTTTACTTTCTCTTGGTCTCCTAAAAGAACCTGGGGTTGAAAGGTCACCAGATCTGACAATGGTTAACCTACTCTCAGGCTTGCAGTGGCGGATGCCATCGTCCACAGCACAAATCGTTTCCTGCTGGCACTTGAACTCTTCGCACAGGTACACTCCACTCTCCACACAAGTGCACTTGCTCTTGCAGTCAGCAGTCAGCCAGGAGTCCCCGACCTGTGAACATATCAGGAGGTTAAAGGTTATGCAGCTGACCTTATGGCATCAGCAGTCAGGGTTCCTGTTGCTGTCTGTAAGGAATTCGTATGTTCTCCCGTGACTGCGAGTGTCTGTTTGTCTATTTCATTATTGAGATACAGTGCCTTTCCAATCTCACTGTCCAGCAATCCCCGATTTATCCTGGCATAATCACAGGACAATTTACAAAGACCAATTAACATACCAACTGGTGCGTCTTCGGCTGTGGGAGGAAAGCGGAGTGCCTGGAGGAATCCTGCGCACGGTTACCGGGAGAACGTACAAACTCCTTACAGGCAACGGTGGGAATCGAACCCCAAATCACTGGTACTGTAAAGTGTTGTGCTAACCACTACGCTACCCTGCCGCACCTCTGGGTGTTCTAGTTTCCTCCCACATTCCAAAGGTGTACTGGTTTATAAGGGTTAGTAAGTTACGGGCGTGCTATGTTGGCGCCAGAAGCATGGCAACACTTATGGGCAGCCCCCAGCACATCCTCGGACAGCATTGGTTGTTGACGCAATCGCTCATTTCACTGAACATTTTGATGTTTCACATGATGGATATTTAACGGTAATCTTTAAAAATGAGTGGCAAAGTGGAGCTACGTCTCTATCAAAGGAGGTGTAAGGTGCTCGTTTCCCTCAACTGGTCAGCAGGAGACCTTTGGGCAAGCTGTAGCACCTGCTTAGCCATCAACCACCCCACCTCCCAATGCCCGTTCAGGGAGCATGTGGTGGATGGTCTTATGAGCAGCTGGGGCATATCACAAGTCCTGGTTATATGACCACTGACACCAGGCAATCTCTGAAGGTTATCGATAATGGCTGGGCTCACCTGTCTTGTAAAGACTCTACCCAGAAGAAGATAATGGCAAACCACTTCTGTTAGAAAAAATTGCCAAGAAAAATCATGGTTGTAGAAACACCATGATCGCCCATGTCATACAACAAGGTGCATAATGATGATATCATACGACATGGCACATAATGATGATGAGACAGAGCTTGACCTGCTGAGTATTTCAACACGTTCTGTTTCATTTTGGATTTCCCTCATTTCTGGAAGTTTTGTTATTTTTATCCAATCCAACATGCTCCTCTGTCACTGCTGTATTAATGTCAGGATGAGGGATTTTGGTTATTGATCAGACTGAAGAGGCAGGGGTTATTTGTGTTGGAACTAAAGAGGAATTTGATGGATTAGGTGACTTTATCACCAGGTCAGAGTGGATCAAAAGAGAGAAACCGATCCCATTACTAGATAGTGCAGACGATGGACAAAACTAGAGGTCATAGGTTAGGGGTGAAAGGTAAAAAGAGGGGCTACTTCTTCACCCAGAGGGTGGTTGGTGAGAATGTGGAACAAGCTGTCAGCACACATGGTGCATACGAGCTCACTTTCAGCACTTAAGAGAAGTTGGGGTAAGTACATGTGTGGGAGGGGTATGGAGGACTATGGACCTGGTGCAGATTGATGGGAGTTGGCAGAATAATAGTTTGGCAAGGACTAGATGGGCCAAGAGTGCTGTAGTGTTCTATGACTCAATAACCATAGTAGTTAGCACAACATATCACAGTGTAGACAACGCTGGTTCGATTCCCACTGCTGCCTGTAAGGAGTTCGGACATTCTCCCTTTGACCATGCAGATTTCCTCCAAGTGCTCCAGTTTCCTCCCACAGTCCAAAGACGTATCAGTTTGTCAGTTAATTGATCTTTATAAGTTGTCCCGTGGTTAGGCTAGGATTAAGTTAGGGGATTGCTGGGTGGCATGACTTGGCAGGGTAGAATGCTGTATCACAATAATTAAAAATAATTTTATAACTATAAAAAGATGCAAGGTGTGAGACTGACTGAAATCAAGCTCACATGCACCACTTGCACTGGCAGCTCGTTCCACACTCTCACCACCCTCTGAGTGAAGAAGTTTCCTCTCATGTTCCCTTTAAACTTTTCACCTTTCACCCTTAGGTGAAGTGTGTGCAGGAAGTGTGTCCAACTGCAGCTTCTGGCAGACTGCATTGAGGGTCTGGAGCTGCGACTGGATTCATACTGGAGCATCCGCGATGCTGAGAAAGTCGTGAATAGCACGTTCAGTGAGTTGGCCACACCGCAGGTAAAGGCAGAAAGGGAAGGGGTGGCCACTAGACAGTGTAGCAGTAGGCAGGTAGTGCAGGAGTCCCATAAGGTCATCTCCCTCCTAAACAGATATACTGTTTTGGATACTGTTGGGGGAGATGTCTCATCAGGGGAAGGCAGCAGCAGCCGAGTTCATTGCACCATGGGTGGCTCTGCGGCACAGGAGGGAAGGAAAAGGAGTGGGAGAGCTATAGTGATAGGGGATTCGATTGTAAGGGGAATAGATAGGCGTTCCTGCGGCCGCAAACGAGACTCCAGGATGGTATGTTGCCTCCCTGGTGCAAGGGTCAAGGATGTCTCTGAGCGACTGCAGGACATTCTGGAATGGGAGGGTGAACAGCCAGTGGTCGTGGTGCACATAGGTACCAACGATATAGGTAAAAAACGGGATGGGGTCCTACAAGGTGAATTTAGGGAGTTAGGAGATAAACTAAAAAGTAGGACCACAAAGGTAATAATCTCTGGATTACTACCAGTGCCACGTGCTAGTCAGAGTAGAAATAGGAGGATATTTCAGATGAATATGTGGCTTGAAAAATGGTGCAAGGGGGAGGATTCAAATTTCTGGGGCATTGGAACCAGTTCTGGGTTAAACAGGTATAAACAGGACGGTCTGCTCCTGGGCTGGACTGGAACCAATGTCCTAGGGGGAGCGTTTGCTACTGCTGTTCAAGAGGTTTTAAACTAATGTGGCAGGGGGATGGGAACAAGTGCAGAGAGACAGAGGGGTGCAAAATGAGGGTAGAAGCAAAAAGTAGTAAGGTGAAAAGTAAAAGTGGCAGGCAGGCAAATCCAGGGCAAAAAACAAAAAGGGCCACTTTTCAACATAATTGTATAAGGGCTAAGAGTGTTGTAAAAACAAGCCTGAAGGCTTTGTGTGTCAATGCGAGGAGCATTCGTAACAAGGTGGATGAATTGAATGTGCAGATAGTAATTAATGAATATGATATAGTTGGGATCACAGAGACATGGCTCCAGGGTGACCAAGGATGGGAGCTCAACATCCAGGGATATTCAATATTCAAGAGGGATAGACAGGAAAGAAAAGGAGGTGGGGTAGCATTGCTGGTTAGAGAGGAGATTAACACAATAGAAAGGAAGGACATTAGCCTGGAGGATGTGGAATTGATATGGGTAGAGCTGCAAAACACTAAGGGGCAGAAAACGCTGGTGGGAGTTGTGTACAGGCCACCTAACAGTAGTAGTGAAGTTGGGGATGGCATTAAACAGGAAATTAGAAATGTATGCAATAAAGGAACAGTAGTTATAATGGGTGACTTCAATCTACATATAGTTTGGGTGAACCAAATTGGTAAGGGTGCTGAGGAAGAGGATTTCTTGGAATGTATGCGGGATGGTTTTCTAAACCAACATGTCGAGGAACCAACTAGAGAGCAGGCCATTCTAGATTGGGTATTGAGCAATGAGGAAGGGTTAGTTAGCAATCTTGTCGTGCCAGGCCCCTTGGGTAAGAGTGGCCATAATATGGTGGAATTCTTCATTAAGATGGAGAGTGACATAGTTAATTCAGAAACAAAGGTTCTGAACTTAAAGAAGGGTAACTTTGAAGGTATGAGACGCGAATTAGCTAAGATAGACTGGTAAATGATACTTAAAGGGTTGACGGTGGATATGCAATGGCAAGCATTTAAAGATCGCATGGATGAACTACAACAATTGTTCATCCCAGTTTGGCAAAAGAATAAACCAGGGAAGGTAGTGCACCCGTGGCTGACAAGGGAAATTAGGGATAGTATCAAGTCCAAAGAAGAAACATACAAATTAGCAAAAAAAAAGCGACACACCTGAGGACTGGGAGAAATTCAGGACTGGGAGAAAACCAGCAGAGGAGGACAAAGTGCTTAATTAGGAAAGGGAAAAAAGATTATGAGAGAAAGCTGGCAGGGAACATAAAAACTGACTGTAAAAGCTTTTATAGGTACGTGAAAAGAAAACGATTGGTCAAGACAAATGTAGGTCCTTTACAGTCAAAGTCCCACACGGGAGATTAGTGTGCAAACTTAAAGCACACGGTATTGAGGGTATGGTATTGATGTGGATAGAGAATTGGTTGGCAGACAGGAAGCAAAGAGTGGGAGTAAATGGGACCTTTTCAGAATGGCAGGCAGTGACTAGTGGGGTACTGCAAGGCTCAGTGTTGGGACCCCCGTTGTTTACAATATATATTAATGACTTAGACGAGGGAATTAAATGAAGCATCTCTAAGTTTGCGGATGACACGAAGCTGGGCGGTGGTGTTGGCTGTGAGGAGGATGCTAAGAGGATGCAGGGTGACTTGGATAGGTTAGGTGAGTGGGCAAATTCATGGCAGATGCAATTTAATGTGGATAAATGTGACGTTATCCACTTTGGTTGCAAGAACAGGAAAACAGATTATTATCTGAACGGTGGCCGATTAGGAAAAGGGGAGATGCAACGAGACCTGGGTGTCATTGTACACCAGTCATTGAAGGTGGGCATGCAGGTACAGCAGGCGGTGAAAAAGGCAAATGGTATGTTGGCATTCATAGCAAAAGGATTTGAGTACAGGAGCAGGGAGGTTCTACTACAGTTGTACAAGGCCTTGGTGAGACCGCACCTAGAATATTGTGTGCAGTTTTGGTCCCCTAATCTGAGGAAAGACATTTTTGCCATAGAGGGAGTACAGAGAAGGTTCACCAGATTGATTCCTGGGATGGCAGGACTTTCATATGAAGAAAGACTGGATCCACTAGGCTTATACTCACTGGAATTTAGAAGATTGAGGGGGGATCTTATTGAAACATATAAAATTCTAAAGGGATTGGACAGGCTAGATGCAGGAAGAAGGTTTCCGATGTTGGGGAAGTCCAGAACGAGGGGTCACAGTTTAAGGATAAAGGGGAAGCCTTTTAGGACCAAGTTGAGGAAAAACTTCTTCACACAGAGAGTGGTGAATCTGTGGAATTCTCTGCCACAGGAAAAAGTTGAGGCCAGTTCATTGGCTATATTTAAGAGGAAGTTAGATATGGCCCTTGTGGCTAAAGGGATCAGGGGGTATGGAGAGAAAGCAGGTACAGGGTTCTGAGTTGGATGATCAGCCATGATCATACTGAATGGCAGTGCAGGCTTGAAGGGCCAAATGGCCTAATCCTGCACCTATTTTCTATGTTTCTGTGTTTCTTAACCCATGACCTCTAGTTGCAATTCCACCCAACCATCTTGGAAAAAGTCTGCTTGCACTTACCCTATCTTTAACCCTCGTAGTTTTGTATACCTCTATCAGAATTCCTCTCAATCTTCTGTGTTCCAAGGAATAAAGTCCTGACCTATTCAATCTTTCCTTATAACTCAGGTCCTCCAGACCCGGCAACATCCTTGTAAATTTTCTCTGTATTCTTTCAATTTTATTTACATCTTTCCTGTAAGTAGGTGACCAAAACTGCACATAATACTCCAAATCAGGCTGGTAGGGAAAGAGCCAGGAATGCTTCTAAGAGCAGCCAAGAGGGACTCAGTAGACTAATAGAATTATTAAAACACCTTCTTTGTTGCAATGTGTCAGCTCCACTGTGTGGTCTTTTGTGGTATAGCAGGTTGAACGCCTCTGACAACATAGAATCTATTCAAAGCTCAAAATAAATTTATCAAATACATCACTATACAACACTGTGATTCATTTTCTTGTGAACATACTCAATAAATCTATAGAGTAGTAACTATAACAAGATCAATGAAAGACTGCCCAACTTGAGTGGTCAATCTGAGTGTAAGGCAACGAACTGGGCAAATACAAATGAAGAAATAATAATAATAATAAATAAGCAATAAATATCGAGAACATAAAGATAATCAAGAGTGCGGGGAGAAGGTTCATTCGTTATGTGCTGTGTCGTATGACATAGGCGATCATGGTCTCATGTCCATGATTGTTCTAGGCAAATTTTTCTACAGAAGCAGTTTGCCATTGCCTTCTTCTGGGTAGTGTCTTTACAAGATGGCCCCAGCCATTGTCAATACTCTTCAGAGATTGTCTGCCTGGTGTCAATAGTCGCATTGACTTGTGATTTGCACCAGCTGCTCATACGACCATCCACCGCCTGGTCGCATGGCTTTACGCGGGGGGGTGGGGGGGGGGGGAGATTTAATGTAAATGCTCTCCATTACAAGTGCCAACTGCTCTTTGTGCACTCTCTACCCTCAGGGTCCCAGCCACTCTTTCACTTCTCCCCACCTACCTGCCTCTATTTCCTTTCTGCCCCCGCTGTCCAACCTGCCCCCATGCCAACGCTGCCCCAGGGTACTCACTGTGTGATAGTTGTTGCTTGTGTCGAGGCAGCCGCAGTTGGTTAGATTCACGCAGGCGTTGTCACTCTGCACAAAACCCCGGTCGCACTCACACCCTTCCACACAGGCTGCAGGAGTTTCGCATTTGGAAGGTGCGTAGATGTCGACACAGGTTGCCGGACAGGGTGTGGCACATTCCACATAATGGCTGTTGGGTGGGCATGCCAGAGCTGTAAAGAAGGGCCCAGGTTAGCATGTCACAGGAGCGAAGAGGTAAACTTGACTCTGTTTTCCTGATTTACCCTCCCACCCCCATACCCACATCTGATTTATTTATTTATTGACATACGGTGTGGAATAGGTCCAATGAACTGTGCCTCCCAGCAAACCCCCTATTTAATCCTAGCCCAATCACAGGATAACTTACAATGACCAATTAACCTACCAGTACGTCTTTGGACTGTGGGAGGAAACTGGAGCCCCCAGAGGAAACCCACATGGTCACAGGGAGAATGTACAAACTCCTTACTGGCTAAGACAGGAATTGAACCCGTGTAGTCTGTACTGTAAAGCTCTGTGCTAACCACTACGCTACTCCTTTATCTGCTCTCTTACATCCCACCTCCTTTAGTCCTCTGGGATTTGTTAATGTCAGCATCACCTCAGCTCAGAGGCTTGATAATTGGCAGGTGGAAGACATCCAATGTTTGAGGCCCAATCGATCAAGTTTCTACCTTCTGCAGACAAATCCCTGCTTTATTTTACAGCGGGGCTCATTACCGGAAAAGAAACCCTTACGTTTATAAATGTCCTTTCCTAATGTTTTATGCAATTCTTTCTATGGGTTTTTTTTCTGTCTCATGGATGTCTGTGAAGAGTAAGAATTTCAGGTTGTATACTGTATATATTCTCTGATATTAAATTGAACCATTGAACTTCAGGATATTTCAAAAGCTTCATAGCCAAGAAACAACCTTCTGGATAGGCACTGTTGTAATGTAAAAAATAGTGGCAGCCTATTTAAGAACATAGCATGTTCTTAGAAAGAACACAGTGCTAATGGCCAATTCAACTGATTCAGAGAAAAATATCACACACAAAATGCAGGTCGAATTCAGCAGGCCAGGCAGCATCTATGGAAAAATGTAAACAGTCAACATTTCAGGCTGAGACCCTTCATCAGGACTGGAAAGGAAGAAGAGAAATCAAAGTAAGAAAGAGGGGGGAGGGGAGGAAGAAGTTAAGGTAGCAGATGATAGATGAAACGGAAAGGCGGAGAGGCCAGCCCTTTATCTCTTTCACCCATCAACCCCAGCTCTTTACTTCACCCCCTGCCCCGCTCCCGGTTTCACCAATCACCTGCCACCTTGTACTTCTTACTCTCCTCCCCACACCTTCTTATTCTGGCTTCTCTCTTCCTTTTCAGCTCTGACGAAGGGTCTCGGCCCGAAACGTCGACTGTTTATTCATTTCCATGGATGGTGCCCAGCCTACTGAGTTCGGTTGTGTTGCTTTGGATTTCCAGCATCTGCCAGTTTTCTCAAGTTCAGGGATAAGTATCAGTCAGGACAGTGGGGAGAAAGCTGCTCTTCTTCAAAGCAGTGCCATGTGGTCATTCATACTCAGGTAGAGTCCCGTGTTAGTATTTCATCCAAAAAATACCACTTCTACAGAATCCTGCTGATGGACAGTAACCTCATTGCACTATATTTTCTGGTGTGAGACTCCAGCCTCCTATAGCACTGAAACCTACTTAGTCACAGTTGTCAGGGCAAAGGCAATGTGAGAGCCCTAGTCGGGAAGTAGAGTGTAGGTGGAAAAGGATGTGGATATGTTTAAAATTATGAAGAAGTCTGCAGATGCTTGAGGTCGAGAGCAACAGAGGAAATGCTGGAGGAACTTAGCAGGTCAGCCAGCATCTATGAAATTAAACAAACAGTCAAAGTTTCAGGCCGAGACCCTTCATCAGGACTGAGAAGGAGGTGGGGGGGGGGGAGGGGAGAATGCCACAATAAAATGATGGGGGTTGGGGAAGGAGGCTAGCCAGAAGGTGATGAGTGAAGCCAGCCGGGTGGGAAAGGTCAAGGGCTGGAGATGAAGGAATCTGATAGGAGAGGAAAGAGAACCATAGGAGAAAAAGAAAGAGGAGGAGATCTGGGGTCGCGTGGGTAAGTAATAGGCAGATATGAAGAGGGGGGAATAGGTGAAGGTGGAGGGTAAATTTGTTTACTGGAAGATTGGAGGTTACCCAGATGGAATAAAAGGTGTCGCTCCTCCACTCTACAGGTGGCCTCATCTGGACTCAAGACGAGATCATGGACATGTCAAAGTGGGAATTAAAATGTTTGGCCACCAGGAAGTCCCACTTGTGGCAGATGGTACAGAGGTGCTTGATGAAGCGGTCCCCCAATTATGACAAATATCGCTAATGTAGAGGAGGCCACTCTGGGAGATTTTTATGGTGGGAGGAGATGGATGGGGGGGTGGAGGGGTACAATTAGGAACTGGAAGTGGGAAGGGTAGGAGAAACTGTGGCTGTTTGGACACCAATGGACCAGGGTGGTCTGAATGATATCTCCGGTGATTGGGCAAAAAAAAAGTCCCAAATTGAGTGATACTCACGGCAAAAGGTGCTGTTCCTCCACTTGATGTCGATGCCCTCACTCTTACACACCTCGATATAAGAGTGGATGTTGTCACAGAGTGAGGAGATCATGCCGTCGTACTCACACATGTCGTACACGCAATTGAGGACAAATGGCTTTGGATCAGCGAGGTGGTGGCAGCCGCGGTACTTATCCGTCAACAGCTCTCGGCAGAAAGCCTCCACCTTGGGCAGGAAGTGTGGCAAACAGCTGGCAGTTAGCTTGTCTCGATTGTCAGGCTGGCACCTGTAGGCAAGGAGGTCAGTTTAAATTGCGATAGGCCATAATGCACACTAGCATCATTACCCAAACAGAGGGAGTCCCAGGATGCAGTTCAGAGTTGGAAATAATTCAGAAAATATGTAGCTCAGGTGGTTGATGGTTGTGTTGTGTTGTTCTTCAATCTTGGCAATTCATTTGCAAACGTTTCATCACCATACAAGAAGACATCATCAGTGCACTGATAATTTGTGGTGTGTCCTCTGAATGTTTTGCCTTTATATATTTTTCAGTCAGCTGATTGGTTGTCATTACAGCACCTGTGATAAGCATAAAGATGATACGTTTCCGTTCTGCCTGGTGATGGACCACACCATCAGATGGTTGATTAGCGGCCTGTAGCAGATGCTTCACCTTAAGCACTCATGGAGGAAGAGTTGCCCCGTGTGGAGGCTTATCTGCAGGTAGAATTCACCCAACGTTGATCACATCTGACCATTTGATGCCCGTAGGTGGTTGGCAGTTGGGTTGAGTTGTATATAAAGGCCAAATATTTGGAGTACACACCACAAGTGAACAACACAGTCAGAACATTCATGTGATGGTTTTTGGAGTCTTTCCAGTTCCAAAGTTCAAAGTTATTAAAGAATACGTACATTATACAACTTTCAGATTCGTTTCCTTACAGGCAGCCACAAAACAAAGAAACCCGAAAGAACCCATTAAAAAAAGACCAATAAACACCCAGTGGGTGTACAGAGAGACAGAAAAAAAACACAAATCGTACAAACAAGTAAGCAAGTAGCATTCTGAAGTGAAGTTCACAGACACGAAGCCAGACATCACTGTAGCCGGAACAGGCCACAACCTCAGTTTGGTGCAGACTGAGCTGAGTACACATCGTGGAGCAGTGAGTGGAAGTGGCCTGATCCTCGTCTCCAACCCTGACACCCAGACCTTTGTAATCTGGCCCAGCGCTTAAATCGCCTAAACCTCAGCTTGTCCCTCACTCTCAGACCTGGGCCCTGTTGCTTTGATACAATCAGGGGCCTGGATCCAGCCCAATGCTTAAATCGATCGAGTTAAGCAGTGGATTCCCTGCTCCAGTCTAAATGAGTAAATCAATAGAGTTTGCTTGAACCTGTGCTGAACTGAGGCCTTCTGAATCAGCTGTAGTGATGCCTGGCATTGTGAATATCAGTTCTGAATTCTGCTTGCTTGCTTTATGGTTTGCACAATTTCTCCTTTTCTCTCTGCACACTGGGTGTTTGATGGTCTGCTTTTGTTTTTAATGGGTTCCATTGGGTTTCTTTGTTTCATGGAATCCCAAGGTTGTATAAATTATATATCCTTTGATACTACATGTACTTTGACCTTTGAACTTTGAACCTGTGTTCAGTGAAGGGAAGATCCATTGCTTTGGTGGTGGACATAAAAGACAGAATGGGGAAGCCGTTACCTTTAATTGGGCCTTCATTCTCTAACCACACAGGTAAGATCTGAGAAGGAATTTCTTCAGCCAGAATGGTGAATCTGTTCAAATTCAGGTGAATAAAGTGGCTGTGGAGGCCCAGTCTTTATAAATATTTCAGGCAGAGGATGATAGATTCTTGATGGGTCAGGGCATGAAAGGATACAGGGAGAAGGCAGGAGACTGGGGCTGAAATGATGAGATGGCGGAGCAGACTCGATGGGACAAATGGCCTAATTCTACTCCTCTATGTTATGGTCTAAGATAATGTTCCCTGGGGCCAACCACAGAAGGCCCGCAGGTGCCACCCACATCCTGTTAGCAATGTATTGGTAGATATGAGAGGATGTCCTTCTTGGATACCTACCCAGGGTCATCATCTCCTGCCGCTTTCCAACTGTTGCCGAAGTGGGTGACATTATTCGCCAGCTTCCCGTCGGGCATCAGGAGCTCATCTGTTACATTGTGGTTGTAGTTACCACACATTCCGCACACCTGGAAGGTCAACAGAGAAACTGTAGCATAGCTGTTAGCACAACGCTTCACAGTACAGGGGACACCCTGTACCACAACTGTCTGTAAGGAGTTTGTACGTTCAACCCATGACCATGTGGGCTTCCTCCAGGTGCTCTGGTTTCCACTCACAGTGCAAAAGCATACCAGTTAGTAGGTTAACTGGTCATTGTAAATGTCCCGTGATTAGGCTAGAGTTAAATTGGGGGCTGCTGGGCAGCGCAGCTTGAAGGGCCAGAGGGCCTATTCTGTGCTGTATCTGAATAAATAAATAACAAGTTCACCTCATGCCCCAGACTCTCAAATGCAGTGACAAAGGAGAAAGACCTTTGACCAATTACGTTCATGCTGGCTGATGAAGAGCTATCACTACCAAACCCACTTCCTAAGGTTCTGTCCACTATCAGCACATTCCATCCCTTCAGATATTTAACAGGGTTTTTGCCTCATTCATACTTCCCAGCAGTGAGTTCTAGGTCTGTATGATCCTTTTCTTTTACCCGACCCCTGTCAGCAGTGAGTTCCAGGCCTGTACAACCCTTTTCCTGTATCAATTACCTTAAATCCAAGCTCCTGGCTATTGCTCTCCTTGCTAAGAAAACTGGGCTCTTCCTGTTCCTTCTCTTGTGACTCTGTACAGCTCGGTTAAACCTCACCCCATCTCCTCTGATCCCAGCCGGTCTCGCCTCACAATTAAATTTCAACCCTGGCAATGTCCCTGGAAGCTCCCCTTTCTAGTGTCACCACATCCTCCAGAGTGCAGGATTAATGTTACCCCTTCTATTGGTCACTGGCTTTGCTCAAAATAAACCTGAGATATTCCACTGTACAAAGAACATAGAATATAGAATACAGTACATTACAGGCCCTTCGGCCCCTGACATTGGGCTGGCCCTTTAATCCACTCCAAGATTAATCTAACCCTTCCCTTTCATATAGAACTCCAGTTCTCATTCATCCACAAGCCTACCTCAAATCTCCCTCAAAATACCTGCCTCTACCACCATCCCTGGCAGCATGTTCCATGCAGCCACCCACCATGTTGTATAAAAAAACATACCTCTGACATTCCCCCTCCTTTTTAATTCCTCTAAACACCTTCAAGTTACACCCTCTTATATTAGCCATTGACACCCAGAGAAAAAGGTGCTGTACTGAGACATACGAACCCCACCAAAATTTTCTGCACCTTATTCCTGAACAGTCACTCAGTCCATCCATTTTTTCTCATCCTCCTCTCCTCTCACTCTCTTCTCCTTTCTATCCACAGGATAGACCTTATTCATGTGACGTAAGTGATCAATCTACACCATTAAGGTGCTGGTGAGGGCTCACTTGAAATATTGTGAGCAGCTTTGGGCCCTTTATTTAAGAAAGCATGTGCCAACATTGGATGGAGTTCAAAGGAGTTTCAGGAAAATAATTCCGGGATTGAAAGGCTTGTCATATGAGCAGTGTTTAATAGTTCTAGGCCTGTCTCATTGGAATTCAGAAGAATGGGGTGGGCAGCCTGGGGAATCTCAATGAAACCTTTTGAATGTTGAAAGGCCTCGATAGAATTGATGTGGCGAGGATGCTTCCTATGGTGGGGGAGTCTAAGACTAGAGGACAAAACCTCAGAATAGAGGGACGTCCATTGAGAATGGAGATGAGGAAGAATTTCTTCAGCCAGAGAATGGTGAATATGAGGAATTTGTTGCCACAGATGGCCGTGGCGGTCCATCATTGGGTGTATTTCAGGCAGAGGCTGGTAGATTCTTGATTGGGCAGGGCATGAAAGGATATGGGGAGAAGGCAGGAGACTGGGGCTGAGACGGAAAATGGATCAGCCATGATGAAATGGAGGAACAGACTCAATGGGCCAAGTGGCCTAATTCTGCTCCGATGTCTTATTATCTAATGGTCTTACCAGAGTAGCTTTGTGATCCTTCCACTCTCCTACTAGCTTTGAGAAAGCTTTCTACAGATTATTAGCTTCCTCCGATGCCCTTTCAAAAGTTAAAACTTTGGAAAGGACGTGCTGGTTTTGAATAGGATAGATGGTTCCAGGGAAAAGCATATTTGTTTGAGAAGGCTGAAAAAGCAGGAAGTCTTCTCCACAGGGTGAAGGAAATTTTAATGGAGCTGTTCAAAATCATGAAAAATTTCTTAAAATTAGCTTATTTCTAACAGAGAAGTGGTAAATAAAAACTGTTCAACCAAAGAACCAGATGAAAAATCTTTCTATTCAGCAGGAAGTTAAAAATATATAAGGATAGAGCTCCTCGAGCAGAGGCAGCAATAAGCAGTGTTCCTAAAGACAGATGGTGGGGTGGAGGTACGTCTCCACCAAAGGAGGTAAAAGGCACTTACTCCTTCCCTCCACTAGCCTGCAGATCACCCTTGGACAAGGTGTAGCACCTGCTTAGCACCACCCCCCCCACCCCAATCAGGGTCACGTGAAGTCAAGAGAGCAGATGGTGGATGGTCATATGAGCAGCTGGTGTATATCACAAGTCCTGGTTATGCAACCACTGACTCCAGGCAGACAATCCCTGAAGAGTATTGATATTGGCTGGGATCACCTGTCTTGTAAAGACACTGTCCAGAAGAAGGCAATGGCAAACCACTTCTGTAGAGAAATTTGCCAAGAACAATTATGGTCATGACAAGACCATGATCATCTACATCATCTGACGTGGCACATAATGATGATGATAAGACAGATAAGTATGGCAGCATTGTCTGAAGGTTGTTACTAAGCTCTATGTTACCAGGCAGCCTGTGGTGTTTGCACTCTCACCTTTCCAAAGTAGGTGCTGGGAACCTTGATCTCCAAATGGTGATTTCCATCAAACTTCACCACCAGGCCAAAGTCAGTCTCCACTAGAGAGTAAATGCCGCTGCTTGTAATGGAGGTGCCTTTGATCTGATCAAACAATGGGGCTCGAACCCTCATCCCATCCACCTACAGAATATAAACAGAAATCTGTGAAGTCATTGCCATCAGAAATCTAACCTTGTACAGAACATTTAAGATTCTAAAATGCTTTTTGATGACATACTGAGATGTTATCAAATCCGTTTCAACTACAAAGTTCGAAGTTCAAAGACATATTAGGTCAAATGGTCAAAGATCAATACGTTTTAAGAAGAACTAGTTGGTACATAGATAGAAAGAGAGAGATGGAAAGGCAGGGGGTGTTATAGGTGTCGGAGAGTTCCAGAGTTTATGGCACAGGGAACAGAAGGCAGAGGAGTCAAGAAAATCAGGGATGTGTAAGAGGCCAGAAATGGAGGAGCCCTCGCAACCATCGAGCACATCTACATAAAATGCTGTTGCAGTAAAGCAGCATCCATCATCAGGGACCCCCACCACCCAGGACATACTCTCTTCTTGCTGCTGCCATCAGGAAGAAGGTACAGGAGCTTCAGGACTCATACCACCAGTTTAGGAATCCCTCAGCTACCAGGCTCTTGACCCAAAGGGGATAACTTCACTCAACTTCACTTATCCCATCATTGAAATGTTCCCACAACCAATGGACTCACTTTATATGACTCTTTAACTCATATTCTTGATATTTATTGCTTATTTATTATTATTATTATTTTTGTATTTGCACAGTTTGCTGTCTTCTGCACTCTGGTTGAACATTCAAGTCAGGCAGTCTTTCATTGATTGTGTTATGGTTATTATTCTATAGTTTTGTTGACTATGCCCACAGGAAAATGAATCTCAGGGTTGTATATGGTGGCATATATGTGCTTTGATAATAAGATTAACTTTGAACTTTGATCTTGTAGGAATAGAGGACTTTAGACATAGGTGAAGAGGTTATGACATCACCAGACTGGCAGCCAGTGGACGAATCCTGGGGCAGAAAAGTCTTTGAATGAACTAAAGTTTAGGAATGGTGAAGTGGTGACCAAGAGATCTTATGGGTGGGAATCAAGATCTAGAGTGGTTCACAATTTAGGAAGAGGAGAGAGGAATCCAGGGAACCTGGGATTTGGTCACTACTTTTTCTTTCTCTTTTTGCACTACATATTTAATTTAACTTTAAAAAATGTATATACTACTTACTGTAAAATAGTTTTTATTGTTATGTATTGCAATGTGCTGCTGCCACATAACTAATTTCAAGACGTATGCTGGTGATTTTAAACCTGATTGTGATTCTAGTGGCTCTCCCTCAGGGGATTTGGTAGTCCTCATGGAGGACTCCTGCCACTGCCTGTAAGGAGTCTGTACGTTCTCCCCATGGCTGTGCGGGTTTCCTCTGGGTGCTCCAGTTTCCTCCCACAGCCCAAAGATGTACCATTTGGTAGGTTAATAGTCATTGTAGGTTGTCCCATGATTAGGCTAGGGATTGCTGGATGGCCTATTTCAAAGAGCAGGAAGGGCCTATTCCGTGCTATATCTCAATAAGTAATTCACAGGTTGAGTTGGTGGTGAGGAAGGCGAATTTGATGTTAGCACTCATGCAAGAGGACTAGAATTTAAAAGCAAGGAGATAATGTTGAGACTTTATAAATGGCTAGATAGAGCGGATGTGAAGAGGATGTTTCTGTTAGTGGGAGAGTCTAGGACCAGAGGAAACAGCCTCAGAATAGAGGAACATCCATTTAGAACAGATATGAGGAGGGATTTCTTCAGGTAGAGAGTGATGAATCTGTGGAATTTGCTGTCACAGGTAGCTGTGGAAGCCAAGTCATTGGGTATATTTAAGGCAGAGGGTAATAGATTCTTGATTAGTTAGGGTGTGAAAGGTTATGAGGAGAATGGGGTTGAGAAGGAAATGGATCAGCCATGATGAAATGGTGAAGCAGACTCGATGGGCTGAATGGCCAAATTCTGTTCCTATGTCTTATGGTCTTGCGATTATCTCTACTCACCAGGATCCTCCTACTCTTTTTCAGACTGATGCGGTGACCATAGATGTCAATATGAATCTCGCGGAGGTAGGAAACCTGAGGTAGGCCTCGCTCCTCATTCTTGGCACTGATGGTGAAAGAAGTCACCTTGGTGGTGTCGCAGACACTGACCAGCGTGTAGGTGCAGGTCCCCATGAAGCTGTGCATGGCGTTGTCAAATGTGTAATAGTGTGGGTCCCCAGCAACGTGGCACGAGGCAGAGCCTGTTGGAAGATACATTAGGGTCACTATACACTGGTACATGACCAATGAGATCAAAGTGGACTTTTATCTAATGAGGGTGCACAACAAACTTTCTATTGGATGGTTTGTTCAGTGTCCCTCAATGTGTCAGCTGAGCTCCCAACTCTCCTATCCATACTTACCCACTGCCACAACTTCATCTCCAAAGATTGCTTGTGGTTGGCCAAGCCCTGCTGCAAATCTAATACCAGTCCTTAGAAATGCTTTGACAACCATTAAGCCACACCTTCAATCTTAACAGCTGACAAATGGCTTAAAATGGTGTGTTGGTGTCTTTGACATTCATTAATATGGAAAAAAAATGTTTGCATCTTACTAAAATGTAAGATTTAGTCCTGAAGAAGGGTCTCGGCTCAAAACATCTACAATCTATTCATTTCTATGGAATCTGCCTGACGTGCTGAGTTCCTTCAGCATTTTGCACGTGTTGCTCTGGATTTCCAGTATCTGCATACTTTCTCATGTTTATAAAATGTAGTCATGTTACTAAAAACAAATAAAAATTAAAACACAAAAGCTTCTAATATATTTGCCTCTACCTCCACACCAAGCAGTGCATTCCAGGTATCCACCACTCTCTGAGTAAAAAACTTACCCCTTACATCCCCCTTGAACCTACCCCCTCTCATCTTCAATGCATCCCCTCTGGTATTAGACATTTCTACCCTGGGAAACAGATACTCCCTGTCCACTCTATCGATGTCTCTCATAATCTTGTAAACCTCTATCAGATCTCCCCTCAGCCTCCGCTGCTCCAGAGAAAACAACCCAAGTTTGTCCAGCCTCTTATTCCCTCTAACCCAGGTAGCATCCTTGCAAACCTCTTCTGCACTCTCTCCAAAGCCTCAACATCCTTCCTATAGTGGGGTGACCAGAAGTGTATGCAATATAGTTTAAGTCCACTTAAGTACGTTTAATATCGCTAGTTTTAATTTTATAAACTTCATCGCTTCAAGATTGTATGCTTTGTTACTTACTAATAAAGGATTGAATACATTTCTTTGACGTTTTAAACGTTATTACTGGATTGGATCAAAGAGCACGTCATACAGTATAACTCCCTATGTCTGGTCTCTAACAGCGGCTTTGGTTTTTTAGAGTCACCACTGCACTGACTTTAACCTCTAAGAAATCCGGGGGGGACACCATCTACAGACAGTCTTCTAAGTCACGCACCATGCTACCTTGGAAATAAACTGATGTTCTTCCATTGTTAGATCTAAGTCCACTTTTGTCCCATCCATCACTGTGGAAGTACTTCAAGAGATGAAATGCGGCATTCAGGAAATCTTCGCCACCAATCTTCTTTGCCAATGAAGGCAAATCATTGTGAGCAATAAGTATTACCCTTGGCAGAGATGATCACATCCTGAAGAATGAATTTAAATGGTAGCCCTTGTCCAGTATCGCTGGACGTGTCACTCTGTTATTAAGCTATTGTGGCCTCCTCAACAATCAAAGTAAGGTGTTGACCCTGACCTGTGGTTTGACATCCCAGGACTCCATCCAGCACTCCACAACTGTCTAAGGGGCCACACTCCCACTGCTTGCAGGTGATGTTGCCAGGGCTGGAGCAGGTGCAGCGCTCTGTGCAGTTCCTGTTTGTGATCCAGTTCTCTCCCAGCTGAACAAGACAAAATCAGAAAGAAACTATTCAAATCCATTCACTTTCTTATTTATCTTACCAGTCTTCTTTTGTAATAACACCAGTCCTTAATCTCTCTGGTGTTTCGTTTCAGTGGACATGCATACACTTTTTTGCATTCACCTTTGGGGTGTAACAACTCTAAATCTGGCACTATCCAAATATTTAAAGGTAGAGTCATTGACAATACCAGCAATTTACAAATGTTTGATTTATGAAGCTCTTTTCTCTATTACACATACTGTAACATGCCCTCTCCTTGCATAAATGCACATGTATGGAACTCTCCATAATTCATTTTCCTAGCCTATTCAATTTAGTGAAACTTCACCAAATGAAACATATTCCAGGAATTCATCCCTTTTGTAAATTGAGTTACTCATTTTGAGAGGACTAGATCACTAGAATATAAACGCAAGGATGTAATGTTGAGGCTTTATAAAGCTGTGGTGAGGCCTCATCTGGAGTAGTGTGAGCAGTTGTGTGCTCCCTGTCTTAGAAAGAATGTGCTGAAACTGGAGAGGGTTCAAAGGAGGTTCACAAAAATGATTCCAGGATTGAAAAACTTGTCATATGAGCAGCGTTTGATGGCTATGGGCTTGTACTCACTGGAATTCAGAAGAATGAGGGCTGACCTCATTGGTATCAATCGAATGTTGAAAGGCCTCAGTAGAGTGGATGTGGAGAGGATATTTCCTATGGTGGGGGGAGTCTAAGGCCAGAGGACACAGACACAGAACAGAGGGGTGTCCATTTAGAACAGAGATGAGGAGGAATTTCTTTAGCCATAGAGTGGTGAATCTGGGGAATTCGTTGCCACATGTGGCTGTGGAGGCCAAGTCATTGGGTACATTTAAGGCAGAGATTGATAGATTCTTGATTAGTGAGGGATATGGGGAAAAGGCAGGAGATTGAGGCTGAGAGGGAAAATGGTGGAGCAGACTCGATGGGCCAAATGGACTAATTCTGCTCCTACATCTTATGATCTTATTGGTGTACTCAGATATTAATGCAGAGGTTTGGATCAATGATCTGTAGATGCAATCCTCCATAGGAATTCATATTCAGTTAATTAATTAAATGAATCTGACTGATAATTTTAAGTAGCATTGACCATGGAACTTCCAGATCAAACTACTGAAGCTTATTTGATTATCTTAGAAGGAAAGGAAATCTGTGATTCTTCTAGGAAACGTGGAGGAGATTTGACCCAAAAGTCAAGCAATGGAGACAATCTTGCATTGAGCAATAACTTTAACAGTCAGTGGCAAAATAACAAGCTGTGAAAGGCCACTGAACAAGAGAGAACAAATACTAAACACAACAGGCAACAAGGTCTCTGAAGGCTAGGAACAAATGGTTGAGACTGGCTGGTTTGCATGAGTGAACAAGGACTGTGGATGAGAGGGGGTGTCAATAGGCTGCAGGTGATGAATTAGGAATGAGAGGCATGTGATCCCTGAGAAGCTGGTGACTGGGAGATGCCTACTTATGCAGGCTTGACAGATTCATCCCTGTGACATGTGACTCTATGTCCACAACAATGTGGTTGGGAGGTGGAGTTCGATCTGAAAAAGCTTTGTGATTCTTGAAGGTTAAACGTGAAGGCAAAATGCAGGGTTAATGGCAGGATTCAGCACTGAGCAGGAACAGAGGGATCTCACGCCCAGATAGATAGATCTCTCAAAGTTGCCACGGAAGTTAATAGGGTTGTTAAGACATTTGTGTGATGCCCTTCAGTAAACTCAAAGTCAGACCCGCATTTCAGACTTGAGTGTCCTCCTATGAATTCGTTTAATGTTTGGAAGTTACAAAACATAACACAGATAGATTAGGGACATTTAAGAAACTCTTGGACAGGCACGTGGATGAAAGAAAAATGAAGAGCTATGTGGGAAGGAATGTTTAGATTAGATCACAGAGTAGGTGAAAGGGTGAGCACAACATCATGGGCTGAACGACCTGTAATGTTCTATGTTTTGTGACTCTTAACTACTGTGTGAAATGGTCATTTCTACCAAACTGCCAAATGGGATTTGTTTAGGTGGGAATCTTGGTCAGCATAGACCAGTTGGGCTAAAGGGCCTGTTTCTGTCCTTTCTGACTCTGTGCCATGAAAGTGTCCAGGGGCAGTTGGGAGAAACAATATCCTGGCCTTGCCAATGAAACACAAAGCATGTCTATTCAGAAATCATAAACACAAGAGGTTCCACAGATGCTGGAAATCCAGAGTAACACACACAAAATGCCGGAGGAACTCAGCAGGTCGGGCAGCATCTATGGAAATGAATAAGCAGTTGACATTTCAGGTCAAAACCCTTCATCAGGACTGGTAAGGAAGGGGGAAGACACCAGAATAAAAGGTGGGGGTAGGGGAAAGAGGATAGCTGGGAGGTGATAGGTGAAGTCAGGTGGGTGGGAAAGGTCAAGGGCTGGAGGGGAAAGAATCTGATAGGAGATGAGAGTGGATCATAAGGGGGAAAGGGGAGGGAAAATTTTTTTAACTGGAAGGAGAAATTGATATTCATGCCTTCAGGTTGGAGGCTACCCAGACAGAATATAAAGTGTTGCACCTCCACACTGAGGGTGGCTTCATCGTGGCACAAGAGGAGGCCAAGGGAATCGGAATTAAAATGTTTGGCCAAATTTGCCAATATTATGAGTATCTGTATCAAATGACATCATAGCAATAATTTGGCCCTAGAATTTGCTCAATTATTCATTAAAATCAATTCAGATCTCTCCATGAAATCTACCATCTTCTTGATTCCCATATCCTTCAATTCCCCAAAATCACAGCCATGAATATACCCAGCCTCTGCAGCAGAGAACTTCAAGATGTACTGCCCTTGGTGAAGAGATTTTACTAAGTTCAGTCTCGAATGGCTCTCCCTTTTGTCTTCAGATGATGTTTCCCTATGTAGGGTCTCTAGCCAGAAAAAACAGCAAATGCCCTATCAATGCCTAAAGATGGGAGTATGGCTTTTCACTTTGATCTGAAGGAGAGTGAGGTGATTTGCTAGAGATGTACAAATTGACGAGGCAGAGACAGAGTGGGCAGCCAGAGACATTTTCTCAGGGTGGAAATGGTTAATACGAGGGGGCATAATTTTAAGGTGATTGGAAGAAAGTATAGAGGGGATGTCAGAGATTTGTTTTTATTGCACGGAGAGAGGCGGATGTGTGGAACACCCTGCTAGGGGGTGGTGGTAGAGGCAGATACATTAGGGGCATTTAAAAACTCTTAGATAGGCACATGGATGATAGGAAAGGGAGGGTTGTGTAGGAGGGAAGAGTTAGATTGATCTTAGAGCAGGTTAAAAGGTCTGTACAACATAGTGGGCTGAAGGGCCTGAACTGTGCTGTAATGTTCCATGTTGCACTTCACTGTTTTAAAGTAGCAAAAACAGACCTCTCCTAAACATCTGGACAAACTGTGTTGTATTTTCTTAATTAAGCATGAATAGCTGAAGCATGTGGCCTTGCACACAAGTACAGCAAGATTTCCTTGTATCCTGGTAATAAAGACAAATATATCTATTGCTTATTCTAAGAGCATCCGGCTGCTCTGGGCTCTGTGTCTGAGGGCCCCATGATGTTTTCTCAGCTCTGCGCTGAACTGAAGCTGAGGCTGAGGCTGCGGCCTGCACTGTCTCTGAGAGCTCCGTGATGTTTACTCGGCTCTGCGCTGAACTGAGGCTGAGGCTGCGGCCTGCACTGTCTCTGAGAGCTCCGTGATGTTTACTCGGCTCTGCGCCGAACTGAGGCTGAGGCTGCGGCCTGCACTGTCTCTGAGAGCTCAGTGATGTTTACTCGGCTCTGTGCCGAACTGAGGCTGAGGCTGCGGCCTGCACTGTCTCTGAGAGCTCCGTGATGTTTACTCGGCTCTGTGCCGAACTGAGGCTGAGGCTGCGGCCTGCACTGTCTCTGAGAGCTCCGTGATGTTTACTCGGCTCTGTGCTGAACTGAGGCTGAGGCTGCGGCCTGCACTGTCTCTGAGAGCTCCGTGATGTTTACTCGGCTCTGTGCCGAACTGAGGCTGAGGCTGCGGCCTGCACTGTCTCTGAGAGCTCCGTGATGTTTACTCGGCTCTGTGCTGAACTGAGGCTGAGGCTGCGGCCTGCACTGTCTCTGAGAGCTCCGTGATGTTTACTCGGCTCTGTGCCGAACTGAGGCTGAGGCTGCGGCCTGCACTGTCTCTGAGAGCTCCGTGATGTTTACTCGGCTCTGTGCCGAACTGAGGCTGAGGCTGCGGCCTGCACTGTCTCTGAGAGCTCCGTGATGTTTACTCGGCTCTGTGCCGAACTGAGGCTGAGGCTGCGGCCTGCACTGTCTCTGAGAGCTCCATGATGTTTACTCGGCTCTGTGCCGAACTGAGGCTGAGGCTGC
This sequence comes from Hypanus sabinus, assembly GCF_030144855.1. Lineage (NCBI taxonomy): Eukaryota > Metazoa > Chordata > Chondrichthyes > Myliobatiformes > Dasyatidae > Hypanus > Hypanus sabinus. Next base: position 84,296,906 of record NC_082712.1, on the reverse strand, counting down.
GGCCTGCACTGTCTCTGAGAGCTCCGTGATGTTTACTCGGCTCTGTGCTGAACTGAGGCTGAAGCTGTCCTTGCTCCGGTTGCTCTGGACTCACTTTTGTTTTGAATGCTATTTGCTTACTTTTATTGTTTTCACATTTTGTTTTTTTCTCTCTCTCTGCATGTTGAGTGTTCAATAGCCTTTTTTACGGGTTCTTTTAAGTTTCTTTGCTTTGTGGCTGCCTATAGGGGTTGGGGGGGGGCGTGCGCAGAACCTCAAATTGTATACTGAACATGTACTTTGAACTCCTCGATGTATTGTCCCTTGCTGAAGCTTTTGCTACACCATTGTCATGTTAAACAAAGGCGTGTGGCACTTACCAAGTGGTAGTTCCTCTCTGAATCCACACAACCGCATTGGTCAAATGTGACGCACTTTTCTCCACTCAGCACGTAACCGCGGTCGCAGACACAACCCTCGACACAGGGATGGGCGCAGTCATTGGCAGATGCCAGATCAGTGCAGGATGCAGGGCAAGCACTGCTGCAGGGTTCGTAGTGACTGCCCGCCGGGCAGTTCAGAGCTGTGTGGAGAGAATGAGGAACTCAGTTCACATGAAAGAGGGGCAGAACGACTGGGCACCATCAGAGGGGGATATTGGACTGAGGACAGGGCAGAGTGGGGTGGAAAGCCCCTCCTGAGCTCAATCCTGCATTCAGATTTCAGTTGAGACATTAGTCCTCAGATGTATCTAAAGGACATCACTGCTAATAATTTGAAGGGATGGACACGTCCTCCCCAACCCACTGGCAGTGATAAACCCAGTAAATAACTTGTCATTTGAAGTCCCTGGGTGTTAGCATCTGTGAGGATCTGTCCTAGGCCCAGTTACAAAGAAGGCACAACAGCGTACATACTTCATTAGGAGTTTGAGAAGATTTGGTATGTCACCAAAGACATTTGGAAATTTCTACAGAATGGAGAGCATTCTAACTGGCTGCATCACCATCTGTTATGGGGTATGGGGGGGGGGGGTCAAAATAAGCTGCAGAGAGTTGTAAACTCAGTCAGCTCCATCATGGATACTAGCCCCTGTAGTATCCAGGACATCTTCAAGGAGCGATGCCTCAAGAAGGCGGCATCCATCATTAAGAACCCCCATCATTCAGGCCATGCCCTCTTCGCATTGTTACCATCAGGGAGGAGGTACAGGAGCCTGAAGACACACACTCAGTGATTCAGGAACAGCTTCTTCCCCTCTGCCATCAGATTACTGAATGGACATTGAACCCATGAACAGTACCTCACTACCTTTTTAATTCTGTTTTTGCACTACTTATTAACTATTTAATGTATATATAAATATATACATCATACACTTACTGTAATTCACAGTTTTTTCTGTATTATCATGTACTGTGTTGTACTGCTGCCACAAAGTTAACAAATCTTATGAAATAGCTGATAATATTAAACCTGATTCTGATTCCATAATCCTTTGCAGATTGCAGAGGAGTGTGTATGAGGTACTCACGGCAAAATGTCTTCTTTCTCCAGGTTACAGGGACACCAGCCTGGGCACAGAGGGCTGCATAAGACTGGAGGGCAAGGCAGAGGATTCCTGTGTCCCCCTCGGAGGCACACTGATCGTACACACAGCTTTCAAAGTATATCTCAGGAGGAACCTTATTGTGACACTCCTTGAATGGGCCTGTAGAAAGGAACAGGAAAACAGGAAGGTCATGGATGAGAGACACAAATGGTCACACAAATGAGAGACTTTACAAGTCTTCCCCAAAGTGGGAACTGAGGGAGTAGAACGGTGCAGTCTCTTACTCCTCTCATAAGTCCAAATGGAGGAAAATGGAATGTGAAAGAATGTGGAGCTGTTAGGGCATATTCTGGACTTAGGGTGTACAGCAAAATATTAACTTCATCAACCAATCTTTAGACCTGAATGAAGTCTGTAGATTAAATTTAAAATACAGCTCCGGTCAATAGGCTCCTACAGCTGTGAACTGCAGTTAATTGAAAAAAAAATAGACAATGCTGATTAACATTAATTTTGGGTGTCTGGAGTGTGGCTGTGAAGAAGGAGGTTTAACAGTCACATGTAATTCAGCAAGAAGATCCAACAAGTCAGTACTTGAAGAAATACAGTCAGACTGTTCATTAGGAGGCTTGATTATGAGACAAAAGCTCAGATATTTTGGCCACATCGTGAGCAGACAGGATTCCTTGGAGAAGACTCTCATGTTAGGTAAAACAGAAGGTAAAAGAAGCAGAGGATGACAGAGACTATGATGGATAGATAATATTACTCAGACAATGTATATGAGCCTTGGGGATCTTCGAGAGGCAGTTTCCAACAAGAAGGCTTGGTGTGCAGGAGTCCATGAGGCCATGAAGAGTTGGACTCATCTTAACGACTGAACAAAAAAATTCAAAGGAAATCTTTGTAGATATATTGTAAATATAGAATTGTCCTTTTACCTTTAACACATAAAATGTCATGTAATATTGAATAAAACAGGCCTCTTCCTTTGAAAGGGTCTGCTTGCTCTTGTTGAATACAAGACTACTTTTTATCTACCATTTGCAACTCTCCAGTGACTTTGTTCACATTACAACTGAGACAACACAAAAATGGTGAAAGTGGCAGAATGAGTAAGTGGGAAGGAGGAAAGGGGAAAATGTGAACATGAAATAGGAGAATGGAAGTGGGGAAAATCGGTGATTTGCTAGAGGAAAAATTGGGAATGGGAGAAGTGGGAATTAGAGGAGGAAAATACTGGAAGCATGGGGGAGAAAGAGGGATGGTGAGGAGCAGAATTGGAAGAAAAGATAAAGAGGAAGAAGGAGAAAAAAATGGGAATATAGACAGTGAGGGCTGAAATAACAAAGGGGCTTCTGTTTGGAGTTTTCACCCTGAAGTGCCTGTTACCTGTTGGATCCTTGATCATGCCGCAACTTGTTGACTGTTGTGCCTCCTGCTCAATATCCTTGTCACAGTCTTTGATCCCACCAGTGTTCGTGCACCTGCCCAGAGAGGCAAGAGGACAGGATGTCAGTGCAGTGCAGTTTACCTGAGAGCTGAGCAGCCATTCCTCCAAAAGGACCACAACTTTGTCGTAGGGTTTGGACGCTTGTGTGCCTCAGTGACCCGGAGAGCCATGTTGACTAGAGTCAGGGCTTTAAGCTTTGGCTCTTGGTAGGGTCACCTATACCAGATAGGTCACAGGGTAGAGGCCAGACCAAGAATGGTCCACTGGTCCTCCACAGCTAGGGGTTCAGCTCAGGGCCAACAACCCTGACTGGTAAAATAAAATCATTACGGAAACAGCAATGGAGAATCCTTCGACATCTGAGTGCGATAGTTCCTGAGTCTCCATCCAGGACCTGCATGACTTACTTACTTACTGTCTGTTATGCCACTGGCAGTAATGAAGGTCCTCCATGTCTATCTGATAATACTGTCATACACACAGATGTAGAAGGACTCTTCAAAACAGAATCAGTCTTTGAAACTAAATCAGGTAAGTACTTGGAGAGAAATTACAAGAAAATGGTAGGAGGAGGGGCTAACTGGATTATTTGGACAGAATTGGCTCCAGACCAGTGGATTGAATGGGCTCTGTCTGACTGTGTGCATTTACAATTATATGATTCAATGAACAACCAGGCTTGCAGTTACCCTGTGGTGTTGTCAGGTACAAGCCAACTCTCTCCCAGTTTGTCTGTGGTCTCAGCAACACTGCCATCGGGCTTCAAGTTGTCATCAGTCTTCTTCCCGTTATAATTTCCTGCAAGAAAGAGAATTGGGCTGTTCTAATAGAACATGAAAGAGTCCGGAGAAAATTTACAAGGATGTTGCCAGGACTGGAGTTGTATAAGATGTTGTTGAGGCCTAATTTGGAGTATTGTATGTAGTTTTGGTCACCTACCTACAGGAAAGATGTAAATACGATTGAAATAGTCTAGAGAAAATTTACAAGAGTGTGGCAGGACTGAAAGAAAGCTTGAAAAGGTTAGGATTTCATTCCTTGGAATGTAGAAAATTGAGGGGCGATTTGGTACAGGTATACAAAATTATGAGGGGATATAGATAGGGTAAATACAAGCAGGCTTTTTCCACTGAAGTTGGGTGGAACTACAACTAGAGGTCATGGGTTAAGGGTGAAAGGTGAAAAGTTTAAGGAGAACACATTGGGAAATCTCTTCACTCAGTGTTGTGAGTGTGTGGAATAGGCTACCAGTGCAAGTGGTGCATGCAAGCTCAATTTTGACAATTAAGAGAAGTTTGGATAGGTATATGGATGGTAGGGGTATGGAGGATTATAGTCCGGGTGCAGGTCAATGGACTAGGCAGTTTAAATGGTTTGGCATGGACTAGATGGACTGAAGGGACTGTTTCTGTGCTGTATTTTTCTTTGACTATGAGGCCAGGTTTGGAGCAAATCTCTTTCTAGACCCAGGGTTCCCAATCCGTGTCCATGTACCTTCTCGGTTAATAGCAGGGGTCCACAGCATAAAATAGGTTGGGAACCCCTGCTCTAGACTATCCCACTGAGCAGGGGCACTATGGGTTAGATGTAGAGTAAATTTCCCTCTATGTCTCAGGGTTAGATACAAAGTAATCTCTGTACTGTTCCACCAATGTCTCTAGACCAAGTTACCCATTGACACCGTTTGATATTTTGATTATTTTAACTTGGTGTTGACTAGGAAACAAACAGTTGATCTAATAGTATCAGTACATGCTCTCATTCCCTTCCCTATCATTGTAAGGCCCTCTAGCCCTATGACCCACTGGGCTTTTCTTTGGGACGCCCTGAATTTGATCAGTCCATCATTGTCTGCAGCAGTCAAATCTTTAAGCTCAGGAATCACAGTACCAATTAATAGATCCTAGGCCAGGCACTACAACAGGTTTTAAGAAGCTTGCTTCCTGCTTTATGACACTTTTTAAAACCTGACCTAATGCCTGGCCTGGAATCTATTAATTAGTCCTGTGATACCTTGGATCTCCTAGACCAGAAGGTACCAAACTTTTTTATGCCATGGAGCCTTACCATTAACCAAGGGGTCTGTGGACCCCAGGCTGGGAATCCCAGCCTGACATTTTCCCTCCCCTGCCTCCCTACATTTGGCAGTGAGGACTCCTGTTCCTTCCCTGGACCTTACCGCAGAGACCACAGAGCTGTCCCGTGTATGAAGAGGGAACAGTAACATCCACGTGATGGTTTCCATCATAGCGCACCCATAGGCCGAATACTGTCTCCAGCAAGACGTAGCCTCCACTAATCCGGATCTGCAGGTTGTCCATAAAGACAGGAGGGTTGACTCGTCGCCCATCCACCTGTGCCAGAAGTAAACAGAGTCAGGACGCGATGGGTGCAAGAACTACAGCAGCACAACTTCTCATTTTCAACTGGCTTTCCCAGTCTCCAGAATGCACCAGAAGCCTTTCCAATGCCCATGATAACCTCCAGGGTAGTAGTGAGAGAACAAATGGTTGGGGAAGGTGTAGCACCAGCTTAGTTCCACCCCCCTACCCCCGGATCGGGGTCACGTGAAGCCATGGGAGCAGGTGGTGGATGGCCGTATGAGCAGCTGGTTCGTATCACAAGTCCTGGTTATACAACTACTGATGTCAGGCAGACAATATCTGGTGAGTATTGATAATGGCTGGGGTCACCCATCTTGTAAAAACACTACCCAGGAGAAGGAAATGGCAAACCACTTCTGTAGAAACAATTGCCAAGAATAATCATGGTCATGGATAAGACCATCATCGCCTACATCATACGACCTGATACATAATGATGATGATAATAAGCCACAAGAATGTTAGTGGGTTTATAATTAAATAATTTTTTTGGGAAGTTCTTTTAATTAGTTAAATATTGTTGCCCTGTTGGAGACCTTGTTAAGCTCTGCAAAAAATCTTTGAGAGGAGCAAACTCTGGAAGGCCATCAAGACATTTTGGGAGCAGTGTCTGGCTGGTTGCCATAACTCAATAACTGCTCTTGGGATGGGGAGAACTAAGATGATTGAACCTATAAACTTGTATCAGATAGGGATGATGAGGTCATAATTTGGCCCATTGATTATATTTCTACCCTACTCTTCTCACCCAATCAGAATATCTTCCCCTCAAATTACCCTGCACAATAAATCTTTTTGAAAGTGTTGTTTCCTTATAATTTTTGTTTATTTATGTTAGACTACTTGAAGCTGACCACAAGTACTACTTGCATCATGTAGGGATTTGGAGAAACAAGAAATTAACTTTTAATGATTATAATGTGTTCAATTGCATTGCATTGCTGACCTGTTTGATTTGTGGACCAACAAAAGTGCCTTCCTTAATCTTAACATCAGTTATTCCTACTTGAATTATGAATTGAAATAACAAATATAGGCAATTAAAAAAATGGTGTCTGATTGGGAAATTTCATGGTGATTTTCATGATCAACAGCCCAAAATCCATAAGATACACTCAAAGGTATTCAGGAAACAAAACCTTTGTTGTCCAGTATTATTTGAACCATTTCATGTAGCGCAAACTCCACAATGATACCCCAGGAAGGTGCAACTGGGACATTCACTGATTTTGACCCAGGATCATTCAAGGTCAGAATCATGACAATATAGACTCAGCAGTGAAGATAGAAAAGAAAGAGCGTCAGTCTGTGGACCAAACACTTACGATAACTCTTCGGTTCTTCATTAAGGTGATGCGATGACCATGAACTTCAACGTGAACCTCCTTGACATAGGACACCTTCTTATTCCTGCCCCGGTGCTCATTACTGGTCTCAATGTTGAAGTAGGGCAGGCCAGAGGAGGCGTTGCAGAGTTTAGAGAGAGTGTAAGTGCATGTTCCCATGAAGTGGTGAACCATCTTATCGAAAGTCATGTAATGTGGGTCTCCTGATGCACTGCAGGTTTCATGGCCTGTTGCATGAGAAAGATCAGCATCAAATTTCAAGAGGACGAGAACATAAAAGCAAGGATTTAATGTTGAGACTTCATAAAGCATTGGAGAGACCTCACTGGGAGTATTCTGAGCAGTTTTAGGCCCCATCTTAGAAAGGATATGCTGAAACCAGAGAAGGTTCAAAGGAGGTTCATGAAAATGATTCTCAGATTGGAAGGCTTGTCATATGAAGAACATTTGATGGCTCTGGGCTGGTATTCACTAGAATTCAGAAGAATGAGGGGTGACCTAATTGAAACCTATCAAATGGTGAAAGGCCTTGATAGAGTGGATCTGGAGAGGATGTTTGCTACGATGGGAGAGTCTAAGACCAGAGGACGATGCTTCAGAAATGAGGGGTGTCCTTTTACAGAAGAGATGAGGAGGAATTTCTTTGGCAAGAGAGTGGTGAATCTGTAGAATACTTTGCCACAAGCAGCTGTGGAGGCCAAGTCTTTATGTACATTTAAGGCAGACGTTGACAGATCCTTGATTGGTCAGGGCAAGAAGGGATATGGGAACAAGGCAGGAGATTGGGGCTGAGAGGAAAATTGGATCAGCCATGATGAAATGGCAGAGCAGACCCAATAGGCCAGATGGACTAATTCTGCTCCTATATCTTATGGTCTTATAGTCTAAATGTATGAATCATGATGTGATGAAGCAGGTTGAAAGACCACTTGGGTTCTACCTGGTTTTCCTTATGTTTTTTCATTACTTTGATGATATCTTCCCCGATTGACCCAATGGCATTCTGCTTCCATGTCTAGTTTATCTCTTCAAAAACTATCAACTATGGGAGGAATAGAGAGCAACAAGAAAATCCATCCAGTTCTCAATCTTGTTCTACCTCTAATTCAGGCCATGTTATATCTGAACTATGTCAGATCTTAATAATTTTCAATTCCTGGATTCTTTTAGGAGTTCCAGAATGATCAAGAAACTTTAATTTTCCCAGTCATTTATCTTAAACTTTAAGCTAAGATATAGAGCATTTGAAACTAAATGATGAGCTGAGAAGCAAAGTAGAGAGTCAGTAGATGCAATAAGTGATGGCGTCTTTGAAATATCTATCATCTTTATACTCGAGATAACAGAAATTCTTTAGATAACAGAATTCAATCAATGGCTGCACAATTATACCATGTGGTTAATGTGCTAACATTTAGCTGATGAAAGATGAAAAGATATATGCAACTGCAAGACCACTTTCTGCCAGTAAGGAACCAAGATAGTACCTCTGAAAATTCTATCTTTTTTATAATAATATAAGAGAAGTTCCATAGATAGGAAGAAACTATCTAATAGACTGCATAATTAAAATTATTACATCATGTGGGTAATATGCTACTACTTAGCCAATGAAAATTGAAACAGGTGATAAACTATTTGTTTAGCTGCTATACCATTTTCTGCCAGTGTGGGGATGAATCACCACATACTGTGGAAAATATGAGGCGTTAAAAATGCAAATTCTGTCAAAAAATGCTATGATTTCCATCTTGCAGTAATTCAACTAATATAAAAAGTATTAAAAAAAACCAATTCCAAAAACCAGAACTCAATGTTCTCACCTTGGTTTTTGTAATACCCTTGTCCCTAAAAACTCTGATCTTTTTCAATTGTGTCAGTCTCTATTGATGGGAACTGGCACATCAGGTCTATGCTTGGTTCTAATATAACACTCCTTATGATAACAAAAATGATTCCAGAATTGACAGGCTTGTCACATGAGGAGCGTAAGATAACCCTGGGCCTGCATTCACTGGAAATCAGAAGAATGAGGGGGGAATCTCATTGAAACCTATCAAATGTTGGAAGGCTCGATAGAATGGATGTGGAGAGGATGTTTCCTGTGTTGGGGGAGTCTAGGACCAGAGGACACCCCCTTAAAAAAAGAGGGACATCCATTTAGAATGATGAGGAAGAATTTCTTTAGCCAGAGAGTGGTGAATCTGCGGAATTCATTGCTACGGACAGCTGTGGCGGCCAAGACATTGGGTATACTTGAGTCAGAGGTTGATAGGTTCCTGATTAGCCAGGGCATGAAGAGATACAGGGTGAAGGCAGGAGATTGGGGCAGAGAGAGAAAATGGATCAGTCATGATGAAGTGGGGGAGCAGACTTGATGGACCAAATGGTCTGCTTCTGCTCCTATGTCTTAGGATCTGTAAATCTTTCCTTTCCTCAAAGCACAGTAAGTTATTGTCTCTTGATTTCTTTTGATTTTTGCTGTTTTTGCTTTACCTATAACCCATCACAATGATTATATCCTTTTTTTATTCCCGATTTCTATGCAGGTAGCTTTGCTGGATTGGCCTTCCGAGATATCCTCCCTTAGTTCTATCATGATAGTCTCCCTCAGGTACAACTCTGCCTGCTTTTTAACATCCCTCTGTCATATCTGAAACATCTATGGAAAGGAATGAAGAGTTGACATTTCAGATCAAAATCCTTCATTAGACTCTATTTCTCTCCATAGAATCTGTCTGACCTCTTGAGTTCTTCCAATAATTTTGTGTGTTATTCCAGATTTCCAACATCTTAAGAATCTCTTAAGTACCTGGAATATCTATACCCTGGAACACTGATCTACTACTCCTGACCTTCTCTCAACCATAAGATCATAAGATAACCGATAGGCAGATGAGAAGAAGTAAAAGGTCAGAGTGAAGAATTGAGAAAGGGGAGAAGTAAATTTGGTTACTGGAAGGAGATATCTATATTCATGCCATTAGGTCATGACATATACCAGTGATATTACACCTGATTCTGATTATGACGTCTTGAGGCCACATGATCTTATGCATCAGCTGAGGGACAAGGGGAGATGATTATGGGTTAAGGATGATAGGTGAAAAGTTTAAGGGGAACATGAGAGGAAACCTCTTCACTCAGAGGGTCATGAGAGTGTGGAACAAGCTGCCAGCGCAAGTGGTGCATGGGAGTTCGATTTCAACATTTAAGTTTGGATACGTGAATGGTAGGGATACGGAGACCAGTGCAGGTCAATAGGAGTAGGCAGTTTAAATGGTTTTAGCATGGACTAGATGGGCCAAAGGACCTGCTTCTGTGCTGTACTTTTATGTGACTTCATCACTCTAGTCCTGTTACCAATCCAACAATGTGACCACAACGCCACTGTATCCTCAAAGTTTGGGTCTGTCTATCTCGCGCTTGATAAAGTTGCTAAGGCCTTACCCAGAGGATGACAGCCATACTCCCCATCCTGTAGTCCACAGCTCTCTCCAGTTGTGCATCCTGCAGGCTTGCATTTGATGATTTTTTCTCCAAGGCATTGGCACTGCTCACTGCAGCCTTTCTTGTACCAGGTCTCGTTAGGCTGAGGAGGAAGTTAAAAAAGGATTTCCATTATTATGACCCTCCAAGAGGACTACAATCTTGTCGTAGGGTTTGGAGGCACGCAGTGCCTCAATGACCCAGAGAGCTATGCTGGCTGGAGTCAGGGCCTTGTGCTTTGGCTCTTAGTAGGTCACCCATGCCAAACAGGTCAAAGGGTAGAGGCCAGACTAAGAGTGGTCCACCAGTCCTCCAGGTTTCGGGTTTCAACTCATGGCTAACAACTGACTGGTAAAACAAAATTGTTATGGAAACAGCAATGAAGAATCCTTCTACATCTGAGTGTGATGGTATTCCTGAGTCTCCACCTGGGACTTGTGTGACTGATGGTAGTGAAAATGGAGAGGAAACTACTGGGATAATGAACACCACCAAGACAAAGACCAGAAGTGGTTTTAAACAGACAGAGATGAAGGACTTTCATTGCTGCCCTAGATGCCAGTGGCGTAATGGGCAGTAAGAAGATTATTATGACACAGGCCTGAGTGAGTCAAGAGAACAGGAGCAACACACACAAAATGCTGGAGGAACTCAGCAGGCCAGGCAGCATCTATGGAAAAGAGTAAAAAGCTGACGTTTCAGCCCGAAACCCTTTGGCAGGACTGGCCCGAAATGTTGACTGTACTTTTTTCCATAGATGCTGCTTGGCCTGCTGAGTTCCTCCAGCATTTTGTGTGTCGCTTAGACTTCCAGTATCTGTAGATTTTCTCTTGTTTGTAAGGTGAACAGGACTAGGGATAACACTGAGCAATCACAATATAAATGGAAGCACACAAACTTACTATGGTCAATCCCCCTTTACTCTGTAGTAAAGATGCTTGGATCTTCACAGAATTACTGGTCCAATTAAATTGCTTCTTGCTTCAATGTGAAGTTACTGCTGTGACATTGGGAAATCTTGGCTGCAATGTAGCCCACAGGAAGCTCCCACACACAACAATGCAATAGTAAACTAAATACTCTGTTTCAGCTATATTGACTGAGATAAATACTTGTCCGGTTTGCCAGTTAGAATTCCTCTGCTCTTCGTCAAAATAGTACCATGGAATCTTCAGTCCACATGAGAGAGCTGATGGGTTTAACTCCTCAACTAAAAGCAACACCTCCAACAGCTCAACTCTCCCTCTTAACTGAGGATCTGTCCTGGACCCAGCAGCTACAAAGAAGGCACAACAGTGGCTGTACTTCATCAGGAGTTTGAGTAGATTTGGACACTCTGAAATTTCTATAGACATACTATGGAGACCATTCTAACTGGCTGCGTCACCATCTGGTATGGGGGGGGGGTGTCACTGCACAGGATCAAAGTAAGCTGCAGAGAGTTGTAAACTCAATCAGCTCCATCATGGGCACTGGCCTCTGTAGTATCCAGGACATCTTCAAGGAGTGATGTGTCATTAGGGACCCCTATCACTGATGCACCATCAATAACTCTCTGAGATGTGAGGCGAGATATTGGCTTTTATTGACTGGAAGAAAGAACAAGCAGCAATTGACCACCATACTACATCCTGGAGATTGAAGCCCCAATCGCCTTTATACTGGGGTCCGTGGGAGGAGCCACAGGAGCAGTCAGTGGGGGGGGGGGGGGGGGGCGTGTCCAGACAGGTATATGTAGTTCACCACAATCACTCAGGTCATGCCTTGTTCTGCTATCATCAGGGAGGAGGTACACGAGCCTGAAGACACACACTCAGCGATTCAGGAACAGCTTCTTCCCCTCTGCCATCCAATTTCTGAATGGACATTGGACTCATGAACACTAACCTCATTATTTTTTATTTCTATTTTAAAATTACTTATTTATATCTATACCTATGTATGTCTCTATCTATCAAAGTACATACAGACACTTATTGTAATTCACAGTTTTAAAAATTATTATTTGTACTGGATTGTACTGCTGCCACAAAGACTACTAATTTCATGATATTAAACCTGATTCTGACTTTGTCCGATTTAAAATTAAATGTGGTATGATCATCCTGTACCTTCTACCTGAGGTCAGAGCTTAATGCCAGAGATAGGGATACTCACCAGCCTATAATCGCCCGTCACATCTGTGCAGCCACACTCAGAGGCCCGGACACACTCACTATTACTTAGAACGAATCCTTCATCGCACTCACAGCCCTCAACACATTGGTTTGAGCAGTGGATAGGAGAGAACAGGTCATTGCAAGTAGGTGGGCAGGTACTAGTACACAGACTGTAATGACTGTTCTCAGGGCAGTGGAGAGCTGTGGAAACAGAGCGAGAGACACCAGTGTTAGTGACAACTCAGCAGTGAGAAGAGACATGTTATTGTGTATTTAATATTTCAATATTTGACTGATCTTGAATATACTGTATATTGTTCGATTAAGCATTCTTGTTTGTTTAAATTACACTGGACAACAAATTTTTTTGAAAGTTTTGTTTCCTCAGAACTTTTTTTTTAATGATAGACCACTTGAAGCTGAACACAAGTATAATTTCAGACCACTTGTGTCATGTAGGAGTTTGAAGAAACAAGAAATTAATTTTTATTGAATATAATGCCTTTAATTGCATAATGGTGCTGAGGCTTTGCAATAGTTCAACTAAGCTAAAAATGTTTTGTTGATGATTTTCATTTGTACTGTGTCTGAGGCCTCTCGCTTAAGTGTCCAACAATAATCATCTAGAATTGATGGATTCCAATTTTTCCATGATCGCAATGTCCTGGTGAAACCTTTCACCAAGCTCGTCACTGACAGAGCCGAGATTTGCAGGGAAGAAGTCTAAATGGGAATGCAGAAAATGAATCTGTAGTCCTGATGAAGGGTTTCAGCCCGAAACATCAGCTGTTTATTCCCATCCATAGATGCTGCCTGACCTTCTGAGCTCCTCCAGCACATTGTGTGTCTCGTTCTAGATTTCCAGAATCTCTTGTGCCTTTAGTGACATGTTGCACTTCATGGTTTTGTATGTTTGAAGAATGTTGTCAACCAGCTGAACCTAGTTTGGTGCTCTGTATTTGCCAAGAAAATTTTCAACATCCTTGGATGCCTTTTTTTCCGGTCCCACCAGAAGTTCTTTGAATTGCCTGTCATTGATGACCTGTTTGAATTGTGGACCAACACAAATGCCTTCCTTAATCTTGTCATCAGCTACTAGGATGAATTATGAATTGAAATAACAAATACAGTATTTTTAAAGAATGATAGTGAAATTTCATGGCGATTTTCATGACCAGCAGCCCAAAATCTGTAAAATACACCCAGAAGTATTCAGGAAGCAAGACCTTTGCTGTCCAGTGTTATCAAAATGGAGACAGTGCAGGTGGACAAATAAGGTGCAAGAGTCACAACAAGATAGCATAATTAATTACATATTATATGTAAAATACATTAATTGCCTACGACTTCATGCTACCAAGTGGTATGTGCATGCCTTGCTTCAAGTAAACATGAAATTAGACACACATTTCAAACTCCTGTGTTTTCCTTTGAATTAGTTTAATACATTGAAGCTACAAAACAGAAAACATGTGTATTTTAATTACACAGCAACATTAGTATTCCTGACCTGAAGACTCATCTTCTGTTCAAAATAAAACTTTATGCTCACAGGCTATATGTTGGAGGAACTCTGCAAGTCAGGAGTAACACCTTATATTCCATGTGGGTGGCTTCTGTTTCTGATGGCATGAACATCAATATCTCTTTCTTGTAAAAAAAAAACTTGCCTTCCCCTTCCCATCTTCTTCTATTCCTCACTCTCACCTCTTCTCATCTGCCTATCACCTCCCGCTGGGTCCCCTCCTCATTCCCTTTTGTCTATGGTTCACTCTGCTCTCCTATCAGATTCCTTCCTTTCCAGCACATTATCTTTCCTATCAACCTGGATTCACCTATCACCTTCCAGCTATCCTCCTTCCCCTCACCCTGCCTTTTCATTCTGGCATCTTCCCTCTTCCTGTTTAGTCCTGAAGAAGGGTCTTATCACTGACTGACAATTAACCAGCGGGGGGGGGGGGGGGGGGGGGGGAGGGTGTGTGTGTGTCTGTGTGCATACTAACCCAGCTCAGATACAGGGTTAGCATGCACAAACACACACACAGCTCCTCTCTCTCTGTCTCTGTCTCTCTCTCTCTCTCAAGGGAGTATCTGTACCAGATTTGTGGCAATGCGTGTACCTCATCGATATTACTTATTGAGGTACAGTGTGGAATAAGCCTTCCTAGCCCTTCAAACCACACCTCACCTTAACCCTCACCTAATCACGGGATAATTTACAATAAACAATTAACCTATCAACCAGTACTAATTTTGAACTTGGGAGGAAACCGGAACACCAGCAGGAAACCCACATGGTCACGGGGAAATGTACAAACTGCTTATAGGCAGCGGCAGGAATTGAACCTGGGTCACCATTACTGTAAAGTGTTTGTGCTAACCACTAGGCTACAGTGCCACCATAGAGTATGTACGTCTATATTTGTGTGTGTGTGTGTGTGTGTGTGTGTGTGTGTGTGTGTGTGTGTGTGTGCGCGCGTGTGCACGCCAGAATTCTTTGCCTCTCTCCTTTATCAAAACTCATGACTGCATCACATTGACTTACGGCAGAAGTCTGGGGTTCTCCAGTTGTGCACAGGGGCCCCAGCAGCCAGACAAGCATCTGTGTAAACCTGCAAGCTGATCACAAAGTGTCTTCTCAAGACCCTGGTACTGGCACATGTCGTACACACAGTTGTTGAAATACTGCTTGGGGTCCACAACCTTAATACAGTCCTCTGCAGAATAACAGAAAATGCAGCAATGTTAGAGATGTGTGCACAGCTGAAACTTCTCTGGTGGAGTATGAGAGTCCTGGCAGTGTTATGGGTGCAAACTGTCAGATACTAAAGAACAAGTCGTACTATTTAATGGACTTCTTCCTGGAGCCTCTTTACTCCCTCAAACAATGTGGCTAAAATGCACAGGCCTAAATATTGGACTCATTTGCACATTTTTGTACAAGGAATTAAGAGTATAAAAGTGGGTTTCTGTGAATTAGTTCACGTTAGCAATCACTCCGAGTTCAAATTTTAAAATTCTTGTTTATATCCTTTATGGTCTCAGCCCATACCTAAATCCCTTATCCCCCCCCCCCCCCCCCCCACTGTGTCCAACTCTCCATTGTTATTGACCATGCCTTCAGCTGCCAAGACCCTGAACTCTGGAATTCCCTCCCTGAATCTTTTCAACTCTCTCTTTTTCCTCCTATACAATGCCTCAAACTTCTTTATTTAACCTAATGTTTATGAATCTATCACCTTCTTTAGTTTGTTGTTTAATCTGAACCTCAGTTTTACATCAGGGGATTTTAAAATATTAAGCGCACGATGGGAGTTATTATCATCTTACCGGAAAGCTCCTTTCACGTCATTGATGCGTCCACACATATCTGAACTGATCACCTTGTCGTAGATCTCTTTCTTACAAGGTAACTCATCAGGCACATGGGGTTTGCAGCTGTAAATAAATGAGTTTATTTTTAAAAAAGTTTTTGATTATCCTTTTTTCAAAGTTCAAGTTCAAAGTATTGTTAGAATCATTTTTAAAATGTTGTTAACAAAGTTAAAAGGCTGACAAACAACCAGTGTGCAAAAGAAGACAAACTGTGCAAATACGAAATAAATAAACAAATAATATTCAGGACATGAGTTGTAGGTTCTTTCGAAGCGAGGTCTGTAATGATTGTAACAGCTTGTTTCGTTCGTGATGTGCTGTGTCGTATGACATGGTCGACCGTGGTTTTTTCCATGACCATAGTTGTTCTTGGCAAATTTTTCTACAGAAATGGCTTG
The DNA here is from genome assembly GCF_030144855.1 of Hypanus sabinus. Taxonomy (NCBI): domain Eukaryota; kingdom Metazoa; phylum Chordata; class Chondrichthyes; order Myliobatiformes; family Dasyatidae; genus Hypanus; species Hypanus sabinus. Next base: position 84,280,771 of record NC_082712.1, on the reverse strand, counting down.
CCCATTGCCTTCTTCTGGACAGTGTTGATACAAGAGGAGTGAGCCCAGCCATTATCTCTTCAGATACTGTTCAGTATTGTGCAGGCTAGTGGAGGGAAGGAGTGCCTTACACCTCCTTTGGTAGAGATGTATCTCCACCCACCCACTCTGGATTGCAACAGCAGCTAGTGCAATTATTTTATGATCACCTTCCTTCTTCACATGAACATGTTCAAGTGTTTCCTCTCCATAGATTGTACAGGAAGAGCAAAGCTTTGACTCCTGGGGGTCCTGAGGAAAAGAAGCTTATAAAGACAAGCTTTTAATATTACTTTTTAGCAAGTGTAATCTCATGGTGCAAACAGAACTAGGTTACTATTTGGGGAGATGCAATGATGTAAGGTAATGTACAATATATAAGCAGATGCTGGCAATCCAGAGCAAACGCACACAAAATGCTGGAGGAACTCAGCAGGTCAGGCAGCATCTATGGAAAAGTGTAAATAGTTGCTGTTTCGAGCTGAGACCCTTCTTCCCCTCTCCCCCACACCCCCCAGCTTCGTATTCTGACTACTGTCCTCTTTCTTTCTGATCCTGATGAAGAGTCTTGGTCCTAAATGGCGACTGTTTACTTCCCTCATAGGTGCTGAAACTCTCCAGGTGCTTTGTGTAGGTTGTTTGTGCCATGATGAGGAGCAAGACCTTATACTCTGTCTGGGTAGCCTCCAACCTGATGGAATGAATATCAACTTCCCCATTCTGTATGGGAAGTTGATATTCATTCCATCAGGTTGGAGGCTACCCAGACAGAGTATAAGGTCTTGCTCCTCCATCATGGCACAAACAACCTACACAAAGCACCTGGAGAGTTTCAGCACCTATGAGGGAAGTAAACATTCGCCATTTAGGACCAAGACTCTTCATCAGGATCAGAAAGAAAGAGGACAGTAGTCAGAATACGAAGCTGGGGGGTGTGGGGAGAGGGGAAGGAGCATAATCTGGCACGGGATGCATGAGACCAGGTGAGGGGAAGACAGGTGGGCAATAAAGTAAAAAGCTGGGAGGTGATTGGTGGAAGAGATGAAGGGCTGAAGAAGGAGGAATCTGATAGGAGAGGATAGTGGATCATGGGAGAAAGGGAAGGAGGAAGGGACCCAGAGGGAGGTGATGAGCTGATGAGGAGAAGAGAAAGGGTGAAAGGGGAACCAGAAATGGAGGATAATGAGTGATATGAAGCAACAAAATGACATGTTTTGGGTCCTAGCTTTACGATGTAATACTGATATGTTTGTTGTTCTGCAGTTTGCTGTGCACAGTTAAATGGATCTGTGGAGTGGTCTCAGAATTCAGCCATCAGTCCTTCTCCCCTTACCTTTCCTCCTCATCGTCCGGTGTCTGCCAGCTGTTGCCCAGCTCAGTCACGTTTCCTGCCTCCAATCCATTCAGTTTGATGTTATCGTTGTTTGGATTCCCATCAAAATTGCCACAAAGACCACACATCATGTTGAAGTAAGAGCTGTAAGAGACAAAAAGAGATGGACGGTAAGCTGTGCCAGTCCCGTCTGTGGTCTCGTAACACTTATTCGGCTCTGAAATAAACTGAGGCTGTGGCCTGCTCCAGCTGCAGTGCTTTCTATAGAACTTAGATTTCTGAATGCTATTTGCTTACTTTTATTGTCTGCATGATTTCTTTATTTTCTCCCTGCATGTTGGGTGTTTGTTGGTGTATTTTTACAGACTTTCTTTGTTTTTGTAACTGCCTGTAAGGAGACAAATCTCAGGGTTGTATATAGGATACATCCTTTGATAATAAATGTACTGTGAACTTTGAATTATAAAATTCATAGTACAGCACTAAACCATGTCTTGCCTTCGTCCATCTGCTGCTCATAAACCTTGTTGGGGCTTCTGCAAAGTGCAAAGCAAATTTATTATCAAAAATGTATATGTCAGTATGTACTACTCTGAGAATTGTTTTCCTGCAGGTATTCACAGTAGAACAGAGAAATACAATAGAATCAATGAAAAACTACACACAACACAGACTGACAAACAACCAGTGTGCAAATAAAAAGGAAGAAAGAAAGGAAGGAAGGGAGAAAGGAAGGTGGGAAGGAAGAAGAAGGGAAGGAGGGAAGGAAGAAGAGAAGAAGAGAGGAAAGGAGAGAAGGAGGGAAAGAGGGAGTGAAAGAAGTAGGAAAAAGGAAGAAAGGGAGGAAGGAATAAGGGACATGTAGACTATCTGAATTATGAGGTGTTGTTGGATGAACAATGGAAGTAAATTGAAGAGTCAACAGAAGAATCACTTACGTGGGAACAATAATTTTCAAATAGTGGTTTCCATCCCAGCTAAGTGTCAACCGGAAGTTTGTCTCCACTACCACATACTGTCCACTGAGAGAGATGGTGAGGCCATGGGAAGTCTGGAATGGGAGGTGCACTCTCCTGCCGTTCACCTGTAGGGACGAGTATGATCAGCATCAGACCCACAGCATTCGCACTGACTGCATAAAGAGTCTAGACCAGGCATTCCCAACCTTTTGTATGCCTTGGACAAATACCACTAAGCGAGGAGTCCGTGGACCCTAGGTTGGGAACCTTTAGTCTAGACAGAAACACTCAAGGCATTTGACAGTATTGTAATGAAACCATCTTATACAGTGAACTGCATAAGGAGTTGTGAAATGGTTAAAAGCTCAGTCCAGGAGGAAGATTATAAATAACATTTTGAAGAAAGAAGACCACAACCTGGTCGCGGTTTTTGTGTGCCTATATGTTGGCTGGAGTCAGGACTTTATGATTTGACTGCTGGTAGGGTCACCCATGACAAACATGTCAAAGGGTAGAGGCCAGACTAAGATTGGTCCACTGGTCCCCCAGTTTTGAGATAGCTCAAATTATCTATGGGTGCTACGGTATTCCTGAATCTTCACCTGGGACTTGCGTGACTGACAGTAGTGAAAAATGAGAGGAAGCTACTGACGTGATGAAGGAAGCCCTGAACACCACCAGAGATGGAGGACTTTTATTGCTGCCCTAAACACTAGCAGCATAATGGGAAGTAGGTGAAGGAAGAAGGAACAAGAGACAGATGTTTGGGGAGGATCCTGGCAGTTGAAGAAGTTAATTTCCGTCTCAAAAATGTCTAATGGTGGAGAGATGATATTGAGAGAAAGATGAAGAACTATCAAGAGAAGGACAACTTTGGAATAACTAACCCAGTCTACATGAACTTTAACAAAGCTTTAATAAGGTCCTGCCGGGTAGGTTGGAAGTTGTCTTGGCGTTATCAGGTAAAAGGGTAGTTTTCAGATTATAGGCCTGTGCCCAAAGGTGGTCTGCCGGATCAGTGCTGTGTGTTTTGATGTCTGTCATATACATTAATGATTGGAACAGGAATGAGAATACGGGGGGCATGATTGCTAACAACAATGTTGGAGGTAGTGTGGACAATGGGTGTAGATTTTCTGCTTTAAAATGGAAAATGGCGTTACTGAAGGTGAGCAACAGCTTACTGGTAGCTTGAAAGGCAAGAAATTTGACTAAAACAATATTAATTACACATTTTCTGAGGTAAATTGTGGTAAATTAACCCTGTGAACAATGAAGAGGCGAGCGAAGGTAAAATGAATTCAAGGCATGAGTTGTACTGGTGCGTTGCAAAGTCAACACAGATGGAATTGGAGTAAGCAATTCGGAGGGGAGGAGTTTCCATGCCTGTCCAACTAACCCGGGCGTGAGGTTGGATGGCTCTGAGCATCGAGTCCATTTGGAGAGATCAAGAGCGGCTTCCGGCTGGGCGGTGAGGTCTAGCCCCCAGAGTGTTTCGCTGCAGCGGGGCCCAGTTCGTAATGTGAAGCACGATTCACTGCTTAGACAATTTAAATGCCAGTCCAGATAGACTGGAAAGGCCGGGTGTCGGGCTGATTTCATTTGTTTTCCCATGATGTTCCCTCCTTCCTCCATGGCGCTGAGGCTGTGAGACTGCCCTGGCTGCTGTGCTTCATGTCTGCGAGCTTCACGCGATTTGCCCCGCTAATATGATAAACTGAGACAGAGGCTTTGGGCCTACTCCAGGGATTTGGATCTAAGGACTCAATTTGATTCAGAATGCTTGCTTCTACTGTTTGCATGAGTTGTGTATTTTTCTCTTTCTCTACACATTGGATGTTGATCTTTACCTTTTTTTAAATTGGGATCTTTTGGGTTTCTTGCTTTGTGGCTGCCTCTAGGCCAACAAATCTCGGTTGATTAACTTATACATTATTTGATAATAAATGTACTTTGAATCTCAAATCTAGCAAAATAGGCAAGGGAATGGCAGATGGAATCCCAAGTGCAAAATGATGTATTTTTATCAGTTAAACTAGATCAGGACACTTAGGGCCCTGGAAAGTGTTGGAGAAACAAGAAATTGCAGTGGGTGGGGGGGAGGTGTTCAAGCAAGAATCGGTGTCCAATGGAGTTTACCCACCAATGTCCTCCTACTCTTCATGAGGGTGATAGTTATCCCATTTGTTGTGAGGTAAATCTTTCTTAGGTAGGAGACTCCCTTCTGACCTCTCTCCTCATTTTTCCCTTCAATGGAAAACCAAGGGCCTGAGAAAAGAAACAAACGCCACATCAGTAAGAAGAACACAAGTAAAGTTCCTTCTAAGTCAAAAGCTATTCTGCTTTGTACCTGTCCGATTTTCACATGACCTGGCCAAGGTGTAGGTACAGGTACCCATAAAGGACAGGGATTTTCCATCAAAGGTGATATAGTGAGGGTCTCCAGAAATGTGACAAATTCCAGAACCTGGGAATAAAACAAAATTAACTGGTTAGTAGCCTGATCTCTGGTCTCCACCATTCTCTAATATTCAACTTTAATTTTCAAGCCACACTCCAATCATTCCTCCCCATCACAAGAGATGTGGAGGTCAGGGGTGTTAATAGTAGCACTCTGGTTCTGGCTCTAATGGACACATGGTTTTTCTGGGGATGGCGAGGCCAAACTGCTCAAAACACCAAAACACCTGGAGCAACACAAAGTGCTGGAGGAACTCAGCAGATCAGGCAGCATCTGTGGACAAGAGTAGATAGTTGATGTTTTGGGCCAAGACCATTTATCAGGGTTCTATCACTTTCTAGCTATCCTCCTTCTCCTCCCCCACTTTTTATTCTGGCATCATCCCCCTTCCTTTCCAGTCCTGGTGAAGGGTCTTAGCTCGAAACATTGGCTGTTTACTCTTTTACATGGGTGCTGCCTGGTCTGCTGAGTCCCTCCAGCATCTGCAGATTTTCTTGTGTTTGCTCAAAATGCCTGCCACTCTTTAAAGAGAGACTGGCCACACAGTTTGTTAATCTCACCTCCTCTTTGGAGAGCAAGGGAACACCAGGCAAAACTGGAGTTCAATGATGCTTGGATTGTAATCCCTACTAAGCCCATTCTCAACCATAGAAAGGAGCAGGCTAATGGAAGGCCGACGTGTGCCTGATGAGGAACAAGATCAGGAATCACACTTTGCCACTGTTTGAGTTGGAAGACTAGTGAGTACACCTCACTCCTATTGCAAGATGTTCCTTAATACCTCTCTTTGACCATTTTTTTTCTACATCACCTACATCCAAGTCTCGTGTTCAGCATCAACTTTCAAAGATGATTGTTCCTGTGAAATACGGTTACGATGCTAACAGTGACATACAAATGTGTGCAGTACACTGTAGTGTGCCTGTTTGAGCCTTGGGGACCTATTCTGTAAAGTGGTCCATGTGGAGACTCTGGGTGATTTTTTTTTACTGGAAGGAGAAATCGATGTTCATGCCATCAGGCTGGAGGCTACCCAGATGGAATATAAGGTGTTACTCCTCCACCCTGAAGGTGCCCTCATCATATCACAGGAGGCCATGCACTGACATGTTGGAACGGCAATAGGAATTAGAATTAAAATGCTTGGCCACCGAGAACAGAATTCACAAATATTTTTAGTACCTGTACCAAATGACATAGTAGTAACGACAGCAACAGGAACCAACATGTCGGAATTAATAGCTTGCTTACCTGTTGGGTGGCAGCCATAGTAGCCATTAGATATCCCACAGAACTCCTTCTCTCCGCACTTCCAGGCTTCACAGGTGGTGCTGTTGTTACCATGGCACTTGCACTTCAGTGAGCAGTCAGGCCCGAAGAAATCAGCACCAGGCTGTCAGGACCAGAGACAGAAAGAAGAGAATGTTTTAGGTAAACAGTATCTTCTGAACAGTATTATAACGGCTGGATGGGTAGACTGGAAAGACTTCCTTCCTGGCCCACAATGACTAGTTATGCATGGCAACTCACTGAGGTGGCACCTGGACTGTTTTCCTCAGGGAGCTCAAAATGGATAGGCATCTATAAATTTGCTGATGACGCAACCATTGTTGGGAGAATGCCAGATGGTGATGAAAGGGTGTACAGGAGTGAGATATACCAGCTAGATAAGCGATGTTGCAGCAACAGTCTAGCATTCAATGTCAGTAAGACCAGAGAACTGATTGTGGACTTCAGAAAGGGTAAGATGAGGGAGCACACACCAGTCCTAATAGAGGGATCAGAAGTGGAGAGAGTGAGCAATTTCACGTTCCTGGATGTTAATAGCTCTGAGGACCAAACTTGGTGCCAAGATATTGATGCAGTTACAATGAAGGCACGACAGTGGCTACATTTCATTTGGAGTTTGTGGAGCTTTGGTTTGTCACCAAAGACAATCGCAAATTTCAACAGGAGAGCATTCTAACTGGCAACATCACCATCTGGTATGGGGGTGGGGGGGGGGGGTGCTACTGCACAGGATCGAAGTAAGCTCCAGAGAGCTGTCAACTTGGTTAGCTCCATCATGGACACTAGCTTCTGCAGTATCCAGGATGTCTTCAAGGAGCGATGCCTCAAAAAGGCGATATCCATCATGAAAGAACCCCATCACCCAAGGCCATGCCCTGTCCTCACTGCTACCATCAGGGAGGAGGCACAGGAACCTGAAGACACACATTCAACAATTCAGGAACAACTTCTTTCCCCCGCCATCAGATTTCTGAATGGACATTGAACTCATGAACACTACCTCACTATTTTACACTACTTATTTAATTTAACTATTATATATATTTACAGTAATTTGAGTTTTTATTATCATGTATTGCAATGTATTGCTGCCACATACTGTACCAACAAATGTCACAACATAAGCTGGTGATATTAAACCTGATTCTGATACCTATCTGTTAGCCTTGATTATTAGTTCCAATAGCTATCAATCGAGACAGACAGAATGTAAACTCTGAACTTGTTTACGGGAGCACAAACTGGCAGTATGGAGGCGTGATCCACTGTTGCTGAAATTGGTACATGAGGACTGAGGAAGACGCTACTTTAACTGAGACACTGGGGAGATTCTGGCACAGGCATACAGAAAGCAGGCACAATAATTTTTACAAGTGTGGTTCTCTTCTGACTCTGTAAACAAACATATTGAAATAGATGCCATCCACAAACTTCTATGAGCCAAAGAAATGGGAGCCAATAAAATTCAAAGGTCAACTGAAGGGGTAGCCAATCAGGACCAAGGCAAGTGAACAGGGGTGGGGGAGCTACATAACGCAAGGACTCCCAGAGAGAAACACCAGCAACCGTGCACTGATGATGTGACCTTGACTGGTGATGGTGATGAAACGTCTGCAAACTAATTGCCAAGCTCGGTGAACACTGCAACATCAGACACCTCAACCCAAACTACTGATATCCACTACCAATCCTCAAAAAAGAAAACTAATAACTACTTTATTGGTATCACCTTTTCTGGTAAACAATCACTGCAATCAATAGTCTGTAACTTCCCTTTCAGAACTGAGCTTTTGAACCACCTCTACAACCTGGCATTTTTGCGGTGGAACTGAAATCTCAAGGTGCAGGATGGTTGCAGCGTGGTAAGTACAGTGGAATCAAGATGGCAGGGAACCAGCCAATATTTGGCCACTGATGGAGCGGACTTCGAGATGATTTGATATGACACAACTGAGGTGAGGTGAGCAGAGGCAATGCAGAGTTGAGGTGGTGGGGCCCGAACCAAGGCCTGGGAGTGAGGAAAGACCTGAGATTTAATCGATTTAAACACAGGGCCGAATCGAGGGCCTGAGAACATATCGAACTGGTAGAGCAAGGAATGACCTGAGGTTTGGACAATGTAATAACTAGGCCAGATTGAAAAGGTCAGAGTGTAAGGGTCAGAGGTGAGGGACGAGCCGGTTCAGCTCACTGCTCCACAGGGTTTAATTGTCTCAGCCTTGAACTGAAGCTGTAACCTGCGATTAATGTGGTCCTGAATCAGCTAGCTGCTGGCTTCGTAACTGTGAACTCACTTTCGTGAACTTCAGTTCTGAATGTTATTTGCTTACTTTTATTATTTGCATTATTTTTCTGCACATTGAGTGTTTGACAGTCTTTCTTTTAATGGGTTCCATTTGGTTTCCTTCTGGCTGCCAAAAAGGAGATGAATCTCAAGGATGTATATAGTATACATTCAAAATTTGAAGTCTGAAGATTGGCTGGGCTATCTGAAGAGCATGAAGGACTATAAAAATCCTTCCTTTCAGAAAACCATTTCCCTTGCACTACTGTTTACAAGCTAACCTGGTCAAGGTTAATCAAGGTTACCTGATAATAAATCCCATTGTAGGAGCAACCACACTGATCTTCAGGGACACACTGGGATCCACTTTGCACAAACCCCTTCTTGCACTGACAGCCCTCGAGACACGGAGCATTGCACGTTGGAGGTTGAAGGTCAAGGCAGCTCGCTGGACAGGCAGATCCACAAGTCTCATAATAACTATTCACTGGACAATGAAGAGCTGGGGGCAGAGAAAGGCCAAAGAGTCAAAATCATGATTAAAATCACATCCGGACATACTGATTAACGCTTCTATTACTTGACTTGTGTTTTAGATTACATGATTTTTCAACACACAGAAATTATTTATGTCATACTGATCAGTTGGTGAACAATCAATAACATACAGTACTGTGCAAAAGTCTTAGGCACTATTGGAAACCGCTGTTTTTATTTAATAATACATTTTAACAAACTTGTGTTTTTCACAGTCTGTGACGATTCATCCTCACTCACTGGCAGAAAGCAGTATAGCAGCTAAACTAACGATTTATCACCTTTCTTATTTTTCATTGGCTAATATTAGCACATTACCCATGTGATGTACAAACGTTTGTAAAAGTGTAGCCTATTAACTAATTTATCTCTATCCAAGGAATTTTCCTTTTCTTATCTCTGAAAATGATGAATTTTTCAGAGGTACTATCTTAATTCTTATCTATCTTTTGTCTTCACATACCTTCATCTCTCAGCATAATTTCTCAGCTCTTTATATGTTTCTTTGTACTTTAAAATAAACTGATATCTTAGAATTAACATGTTATTCCTGGTTTCTGGAAGAACCTTAAGGATCAGAAAATAAATGGAAATCCAATGGCACATATATATAGCTAGGGTGCCTAAGACTTTTGCACAGTACTGTAGTAATTTTATGTATTGCATTGTACTGATGCCACAAAAACCCCCACAAATTTCAGGACATCTGTGAGTGATAATAAACCTGATTCTGATATGGGTCTCTTTTGTGGACTGAGAGTGGGAAGGGGGCAGGGAGAGGGGATCATGGTTGGGAAAGGGGGAAAGGAGAAGAGAGGGAGTCAGAAGCACCAGAGAGACATTCTGTAATGATCTTTTATATCCTTTATATTTAGATTATATGGGAAAGGGGCATTCAGCTCGGTATCCACGTCAGTGTTTATGCTCTACCTGTCTCCTCCATGCTTCTTAGCAATATCTATCATGTAATACTTTAGTCCTTCTCCCTTAAAATTGTCTACATTTTTCTTCATCTAGTCAAATAAATCATTTGCTGTTGGATGGATGGATTTCCATGTTCTTACCACACTGCTCAATAAATCAGTTTTTTAAAAGAATCCCTATTGGTGACCATTTTAGAGTCATAGATTCATAGAAAAATACAGCACAAAAACAGGTTCTTCGGCCTTTCTAGTCCATGCTGATATTCTCCTATTGACCTGCACCCAGGACTATAGCCCTCCTTACCCCTACCATCCATGTACAATCCAAATGTCTCCTAAAAACACTAAAGTCGAGCTTGCATGCACCACATACTGGCAGCTCATTCCACTCTCACCACCCTCTGAGTGAAGAAGTTTCCCCTCATGTTCCCCTTGAACTTTTCACCTTTCAAGCTTAACCCATAACCTCTAGTTGTAGTCCCACCTTGAGTGTTGAATGCCTTTACATTGAAAGGCATTTGAATGACAGTCAAAATTCATCTCCATGGGTGGTGGTGGGTAGTTGTATGATAGTGGCACCATCAAAACAGGGTTATAAAGTGATCAAACGGTAGAGACTGTGGGGAAGAGCCCATGGGTGACACTTGCACCTAACCACACCTCCGGGCCCCAGTGGCAAACTAAGCCATACTTACGGCAGAAGGTTTCATTCCTCCAGGGTTGAATGGAGATGTTGCGTTGCTGACACTGGGTGACGTAGGCCTCGATGGCTTCACACAGCTGCTGCTTGTTGCCGTCCATCGCACACATGTCATACACACAGTCTCTGAAAACAGCCTGGAAAAATGAACCAGCATTGAAATTAAAGGACCTCAGTTTACATTGTGCCCTCCATTACTTCAAGATCTACATTCTATGAGAATGTCAATTAACCAGAAATATAACATCTACAACCTTCAGCAGGACCACAAGCTTGTCTTGGGGTTGGAGGCTTACGTGCCTCAATGACCTGGAGAGCTATGTTGGCTGGAGTCAAGGTTTTATGTTTAGCTTTTGGTAGGGTCACCCATGCCACACAGATTAAAGGGAAAGAGGCCAGACTAAGAGTGGTCTACCAGTCCTCCAGGTTCGGGGTTTAGTTCAGAGTTAATAACCCTAACTGGTCGAACAAAATTGTTACAAAAACAGCAATGAAGAATCCTTCTATAGAGAGATGGAGGAACTTCATTGCCATCCTAAAGGCCAGCAGCGTAGTGGGCAGTGAGTAATTAAGTATAGTACCCACAAAAATATTTATAGGCAACACTGAGTAGGATCATTATACATATCTCCACCCACTACCGCAACTGACAGTAACCAATTAACTAACCAACCAGCACATCTTTGGGAGGTGTGAGGAAACCACCTGGGGGAAAACCAAGTGGTCACAAGGACAGCATGTAAATTTGGCAGGGACACCAGCAGAAGTCTGATTGAACACGGAGCACTGAAGATGAGATAGCAGCGTACTGGTGCCACCCAGAATCTCCCCAACCAAAATATCCGGAGGGAACTCCTGCTCAGTATTAGCAGAGTGCCAACTGAGACTTTTATGTTTAAGTGCTTGAGGTAGGGTCTTCCAACATGTGACTTAGTGTCACCACAAGAGTGAGCTGAGAGACAATGGAAGAGAGACGAACTTGAGGTGAAATTTAGACTTTGTGTTTGAGTTTCTGGTCTGAGATTTTGTCCTATGATCCACCGCTGCCTGTAAGAAATTTCTATGTTCTTCCCGTGACTGTTTCCGTTTCCTCCAGGTGCTCAGGGATTGCTGGCTGTATCTCTGTGCTCTATCTCAATAAATAAATAAACTCTTTTGATTCTGGGTGGGTGTGTGACCCCTTGAACCTTTGCTGACACCATAAAACACATTGTTATATAACTATGGAAATCTATTTGAAACATTGAGATTTTTAAGTATTTGATCTTGTAATGTAACAAGATGGAACCTGTATAATCCCAGAGTGCTTTGTTATAAACTAAGTGTGTATGTGTCAAGCAGCATGTAATGTTTTGATCATTGTTCATTGTGTAACTAAAAGAAGATTGACATACTGCTGGCCTTGAGTACTATAGCTGTACTAGTGGAGGAGCTGACCTCCAGAACAAATAACAACCAAAGACTAGTCTGAAAATTTGGATAAAAATACATTTTGTAAGCTGTAAATCAAAAGCAGCCTGTCATCCATGAGGAAAGGAGGTGTTTCTCCTTCCTGGCAATAAACATGTCTTTGAACTGATTCACTCTGTTTTTTTTGGTTCTTTGTTATAGGACCAAGCAAAAGGTACACGTCACAACCTACTGTCCCAGCGTACAAACATACCATGGGATCAATCTTGTAGTGGCATGCCGCAAATGGACCATGAGAATCCAACAGTAATGCGCAGTAGGCGGGTCCTTTATATATTTCTTCCTCATCTTCGGTGCAGTCAGGGGTCACTTCAATCTCAGTGCTGCTGCAGCTAGAAAAGAGATATTTTCAGTACTGCAAAATTTCTGATAAATTTATCTTCTCTCCATCCACAGTGCAAGTGATACATTTTTGTTTCTTCATAAACTGGCTAATTCTATGAAGGGGATCTTCATAATCAGTATTGGAATTGTTTATTCTTTATATTTTTAATAAGGTATTAATTGAATGAATGAGATTTTAGCAGGACTGAGTTTGTAGTTTCACCAACATTTTTTTTTACACACAATATGTGGTATTAAACTTCACCTGCTGGTGACAAAACAATATAACAGTTTATCACCTTTCATTTTTTTCCCTTGGCTGTGTTAGACATGCTATACCTGTGAGTCTTCCAAAAGGCCCTCCCTTATCTCAGTAATTTGCATTAACTCAGTATAAGAGTGTCTGTTCCTGCAAAATTCACAGTCTTAATTCTTTGTTCTTTTGTTTCTGCTCTTGGCCTAGTAGTAAAACTACTTCTGTGAGCCTGTGGCTGTTTAGTTTTAAACTTTCAGTAAACGAGCGTGAAGTAGGGAGTTTTCAGCTTATTCTTGGACTCCTAAAAGAACCTGTTGTTGGAAATCTGTCAGGAAGATCTGCATTCATGTAGTTCACTATAAGTATGTATTATAATGACAGTTCATCCAATAGGAACACCATCATTGTTTACTGTCTATCTGTATAATTGTACCAATGACTCCTATGATATGCACACCCATATAAGGTTAACTCTTTATATAACACCAGGATGAATCTACCTCATCTTTGCTGTTTTTGTGCTTCCTGTAATTTCAGAGGGCCCTGTCCTGGACCTAGCACTTAAGTGCCATCATGAGGAAAGCTCTGTAGCACCTCTACTTCCTTAGGAGATCTGACTTGACATCGAAAACTTTGGCAAAAGTCTAAAGATGTGTAGTGGAGTATTTCTATATGAAACACTGTCATAGAAAAGCATCATCCACCATCGGAGACCCCCACCCACCTAGGTCATACTCTTTTCCCACTGCTGCCATTAGGAAGAAGGTACCAGGGACTCAGGACTGACACCACCAGGTTCAGGAAGAGTTACTACCCCTCAACCATCAGGCTTAAACCAAAGGGGATAACTTCAATTGCCTCATCACCGAATTGTTCCATAACAATAGACTCAACTTCAAGGACACTTCATCTCATGTTCTCGATATTTATCACTTATTTATTTATTATTACTATTTCTTTCTTTTTGTATTTACAAAGTTTGTTGTCTTTTTCATACTGGTTGAATGTCCTAGTTGGGTGGTCTTTCATTGATTCTATTATAGTTAACATTCTATTAATTTGTTGAGTATGAGTTGTATATGATGACATATATGATTTTGATAATAGAATTTACTTTGAACTTTGTATTTTTTGCATATAAATTCTTACTGTACTTATGCCTTTTCAATCTAAGGGTCTCGTCCCGAAACATCGATTGTTTATTCCCCTCCATAGATGCTGCCTGACTTGCTAAGCTCCTCCAGTGCTCTGTGTGTGTGTGTGTGTGTGTGTGTGTGTGTGTGTTGGTCTAGATTTCCAGCATCTGCAGAATCTCTTGTTTGTGTGTGCCCTCCGTACCCCTGCCATCCATGTACCTTTCCAAACTTCTCTTAAACGTTTAAACGTTGAAATTGAACCTGCATCCACCACTTGCGCTGGCAGCTCATTTACCTTTCACCCTTAACCCATGACCTCCAGTCATAGTCCCACCCAACCTCAGTGGAAAAAGGCTGCTTGAATTTACCCTATCTATACCCCTCATAATGTTGCATACTTCTATCAAATCTCCTCTCAATCTTCTACATTCCAAGCGATAAAGTCCTAACCTATTCAATCTTTCCTTATAAATCAGGTCCTCTAGACCCAGCACCATCCTTGTATATTTTCACTGTACTCTTTCAAACTGATTTACATCTTTCCTTCAGGTAGATGACCAAAACTGTATTCAATACTCCAAATCAGGCCTCACCAACATTTATACAACTTCAACATAACATCCCGTCTCCTGTACTCAGTAATTTGATTTATGATGGCCAATGTGCCAAAAGCTTTCTTTACAACCCTGTCTATCAGCAAGACCACTTTCAATGAACTATGTGTCTGTATTCCCAGATCCCTTTGTTCTACTGCACTCCTCAATGCCCTACCTTTGATTGAATAGGACCTACCCTGGTCGTTCGTACCGAAGTGCAACACCTGCACTTGTCTGCATTAAGTTAGCAGCCCATTTTCCCAGCTGGTCCAGATCCCGCTGCCAACTTTGATAGCCTTCCTCATTGTCCACTACATCCCTAATCTTGGTGTCACCTGCAAATTTGCTGATCCAGTTAACCACATTACCATCCAGATTGTTGACATAGATGACAAACAGCAATAGACTCACTGATCTCACTAGTCGCAGGCCTTCAGTCCTCTATTCTCTGACTTCTGTCACAGAGCCAATGTCCAATTAACTGCCTCATCTTCAATACCAAGCGATTAGACCTTCTTGACAAACTTCCCATGCAGGACCTTGTCACATGCCTTGCTAAAGTCCATGTAGACAACATCCACTGCCTTGTCTTCATCAGTTTTCCCGGTAACTTGTTCAAAAATCTCAATTAGCTTGCTTAGACATGACCTACCACATACAAAGCCACTTTGACTACCAGTTTCTGTTAATCCAAGTACTTCCATATCTGGCCCCTTTGAGTTCCTTCTAATAACTTTCCACTACTAATTTCAGCCTCACTGGCCTCTAATTTCCTGGTTTATCCATTGAACCTTTCTTAAGCAGTGGAACAACATTAGCTATTGTCTAATCCTCCAGGCATGCCTAAGGATGTTTTAACTATATCTGCTATGGCCCCTGCTATTTTTGCACTAGCTTCCAACAGGATCTGAATGAACATCTTGCCAGGCCCTGGGGATTTATCCACACTAATGGCTCAAGACAGCAAATGCCTCTTCCTCTGTAATCTGTGAGGGTCCATGACTTTGCTGCTGCATTTCCTCCCATCTATAGACTCTGTGTCCATCTCCTGAGTAATATGCACAAAATCTATTTAAGATCTCTCCCATCTCCTTTGGCTTCATACATACAGTAGATTACCACTCTGATCTTCCAGAGGACCAATTTTTGTCCCTTGCTGTCCTCTTGCTCTTGATATATCCATAGAATCCCTTAGTATTCTCCATCACCTTGTCTGCTAGAGCAACCCATGACTTCTTTTAGCTCTCCTGATTTCTTTCTAAAGTATTCCCTTGCATTTCTTATAATTTATACCTCATTTGTTCTGACTTGCCTGTACCTGCTAAGCACCTCCTTCTTTTTCTTAACCAGGCCTCAATATCTCTCAAAACCCAAGGTTCTCTAAACCTGTTATTCTTGCCTTTTATTCTGACAGGAATGTACAAACTCTGTACTTTGAAAATTTCACTTCTGAAGGGCCTCATTTTCCAAGTACACCTTTACCAGAAAACAACCTGTCCTAATCCACATTTGCCAGATCCTTTCTGATACCATCAGAAGTGGCCTTTCTGCAATTTAGAATCTTAGCCCGTGGACCAGACTTATCCTTTCCCATAATTATTTTGAAACTAATGGCATTATGATCACTGGATGCAAAGTGTTCCCCTACACAAACTTCTGTCACCTGCCCTGTCTCATCCCTAACAAGGGATCCAGTATCACACACTCTCTATTTGGGATTTCTATGCACTGATTAAGGAAACTTTACTGAATACATTTGACAACCTCTTTCCCATCTTACAGTATGGGAATCTCAGTCAATACATGGAACTTTAAAATCACCTATTATCAGATACTTACTTGCAATATTATGTGATCTCTCTATAAATTTCCTCTTCTCAATCCTGTTAGGTGGTCTATAATATAATCCCATTAACCTGTTCATACCTTTCTTATTCCTCAGTTCCACACATAAGCCTGACAAGACAAGCTCTCCAGTCTGTCTTAGCTGAGCACTGCTGTGACATGTTCCCTGACTAGTAACGTCACCCCTTCTCCTTTAACCCTTACTGCTCTATCACATCTGAAACAATGGAACCCTGGATTATTGAGCTGCCAGTCCTGCTCCTCATGGCTACACATGCTGATCCATGCCCTAAGCTCATCCATCTTTCATACAATACTCCTTGCATTGAAATATACGCAGCTCAGAACATTAGACTTAGCATGCTCAACCTTTTGATTCCTGACTTTGTATGTAGGCTTAACAAGATTTTTCTCCATAACCACTCCATTATCTGCCTTGACACTCTGGTTCCCATACCCCAGCAACTCTAGTTTGAAGCCCCCTGTACAGCACTAGCAAACCTTCCTGCTGGGATATCAGTCCCCTTCCAGTTCATGTGCAAACTGCTCCTTCTGTATAGATCCCATCTTCCCTGGAAGAGAGCACAGTGATCCAAAAATATGAAACTGTCCTTCCTACACCAACTCCTTAGCCACGTGTTAAACTAAATGATCTTTCTAGTTCTGGTCTCACTAGCATATGGCACAGGGAGCAATGCTGAGATCACAATCCTGGAGTTCCTGTCCTTTAGCTTATCTCCTAACCCCCTGAATTCACTTTGCAGTACCTCATCACATCCTCCTCATGACATTGGTACCGATGAACCATGACCTCTGACTGCTCACCCTGCCACTTCAGAATGCTGTGGACTTGATCTGAGATGTCCCTGATCCTGGTACCCAAGAGACAACAAACCATCTGCAAATCTCATTCTTGCCCACACAACCTCCTTTCTGTTCCCCTAACAAATCCCCTATCACTATAACTCACCTCTTCTACACCCTTTCTTCCTGACATCTGCTCGCTGTGGCTTCTACCTGGCAGGCCGTCCACCCCCAATGGTATCCAAAGCGACATATTTAGTATTGAGGGGATTGGCCACGAGGGTACTCTGTACTGGCTGCCTATTCTGTTTCCATCTCTTGACAATCACCCCAGTACCTGCCTCCTACAACTCAAGGGTGACTGCTGTACCTCCCTCTAGCTACTATCTACCAACTCCTCATTCTCCCGTATAAGCCAAAGGTCATGGAGCTGCATCTCCAGTTCCTTTACACGGCCTCTGAGGAGCCGCATCTTGATGCACTTTGTACTGATGTAGTTACCAGTGAGACTGGAGGTCTCCCAAAGTTCCCACATCTCACACAAGAAATACACCACTAACTCTGGACCCATTCTCAGAGCACTAGTTATGTATTAACAGAAAAAAAATCTTACTGGAAACTCAAAGCCGGTTCTTGCCCAAGCCTGTTAAGCCAAAGCCTCAACACTCTAACACTGCCCCTGTAGCCTGTAATACTGTACATCCTGTAACCAATACAATCAATATGCAGTATCATTGTGGCCACTAGCCTCCCCAGCATCAGGGACTGTGAACCCGTGAACACTACCTCAATCTTGTCATCGGTTTTGGAGATTTGCATAGCTGGAGAACTATATTGGCTGGAGTCAGGGCTTTATGCTTCGGCTCTTGGTAGGGTCAACCATGCCAAACAGGTCAAAAGGTAGATGCCGGACTGACAGTGGTCCATTGGTCCCCCAGGTTTGGGGGTACAGCTGAGAGCTAACAACCCTGACTGGTAAAACAAAATTGTTACTGAAAGAGCAATGAAGAATCATTCTACATCTGAGTGCGATGGTATTCCCGAGTCTTCACCCGGAACCTGCATGACTGACGGTAATGAAAACTGAGAGGAAGCTACTGACATGATGAAGGAAGCCCAGAACACCACCAGAAATGGAGGAGCCTCACTACTGATCTAAACACCAGTGGCATAACAGGCAGTAAGTAAGTGATTGCAATGTACTACTGCTGCATAACAACCAATTTTGTGACATATTCTGGTGACATTAAACCTGATTCTGATCTGTGTTTGTACTTATTCTTCCTGTAACTACAGTTAGGGTGCCAGTGCCTATTTAGATAGGATAATTACTGTCAGAATATAGAGTCTATCCCTACAGTTATAACGCTGGAGATACGATGAAATGTCTTGCAAATTGAAGATTTAGTCCTTTACCAACAAGCACAGTCCAAATGCCATCTGTAAATTTGCTGATGATAGAACTATTGTTGGTAGAGTTGCAGGTGGTGATGTGACAGTATACAGGAGCAAGATAGATCAGCTGGTTGAGTGGTGTCGTAGCAACAACCTTGCCCTCAACGTGAGTAAGACCAAAGAACTGATTGTGGACTTCAGAAAGGGAACACACACCAGTCCTCATAGAGCAATCAGAAGTGAAAAGAGTGAGCAATTTCAAGTTCCTGGTGTCAGTATCTCTGAGGATACTGATCTCTATCCTGGGACCAACATATCAATACAGTTACAAAGAAGAGACGGCAGTGGTTCTATTTTGTTAGGGGTTTGAGGACATTTGGTATGTCACCAAAGACACTCACAAATTTCTACAGATGTATCATGGAGAGTATTTTGACTGGCTGCATCACCATCTGGTATGGGGTGGGGGAACTACTACACAAGGATGGAAGTAAACTGCAGAGTTGTAAATTCAGTCAGCTCCATCTTGGGCACTAGCCTCAGTAGTATCCAGGACATCTTCAAGAATCATTGCTTCAAAAAAGGCAGCATTCAACACTACGAGTCCCCTTTACCCTGCCCTCTTTTCATTGCCACCATCAGGAAGGAGGTACACGAGACTGAAGGCACACACTCAATGATTCAGGAACAGCTTCTTCCCCCTCTGTCATCAGATTTCTGAATGGATATTGAACCCATTAACTCTACCTCACTACTTTTTTATTTCTATTTTTGTACTACTTACTTAATTTGTCTATTTAATATACTCACTTACTGTAATTCACAGTTTTTTCTCTATTATTATGTATTGCATTGTACTGCTGCTGCAAAGACAACAAACTTCATGACATATGCTGGTGATATTAAACCTGATTCTGAATTGAACAGGACTGAATCACTAATGGTGAATTGTAAAGCAGTACACAAGACTATACACAAGACTGTGATCATGAGGAAAGGTTGAACAGTCAAACGAACTCTTACTTCTTATCCATGTTCCAGCTGTTGCCAAAGTCATTGACACTCTTCACAATCTGACCCTCAGGAGTCCTGAAATCGTCACTGGGGATTCCGTTGTAGTCACCACACAAACCGCATAGCTGGCCAGCATAGCTGTACAGAGACACAGGGCATTAGGAAAAGTAACAGGACGAGCGATTAGGCATCGCTCCTTGAAGATGTATCCAGGACACCTTCGAGGAGCAACACCTCAAAAAGATGACATTCATAATTAAGGATCCCCATAACTCAGGTCACGCCCTCTTCTCATTGTTACCATCAGGGAGAAGGTGCCGAAGCCTGAAGACCCACACTCAGCGTTTCAGGAACATCCTCTTCCCCTCTGCCATATGATTTCTGAATGGACATTGAAACCATGAATACTACCTCACTACTTTTTTACGTTTTTATTTTTGCACTACTTATTTAATGTAACTATTTTATATATATATATATTCACATATATGTATATTTATATGCACTTATTATAATTCACATTTTTTCTCTATTATAATGTATTGCATTGTACTGCTGCCACAAAGACAACAAATTTCACAACATGTACTGGTGATATTAAAACTGATTCTGAAGTGCAGGCACAGTGAAGTAAGGTGGGTATGGTGGACATATATTGTCATGTTGAGTAGGATATTATAGAGATATCTGAAGTGAATGTAGGACAGGATGGTGAAAGCTGCCTAGATACAGCAATTGAAAGTTATCATATGAGAGTGATTGAGGGTTCTGGGGTTGTATCCACAGGAATTTAGAAGAATGAGGGGGGAATCTCATTGAAACCTATTGAGAGGCCTAGAAAGAGTGGATGTGAAGAGGATGTTTCCTTTGGTGGGGAGTCTAGGACCAGGGGGCAAGCCTCAGAATAGAGAAACATCCATTCAGAATGGCGATGAGGAGTAACTTCTTTAGCCAGAGAGTGGTGAATCTGTGAAATTCATTGCCATAGGTAGCTGTGAAGGCCAGGTCACTGGATGCATTTAAGGCAGAGGTTGATAGCTTTTTGATTAGTCAGGATGTGGAAGTTTATGGGGAGAAAGCAGGAGAATGAGGTTGAGAGGGAAATGGATCAGCCATGATGAAATAGCAGAGCAGACTCATTAGGCCAAACGCCTCATGGTCTTATGTGTAGAAAAAGTGTGGTGTGGTGAGCATGTGTGGGACTGTGTGAGCAGAACATGTCACAGGACAAACATGTTGATAGTGGGACAGGAAGGTGAGTTTGAAGTGGGTGGGATAAGCGCAGGATTAGATGCATAGAATAGAGATAGTTCCCATATACTGTATTGCAATGCAACTTTTCAGTAAATGCATATTGTACTTTGCTCGCAAAATTTAACTCTGTTTAATTTTAAAATCCTAGCCTGGGAAGCAGATTGCAATTTGAAAACATCACAGAATCTCACATTTAGTACCTGGTATGGAAACACCAACACCTTTGAATGGAAACTCCTACAAATAGTAGTGGATATGGCTCAGTCCATCATGGGAAAAGCCCTCCCAACCACTGAGCACATCAACATGAAATGCTGTCACATGAAAGCAGCATCCACCATCAGGGACCCCCACCACCCAGGACATGCTCTCTCCTCACTGCTGACGTTAGGAAGAAGGTATGGGAGCCTCAGGTCTCACACCACCAGGTTCAGGAACAGTTACTGCCCCTCAACCATCACGCTCTTGAACCAAAGTGGATAAATTCACTCAACTTCACTTGCCCCATTACTGAAATGATACCACAACCAATAGACACACTTTGAAGGACTCTTCACCTCATGTTCTCAATATTTATTGCTTATTTATTTATTTCTATACTTGTACGGTTTGGCTTCTTTTGCACACTGGTTGAACGCCTAAGTTGGCACAGCCTTTCACTGATTCTGTGTTGGTTACTATTCTATAGGTTTATTGTGTATGCCCACAAGAAAATGAATCTCAGGGTTGCGAATGGTGATATTTATGTACTTTGACAATAAATTGACTTTGAATTTTGAAACTGAGAATAAATTCAATTCCTACACCCTCAACACATTATTACATTATCATGCATCCTTCACTAAAACTAAGCTATCTGTGCTCCTCACTGTAACACTCTTAGATCTACCCAGACCCTTTAAAATAGTATAGCTGCAGAACACACCTTAACCCTAGCACTGCTATTTTACCCAATGTAGATCGGAAGACCACTTTACTGAGCACCTACGCTCCGTCTGCCAGAAAAAGCAGGATCTCCCAGTGGCCACCCATTTTAATTCCATTTCACATTCTGACATGTTAGTCCATGGCCTCCTCTACTGCCGTGATGAAGCCACATTCAGGTTGGAGGAGCAACATAAGATATAGGAGCAGAAATAACCATTTGGCCTGAGTCTGTTCCGCCATTCAATCAAGGGCTGATCCAATTCTTCCAGTCATCCCCACTCCCCTGCCTTCTACCCATACACTTGGATGCCCTGGATAATCAAGAGCCTATCTATCTCTGCCTTAAATGCACCCAATGACTTGGCCTCACAGCTGCTCTTGGCAACAAATTCAACAGATTTACCACCCTCTGACTAATTTCTCCGCATCTCTGTTCTAAGTGGACATCCTTCAATCTTGAAGTTGTGATCACTTGTCCTAGACCCCTACCATGGGAAATAATTTTGCCATATCTAAACTGTTCAGGCCTTTTAACATTCGGAATGTTTCTGAGATCCCCCCTCATTCTCCTGAACTCCAGGGAATACAGCCAAAGAGCTGCCAGACGTTCCTCATACGGTAACCTTTTCATTCCTAGAATCATTATTGTGAATTTTCTCTGAACTTTGTCCAATGTCAGTATATTCTTTCTAAAATAAGGAGCCCAAAACTGCACACAATACTCCGTGTGGTATCATGAGTGCTTTATAGAGCCTCAACATCACATCCCTGCTCTTATATTCTATACCTCAAAAAATAAATGCTGACATTGCATTCACCTTCTTCACCACCGACTCCACCTGGAGGTTAACCTCCAGTGCATCCTGCACAAAGTCTCCCAAGTTCCTTTGCATTTCTGCATTGTGAATTCTCTTCCCATCTAAACAATAGTCTGCCCATTTATTTCTTCCACCTCGGTGCATGACCATACTCTTTCCAACATTGCAATATGTCCCACATCCCTCAGTGTAACATTGACTCATGCCACACCACCCAATGTAATGGCCCAAACTGTTTACCGTAAAACTCATAAACACAAGAAACTGCAGATACTGGATCTTCAGAGCACACATGCTGGAGGAACTCAGCAGGTTAGGCAACTTCTGTGGAAAACTCTGATTTGCCCTACACCCACTATCAACAACTTAATTCCCTTTAACACACACAAATACTGGAGGAACTCATAACATAAAGCAGCATCAACAGAGAGGAATAAACAGTCAATGTTTTTGGCCCAGACCCATCTTCAGACCTGCTGTCTGACAGGATTTCCAGCATCTGCAGAATATTTCATTTCTGTTTTTCTTTATGTTTCCTTCCTGTTTTTTTTTATTTCTTGTTACCCCTTAAGAAGGGTGGCAGGGTGGAGGTATGTCTCTACCAAAGGAGGTGTGAGATGCTCCTTCCCTCCACTAGCTTGCACGTCACTCTTGGGCAAGGTGTGGCACCTGTTTAGCCCCTGATCAGGGTCATGGGGGCAGGTGGTGGATGGTCATATGAGCAGCCGGTGCATATCACAAGTCCCAGTATTGATAATGACTGGGATCACATGTCTTGTGAAGACACTGCCCAGAAGAAGCCAATGGCAAACCACTTCTATAGAAAAATTTGCCAATAACAATCACGGTCATAGACCATGAGTAGCCATATCATATGACATGGCACATAATGAATGAACCATTCCTTAAGAACATCAATGGTACAATGGTACTTAGAATGAACAGAATGGACATAAATCTGTAACCCTCCAACTCCATGCCCCTCATTTTCAAATGGAATGTACCCACCTTCTCAGAACCTTAACTTCTGCGTGGTGCCTGCCATCATATCTCACAGTCAGACCAAAGTCTGTCTCTATGATAATGTGCTTGCCGGATAATTTGACTGACAGTCTGGTGTCAGGGTGATGAGGAACAGTCACCGTCTTTCCATCAACCTGAGGCAAGCAAAACAAATGTTAGTTCACTCATTAACCTATTTTTTTCAAAAAGTGGGTCCCTCTAGTGCTTATAGCCATTTAACCCTTGCCTAATCACAGGACAATCACAATGCTTTACAGTACAGGTGACCCAGGTTCAATTCCCTCTGCTGCCTGTAAGGAGTTTGTATGTTCTCCCTGTGACCGCGTGAGTTTCCTTTGGGTGCTCCGGTTTCCTCATATATTCCAAAGGTGTACATTAATCAGTATTGCAAATTGTCCTAGGATTAGGCTAGGGTTAAATCAGGGGTTGCTGGATGATGTGGCTTGCAGGGCTGTATCCCAATAAAACAAACAAATAAATAAATAATTTTGTAAGGGGCAATTAACCTATCAACTGCTATGCCTATGGACGTTGGGAGGAAACCAGTTCACCCTGAGAAAATCCCTGTTCTATGGGGAGGATGTACAGACTCCTTACAGATGACGTCGGAACTGAACTCCGATGTCCCGAGCTGTAATAGTATTGTGCCACCGTGGCACCCAGTTTGGAAGGAGTAAACTGCAGCCTATTCCACCACACTCTTCATGTGTCTGGTAAGATGATGGATAGACTTTTGACATCAAGCGACAAGCTGCTCATGACGGGATACTGAGCTTGATCAGTGGTTCAGGGGCTGGTGCAGTTGGATTTCTGGACAATGCTGACCTCTATCATTGAATGACAAGGGTAGGGTGGTTGTTAAGATTGTTATTTCTTTCATTTTTGAGGCATGAATGTTAGATGCCCACTTTCGGCAATTAAAGCATTGAGGAAGATCCAAACATCCAGGCGAACGCAGAAGGCGAGTGAGGGTTCAGCGCCAACTGCCTGCCTTTTGATTGCTGATGGGATCCCTCTGCTGCCAGGGAGGAGTCTGTGCGGCGGCCTATCACAGTGGCTGGAGGGTAGGCCTCTGCCTTCCAGTGGTGTCTCTCTCTGTCGATGATGTCAGGTGATGTTTCTGAGGTTCTGTGTTTATGCACTGGTTTATGGTCTGTGGACTTTTTCAGTCTTATGCTTTTTACATTCTGTGTTTTTGCCCATTCTTTCTCATTTTTTTGTGTGAGGGGAGTGGATTTGGGGGTCGATGTTCTTGTTCCATTTTGTGTGGGGGAAAGGGGGGGTTTGGAGGGTTGATGACTGGGTGGCTATTCTTTTTTGTGTGGTGGGTGGGGTTGATGGTTCTCTTTGTTCCCTGGCTATCTGGATCTCAGAATTGTATACCGCATACACACTTTGAGAATAAGTGAACCTTTGATTCTTTTAGGAGCCCATGCTTGAGAATCTTGCTGCATGACACCATGGCCTGGTTTATCTTCTTGAGGGATTGCAGCTGGGATTGAACAGTGCAATCATCAGCTGACATCTTCACTTTAGAGACCTTAGGTGAGGGAAGGGAGGTTATTGATGAACATGGCTTGGGTCCAGCACTATCTCCTCCACAGCATATCCATTACTTTCATGGATTGGATAACTGATCTTCACTAACTTCACTGGTGGTGAGAGTGAGAGGTTGCTGCTGATCTCAAGTTGTCAGGAACTCGAAAAAGTGACACTGCAGACTGTAACATTGAGGGGAGTCCAACAGCAAGCTGCTGTGGCAGGAGTGATACCTCTCTCTCCCTCATTAGGGTGGGGTATCGAATATTGGGGTTAACAGTGGTTTTTGATGGACTCTCAATTATGGTATCTTTGGGGGCTTTGCTATTACTTGAATGGCAGGTGGTGGGGGTGATGAGGCAGGTGGGGAGAGGGCGTGTGGGGAGGATTGCTGCTTTTGTGTGGGAGGGGGAGGTGGGCTTTGGGATTCTAACATTCTTCTGTTATTTATCCTTTGGGGTTTTCTTCTGTTTCATGGATGTATGTGAAGAGTAAGAATTTCGGGTTGTATACTGTATACATTCTCTGATATTAAATGGAACCTTTGAACTGTTGAATTTTATTTTGTGCAAAGTGTGACCATTTCTCACGCTTCCCATAAATTTTAGTTTTGCCAGGGCTCTTTGGGTAAATGCTGCCCTGCAGTCAAAGACAGCCTGTCTTATTTCCTATTAGGTTTCTTCTGTTATGGTTGCTTCCATCTATTGTGTTGAATTTTCATAAATCTTGGGACTGTCAGTGAAAACATCCCTTCGGATAAGGTAAAGTGGGTATTTAGCCAGAATGCAGAACAGGCATAGTGCCTGGATGAGGCACAGGTCTCAAACATGAGTTGGGTGGTATGATCTCGGTTCGTTGGTTGAGTATTCTGAGGGCTGAGTTTTTTTGCTGATGAGTTTTTTTTTGTAGTCTCTGCATCTTATTAATTACAATTATCTGCAATGTTGTGTTTTGAGCTTTTGTATGTGTTATTGTTAGGTCTTCTCTAGTTTACATTCAAGTTGCAGTTGTCCTTGATTACTTCTCTAAGACTTTACAGGTGTCCAATTAAGTATTCTTTGACTTTAGTCTCTGATTAGAATAGTTACTTGTTAGCTTGTAATTAGTCAGGGGTCTTATCAGCTGGGCACAGATTCTTTCGTTCCTTGGAGTGTATTTAAAGGGGCAGTGCTAGCTCCTCATTGGCTCAGTTGTCCTGATCTTTGCCTAGTAAAGTTTGGGCTGAGTGATCCAACACTTTGAAAATTCAACTATTTTATTAAGAAAATTCCTAATTTTGTTGATCCTGTGCTTGGATCTGAAGATGCAGTGTGACAACAGAACAGAAAGCATGGAATTGGGAAAGCTAGGCAGGACCTGAAGCTCAGAACAGCTTTCAATTCAGGGAAGCTACAACCTAGCCAAGATACTTAACAAGCTTTTAATCTCCTCCTTTACTCTACAGCCATTAATCTGCTCACCCTGCCACAATACATAAGCCTACTGCCATTCACAATACCATAGAGCCAAAAATGGAAAGACAGACTTCCTCACCTGGACAATCTTGTTCCTGAGCACTGACACGGTGATGCCGTAGATGCTGACATGAACCGCTTTGACATATGACACTGTCTTCACTCCGTTGCGATGCTCGTTGGCCGTGTACACAGTGAACGGAGTCAGGCTGGAGTTGCAGGGCTTGGCCAATACGTAAGTGCAGTTGCCCTGGAAGTTGAACTTCCTCTTGTCAAAGGAGGTGTAGTGGGGGTCTCCGGATGCGGTGCAGGTGGACGAGTCTGAGAGGGGAGATGGACAGAGGGAGGTGGGTTATGTCCATACTTCCAACAGCAGAGGACTTTCTTCAGACATGTTGGAACTGATAGACAGTTGGGAGTGTCTTACAGAATGACAGGAAAATGAAAAGATGGAAATGCTTATTAAATCCAACATGATTTCCTCAGATTTTCTTTACCTTTAAAACAATAGCCTTAGACATCCCTCTTGTTATCATAGTCATAGAACACTACAGCACTAAAACAGGCCCAAGGCCCATTTAGTTTGTTCCAGACTAAAAATCTGCCTAGTCCCATCGATCTGTGTAGGGTAATGTAACTGGTGGAAATGTACATAATTCACATTGAGTTGGGGTGCACCTTAAAGGCTGGTTTAACATGATGACATATTATGTGAAATTCTGGTACTGTGCTTATTGTGTTCAATGTTTGGAGTACAATGAATAAGTTGTTACAGTTTTTCTTAAACATGAAATGCCTCACATTATTTTATTTGTGAAAACCTACATTGGTGACCCTGATGTGATTTGAACATGCGGCCTATACATGCACCAGTACCATGGCCCTCTGTACCCTTCCCATCCATGCACCTATCCAAATTTCTCTCAAGCATTAAAATTACACCAACATCCACTTCCACTGGCAGTTCGTTCCACAAACTCACCACCCTCTGAGTGAAGAAATCATAGAAGAGTTGTGTAGCAACACTGAAACTGATGTATGTGAGGGGCATCCGACAGAATGGGAAAGGGGAGGGAACAGAATGATTAAACCCCTGATCCTTTACCTTTAGGATAACAGCCCTGGACACCACCCTTGTTGTCACAGTACTCGTCGGGGTCACAGCTGGTGTCCATGCACTGGACGTTGTTGCTGGACAGGCACTTACACACCTGGTTACAGGCCTCAGACCAGATCACATCCCCAGGCTGGAAACACAGAGAGATGTACATTAGGTGGGGTATGTAAAGAAAAAGGGAGGTCCATTTGAGAAGCAGGAAGAATCTGCATTTCACAACCTCTGGATATCTGACATTAGGTCAAGAAAGATGTTCTAACATTTTCTGTGAACAAAGCTAGAACAGCCTAGCCAGAATAGTGTAGTGGCTAGCACAATACTTTACAGTACCAGTGACCCAACTTCATTTCCCACTGATGCCTGCAGAGAGATTGTATGTTCTCCCCACGACTGTGCGGCCAGGTGCTCTGGTTTCCTCCCACATTCCAAAGATGTACTGGTTGGTAGGTTAATTGGTCATTGTAAATTGTCCTGTGATTAGGCTAGGGTTAAATCAGGGGGAGTTGGGCAGCACAGCTCGAGGGGCCGGAAAGGCCTACTCCATGCCGTACCTCAATAAATAAATAAATAGACTTAGTGCTCAGTTTCAGGAAAACCTCCTGCACTACATTGTAATGCACACAAAATGCTGGAGGAACTCAGCGGATCAGGCAGCATCTATGGAAGTGAGTAAACAGTCAACATTTTAGGCCGAGACCCTTCTTCAGGACTAAGAAGGAAGGGGGAAGACCTCAGAATAAAAAAGTAGGGGGAGGGGCAGGAGGCTAGCTGGAAGGCAACAGGTAAAGCCCGGTGGATGGGAAAGGTCAAGGGCTGGAGAGGAGGGAATCTGATAGGAGAGGAGAGTTGGCCATGGGAGGAAAGGGAAGGAGGAGGTGACCCAGGGGGAGCTGATTTGCAAGTGAGAGGTGAGAGGCCAGATTGGAGAATAGAAGGGGGGAGGGATTTTTTTTAAATGGAGAAATTGATATTCATGCCATCAGGCTACCCAGACAGAATACAAAGTGCTACTCCTCCTCCCTGAGGGTGGCCTCATTTTGGCACAAGAGAAGATGATGGACCGACATGTCGGAACGGGAATGGGAACAGGAATTGAAATGCTTGGCCACTGGGAAGTTCTGCCTTTGGCAGATGGAGAGGAGGTGCTCGACGAAGTCGTCCCCCAATTTACAAAGGGTCTCACCAGTGCAGAGGAGGCCACATTGAGAGCACTGGACACAATAGATAACCCCAGCAGATTCGCAGCTGAAGTATTGCCTCACCTAGAAGGACTGTTTGATACCCTAAATGGAGGTGGGGGAGGGGGTGAATGGGCACTGAGACTGCTTACAGGTGTAAGTCCTGGAAGGACTAATGGACAAGGGAATCTCGGAGAGAGTCGGTAGGGTGGGTGGGGGGGAGGTAAAGTTTTGTTTTGTGGTAGATCCCTCAGGCAGAATTTGTGGAAGATGATGCGTTGGATGCGGAGGCTCATGGATTGGTAGGTGATGATAACAGGAATTCTATCACTGTTAAGGTGGCAGGAGGATGGGGTGAGCGCGGATGTTCAGGAAATGGAGGAGATGTGGGTGAGGGCAGCATCAATAATACAGGAAGGGAAAGCCTGGTCTTTGAAGAAGGAACACATCTGGAAAGCCACATTCTGGGAACAGAAGCTGTGGAGGTGAAGGAACTGAGAAAAGGAAATAGCATTTTGGTGAAGGAACTCACCTCGAGGACCGCAGCCTTGTCATGGTGTGGGGACTTGCGTGCCTCAATAACCCAGACAGCTATGTTGGCTGGAGTCAGGTCTTTATGCTTTGGCTCTTGGTAGGGTCACCCATGCCAAACAGGTAAAAGGGCAGAGGTCAGAATGAGAGTGGTCCACAGGGCCTTTAAGTTCAGGGTTTCAGCTCAGAGCCAGCAGCACTGACTGGTCAAAAAAAAAGTGCTATGGAAACAGCAAGGAAGACTCCTTCTACAGACGTATTCCTGAGTCTCCACTCAGGACTTGCAGTATTGACAGTAGTGAAAACAGAGGAGAAGCTACTGACATGGTCTCCAAAGATGGAGATCCTTTATTGTTACCCTAAACACCAGTGGCATAGCAAGCAGTAAGGAGGAAATGAGAAAAGGGAATAGCATTTTGTTTGCTCTACATTGTGTCAGCCTAGCATTACAACCTTCTTGTGTAGTTAATATTTGAGAAATCTTGTGTATATATTTTTTTTGATTAAACTCTGTTCCTTTAAATAATTCATAATGGGTTATATGTAAAAATACATGAATGGCAAATGTCATCAATTCGCCTACCGACACAACTGATCGACAGACGACACAATAGCCACTGCTCTACATACTGTCCTTACACATCTGGAGAAGAAGGATGCTTATGTGAGAATGCTGTTCTTGGACTACAGTTTAGCATTCACCACCATAGTTCCATCAAAGCTCGATAAGAAGCTCAAAGACTTCGGCTTTGACCCTGTCTTGTGCAGCTGGATGCTGGACTTCCTGTCAGATCGCCAGCAGGTTGTAAGAGTAGGCTCCCTCACCTCCAACCCTCTGACTCTCAATATAGGAGCCCCTCAGGGCTGCGTACAGTCACCTCCTTTACTCCCTATATGCCCATGACTGTGTTGCCACCCACGTCTCCAATCTGCTAATTAAATTTGCCAATGATACTACACTGATTGCTCTAATCTCAAACAATAACGAGGTGGCCTACAGGGAAGAAGTCATCACCCTGACACAGTGGTGTCAAGAAAACAACCTCTCCCTCAATGTTGCAAAACAATGAAGCTGGTTGCGGATTACAGGAGGAATGGAGACAGGTTAACCCTATCAACATCAATGGATCAGAGGCTGAGAAGGCAACCACATAACCTAGGACCTCTTGTGGTCTGGACACAGCAGATATGTGGTGAAAAAGGCACAACAGCACCTCTTTCACCTCAGATGGTTGAGGAAGTTTGGCATGGGCCCCCAAATCCTTAGAACTTTCTAAAGGGGCGCAATTGAGAGTATCCTGACTGGCTGCATCACTGCCCGGTATGGGAACTGTACCTCCCTTAATCGCAGGACTCTGCAGAGAGTGGTGCGGACAGCCCAGCACATCTGTAGTTGTGAACTTCCCATGATTCGGGACATTTACAAGGACAGGTGTGTAAAAATGGCCCGTAGATCATTGGGGACCTGGGTCACCCCAACCTCAATCTATTCCAGCTGCTACCATCTGGGAAGTGGTACCACAGCATTAAAGCCAGGACCAACAGGCTCTGGGACAGCTTCTTCCACCAGGCCATCAGGCTGATGAACTCACACTGATTTGAGTGTACTGTACATTACATTGACTGTTCTAATTATTATATATTAATTACTAAGATTGCACATGGCACATTTAGATGGAGATGTAACATAAAGATTTTTACTCATGTATGTGAAGGATGTAAGAAATAAAGTCAATTCAATAACGCCACTGCGTGATACGTGCGCACCTCGTTTAAAGTAAAGACAAAGTTAGACCTGCATTCCCGGACTCACGTGTTTTCCTTCGAATTAGTTTAATGTTTTGAAGTTACAAAACAGAACGCTTCTCTACCCTTCTCAGTTATGGTCACAACTAAACTCCCTCAGTCTATTCCTCTTTGGATTCCCGAATCCTTCATCCTTGTTTTCCAAACCTGATAGCCTCTGCTTTAGCTCCCATCATAGGTGGATATACTTTACATCCACTCAAAAATTTAATGATTTCAAAGACCTTTATCAGATCTCACACTGCTCAGAGACTGATCCGAAAACACACATTTTATTGAGAGTTTTTTTTTAATTTATTGCCCGTTACACTGCTGGTGTTTGGGGCAGCAATACAAAAAGCTTGTGGTCCTCTTGGAGGGATTTTTTTTGAAGAATTGCTGCTGAACTGGAGGAATCAAATAAATCTGGGATTCCATATGAAAGTAGAAAAGTGGGTTTCTGAAGATGACCTGTTTAATGATAGTATGACTGGTTATCTACAGGTACATTATATACTGGACAGGCATCTGGGGAGTGCACTCACTCTGCTGAAGACAAATTTCAAGCGAATGATTTGTACTGAAATTCAAGTGGGAGGTTGTTTTATGACCACCATAGGACCATAAGATATAGGAGCAGCACTAGGCCATTCAGCCCATCGAGTCTCTTCCACCATTTCATGGCTAATCTATTTTCCCTCTCGGCTACAACCTCCTGCCTTCTCCCCGTATCCCTTCATGCCCTGACTAGTCAAGAATCTATCAACCTCTGCCTTAAATATACCCGATGACTTGTCCTCCACAGCCGCCTGTGGCAACACATTCCACAGATTCTCCACCCTCTGGCTAAAGAAATTCCTCCTCATCTCCATTCTAAATGGATATTTCTCTATTCTGAGGCTGAGTCCTCTGGTCTTAGGAAACATCCTCTGCATATTCCACTCTTTTGAGGCCTTTCAACAGTTGATAAGTTTCAGTGAGATTCCCCCCTCATTCTTCTCAGTTCCAGGGAGTACAGGCCCAGAGCAATCAAACCTTCTTCATATGACAACCTTTTCATTCCTGGAATCATTCTCATGAACCTCCTCTGAACCATTTTCAAGAGAGGTTTTATAAGATTTATAACATAGATGGTAAAATCCTTTCAGAGATAGTTTAGTTTTCCTTGTTTGTTACCTGGTAATAGGTTCCATTGTACATACAGCCGCACTGACTTCTCAGGACACACTTGTCTCCGCTCTGAACAAAGCCTTTGTCGCACTGACAGCCCTCGGCACACGGCTGGTCACAGAGCTGAGGACGAGGCTCGAGGCAGGTGGCTGGACAGGCTGAGGCACAGAGCTGGTAGTGACTGTTCGGCGGGCACCGGAGAGCTACGGAGGGAGAAAGAAAAACAGGTCTCATGGCGAGCAGTGACACGTAGCTCCAAAGCCATAATACTCTCTGAAAGTCTAGAGTTCACTCTCTGTACTACTTACGGCAGAAGGTTTCATTCCTCCAGGGTTGAATGGAGATGTTGCGTTGCTGACACTGGGTGACGTAGGCCTCGATGGCTTCACACAGCTGTTGCTTGTTGCCGTCCATCGCACACATGTCATACACACAGTCTCTGAAGAAGGCCTGGGAGAGGGAGGAGTAGATCACAGGTATTGAAAATCATTGCTTTTTAAATAATAATACTTATTATAAGATTTATACATAACAAACTTGTGTATTTTTCCACAATATGTGGCGGTTCATCACCCCTCACTGGCAGAAAACAGTATAGCAGCTAACGGTTTATCACCTTTCTTATTTTTCATTGGTTAAGTATCAGCACATTACACATGTGATGTAATTGTTTTAATTAAGTAGCCTATTATGTAGTTTATTCTTCATCTAAGGAATTTCTCTTATTATAAGAGTGATAGAATTTTCAGAGGCGCCATCTTGGTTCTTTATTCCTTTGTCTTCACATCTACACCCTTAGCATTGTTTCTCAGCTCTTTATTTTGTTTGCTTAGCATTTGTTTCTTTGTACTCTCAAGTAAGCTAAAATCTTGTAATTAAGACTGCTTGTCATGTCTGACTCCTGGAAGAACCCTAAGGATCAGAAAATCCAGCACAGGTTAAGATGTGAAAATGTCTGGACACCAATTTGTTATAATGGGGGAAGAACAGAATAAAAAAGGAAAGCTGAATGTCAAGTCACAAGAACAAATGATGGTGCCCTGTATAAATTCAGAGTAAATCTACTCAAATTGTAGAGAAGCATTAACAGCGCTGAGATATGATCACTGACTTAAGGTAGCAACCAATATGGCTATACTGCTAAAAGTGAGATCCCATAATGCTGCAGACCTTTTCTGATTGGCTGCCGGTGACTAGTGGTATTCTATAGGAGTTGGTTGGGACCACTTTTTCATGTCACATGTTAATGATCTGGCTGACGGAATTGATGGCTTTGTGGCAAGTTTATGTACAATACAAAGATAGGTGGAGGGGCAGGTAGTTTAGAAGAAGTAGGGAGGCTGCAGAAGGAGTTAGACAGATTAGGAGAATGCGGAAAGAAGTGACAAATTGAGTACAGTGTTGGGAAGTATATGGTCATGCACTTTGGTAGTAGGAATAAAAGCATAGACTATTTTCTAAATGGGGAGAAAATTCAAAAATCCGAGGTGCAAAATGACTTGCGAGTCCCTGTGTAGAATTCCCTAAAGGTAAACTTGCAGATTGAGTCAGTGGTGAGAAAGGCAAATGCAATGTTTCAAGAGGACTAGAATATAAAAGCAAGAATGTAATGTTGAGGCTTTATAGGAGACTGATGAGGGCTCACTTGGAGCATTGTGAGCAGTTTTGGGCCCTTTATCTAAGAAAAGATGTGCTGACATTGGAGAGGGTTCAGAGGAGAGTCATGAGAAAGGTTCCAGAAATGAAAGTTATCATAGGAGCAGTGACTGAAGGTTCTAGGCCTGTACTCGCTGGAATTTAGAAGAATGGTGAGGGTGGAGTCTTATTGAAACCTACCCAATGTTGAAAGGCCTGGATAGAATGGATGTGGAGAGGCTATTTCCTATGGTGGGAGGGGGGGGGGGGGGGAGTCTAGGACCAGAGGTTACAGCTTCAGGAAAAAGGGGCATCCAGTGATGAGGAGGAACTTCTTTAGCCAGAGAGGTGGCAGATCTGTGGAATTCATTGCCACAGATGACTGCTGAGGCAAGGTCATTGGGTGCATTTAAGCTGGAGTTTGATTAGCCACGGCCTGAAAGGTTACAGAGAGTAGGCAGGAGAATGGATTTGAGAGGGAAATGGATCAGCCATGGTGAAATGGCAGAGCAGACTCGATGGGCTGAACGGCCCATTCTGCCACTATGTCTTATGGTATTTGCTGAGGGATGAACAGTCCACACCGGATAGTGAGGTGAATTCCTTTTCCCATTTGGTATGCTGATGGTAGTGGGAACATTTTGTTCCACCCCTACAGCTAAGAGGAACATCAGAGTTAGATGTCTCATGTAATGACAGAATCTCTGTCAACTGCGTACTCCTTTTCAGTGCCAGCCTACATTCGATGCTCTCAACAATGAACTGGGCCTCAAGAGTGTTACAAGGATCTACCCTTTAGTCATATGATCAGTTAGGCAGAGAGAGTATTTACTGACAACTACCTTCATTGTCTCAACAGAAGTGCACGTGAATTTACACAATCAAATACCTGTGTGCACACCTACTAAGTTTTCCTGACCCCTCCATGAACAGTCAAAGAATAGAAAAGGTAATACCTAAAGAGGGGTCTATGCTGGCCAGGTGTTCCTCGTGGTCCTGATCCAATCTCTATGTGTCCATGGGGTACTCCACAACCCCAATGGTTGGTCTCTGGAAAGTTGCCACTGCTTTTATACACTTTCCTTACCAGTTCGAATATTACATTTCAGACTTGTTGGCTGTGGGTCATCTGATTGACTATGTCACTTTCTTACTGGCACTGGTCCTGGCCAGCGTCCATTTATTGCCCTTCTTCCGCAATTGACAACTGGTAACTTATGGCTCTTTGTTCTAAATCATTTACTTCACCAGTAACCAGATTTAATCACTTAGGGCAGATACAGACCCCACCACTCACAAACCTGCATGTAATATCATACCAAAGCACACCTCACAAATAACTTCTCATTTGGAAATTATCTCTAGTCTAGCATATTACCTGGAGGAGCATTATTGAGTCTACTTTAAATCACTGATTCTGCCAAGCAAAACCAGTTTACAACATGGAGGACTCAGAGCAGCTTCAGAAAATGGCAGCCTCCATTCCTTTGACCTCATGGGAAGAACAAAGGCAATTGGTCTGTCTACTTCCATTTGGTCCTTGATTCATTCACATCCACTGATTTGACCAAATTCTGACCAATAAGAGTCAAAAGTGGTTCACATAATGATGGACAAGTCCTCAAGTGATGAACATAGGAGCTGAATGTTTTTCACCCATGATCTTATCAATGACATTGGTGTACCTTTAGAAAAGAACATAACTGTAGAAAGTAAGAGACAATTCTGTTATACGCACCATGGGGTCGATCTTGTAGTGACAAGCAACAAATGGGCCAAAATGATCTAACAGTATCCCGCAATAGGAGGGCCCTTTGTACTTTTCAAGGTCGGCTTCAGAACACTGTGGGATCACGTCGGTGTCTGTCAGGCTGCAGCTGACAAAATGGAAATGAGGGAGAAAGAAAAACACAAGTTAATACTACCTGAAAATCACTGGTGTAGAACACAAAACGTATCTAAAAGTCTAGCTACTGAGTGTTATGCTAATATTGCACACAAGACTCATTCCATGCTTGGTCACACTCTATCTGCAGATCCTTCAACAACTTTGTCCATTGCATTCTTTACAGGTCTTTCTTTCAAAGCTACTTTTTTGACTCAGTATATCCTGTGGTGTAAGGTGCTCCTTCCCTCTGCAAGATGTGGCAACTGCTTAACCCCTCCTGATCAGGGCCATGTGAAGCCATGGGGGCAGGTGGTGGATGGCCGTATGAGTAGCCGGTGCAGATCACAAGTCCTGACGCAAGGCAGACAATCTCTGAAGAGTATTGATAATGGCTGGGGTCACCCGTCCTGTAAGGACACTGTCCAGAAGAAGGCAATAGCAAACCACTTCCATAGAAAAATTTGGCAAGAACATGGTCAATAAAAGACCATGACCACCCATGTCAAACAACACACACATAAAGATTTACTTACTTATTTATTGGGATACAGCCCGGAATAGGCCCTTCCAGCCTTTTGAGCCGCACCACCTAGTACCCCTGATTTAATCTGAACCTAATCATGTGACAATTGACAATGACCAATTAACCTACCAACTGATATGTCTTTGGACTGTGGGAAGAAACTGGAGCACTCGGAAGAAACCAACGTGGTCATAGGAAGAGTGTACAAACTCCTTACAGGCAGCAGTGGGAATTGAAATTGGGTACACTACCGTGCTTATGATATCCTGAGGTAGTGAGTTCCCCAATGTTAGCAGTCTCAGAGAAAGGCAGCTTTTCCTAATTCCTCATCAAAAGCTCACTTTTATTCTTCAACTCCAGTTTCTTCAGAAATCTTTTGCCCCAAAAGGAACATCCATCATTTGTTTTGACAAACTACTCAGCTCTGGGACCAGCCAAACCTCTGCTTTGCATTGATAATTTCTTCTCCATTCATGGGAGTCTCCAGTGAGAAGCTAAGGGTTAATCCCGGAAAATAAATCTGATCTATTAGCTCATTCACATCCACTAACGTGAAGAAGGTAATGAGCTTTAGGATATTTGACTGCCAATCTGATTCTGAGCTGGATTGTGGAGGGATCAAGCCTCACTCTAGACAGAAACCACAGGCTCCATTTTAATTCTTTATTCAAATCCAATGGCATGCTTTTAGAACATAGAATATGGACCAGAACAGACCTTTCAGCCCATATTGTGCTTACATTTTAACCTACTCCAAGATCAATCTAACCCTTCCCTCCCTTGTGCCTCCATTTTTCTCTCATTCATGTCCTTATCTAAGACTCTCCTAAATGTCTCCAATGTATCTGCTTCTACCACCATCCCTGGCAGTACGTTCCATATGCCCAACACTCTGCATAAAATTCCTACCTCTAACATCCTCCCTATACTTTCTTCCAATCAACTTTAAATTGTGCCCTTTCACATCAGCTATTTCTGCCGTGGCTAAAAGTTGCTGGCTGTCCAGAACAAATCTATTTCTTTGTGGTTGAATTCTCATATTGTGGCAGTAAAGGAATGCAATAATATTCATTTTCATCAGGTGCCGTGTCATATTACATTGATGGTCAAAATCAAATCATATTCATTTTTAATTATCATTCAACCATACATAAATACAGATGAATGAAATAGCGTTCCTTTGGGAACAAGGTGCAAAACATATACAGCACATTCAAGAAAGCAAGCATACGTACAGCCATGCAAAAAAAATATATAGACAAATGCATACATGCAATCCAGCTTGTCATTCCCCCAATCGGACACTAGAGGGCAGCACCAATGGAGGGTACAGCCCCCAATGCAACATGGATGCCACACTATGCCACTGCAGCAGCATCCAGGAGAGGAGACACCAGAAAAGATAGTGGTCTTTCCGTACCATGACTTTCCTGGGCACATTTTTCTATAGGAGTGGTTTGCCATTGCCTTCTTCTGGGCAGCGTCTTTACAAGATGGGTGACCCCAGCCATTATCACTACTCTTTAGAGATTGTCTGCCTGGTGTCAGTGGTTGCATAACCAGGACTTGTGATCTGCACCGGCTGCTCGTACGACCATCCACCACCTGCTCCCGTGGCTTCACATCACCCTGTTCTGGGGGTGGGGGTGGGGCTAAGCAGTGGCTACACCTTGCCCAAGGGTAACCTGCAGGTTAGCAGAGGGAAGGAGCACTTTACACCTCCTTTGGTAGAGACATATCTCCACCCTGACACTCAACCATTAATACTATCTAGCTTAAAAATTCCAATAGCACATAATTTTGAACAATGTCAAGGCTACATAACTGATTAATAAAGTTGTGAATCTTGTAACCATGATAAACTTCTCATAGGATCGATGCAGGGTTACATAAAAATCAAGACTGACGTTGAATAAGTTATCCTAGGAATCTCTACAACCCTTCAGGAGGTTCACCGAGGAAAGGCTGTAGAGACTGGAAATAGTTTGGAAAACGTGCACCTCAAGTGGTTGATGGTTGGGTTGGAAGAAGAGTTGCCTCCTGTAGAGTCTTGCCTGCAGGCAAAGTTCTCCTGATAGTAAACACATCTGATCAACATAAGCACTGTAGAAATGAAACAGGTCATCTGTGCTGATATTTCCCACTTACTTCTGGTCCACGTTCCAACTGTTGCCGAAGTCGTTGACTCCCTTCACCACCTGTCCCTCGGGAGTTCTGAAATCATCGCTGGGGATCCCATTGTAGTCACCGCACAGGCCGCACAACTGGCCGGAGTAGCTGGACAGAGGCAGAGGGAGACAGGAATGAGATCAGAAGGGTAACTTTCAAGGGATGCATGAGGGGTGGTTCTGGGCCATGAGAGACATGGAGGATAACATGGAATCTGTGAGGGGAGGTGTTCAACATTGGATGGGTATTGTGGGGGTCCCTAAGCCTGCATGAGCACCAGGTATGAGGCACTGCCCGAGTCTGGAAATGGGGTCTAGCAGCAGCTGGGCAGAAACAGAACGAGTATGGGTCCATATGAACACTAGTGAGCCCATTGACTGCGGCGTGACTAGCACAATGATGGGCGGAGCAAAGTGTGAACGTAGCGTTGCTTTGTGCTGAGCTCCTGGGGTGGGTTACGGTCAGCACGTGGGAGACCCTGTGATTAATACGAAGCAGCAGAGCACAGAGGAGTAGGCAGATGAATGATCACACTTGAAGATACAATTAAAGCACTGTGATTACCTTGGTTATCGCAGACAACACAGCTACTTCTAAGGAGAAGCTCCAAGAAATACTGATAAAGTGATTGAAGAAAGTGCAAAGAGGATTGCCCATCAACTGCAAGAAGACCGAATGTATGGTTGTTACAAAGGAGAAAGAAATACTGAAAGATTGAAAGAGGGCAGCAAAACAATTAAAAAAAACATGGAAGCTGAATTACGTAGGGAACGTGGTAACCTCTGACATTAGAGGGAGGTTTGGGATTGCTAAATGCACGTTTGAGTGTTTATCATTATTGTGGACATGAAACTCAGAGTTTTGCTGCTCATTCCAAACTAACATTTGGAAGCGAATGTTGGAATATTAAAGCAAAATGAGGGAAGACTTTGAAGCTGCAGAACTGTGGTTTTTGGGTAGAATGATGAAAATATCATGGAAGGACAGAGTAACAAATGAGGAAGAGATGCAAAAAGCCAAATAAGAAGAGAGCTGACATCATCACCTCTTAAGATGACCGTAACCTTGTCATTGGGTTTGGAGGTTTGTGTGTCTCAAGGGCCTGGAGAGCTAAGTTGGCTGGAGTCAGGGCCTTGTGCTTTGGCTCTTGGTAGGGTCACCCATGCTGAACAGGTCAAAGGGTAGAGGCCAGACTAAGAGTGGTCCACCGGTCATCTAGGTTTGGAGGTTCAGCTCAGAGCAAACAACACTGACTGGTCAAACAAAACTGTTATTGAAACAGCAATGAAGAATCCTTCCACACCTGAGTGTGATGGTATGGACAGACAGAGATAGTGGACCTTCATTGCCGCCCTACATACCAGTGGTGTAATGGGCAGTAACTGATATCATCAATTAGGAAATGGCAGCTGGAAATGGCATGTACTGAGGAAAGAGAAGCTTGAACATCTTGCAGTGACGGGAAAAATTGGATGGAAGAAATAGTCGTGGTTGACAGTTCGTGACACGAGATATGGAGAGGCAAAAGTTTTGAGAAGCTTATTAGAATTTCTCAGTTTAAAGAGAGATGGAAGACCACGCTCGCCCATGTCATATGACATGGCACATGATAATGATAATGATGATCATCCTCTTGTAGGAACACCTCTGGTGCACGGAATGTATGGTGAATGTTACACATGTGTACCAGTAATGCAGAAGGGGAAAAGGCACTGGGTGAGGCTAAGGTGTAGGCACAGTCGCAGTAGGCTCCTAATGGGTCCTGAAGAATGTTCCACAGAGGCAATGAATAAGACACACAATGGTCAGTGAATGATGGAGGATCTCATAGTGAGATGCTCCCTTGCCCATACCACTCGCTTACTTACTCGCTGGGAACTTTCACGTCGACATGGTGCCTGCCATCGTAGCGCACGGTCAGGCCGAAGTCAGTTTGCAGCACCACGTGTTTGCCAGAAGGTGTGATGGTGACTCCGGGGAGCGGGTGGATGGGAACGGTCACAGGCTCTTCATCCACCTAGAAGACAACAGAAGGGGAAAGCTGGCAGAGCCATTCAGCACAAGCATTCCTTCAACTGTTGAATGCAAGTGGATGGTGGAGTGTGGTGCCCATGCTGGGAGGAGAGGAGGTGACAGCGGAAGAGCGGATAGAAGGGAGCAGCCAATTGTGAACCCCTTTATCTGCATTGGACACACCAGTATCAGACCTGTCACCTGACCCAACACTGTCAGACCCGTCACCCAACCCAACATTATCAGACTCATCCTTCAGTCACCTGACCCAACATATCTTCCCCTCCACCATCGACTTTTGAATGATTCGTGAACTCATGAACACTACCTCACTATTCCTCTTTTACACTATTTGCAGTAACTGAGTGTAATTTCTGTGTCACCATACTGCTGCCACAAAGCAACAAAGTTCATGAAATAGGTC
This sequence comes from Hypanus sabinus, assembly GCF_030144855.1. Taxonomy (NCBI): domain Eukaryota; kingdom Metazoa; phylum Chordata; class Chondrichthyes; order Myliobatiformes; family Dasyatidae; genus Hypanus; species Hypanus sabinus. Next base: position 84,239,978 of record NC_082712.1, on the reverse strand, counting down.
AGTGATAAAAAACCTCATTCTGATTGTGAGTCATTAGTCCCAGTGGTACCAACCATTAATGGGAAAATTAAACACCAGCTCCTCTCACCTGGACGGCCCTGTTCCTGAGTATTGACACGCTGATGCCGTAGACGCTGACATAAACCGCTTTGACATATGTCACTGTCTTCACTCCGTTGCGATGCTCGTTGGCCGTGTACACGGTGAATGGAGTCAAGCTGGAGTTGCAGGGCTTGGCCAACACGTAAGTACAGTTGCCCTGGAAGTTGAACTTCCTCTTGTCGAAGGAGGTGTAGTGGGGGTCTCCGGATGCGGTGCAGGTGGACGAGTCTTGGGGGGAGACAGAAAGGGAACAAGGAAAGTGAGGTTCACACAAAAACACTTCCAGTAGTAGAAAAGTTACCATAGCGACACTGGAGGTGGTTGGGCATTGGGCACCTGACAGAATGGAAACGAGGAGAAAACAGAAGGATTAAACCTGATCCATAAAGACCTCAAGACATTGGAGAAGAATTAGGCCGTTCAGCCCACTGGGTCTGCTCTGCCACTCAATCAACCCCCATTCTCCTGCCTTCTCCCTGTAACCTCTGACACCCTTACTAATCAAGAACCTAGCAACCTCCACTTTAGTATATCCTCTGTTTTGTCCTCCACAGCTGTCTGCGGTAATGAATTCCACAGATTCACCACCCTTTGCCTAAAGAAACCTCCTCATCTCTGTTCTATAGAGACATCCTTCTACTCTGAGTCTGTACCCTCTGGTTCTACACTCTCCTAGTATCGCCTCCATGTCTGCTTTTCTAGCCAGGGCTCCAATTAAACTCTGTCTTCTCTAGGGGTTTTCTGAGATCTCTATCTTATTTTGTGGTTGGGTGATCTCTTATTGATTCTGTTATGGCTATTATTCCATAGATTTTTTCAGTATGCCCTCAAGAAAATGAATCTCAGAGTGACATAAATGTACTTTGATAATAAAATATACTTTTACTTGGAATTCTGAGGCTGTGCCCCCTGGTCCTAGACTCTTCCACTATTGGAAGCATACTCTCCAAATCCAGTCCAACCAGGTCTTTCAATATTCAGTAGATTTCAATGAGATCCATCAAGCCATCAAGAGCTTGATCCCAGAGCCATCAAGCATGCTTCATACATTAACCCTTTAGTTCCTGGGATAAGATCTCTGGACCCTTCCCAATGCTAGGACATCACTTCTTAAGATATATGGCTGAAAACTGCTCCCAATGCTCCAAATGTGCTCTTACCTATCCCTCAGCCTTAGATCCTTGCTTTTATAATAGTCTAGTCCCTTGGAAATGAATGCTAACATTTCATTTGCTTTCCTCACCATTGACTTAACATGCAAGTTAATCCTCAGGGCATCCTGCACTAGGGCTCACAAATTCCACGGCACTTCCAATTTCTGAAATTGCTCCTCATTTATAAAATAATCTAGCCCTTCATTCTCTCTCCCAAAGTGTATAACCAAGCTCTTCCCTACACTGTATTCCACCTTCCACTTCTTTGTCCATTCTTCTAATCTGTCCAAGTCCTTTTGCAGACTCTGCTTCTTCAGCACTACCTGTCCCTCTGTCTATCTTTGTATCATCCACCAACTTGGCCACAAAGCCATCAATTCCAACATCCAGTTCATTATTGTATAATAAGAAAAGTAGAAGACCCAACTCCAACTCTGGCAGAACACTACTATTCAGTAGTAGTCAACAAAAAAGGCCCCCTTTATTTTTGCCTCCTGCCAATCAGCCAATCTCTAGTATCTGTGCTAGTATCTTTCCTGTAATAAAATGGGCTCTTATAGTTCACTCCCTATGCAGTTCCCTTGTCCACTCATCCCTTCCCACTGATCTCTCTCCTGGCACTTACCCTTGCAAGCAGGACAAGTGCCACATCTGCCGCTGCACCTCCTCCCTCACTACCATTCAGGGACCCAAACAGTCCTTCCAGGTGAGGCGACACTTCACCTGCGAGTCTGTTGGGATCATCTACTGTACCCAGTGCTCCTGGTGTGGCTTCCTGTACTGATTATTGGTGAGATCCAATGTAGATTGGGAGACTGCTTTGTCGAGCACCTTCACTCCATCCGCTACAAAAAGCAGGATTTCCCAGTGGTCACTCATTTCAATTCTACATCCCATTCCCATTCCAGCATGTCAGTCCATGCCTTCTCTACTGCCATGATAAGGGCACACTCAGTTTGGAGGAGCAACACCTTACATTCCTTCTGGGTAGCCTCCAAACTGAAGGCATGAATATTGACTTCTCGAATTTCCAGTAATTACCCACCCTCCTCTCCTTCACATTCCCCATTTTTGTTTCCATTTCACACTTTCTTTCCTTCCCTGCTCATCACCTCCCTCTAGTGTTCCTTTCCTTCCCTTTCTTCCATGGCCTTCTGTCCTCTCCTATCAGGTTTCCCCTTCTCCAGTCCTTTTTCTCTTTCACCAATCCACTTCCCAGCTCTTTACTTCACACCTCCCCTTCTCCTGCTTTCACCTATCACCTGCCACCTTGTACTTCTTCCTTCTCACCCCCCCACCTTCTTACTCTGACTTTTCCCCTTCCTATCCAGTGCTGATGAAGGGCCTTGGCCTGAAACATTGACTTATTTCCATTCATAGATGCTGCCTGACCTGCTGAGCTCCCCAGCCCATTGTGTGTAAGGATATCTTGTTTAGCAGCCTCATGTGTGGCACCTTTTCAAAGGCCTTCAGAAAATCCAAGTAAACACCATGTTCTGACTCTCCATTGTCTAGTCTGCCTGTTGTTTCTTCAAAGAATTCCAACAGATTTATCAGGCAAGATATTACCTTAAGGAAACCATGCTGACTTTGGCCTATTTTATCATGTGCCTCCAAGTACCACAAAATTCATCCTTAATGATGGATTCTTAAATCTTGCCTCTTCCCTTCTTATACAGGGTAGTGACATTTGCAATTTCCCAATCCACCAGAACTATTCCAGAATCTAGTGAATCTTGAAGAGTCTCTATTAATTTCTGCACAATATCTTCAGCTACCTCTTTCAGGATCCATCTGGTCCAGACATACTTTACCTTTAGGATAACAGCCCTGGACACCACCCTTGTTGTCACAGTACTCGTCGGGGTCACAGCTGGTGTCCGTGCACTGGACGTTGTTGCTGGACAGGCACTTACACACCTGGTTACACGCCTCAGACCAGAGCACCTCCCCAGGCTGGAAACACAAAGAGAAGAGGGGAAATATTTCTGAAACTTTGAGATTTTTGATGTATTTAATTTTGCAATGTGACAACATGGAACCTGTATAATCTCAGAGTGTTTTGCTGTAAGGTAAGTGTGTCTGTGGCAGGAGGCATGTAATGTCCTGATCATTGTTCATTGTGTAACTAAGGGGAGGTTGATATACTGCGTGACCTTGAACACTGCAGCTGTTAAGTGGAGGAACTGACTACCAGAACAGATAACAGTCAAAGAATAACCTGAAAAACTGAATAAAAAATGAACTTTGTAAGCTGTAAATCAGCAGCCTGTTGCCATCCATGAGGAGTGGAGGAGCCATGGGTAACAAAGGACATTAAGGACATCCTGAATGCTAAAAAGAGGGCGTTTAGAGATGGAAATAGGGAAGAGTTGAGGACAATACAGAGGGCCAAGATCAGGGAGGCTAAAGACAGGTATAGGAGGAAGCTTGAGTGGAAACTCCAGCAGAACAACAACAGAGAGGTCTGGAGTGGGATGAGGGCCATCACTGGGTTCCGGCAAACTAGCAACAGAGGAGCTGAAGGTAGTGTGGACAGGGCCAATGAACTTAACCTGTTCTTCAACAGATTTGACACTGTGGCCCCTGCCCATCCCACACATGATTCATCTGCTGTCGACCCCCAACCAACACATACTCTACTCTCCCCTCCTAACGCCCCCCACCCTGCTCTCGTGACTACACCCCTCCCACATCTGAAACCATCACGGTGGGCTTCACAGCTGAAGAGGTGAGAAGACAGCTGAAACGTCTCCACCCAAGCAAGGCTGCAGGCCCGGATGGTGTCAGCCCCAGGGTGCTCAAAGCTTGTGCCCCCCAGCTATGTGGAGTACTTCACCATGTCTTCAACCTGAGCTTGAGTCTCCAGAGGGTTCCTGTGCTGTGGAAGACATCCTGCCTCGTTCCTGTACCAAAGATGCCGCGCCCCAGTGGCTTCAATGACTACAGACCGGTGGCATTGACCTCCCGCATCATGAAGACCCTGGAGAGACTTGTTCTAGAGCAGCTCCAGCCTATGGTTAGGCCACACTTAGACCCCCTCCAATTCACCTATCAGCCCCGACTAGGAGTTGAGGATGCCATCGTCTACCTGCTGAACCGTGTCTATGCACACCTGGACAAGGCGGCGAGCACTGTGAGGGTCATGTTTTTTGACTTCTCCAGTGTGTTCAACACCATCCGCCCTGCTCTGCTGGGTGAGATGCTGACAGTGATGCAGCTGGATGCTTCCCTGGTGTCATGGATTATTGATTACCTGACTGGCAGACCACAGTATATGCACTTGCAACTGTGTGTCAGACAAAGTGGTCAGCAGCACTGGGGCTCCACAGGGGACTGTCCTGTCTCCCTTTCTCTTCACCATCTACACCTCGGACTTCAACTATGGCACAGAATCTTGCCATCTTCAGAAGTTTTCTGATGACTCTGCCATAGTTGGATGCATCAGCAAGGGAGATGAGGCGGAGTACAGGGCTACGGTGGGAAACTTTGTCACATGGTGCGAGCAGAATCATCTACAGCTTAATGTGAAAAAGTCTAAGGAGCTGGTGGTGGACCTGAGGATGGATAAGGCATCGGTGACCCCTGTTTCCATCCAAGGGGTCAGTGTGGACATGGTGGAGGATTACAGATACCTGGGGATTCAAATTGACAATAAACTGGACTGGTCAAAGAACACTGAGGCTGTCTACAAGAATGGTCAGAGTCGTCTCTATTTCCTGAGGAGACTGAGGTCCTTTAACATCTGCAGGACGATGCTGAGGATGTTCTACGAGGCTGTGTTGGCCAGTGCTATCATGTTTGTTGTTGTGTGTTGGGGCAGCAGGCTGAGGGTAGCAGACACCAACAGAATCAACAAACTCATTCGTAAGGCCAGTGATGTTGTGGGGATGGAACTGGACTCTCTGACGATGGTGTCTGAAAAGAGGATGCTGTCCAAGTTGCATGCCATCTTGGACAATGACTCCCATCCACTCCATAATGTACTGGTTAGGCACAGGAGTACATTCAGCCAGAGACTCATTCCACCGAGATGTAACACTGAGCATCATAGAAAGTCATTCCTGCCTGTAGCCATCAAACTTTACAACTCCTCCCTCGGAGTGTCAACACACCCTGAGCCAATAGTCTGGTCCTGGACTTATTTCCACTTGACAAGATTAACTTATTATTCTTTAATTATTTATGGTTTTATGTTGCTATATTTCTACACTATTCTTGGTTGGTGCAGTTGTAACGAAAGCCAGTTTTCCTCGGGATCAATAAAGTATGTTTGTCTGTCTTCTCTTTGCTTTTGAACAGATCCACTCTGTGTTTTTTGGTTCTTTGTTATGAGGCCTAGCAAAAGATACACAAGTGGTGAGGTGTAGAGAAGGGAGTTCCATCTGACAGACAAGACGAGCTTTCATTTTTGTAACATCTTTCACATCCTCTGGAATGCAGAGCATAAGAATTTGAACAGATGATTTGTAAGAACTTAAAAGCAACACAAGCACACGTAAGAATTGATTGTGGACTTCAGAATGGGAAAGACAAGGAATCAAGATATCTAAGAAGTTTGTTTCATGAACACAAGGGACTTATAACAAAGATTGTATAATTGATTTTAGGATGGCCTGTGGTTTTGCTTGGACGTTACCTGGTAATAGGTTCCATTGTACATACAGCCGCACTGATTTCTCAGGACACACTTGTCTCCGCTCTGAACAAAGCCTTTGTCGCACTGACAGCCCTCGGCACACGGCTGGTCACAGAGCTGAGGACGAGGCTCGAGGCAGGTGGCTGGGCAGGCTGAGGCACAGGGCTGGTAGTGACTGTTCGGCGGGCATCGGAGAGCTACGGAGGGAGAAAGAAAGAAAAGGATGTCACAGCAGGAAGGGACACTTGGCTCTAAAGCGGAAACAATCTGCAGTGGTCAGGAACTTGTTTTCTGAGCTACGTACGGCAGAAGGTTTCATTTCTCCAGGGCCCAATAGTGACGTTGCGTTGCTGACACTGAGTGACGTAAGATTCCAGGGCCTCGCACAGCTGCTGCTTGTTGCCGTTCAGTGCGCACATGTCGTACACACAGTCCTGGAAGAAGGCCTGGGAGAGGGAAGAGTGGATCACAGATTATGATGTGAAAATATTCCTGCATCATCATGTTGAGAAAAAGAAATAAAAATATAATCTCACAAAGAGAAGGAGTAGCTAAAGTTAGTTGTATCAGTACTTCAGTGGAGTAAAGAAAATCACAGAGGCATGATAGAGGAGCTGTCCTAAATTTATTGGAAGGGAACACCAGCAGAAATGATGGAAGAGAGCAAGGGCTGGAATTTCTGGGAGTAATTTGGAAGGCACAGGATAGATACCTTCCTAGGAAGAATTATTCTAAAGACAGAATAATGCAACCATGGCTAACATGAGAAATCAAAGCCAACGTAAAAGCCAAAGTGAGGGCATATAATAGAGCAAACATTAACAGGGAGTTAGAGGATTGGGAAGGTTTTTTAAAACCAACAGCAGGGAACTAAAAAAGTCATAAAAAAGCCCAAGTAAGATAGCTAATAATATTAAAGAGGGTACCAAAAGTTTTTTCAGATATATAAAGTATAAAATAGACCTGAGGATAGATATCTGACAACTGGAAAATGGTGCTGGAGAGGTAGTAATGGGGGACAAGGAAAGAGTGAATGAACTGAATAAGCATTTTGCCACAGTCTTTACTGAGGAAGACACTAGCAGAATGCTGTAAGTTTGAGAGTGTCAGGGGACAGAAGTATGTAAATTTGCCATAACTAAGGTGAAGGTGATTAGGAAACTATAAGGTCTGAAGGCAGATAAGTCACTTGGACTGGATGGTGTACACCCAAGGGTTCAGAAGGAGTTGGCTGAAGAAATTGTAGAGGCATTAGTATTGATATTAAGAATCAATTGTTCCAGAAGACTGGAAAATTGCAAATATCACTCTACTCTTCAAGAAGGGAGAGAGGCAGAAGAAATTTATAGGCCAGTTAGTCTGACCTCAGATGGTAAGATGTTGGAGTCGATTGTTAAGGATGTGGTTTCAGGGTACTTGTGGGCACATGATAAAATAGGCCATAGTTTCCTTAAGGGGAAACCTTGCTGACAAATCTGTTGGAATTCTTTGAAGAAATAACAAGCAGGATATACAAAAGAGAATCAGTGGATGGTGTGTACTTGGATTTTCAGACCTTTGACAAGGTGCCACACATGAGGCTGCTTAACAAGTTAAGAGCCCATGGTAACATGGATAGATTATTGGCTGATTGGCAGGGGGCATGAGTAGGAAAAAGGGAGCCTTTTTTGGTTGTCTGCTGGTAACTGGGAGAATTCTACAAGGGTTTGTGTTGGAACCGCTCCTTTTAATGTTATATGTCAATAACTTGGATGATAGAATTGATAGCTTTGTGGCCACGTTTGCGGACGATACAAAAATAGGTGGAGGGGCAGGTAGTTTTGAGGAAGCAGAGAGGCCACAGAAGGATTTAGACAGATTAGAAGAATGGGCAAAGAAATGGCAGATGGATTACAGAGTCAGGAAACATATGTTCACGCACTTTGGTAGAAGAATTGAAAAGTGTAGACTATTTTTTAAATGGAGAGAAAATTCAGAAATCTGAAGTACAAAGGGACTTGGGAGTCCTCGTGCAGGATTCCCTAAAAGGTAATTTGCAGGTCGAGTCGGTGGTGAGGAAGGCAAATGTTAGTATTCATTTTGAGAGGACTAGAACATAAAAGCAAGGATGTAATGTTGAGGCTTTATAAAGCACCGGTGAGGCCTCATTTGGAGTATTGTGAGCAACTTTGGCCCATTATCTTGGAAAGGATGTGCTGACATTGGAGAGGGTTTAAAGGAGGTTCACAGAAATGATTCTAATATTGAAAGGCTTATCATATGAGGAGTGTTTGATGACTCTGGGTCTGCATTTAATGAAATTCAGAGGAAAGAGGGGTGATCTCGTAGAAAGCTATTGAATCTTGAAAGGCCTCAATAGAGTGAACATAGTGAGGATGCTTCCTATAGTGGGGAGTGAATATAAGAGCAGAGGACACTGCCTCAGAGTAGAGGGACATCCATTTAGAATGGAGAGGAGGAGGAATTTCTTTAGCCAGAGAATGGTGAATCTATGGAATTTGCTGCCACTGGCAGCTGTGGATGCCAAATCACTGGGTATATTTAGGGCAGAGGTTGACAGATACTTGATTAGTCAGAGTGTGAAGGGATCCAGGGAGAAGGCAGGAGATTGGGGCTGGGATGAAAATTGGATCAGCCATGATGAAATGGCGGAGCACTCAATGGGGCAAATGGCTTACTTCTGATCCTATATCTTATGGTCTTATAACCAACAGAAAAAAAACAATAATATATGCCATAGAGACATCTGCAGAGTTAATCTACAGCAAAATCCCATGATGTTTGCTGTATGCATTCTTTATGGAATATATCTTTTGCAAGAGGAGCAATAAGCTCCTATTTCAGATTCACCACAACAGGAAAATTGGAGCATCTGTTTTAAGGCTCATCAAAAGACAATTGCTTGACATTTGGGCATTAACTTTATGTTGTCTCATGGTGTCAGCTTGAATTGTATGCTTGTCTTTCTCTCCTGGGCTTTCAATCGATGACATTCTGGCATTGGTGGTCAGGTAATGCTCACAACTTGTCCAAGCTGGCCCTGGGGGCAGGGTATTTTGTTCGCTTGGGACCTTATCAAAGAGGTCTAAAGATGGTGGAGAAGAGCATAGCCAAACGCATGATAGAGAGGAAGTGACAGGAAAATGGAGACTCACCATTGGGTCAATCTTGTAGTGACAGGCAGCGAATGGGCCGAGATGATCTAACAACATCCCACAGTAGGAGGGTCCTTCGTAGGTGTCACGTTCAGCCTCAGTGCATTCTGGGGTCACCTCGGTATCTGTCAAGGTACAACTGAGAAAAAGAGGGTGGGGATGAGGGTGAAGGAGAAAGAAAAGATAATTAATATTTATTTCATATTATGGAAAAATGACAAATTCTGTTTTGTTGGCAGCTTCAGGTCAGTTTTTTTTTGTGATCTGCATGAATGATTTTATAAGCGGATCAGTAGTTTTAATCTTCTCTTTTGGTCTAATTTGGAAAGCTGGCTGGACCTGTCAAGCACACCCCTCTTCCTGCAAAAATTGTACAAACAACGTAAAGAGTCTTGGGCTAAGTGAAGGCCAACATGTCTGCCTTTGCATTTAGTGGGGTATTGTTGGCAGTTGAAAGTGAATGAAATAATCCTTTCTACAAAAATGCAATATTCTTAGATCTGAGATTAAGTCTCCTTCATTCACGTTACGAATGTGGAGCAACTCTGATGGGCCGAAGGGTACAAAGTCACCCCCTCCTTTTTGAGAATCGCAAGATTGCTATTATTTTGGGTCTGATACCCAGGAAATGAGAGAGATACACATCATGTCAGTAATGAGAGAGAAATGCAGGATAACAGAAAAGGCAGTTGTTATAGACAACGCAGAATACACAAGGTAGTGGAATGTCTCCTAACAAAAAGTGGAACTGAACCACTGATTACTGCTATTGTCTCCTGGAGAAGGAATTGTGTATTGAGTACTTCATTGAAACCCTTCAGGGGACAGCCAGAGTGGTCTGGTTGAGGGATTGCATCATCCCAACCTGATTGACATCTGAGACCCCATGAGTGAGGATAAAAGTCGGGTCTGGGGAACACCCCTCAGATGCACCAGGAGAAATGCTAGATATCCAGTGACAGTGTTTTATAGCGAAAGCCGGTGAGAGCTCGTGTGCGTCCTCCCTTGCCTGGGTGGCGGGCTTATCACGGAAGAACAGTTTAGCTAAAGGAGAGGTCATACTTGAACAGCCACAACGAGACACCGACGGATCGAAATCATAAAGGAAGGTTGGCAAAAACAATAGCGGTAACTGTTCCCATTCTTCTATCTCTCTCTGTCCCCAACAATTGCAACACAGCGACAAACACCGCAGCCTGTGTGAACCGAAATGAACTTTATATTTCCATCGGACAATTCATTATCCCCTAGACAACAATAGAGCTTATTCCTTATTGATTATTATTATACCCGCACTTTTAGGTTTAGTATTGACAACGTATATTATCTGTATATTTGCATTGATATTATTTTTGTATATTTTTACTAATAAATACTGTTAAAAATAGTATCACCAGACTCCAACGGACATCTCTATCTTCGCTGGTAAGTAACCCAGTTACAGGGTTCGTAACATACAGAACTAACTTCTTACACTTTGGAAAACTTGCTGCACCCATTATCAGTGGATCCTTAAATCCGATCTGCTGTACAGTTACAAAACACAGAGAGGTACTGTTAAAAAGTACTGTTACATTATTTGATCACCATCAAGTCTGGAGAAATAACAATGGACAACAAAGCTTTTCCAAAGTATTGCTTCCTCATTTTTTTTCGTTTGTGATTGACGGCTTGAAGCAGAACACAAATATAATTTCAGACCACTTGTATCATGTACCTCCAAGAGGAACAAGAAATTGCCCGAGGGTTTGGAGGCTTGCATGCCTCAATGACCCAGAGAGCGATGTTTTCTGGAGTCAGAGCTTCATGTTTTGGCTCTTGGTAGGGTCACCCATGCCAAACCGGTCAAGGAGTAGAGGCCAGACTAAGAGTGGTCCACCAGTCCTCCAGGTTCAGGGGTTCAGCTCAGGGCCAGCAACCCTGACAGGTGAAACAAAACTGTTACGGAAACAGCAATGAAGAATCCTTCTACATCTGAGTGTGACGGTATTCCTGAGTCTCCACCCAGAACTTACATGACTGACAGTAGTGAAAACCGACAGGAAGCTACTGACACGATGAAGGAAGCCCTGAACACCACCAGAGATGGAGGTCCTTCATTGCTGCCCTAAATGCCAGTGGTGAAATGGGCAATAAGTAAATATCATATAGGTATTTGGAGAAACAAGAAATTAACATTTATTGAATATAATGTGTTTAATTGGATAACAGTGCTGACACTTTGCAATAGTTCAACTAAGCTAAAAATGTTTTGTTGATTTTCATTTGTACTCAGTGCTGAGGCTGCTCACTTAAGTGTCCAACAATAGTCAACCAGCATTGATGGATACCAGTTACCCTGATAGCCTTTTTCCATGACCGCAATGTCCTGGTGAACATTTCACCATGCTCGTCACTAAAGTCTGAATGGGAATGCAGAAAATAAATCTTTAGTTGCATGCTGCATTTCAGGTTTTGTATGCTTGAAACATGTTGCCAACCAGCTACACTTAGTTTGGTGGTCTATAGTTGCTAAGAAAATTTTCAACTATATCCTTGAATACTTTCCATGTGATTTTCTCCGATCACACTAGAAGTTCTTTGAATTGTCTGTCATTGATGACCTGTTTGATTTGTAGTCCAACAATAATGCCTTCCTTAATCTTGGCATGTTATTCTGACTTGAAATAGCAAGTATAGGTGATTTCCAAAAAATGGTGCATGATAGGGAAATGTCATGGTGATTTTCATGATCAACAGTCCAAAATCCATAACATACACCCAAAAGTATTCAGGAAGCAAAATCTTTGTGGTCCAGTGTAATTGATCAACATGTGAATGTTTTGACTATTAGCCCATTCTCCATGGCACAGTTTAGAGCTTCAAAAAGTTGATCATCATTGATAATCTGAAGAGCTAAAGATGGTACCAAAGGTTTTTACAGATCTGGGCGATTTTTCCAGTCCATCAGTGAAACAGTTTAAATCTCCTGTCCTCATGTCTCTTTTTCCCTTTTTCAAGGTGGCTGGGGTCCTGTCGGAGTGCATGATCTACGGCTGCACTCAAACTATGTTCTTCAGACGATGGTTTCTCACTCTCGAAAATCTGGCATTTCAAGATCTCCAGGAGTGGCCTGGAAGACATGTGCCTTTGGGGTGTGGTCCAGTGGACAACCCGATTCCTCACTGCTGTTGGTGACGTAAGTGTTGCGGGAGATCAAAACATTGAGACAGCATGTGCAGCTGTCGGAGGCCTCTGCACTCTCTCTGAATGGTGAGAGAGAGAGTCTGCTGGCTGTCAAGTTTGGGGAACTCCAATAAGCGTCACTGCTACTTGTAACATCAAAAAAGAGAACTGCTGGCCTCCCCGTTCACTGTGAGAGGAGCCATATCTCTCTTTGCCTCTCTAGTGAGAGAGAAAGAGAAAGCCTGTCTGAGATGCTGAAGTGTTGGGATCGACAGCAGTCTTTGATGCACTTCAGATCATTGTCTCTATTGTTTCAGCAAACAATGATTTCCTATTGTTTGCATGGCGGGCGGTGGGGGAGAGGTTGATGCTTTTACTGCTGTTTGTGAATGGGAAGGCGAAGGGGAGCTTTGGGGTTCTCATGTTTTTCTATCAATCAGACTTTATGTTTTTTTCTCTCTTTCGTGGATGTCTGTGAAGAGTAGGAACTTCAGGTTGTATACTGTTTATATTCTCTGATATTAAATTGATCCATTGAACTATTAAACCATTGAATTCCTGCAATCCTTCTCACAATTCTCTGCTGGAATTTCAATGATCTGGGGAACGAGTCCTCTCCCTCCCTATTTGCCACTTACTTTTGGTCCACGTTCCAACTGTTACCGAAGTCGTTGACTCCCTTCACCACCTGTCCCTCGGGAGTACTGAAATCATCACTGGGGATCCCGTTGTAGTCACCGCACAGGCCGCACAACTGGCCGGAGTAGCTGGACGGGGGAGAGGGAGACAGGAGTGAGATCTGAGCGGTAGTATGCAGGGGCTGTACGAGGGGTAGTTCTTGATATTGAAATGTAGTGGGATTGGGAAACAGTGAGTCTGAGCTGGGAATTGTGGGAGAGCCATTGGTCATGGGAGTGGCTAGTGGCATGACAGGGAGCCCCAGTGGGTGCAGAATGTAAGGCTTTGAACAGGTTGCTTGGTGTTTCTTTGTTTTATGGCTGTCTGTGGGAAAGATGGATCCCAGGGTTATATTTTGCATGCATTATTTGATAATTAATGTACTTTGAATTGCCCGTGGTCTGAAGTCACCTTCCGTGTTAGATTGCAGACAGAGAGAGAGCACAGAACTGTGAGAGTGGTACTGAGTGTGGCATGATTAGCACGAAGATGGCAGCGTTGGGCACGTGGCACTGGGAGAAATCAGCAAGTGGTTTCAGACATGGACACACATGGTTCTGACTCATGGTGGGAAAATAGTGCTGGGTGTGGTGGACAGATGGAGGCTGGTCCCCAATGAGGATGTGGGGTGATGTATTGTAATAATTTGGAATGGCGATGCATGGAGAGGAGGGAGGAGGAGGATCGCAGAGGAAATCGTGTGCCACGTGGCCAACTGCCAGAGGTAAATGTTCTGACACAGAGAGTGGTGGGTGCATGGAATATGCTGCCAGGAGTGGTGGAAGAGGCAGATAGATCGAGGACACTTAAGAGACTCTTAGATAGGCACATGGATGATAGAAAAAATGGTTATGTAGGTGGGAGGTGTTAGATTGATCTTGGAGTAGGCTAAAAGGTCGTCACAATTTCGTTCCCTGAAGGACCGGACCGGTACGGTGCTCCAGTGTTCTAAGTTTGATGTAATTGTGAGCACTGCTCGGAGGTGCTGAGGAAACGAACTGAGCATCAGAGTGGCAGGAGTAGTGAACAGCCGGTTGGACGAGGAGTTGGCAGTGAACTGGGATAAGGAACGCACAGGAGCATAGAGTACTGGATGGAAACTAGTGAATATGGTGTAAACACTCCGATTTTGGCACAATGGACAGAGATAGGTGTGGGAGTAATGACAGTAAGATGGACAATACAACCCTACACATACCCGTATCACCGAGATGTGGGTTCCCCAGTACAGCAGAAGGAGAGGGCTAGACTTACTCGCTGGTAATTTTCACGTCGACGTGGTGCCTGCCATCATAGCGAACTGTCAGACCAAAATCTGTCTGCAGCACAACGTATCTGCCAGAAGGCTTGATGGTGATGCCAGGGATCGGGTGGATGGGAATGGTCACAGGCTCTCCATTCACCTGGAAGGCAACAGACAGAGAAAGCCACAGAGTCAGTCAGTTCCAGGCCGGGGATAGACTACAGTTTTTCCATAGGAAATGAGAAGAAACCAAAGGCCGTCAGACTCTGATCAGGGTGTGTCTCAGGATCCTGGTGAGTGAAATCCCAGCCGTAAACCCAATGCAATCACAAGACCCTGTCGGGTATTGATAATTTAAGATGCCATAGGCCCGTTTTCCTTGAGACAGGCAGCTTGGGAGCTGTGTAGCTTCGGTTGTTGTGAGGAGTAGACCAAGCTGTGGGCATGCCGCAGTCCAGCTGAGGAGACGCCAGAGACTGTGTAGGGCGGCACCCTTGCTCGGTTGGTGGTGCTGCCCTCCAGTGTTCAATTTGTGGAATGACAGACTGTATTGCAGGGAACTGTACTATCAATTTGTGGCAACCGTCGCTGAAGGTCTTGGACTGCATATATGTTTTTTTGCTTGTTATTTTGAATGTGCTGTGTATGTTTTGCGCTTTGGCCCCAGAGGAACTCTGTTTTGTTTGGGTCAATCCACGAATGGATGTACGATAATTAAACTGGGTAATGGAGGTTCTTGATGATGGATGCCACTTCCCTGCAACAGCGTTTTATGTACAAACGGTTTGTAGATGTGCTCAAAAGTTTGAAGGGTTTACCTGTGCTGGACAGGGTACATCCACTACTTTTCCCCATTCTTCCCCATCCCTATCAGTCTTGATGAAAGGTCTCAGCCAGAAATATCAACTGTTTATCCTCTGCATAGATTCTGCCTGACATGCTGAGTTTCTCCAGTGCTTTGTGTGTGTTACTTCAGCAGTGAGACATTTTTGGTCCACACATTGCAGTTTATTAGAATGAAGACTGATCTTACTGACAGGGTACATGCTGGAAGAACTATCCCTTGAGGAATAATCTTGAAATAGGGTATCATATCAGACCAAAATGTTGTCGTAGGGCTCAGGCTAGCAACTCTGACTGATCAAACAAAGTTGCTATGGAAACAGCAACGATGAAGAATCCTTCTACATCTGTGTGGGATGGTATTCCAGAGTCTTCACCCGGGACTTGCATGACTTTTGTCTTGTGATGCCAGCAACCAATGGATGAATGATGCTGGGACACATCACAGCAATGTAACTTGTGGTCATTGGGTGTTTTGGGTCTTCCAACATCAGACTCTCGCCCAAGTGACTCAGGAAGGGTTTAAAAGGCCCAGTAACATTGATCTATGGGTCACACCTCTTATTCAGAGACATGTACAGGCTCGCTCAGCAGCCTTTGGGATGGTCCTGATGGCTCTTCTCTTTGCAGCCCTCCGTCAAGCCAAGCAGAGAGTAGGTTCTGCACAGCAAGGAGCCAGAAAAACCTCTACACCCCACCTCTATGGGCTCACATAGTCCCCTCCATCCCTGAGTCTGATACTGTTTCACCACCTCCTGGTATTTCGTTTGCAGTTTCAGCCTCTCTCACCTGGACGGCCCGGTTTCTGAGTATTGACACGGTGATGCCGTAGATGCTGATATAAACTGCTTTGACATATGACACTGTCTTCACTCCGTTGCGATGCTCGTTGGCCGTGTACACGGTGAACGGGGTCAGGCTGGAGTTGCAGGGCTTGGCCAACACGTATATGCAGTTGCCCTGGAAGTTGAACTTCCTCTTGTCAAAGGAGGTGTAGTGGGGGTCTCCGGATGCGGAGCAGGTAGATGAACCTAAAGGACAGACAGTGAGAGAGACGAGTGAGTAAAGTTCACATTTTTAGAGGCAGAAGAATTGCCACAGCAGATTGCAACTGTGTGGGCGTGGGTTATCTGGTGCCACGGTAGTGAAGTGGTTAGCGCGGAGCTATTACAGCTCCTGGTGTTGGAGTTCAGAATTCAATCCCCACTTCCTCTGTAAGTCGCTTGCACATCCTTCCCTGTGTGGGTTTCCTCCGGGTGCTCCGGTTTTCCCTCATAATATGAAAATGTACTGGATGGTGGGTTAATTGGTCATCGTAAACTCTCCCATGATTAGGCTGGGGGTTAAATAGGGCGTTACTTGACGGCGCGACTTGAAGGGTTGGAAAGGCCTATTACTCTCTGTATCCATTGTGCAACAGAATGGAAGCAAAGATTAAACCCATTCACTCAGCAAAACCCCTGACCATTTACCTTTAGGATAACAGCCCTGGACACCACCCTTATTGTCACAGTACTCGTCGGGGTCACAGCTGGTGTCTGTGCACTGGACGTTGTTGCTGGACAGGCACTTACACACCTGGTTACAGGCCTCAGACCAGATCACCTCCCCAGGCTGGAAACACAAAGAGATACACATTAGATTGTGGAGAAGGAAGGCCCGTCTGAGAGACAAGGGAGCCTGGATCTCTATAGCACCTTCATGAACACACGTTTAAAGTCTCTCTCAGATCTGCACGGGAGAGTGAGGCAAAATTGTGCGAACATTCAAAACAGTGACTTCAACACAGTAATTTCAGAGCCTGACACAAGAACACCGATATTACCTGGTAATAGGTTCCATTGTACATACAGCCGCACTGATTTCTCAGGACACACTTGTCTCCGCTCTGAACAAAGCCTTTATCGCACTGACAGCCCTCGGCACACGGCTGGTCACAGAGCTGAGGACGAGGCTCGAGGCAGGTGGCTGGACAGGCTGAGGCACAGGGCTGGAAGTGACTGTTCGGCGGGCACCGGAGAGCTACGGAGGGAGAAAGAAAGAAAAGGATGTCACAGCAGGAAGGGACACTTGGCTCTAAAGCGGAAACAATCTGCAGTGGTCAGGAACTTGTTTTCTATGCTACGTACGGCAGAAGGTTTCATTTCTCCAGGGCCCAATAGTGACGTTGCGTTGCTGACACTGAGTGACGTAAGATTCCAGGGCCTCGCACAGCTGCTGCTTGTTGCCGTTCAGTGCGCACATGTCGTACACACAGTCCTGGAAGAAGGCCTGGGAGAGGGAAGAGTGGATCACAGATTATGATGTGAAAATATCCTTGCATCATCATGTTGAGAAAAAGAAATAAAAATATAAACTCACGAAGAGAATGAGTAGCTAAAGTCAGATGGATCAGTGTTTCAGTGGTGTAAACAGAATTACAGAGGCATGAGAGTGGAGCTGGCCAGAATTGATTGGAAGGGAACACCAACAGGGATGACAGCACAGCAGCAAGGGTTGGAATTTCTGGGAGCAATTTAGAAGCACAAAATAGATACATTCCAAAAACAAAATATTCTAAAGGCAGAACAATGCAACCATGGGAAGTCAAAGCCAACATAAAATACTAAGAGAGGGCATATAATAGAGCAAAAATTAGTGGGAAGTTAGAGGATTGGGAAGCTTTTAAAAACCAACAGAAGGCAATTAAAAAAGTCATAAAGAAGCAGAAGATGGAATGTGAATGTAAGCAAGGCAATAATATCAAGGAGGATAGCTAAGGTTTCTACAGATACATAAAGTATAAAAGAGAGGCCAAGGACAGATTATCTGATGACTGGAATATGATGCTGTTGAGATAGTAACGGGGGACAAGCATATGATGGACTGACTGAATATATATTTTGCATCTGTCTTTACTGTGGAAAATACTAGCATTAAGCCACAAGGGGGCAGAAGTGTGTGAAGCTGCCAGAGATGGTGATTGGGAAATTGAAAGTACTTAAGTCACCTTGACCAGATAGACTATACCCCAGGGTTCTGAGGGAGGTGGCTGAAGAGATTCTGGAGACAGTAGTAATGATCTTTCAAGAATCAATCGTTTTGGAGGAATGAAACTTCACTCTTAAAGAAGAGGGAGAGAGAGAAGAAAAGAAATTACAGGCCAGTTAGTCTGACCTCAGTGGTTGAGAAGATGTTGGAGTCAATTGTGAAGGATGGAGTTTTGGGCCTTCTTGGAGGCACATGATAAAATAGGTTGTAGGCAGCATGGCTTCTTGACAGGGAAAGCTTGCCTGACAAATCTTTTAGAATTATTTGAAGAAAATACAAGCACGATAGATAAAGGAGAATCAGTCAATATGTGTAGTTGGAGTTCAAGAAGACCTTTGACAAGGTGCCAATCATGAGGGAGCTTATCAAGATAAGAGCCCATGGAATTACAGGAAAGATACCAGCATGGATAAAACAGTGGCTGATTAGCAAGAGGGAAAGAGTGGGAATAGAGGAAGCCTTTCCTGCTTGGCTGCCAGTGACTAGTGGAATTCTACTGGAATCTGTATTGGGACTGCTCCATTTAACATTATATGTCAATGATTTCGGTGAAGAAATTGATAGCTTTGTGGCCACGTTTGCAGATGATATGAAGAAAGGTGGAGGGGCAGGTAGAATTGAGGAAGCACAGAGGCTATAGAAGGACGTAAACAAATTAAGAGAATGGGCAAAGAAGCAGCAGATGGAATAAAGCATTGGGAAGTGTATGGTCATGCACATTGGTAGAAAAAATAAATGTGTAGACTATTTTCTAAATGGCGACAAAATTCAGAAATCAAAATTGCAAAGGGACATGGGAGTCCTCCTGCAAGATTCTGTAAATGTTAACTTGCATGTTGAGCTGGTGGTGAGGAAGGCAAATGCAATGGTAGCATTCATTTTGAGAGGACTAGAATATAAAAGCAAGGATACAACGACAAACTGGGGAGAGGCTTCATCTGGAATACTGTGAGCAGTTTTGGGCCCCTTATCTCAGAAAGGATGTGCTGACATTGGAAAGAATTTGAAGGAAAATGATTCTGGTACTGAAAGACTTATTTATGAAGAGTGTTTGATGACCTTGGGCCTGTACTCACTGGAATTCAGAAGAATGAGGGGTGATTTCATTGAATATTGAATATAGAATGTTGAAAGACCTCATTAGAGTGGATATAGTGAGGATGCTGCCTATGGTGAGGGAGTCTAAGACCAGAGAACTCAACCTCAGAACTGAGAAATGTCCATTTAGAATGGAGATGAGGAGCAAATGCAAACATAAGTAAATTGCAATAAATAGTGAGAACATGAAATAACAAACAAAGAGTCCTTAAAGTGAAATCGTTGGTTGTAGGAACATTTCAATGATGGGAAGTGAGTGTAGTTATCCCCTTTTATTCAAGTGCCTGATGGTTGGGTGGGGGGGGAGTGGTAGTAACTGTTACTGAATCCGGTGGTGCGAGTCCCGAGGCTCTCGTACATTCTACCTTATGGCAGCAATGAGAAGAGAACGTGACCTGGGTGGTGTCAGTCACCAGTGATAGATACTGCATTCCTACAACAGCATTTCATGAATGAGATGGTAGAGAAGACAAAAGGGTAGAGAGGAAATGACAGGAAAATGGAGACTCACCATTGGGTCAATCTTGTAGTGACAGGCAGCGAATGGGCCGAGATGATCTAACAACATCCCACAGTAGGAGGGTCCTTCGTAGGTCTCACGTTCAGCCTCAGTGCATTCTGGGGTCACCTCGGTATCTGTTAAGGTACAGCTGAGAAAAAGAGGGTGAGGTTTGAGGGTGAAGGAGAGAGAAAAGGTAATTAGCATTTATTTCATATTATGGAAAAATGACAAAAATTCTGCTTTGTTGGCAGCCTCCATCAGGGTTTTTTGCCCTGAACACTTTACATCCTGACAAGCAAATGAAAGGAGGGGGCCAGATCAATATGGTCACGTCAAGTGACAATGAATTTTATGTAAAAAGGTTAAGAAACACAAGTTAGATAATTATCGCACTGCCCATGTAATTACACCCTAACCGTTCGCCTCGCCCTAAGCTAACCCTGGCCTTCATACCTGCAAACACCCTCGCGCACACTCCCCACAAACCCTTGGCTACACTCCCCACAAACCCTTGGTTACACACCCAACAAACCCTTGGCTACACACCCCATATATTTTGGCCCACCACACCATCACAAGCCAACACCTACAAACCCCCACAAACCCTCGGCTACACACCGCAACAAACTCTTGGCTACACTCTCTCATAAAGTGGCAGGGTCGCATGACACTAAATCTCCAGTAATGAGATCTAGAAAAAAGAGGGAGAATTATCCCATTTCTCCACATATTTACAACCTAACCCTAATGCATGATCGTATTTATAAATGAATCAGTTGGTTTATGTCTTCTTTATTCATTTGCAAAAGCCCTTCGTTCTAATTTGGAATGTGGACTTGACCTGTCAGGTCCACCACTCATGTTTCTGAAATGTTTTGCTTGATCACAGATGAACTTTCAATTTTCCCGAGTCTCTGTGATCTCAAGCGAGAAGCTACAGATTCCTTCCTGGAAGGTTTTCCTAAATTCTACAAACAAGGTAAAGAACCTTGGGCAAGTGACAGCCAGCATGTCTGTCTTTGCATTCAGTGAGATATTTTTGTTGCACTTGAAAGCAATATAAATAATCCTGCTGTAAAAAATGCAATATTCTTTGATTGAATTTAGGTCTTCCTCATTCACAGAACTAACTCCTTTCACTTTAGAAAACTTGCTGAGCCCACTACCTTGGTGGATCACTAAATCTGATCTGCCGCACAGTAACAAAACACAGAGAGGTACTGTTAAAAAGGCTACATTATTTAATCACCATTAAGTCTGGAGAAATAACACTGGACAATAAACTTTTTTAAAACAGTATTGCTTCCACGTTTTTTTTGTTCATGACAGACCACTTGAAGCTGAACACAGACCTCTTGTATCACATATCTCCAAAAGGAGCACAAATCTGTTGGGTTTGGAGGCTTCCTTGCCTCAAGTGACCTGGAACCATGTTGGTCAGGGTCAGGGCTTTATCTTTTGGCTCTTGCTGAGGTCACCCATGCCAAACAGGTCAGAGAATAGATAGAGGTCAGACTAAGTCCTCCAGGTTCAGGGCTTCAGCTCTAGGCTAACAACTGGAACCGGTAAATCGAAATTGTTACAGAAACCGCAAAGAAGAATCCTTCTGCCACTTAACGTGACAGTATTTCTGAGACTTCACCTGAGACTTGCATGACTGAAATCTGAGAGGAAGCTACAGACACAATGGAAGAAGCCCGGAACGCTACCAGAGATGGAGGACCTTCAGTGGCCTCTGTCGGTCGCAGTTGATCATAGGTACTGCGCTTCTGGTAGTTACTGGGGTGTGGCTTCCCCAGGGCGCAAGCCAGGGCAGAGTTGATTTGGAGATCCGTCTGTTGCCCATGCAGTGGGACCCCCCTCTCCATGCTGATGACGGGTCCAAAGGAACGACGGAAGTCGGTACAGTTTGGTGCCGGTGCTGGGTACAGCAGTCAGCCGCCTTCAGGACTCCAACTCCGGATTTTTCTCGGGGTTTACTCCCAAAGCCTTTCCCGTGGGCGGGTATAGCCGCCAGGAAGCGGGTGTTTGAAATCAGAGTTTTCTCTCTCCTAGATGAGCTACCATCCATGGTTAACGAGCCCCATCTGCCCGGAGCAACTGGTTTTAAGGCACCAGTGGCCCGCCTTTGCCCCTTCTCTCGTCAGTGAGAACAACTCTGCCGGGCATAAGCACTATGCCACACGTGAAGGCCAGGAGTTGGACTTGGTTCAAAGAGCCTGTTTGAGACACACGCCATGAAGAGCATTTGTTCAGCAGTGGGAGCTCGTTCCCACTACCACCCTTCAGCTATGACTACCCTTGGAGGACCTTCACTGCTGTCCTAAATGCCAGTGGTGAATAGGCAGTAAGTAAGTAATTATCATGTAGGAAATTGGAAAGACAATAAATTAACTTTTATTGAACAAAATATGTTATGCTGCTGCTGATGCTTTGCAATAGGTCTACTGAGCTAAAAATGTTTTGTTGATGACTTCCATTTCTACTCTGTGTCTGAGGCTCCTCGCTTAAACATCCAACAATAATCAGCCAGCACTGATGGGATCCAGTTACCCCGATACCATTTCCCCATGGCCACAATATCCTGGTGAAACTTTTCACAATGCTCTTCATTGATAGTGCTAAGATTTGAAGGGAAGAAGTCAAAATGGGAATGCAGAAAATGAATATTCAGTGACACACTGCACTTGAAGCATGTTGTCAACTAGCTACATGTAGTTTGGTGCTTTGTAGTTGCCAGGAAAATCACTGAATGCCTTTCATGCAATTTTCTCTGCTCCCACTAGAAGTTCTTTGAATTGCCCATCATTGATGACCTGTTTGACTTGTGGACCAACACAAAAGCCTTCCTTAATCTTGGCATCAGTTATTATGACTTGAATTATGAATTGAAATAACAAATATAGGTGATGTCTAAAGAATAATGTGTGATAGTGAAATTTCATGGTAATTTACAGATGAGAAGCTCAAATTCCGAAAGATGCACCCAAGACTATTCAGCAAACAAAATCATTGTTGTCCAGTGTAATTGATCAACGTATGAATGTTCTGACAATTTGTCCATTCTCCATGGGACAGTGTAGAACTGCAAAAAGGAGGTAAATTCTTCATTGTCTGAAGAGGGAGACTGAAACATCGAGACAATGTGCATAGCTGATGGAGGCCTCTGCACTCGAGTGATCTCTCTCTGGATGGTGAGAGAGTCTGATGATTCTCGAGTTGGGGAACTCGAATAAGCAATGCTGCAGATGCAACATTGAAAACGCAAGCTCTTGGACTCCCCTCCAGCTGTGGGAGGATAATATCACTCTCTCCTTTGTTATTGAGAGAGAAGGTCCATTTGAGATGTCCAGATGGTGAGATGGACAGTAGTTTTTGATGGACTTTAGATCATGGTCTCTGGGTGCTTGCAATTATTTACTTGGTAGGTGGTGGGGCCTGATGCTTTTGCTGGAATGCGAGGGGAGGGGGATGTGGGGATGTTTGATGCATTTGTTGCTACGTGTGGTTGGGAAGAAGGGAGGGAGAATTTGGTACTCAAATATTTTTCTGTCACTCGTTCTTTCTTTTTCTCTGTTTTGTGGATGTCTGTGGAGAGTAAGAATTTCAGGTTGTATACCGTATACATTCTCTGATATTAAATTGAACTATTGAACCATTGAATTCCTCCACTCCTTCCTGCAATTCTCTGGGGAAGGATCAATGATTTGGGGAACAAGTCCTTTGCCTCCCTATTTCCCACTTACTTCTGGTCCACGTTCCAACTGTTGCCGAAGTCGTTGACTCCCTTCACCACCTGTCCCTCGGGAGTTCTGAAATCATCGCCGGGGATTCCGTTGTAGTCACCGCACAGGCCGCACAACTGGCCGGAGTAGCTGGACAGAGGCAGAGGGAGATGGAAGTGTGATCAGAGTGGTAGTATGCAGCGGCTGTACGAGGGGTGATTCCAGACATTGAAGTGTACTGGGACGGGGAAGCCGTGAGTCTGAGCTGGAAATGTTGGGAGAGCTGTTGGTCATAGGAGTGGGTAGTGGAACGACAGGGAGTCCCAGTGGGTGCAGAATATGAGGCTTTGAACAAGTTCCCTGGAGTTTCTTTGGGGAAATGGTGCTGGGTGTGGTGAGCAGATGGAGACTGGCTCAAGAGGGGATGTGAGGTGATGTGCAGTCAGATACCTTGTGATAAAAAGGAATGGTGAGGAGGGAAAAGGAGGGAGGATGAGGATCGCAGAGGAAATCGTGTGCCATGTGGCCAGCTGTAAGAGGTAAATGTTTTGACACAGAGTGGTGGGTGCATGGAATGTGCTGCCAGGGGTGGTGGTTGAAGCAGATACATCGAGGACATTTAAGAGACTCTTAGGTAGGCACATAGATGATAGAAAATGGATTATGTAGGTGGGAGGTGTTAGATTGATCTTGGAGTAGGCTAAAAGGTCGTCATAATATCATTCCCAGAAGGACCTGGACTGTGCTGTTGTGCTCTCAGTTCTATGTAACTGTGAGTACTGCTCAGACGTGTGGGAGAAACTGAGCATCAGAATGGCAGGAGTAGTGAACAGCCGGTTGGAAGAAGAGTTGGCAGTGAACAGGGTTAAGGAATGCACAGAAGCATTGAGTACTGGATGGAAACCGGTGAATATGGTGTAAACGCTCTGATTTTGGCACTCAATGGACAGAGACAGTTGTGACAGTGAGATGGAAAATACAATGCAACCCTACACAGACCCATACTGCTGAGATGTGGGCTAAGCAATATGGCAGAAGGAGAGGGCCAGACTTACTCGCTGGTAATTTTCACGTCGACGTGGTGCCTGCCATCATAGCGAACTGTCAGACCAAAATCTGTCTGCAGCACAACGTATCTGCCAGAAGGCTTGATGGTGACTCCATGGATCGGGTGGATGGGAATGGTCACAGGCTCTCCATTCACCTGGAAGACAACAGACAGAGAAAGCCACAGAGTCATTCAGTTCCAGGCCGGGAATAGACTACAGTTTTTCCATAGGAAATGAGAAGAAACTGAAGGCTGTGAGACAGATCAGAGTGTGTCTCAGGATCTCGGTGGGTGAAATCCCAGCCATAACCCCAATTCTAACTCCAATGCAATTGCAAGACCCTGTTGGACATGGATAATTTAAGATGCCGCAGCCCGTTTCCCTTGTTTGACAGAGAGACTGGCGGTTTGGGAGCTGCATAGCCTCGGCTGTAGCGAGGTTTAGGCCTCAGTCTGTGAGCTTGCCTGCTGCCACTGTCCAGCTGAGGAGACACTGGAGGTGGTGTAGGTGTAGCATGCTGCCTGTGTTCAGTTGGGGCTGGCCTCTCCCATTGGTGCTGCCCTCCAGTGTTCGATTTGTGGAATCACAGGCTGTGTGGCAGGGAACTGTACCGTCAATATATGGGACTTGTCACTGAAGGGTCTTGGACTGTATGTGTTTTTTTTGTGTAACTATGTTTGTTTTGCTCACTATTTTGAATGCTCTGTGTATGTTTTGCACCCTGGCCCCAGAGGAACACTATTTTATTTTGCTGTAACCACAAATGACTGAATGATAATTAAATTTGATTTGTTTTGATCTGATCTGGTGCCCGGACATGTTGGAACATCCATTCTGGCATCGTGTTTAACAACCAGTAAATATGAACAATTAAATGAGTGAAAACTAGATTTGTTTCCTAAGGGTAGTTTGCTGGTCAACAAACAGATTTTTGCAGCAACTGCTGTTGTGTTGGTGTGCCCTTTCTTGAAAAGTACACACATACATATACTGGGTGATTGGGGTTTTTGATGATGAATGCCACTTTCCTGCCACAGTGTTTTATTTAGATTTGCTCAGTAGCTGGGAGGGCTTTACAGTGATGGAGTGGATAGTATCCACTACTTCCCCCCCCCCCTTTTTCCTTTCTAGTACTGATGAAAGTTCTCAGCCCGAAATGTCAACTGTTTATACCTCTCCAATAGATTCTGCCTGATATGCTGAGTTTCTCGAGTGTTTTGCGTACGTTAGCAGTGAGACATTTTGGGTTCACACATTGGGGTTTATTCGAATGAAGGCTGACCTTACTGACAGAGTACATACTAGAAGAACTATCCCTTGATGGATAATCTTGAAAAAGGAGTTTCATATTGGATTATATCCTGGTGCAGGTATATCATCTTCAAGAGGACCAAAATCTTGCCATAAGGTTTAGAGACTTGGGTGCTTCAATGACCTGGAGAGCTATGTTGGCTAGAGTCAGGGCTTTGGTAGGGTCTTGGTAGGTCACCCATGCCAAACAGGTCAAAGGGTAGAGGCCAGTCCACTGGTCCACCAAATTCGGGGGTTCAGCTCAGAAATAACAACGCTGACTGGTCAAACAAAATTGTTATGGAAATAGCAATGAAGAATCCTTCTATGTCCTGAGGCTCCACCTGGGACTTGCATGACTTGTTGGCTTAAGTGCCACCAGCAATCAATGGATGAATGATGCTGGGACACATTCTAGGACACAGCACAGGAATGTAACGTGGTCATTGGGTGTTTCAGTTTTCGGTTTATTCAACATCACTCGCCCAGGTGACCCAGGCAGGGATTATCAGGCCCTGGCTTGTGACCCAGCAGCACTGGTCTATGGGTCCTCATATTTACATATCCATAGGCTCGCTCAGCAGCATCTGAGATAGTCCTGATGGCTCTTTTCTTTGCAGCCCTCCGTCAAGCCAAGGAGAGAGTAGGTTCTGCACAGCAAGCTGCCAGAAAAACCTCTACACCCCACCTCTATGGGCTCGCATCATCTCCTCCATCCCTGAGTCTGATACTGTTCCACCACCTCCTGGTATTTGCCTTACAGTTTCAGCCTCTCTCACCTGGACGGCCCTGTTCCTGAATATTGACACGGTGATGCCGTAGATGCTGACATGAACCGCTTTAACATATGACACTGTCTTCACTCCATTGCGATGTTCATTCGCCGTGTACACGGTGAACGGAGTCAGGCTAGAGTTGCAGGGCTTGGCCAACACATAAGTACAGTTGCCCTGGAAGTTGAACTTTCTCTTGTCGAAGGAGGTGTAGTGGGGGTCTCCGGATGCGGTGCAGGTGGATGAACCTAAAGGACAGACAGTGAGAGAGCCGAGTGAGTAAAGTTCACACTTCTAGAGGCAAATGAATTGCCACAGCAGATTGCAACTGTGTGGGTGTGGGATATCTGGTGCCATGGTAGCGAAGTGGTTAGCGCGGAGCTATTACAACTCCTGGCCTCAGAGTTCAGAGTTCAATCCTCACTTCCTCTGTAAGTCACTTGCACATCCTTCCCTGTGTGGGTTTCCTCCGGGTGCTCCGGTTTTCCCTCATAATCCGAAAACCTACTGGATGGTGGGTTAATTGGTCATCGTAAACTCTCCCGTGATTAGGCTGGGGGCTAAATAGGGCGTTACTTGACGGCGCGACTTGAAGGGCTGGAAAGGCCTATTACTCTCTGTATCCAATGTGTAACAGAATGGAAGCAAAGATTAAACCATTTCGCTCAGCAAAACGCCTGACCATTTACCTTTAGGATAACACCCCTGGACACCACCCTTGTTGTCACAGTACTCGTCGGGGTCACAGCTGGTGTCTGTGCACTGGACGTTGTTGCTGGACAGGCACTTACACACCTGGTTACAGGCCTCAGACCAGATCACCTCCCCAGGCTGGAAACACAGAGAGATACACATTAGAGTGTGAAGAAGGAGGGCCCATCTGAGAGACAAGGATTTCTCTTTTTTTGTAATTTTTTTTTATTGTTCATCATCAAACATTTCCATAAGATGTATTTCAGGCGTTGTACATGTATATCATATGATCATATATGTGACAAATCTCCACATAGTATTTATCTGAGGTATACACTTATAGAAAAGAGTAGAAAGAGAAAACAAGCAAAAGGAAAAAACCATGTACAAGTAGGGAGTGATTTTTTTTAACAACATTCATTGATGTGTGAGAATAATATCAGATTTATGAGGCATTATGCAGTTAAACCATTTTTCCCAGTATGAATCAAATTGTTCCAGCTTATGATTAACAGATGCTGTTATCTTCTCCATTTTGTACATGTCCATTGTAATTTCCATCCATGCAGTTAAAGTTGGGTTCTCCTGTGATAACCATTTCCTAGTAACAGTCTTTTTACCAGCCACCAACAGTATATTCATTAAATATTTATCTCTTTTCAATCATTCTTGAGGTATATATCCAAAATGTATGGTCTTACTCTCCAAGGGTATTTCACATTTAAAGATGTCTTGTAGGGCATTGTGTATCCCCCTCCAATAGTCTTTGATTACAGGGCAGTCTCAAAAAATAAGATAATGATTTGCATTTTGATTTCCACAAATTCTCCAGCAAACAGGGAGGTTACTATTATAATGGGATTTCTGAGAGGGTGTAGTAAAATATATAATTAAGTTTTTCCATCCAAACTCCCTCCATTTCTATGAACTGCTACACTTCCACTGATACCTCCATACTATTGTCCATTCTTCCTCAGATATAATTATCCCTCCTTCCTTCTCCCATTTTGTTTTAATGTATGAAGTCAAATGTGTTTTAAGATTTGACAGAACTTTATATAGCACCTTTGTGAACACACGTTTAAAGTCTCTCTCAAATCTGCACGGGAGAGTGAGGCAAAATTGTGCGAACATTCAAAACAGTGACTTCAACACAGTAATTTCAGAGCCTGACACAAGAACACCGATATTACCTGGTAATAGGTTCCATTGTACATACAGCCGCACTGACTTCTTGGGACACACTTGTCTCCGCTCTGAACAAAGCCTTTGTCGCACTGACAGCCCTCGGCACACGGCTGGTCACAGAGCTGAGGACGAGGCTCGAGGCAGGTGGCTGGACAGGCTGAGGCACAGGGCTGGTAGTGACTGTTCGGCGGGCACCGGAGAGCTACGGAGGGAGAAAGAAAGAAAAGGATGTCACAGCAGGAAGGGACACTTGGCTCTAAAGCGGAAACAATCTGCAGTGGTCAGGAACTTGTTTTCTGAGCTACGTACGGCAGAAGGTTTCATTTCTCCAGGGCCCAATAGTGACGTTGCGTTGCTGACACTGAGTGACGTAAGATTCCAGGGCCTCGCACAGCTGCTGCTTGTTGCCGTTCAGTGCGCACATGTCGTACACACAGTCCTGGAAGAAGGCCTGGGAGAGGGAAGAGTGGATCACAGATTATGATGTGACCTGCATTGTCATGTTAAGAAAAAGAAATAAAAATATAAAATCAGAAACAGAAGCAGGAGCTGAAGTCAGATGTATCAATGTTACAGTGGAGTATAGAGAATTACAGAAACACAAGAGAGAAGCTGTCCTAAATTTATTAGAAGGGAACACAAGCAGGGACGAAGGCAGAGCAGCAATGGCTGGAATTTCTGTGAGTAATTCGGACAGCACAGGATAGATAACTTCCGAGGAAGTGTTATTCTAAAAGCAGAATGATGTATCCATGGCTGACATGAGAAGTCAAAGCCAACATAAAATACTAAAAGAGGGCATATAATAGAGCAAAAATTAGTGGGAAGTTAGAGGATTGGGAAGCTTTAAAACACCAACTAAAGGCAACTAAAAAAGTCATAAAGAAGCAGAAGGTGGAATCTGAATATAAGCAAGGAAAGAATTATCAAGGAGGATAGCAAAGGTCTCTGAAAGGTATTTCACTGCTTTAAAAGGGATGGGGGGGTAAGGGGAGGAGGGGTGGCATTACTGGTCAGGGATACTATTACAGCTACAGAAAGGGTGGGTAATGTAGCAGGATCCTCTTTTGAGTCAGTACGGGTGGAAGTCAGGAACAGGAAGGGAGCAGTTACTCTACTGGTGGTATTCTATAGCCCCCCCTGGTAGCAGTAGAGATACTGAGGAGCAGATTGGGAGGCAGATTTTGGAAAGGTGCAAAAATAACAGGGTTGTTATCATGGGTGACTTTAACTTCCCTAATATTGATTGGCACCTGATTAGTTCCAATGGTTTAGACAGGACAGAGTTCGTTAAGTGTGTCCAGGATGGATTCCTGTCACAGTATGTTGACAAGCCGACTAAGGGGAATGCCATTCTAGATCTAGTATTAGGTAACGAACCGGGTCAGGTCACAGATCTCTCAGTGGGTGAGCATCTGGGGGACAGTGACCACCGCTCCCTGGCCTTTAGCATTATCATGGAAAAAGATAGAATCAGAGAGGACAGGAAATCTTTCAATTGGGGAAGGGCAAATTATGAGGCTATAAGGCTAGAACTTACGGGTATGAATTGGGATGATGTTTTTGCAGGGAACTGTACTATGGACATGTGGTCGATGTTTAAGGATCTCTTGCAGGATGTTAGGGATAAATTTGTCCCGGTGAGGAAGATAAAGAATGGCAGGGTGAAGGAACCATGGGTGACAAGTGAGGTGGAAAATCTAGTCAGGTGGAAGAAGGCAGCATACACGAGGTTTAGGAAGCTAGGATCAAATGGGTCTATTGAGGAATATAGGGTAGCAAGAAAGAAGTTTAAGGGGCTAAGGAGAGCAAGAAGGGGGCATGAGAAGGCATTCTCGAGTAGAGTGAAGGAAAACCCCAAGGCATTCTTCAATTATGTGAGGAGCAAAAAGATGACAGGAGTGAAGGTAGGACCGATTAGAGGTAAAGGTGGGAAGATGTGCCTGGAGGCTGTGGAAGTGAGCGAGGTCCTCAATGAATACTTCTCTTCACTATTCATCAATAAGAGGGAACTTGATGACGGCGAGGACAATATGAGTGAGGTTGATGTTCTGGAGCATGTTGATATTAAGGGAGAGGAGGTGTTGGGAGTTGTCCCTAGGGCCTGACGGAATATTCCCCAGGCTGCTCCACGGGGCGAGGGAAGAGATTGCTGAGCCTCTGGCTAGGATCTTTATGTCCTTGTTGTCCACGGGAATGGTACCGGAGGATTGGAGGGAGGCGAATGTTGTCCCCTTGCTCAAAAAAAGTAGTAGGGATAGTCCGGGTAATTATAGACCAGTGAACCTTATGCCTGTGGTGGGAAAGCTATTGAAAAAGATTCAAAGAGATAGGATCTATGGGCATTTAGAGTATCAAGGTCTGATCAGGGATAGTCAGCATGGCTTTGTGAAGGACAGATAGTGTCTAACAAGCCTGATAGTGTTCTTTGAGGAGGTGACCAGGCATATAGATGAGGGTAGTGCAGTGGATGTGATCTACATGGATTTTCGTAAGGCATTTGACAAGGTTCCACACGGTAGGCTTATTCAGAAAGTCAGAAGGTATGGGATCCAGGGGAGTTTGGCCAGGTGGATTCAGAATTGGCTTGCCTGCAGAAGGCAGAGGATCGTGGTGGAGGGAGTACATTCAGATTGGAGGGTTATGACTAGTGGTGTTCCACAAGGATTGGTTCTGGGATCTCCACTTTTCATGATTTTTATTAACGACCTGGATATGGGGGTAGAAGGGTGGGTTGGCAAGTTTGTAGACGACACAAAGGTTGGTGGTGTTGTGAATAGTGTAGAGGATTGTCGAAGATTGCAGAGAGACATTGATAGGATGCAAAAGTGGGCTGAGAAGTGGCAGATGGAGAACCTGGAGAACCTGGAGAAGTGTGAGGTGGTACACTTTGGAAGGACAAACTCCAAGGCAGAGTACAAAGTAAATGGCAGGATACTTGGTAGTGTGGAGGAGCAGAGGGATCTGGGGGTACATGTCCACAGATCCCTGAAAGTTGCCTCACAGGTAGCTAGGGTAGTTAAAGAAGCTTATGAGGTGTTAGCTTTCATAAGTCGAGGGATAGAGTTTAACAGTTGTGATGTAATGATACAGCTCTATAAAGCTCTGGTTAGGCCACACTTGTATTGCGTCCAGTTGCCTGGTCGCCTCACTATGGGAAGGATATGGAAGCATTGGAAAGGCTACAGAGGAGATTTACCAGGATGCTGCCTGGTTTAGAGAGTATGATCAGAGATTAAGGGAGCTAGGGCTTTACTCTTTGGAGAGAAGGAGGATGAGAGGAGACATGATAGAGGTATACAAGATATTAAGAGGAATAGATAGAGTGGACAGCCAGCACTTCTTCCCTGGGGCATCACTGCTCAATACAAGAGGACATGGCATTAAGGGGGGGGGGGGGAGTTCAAGGGGGATATTAGAGGAAGGTTTTTTACTCAGAGTGTGGTTGGTGCGTGGAATGCACAGCCTGAGTCAGTGGTGGAGGCAGATACATTAGTGAAATTTAAGAGACTACTAGACAGGTATATGGAGGAATTTAAGGTGGGGGGGGGGGGTTATATGGAAGGCAGGGTTTAAGGGTTGGCACAACACTGTGGGCCAAAGGGCCGGTACTGTGCTCTACTATTCTATGTTCTATATATTCTTTTATCTGTCTTCACTGTGGAATATACTAGCAGTAAGCCGCAAGGGGGCAGAAGTGTGTCAAGTGCCATTATTAAAGATTGGAAAACTGAAAGGACTGAATGTAGTTAAGTCACCTTGACCAGATAGACTTCATCTCAAGGTTCTGAGGGAGGTGGCTGAAGAGATTGTGGAGGCTTTAGTAATGATCCTTCAAGAATCAATGGTTTTGGAGGAATGGAATTCCACTCTTCAAGAAGAGGGAGAGAGAGAAGAAATTACAGGCCAGTTAATCTGACCTCAGTGGTTGAGAAGATGTTGGAGCCAATTGTGAAGGATGGAGTTTCGGGCTACTTGGAGGCACATGATAACATAGGTTGTAGGCAGCATGGCTTCTTTTCAGGGAAATTTTGCCTGACAAATCTTTTGGAATTATTTGAAGTAACTACAAGCACGATAGAAAAAGGAGAATCAGTCAATATGGGTAGTTGGCCTTCCAGAAGACCTTTGACAAGGTGCCACAGGAGGCAGCTTATCAAGTTAAGAGCCCATGGAATTACAGGAAAGATACCAGCATGGATAAAGCAGTGGTTGATTGGAGGGAGGCAAATAATGGGAATAAAGGGAGCCTTTTCTGCTTGGCTGCCAGTGACTAGTGGAATTCCACTGGAGTCTGCATTGGGAATGCTCCATTTAACATTATATATCAATGATTTGGAGAAAGGAATTGATGGCTTTGTGGCCAAGTGTGCAGATGATACGAAGAAAGGTGGAGGGGCAGTTAGATTTGAGGAAGCAGAGAGGCTAGAGAAGGATGTAAACAAATTAAGAGAATGGGCAAAGAAGCAGCAAATGGAATAAAGAGTTGGGAAGTGTATGGTCATGCACATTGATAGAAAAATAAAAATGTAGACTATTTTCTAAATGGCGACATAATTCAGTGATCTGAAGTTCAAAGGGACTTGGGAGTCCTCTTGCAGGATTCTGTAGATGTTAAAATTGCAGGTTGAGTTGGTGGTGAGGAAGGCAAATGCAATGTTAGCATTTATTTTGAGAGGACTAGAATATAAAAGCAAGGATGTAATGATGAGATATTATAAAGCTCTGGGGAGGGGCCTCACATGGAATACTGTGAGCAGTTTTGGCCCCTTATCTCAGAAAGGATATGCTGACAATGGAGAGGGTTCTAAGGAAAATGATTCTGGTATTGAAAGACTTATTATATGAGGTGTGTTTGATGGCTCTGGGCCTGTACTCACTGGAATTCAGAAGAGTGAGTGATGATTTCAATGAATATTGAATATTCAATGGCATTACAGTGGAAATGGTGAGGATGCTGTCTATGGAAGGGCGAGTCTAAGACTGGAGGACACAATCTCAGAATAGAGGAATGTCCATCTAGAATGGAGATGAGGAGTAATTTCTTTAACCAGAGAGTGGTGGAACTGTGGAATATGTTGCCATAGGCAGCTGTGGAGGCCAAGTCGTTGGGTGTATTTAAAGCAGAGGCTGATAAGCTCTTGATTAGACAGGGTATGATGGGACATGGGGAGAAAGCAGGAGATTGGGGCTGAGGAGAAAATAGATCAGTCATGACAAATGTTGGAGCACTCAATGGTCCTAATTCTGCTCCTATATCTTACGGTCATAAAACAAAAAAAAAAGGAATATATTCTAGAGAGACATCAGCAGCTTTGTTTTGAGTTAGAAAATAATCTACAGCAAAATCTGACCATGAGCATTCTTTGTGCAATATATCCTTTGCAAGAGGAGAAATAAACTCTTTACTCAGTGAACTGCACTATGGGTAATTGACTACTTCAAATTCACCACAACAGGGAATTGGGGAATCAGTGTTCAGGGTCATCAACAGACAAAGCCTTTGACAGGGGTGGGATTCACGTTGCGATATTTCGCAGAGTCAGCCTGAATTATCTGCTCCCAACCTTGTCCTCGGCTTCTAAGCAATGGCATTCTAGACTCAGTGTTCGGATTGGCTCTGTGGCCTGAAGTTAATGACTGACAGAGGTCTAGATTGAGCTGAAATGAGCTGAACAGAACATGGCTGGACTGGTTTGATACTTTGTGGTTTGTTGTTTTGTATTCTGTATTTTTCACTTCTTTTCACTGCATATACAACCCTGAGATTCATTTTCCTGTGGGCACACCCAGCAAATCTATAGAAGAGTAACTGTAACAGGATTAATCAAAGATTGATCAGAGTGCAGAAGACAACAAACTATACAAATACAAATATAAATAAATAATGAGAAAATGAGATGATGAGATAAAGAGTTCTTAAAGTGAGATCATTGGTTGTGGGAACATTTCAAAGATGGGCAAGTGAGTGTAGTTATCCCATTTTTATTCAAGTTTCTGATGGTTGGAGGGTAGTAACTGTTATTGAATCTGTTGGTGTGAGTCCCGAGGCTCTGGTACATTCTACCTGATGCAGCAGTGAAAAGAGAACGTGACCTGGATGGTGTCAGTCACCAGTGATAGATACTGCATTCCTACAACAGCATTTCATGAATGAGATGGAAGAGGAGGAAAAGGGTTGAGAGGAAGTGACAGGAAAATGGAGACTCACCATTGGGTCAATCTTGTAGTGACAGGCAGCGAATGGGCCAAGATGATCTAACAACATCCCACAGTAGGAGGGTCCTTCGTAGGTGTCACGTTCAGCCTCAGTGCATTCTGGGGTCACCTCGGTATCTGTCAAGGTACAGCTGAGAAAAAGAGGGTGGGGGATGAGGGTGAAGCGGAGAGAAAAGTTAATTATCATTTATGTCATATTATGGAAAAATAACAAATTCTACTTTGTTGGCAGCCTCCGTCAGGGTTTTTTCCCTGAACACTTTACATCCTTACAGGCTAATGAAAGGGGAGGGCCAGATCAATGTGGTCAGGTCAAGTGAGAATGAATTTTATGTAAACAGATAAAGAAATACAAGACGGATAATTATTGCACTACCCACATAATTACACCCTAAACTATGCTTGGCCTTCACACTCACACACACCCTTGTGCATACTCCCGAACAAACCTTTGGCCACAGACCCCACAAACCCTTGGCTACACACCCAACAAACCCTTGACTATATACCCCATGTACTTTGGCTACAACCCCACAACCCTGGTCACCACACCATCACAAACCGTCACCTCCACACCCCCAAAAACCCTTGACTACACACCACAACAAACTCTTGGCTACAATCCCTGATAAAAACGTTCGGGTCACATGACACTGAATCTCCAGTAATGAGATCAAGAAAGAAGAGGGAGAATTATCCCATTTTTCCACATATTTATAACCTCACCTTCATCCACGATCATATATATAAATGAATCAGTTGGTTTAGGTCTGTTTCATTCACAAAAGCCCTTCGTTCTAATTTGGAATGTGGACTTGACCTGTCACGCACACCCACCCCTCATGTTTCTGAAATGTTTTGCTTGATCACAGATGAACTTACAATTTTCCTGAGCCTCTGGAGTCTCAAGTGAGAAGTTACAGATTCCTTCCTGGATGGCTTTCCTAAATTCTACGAACAAGGTAAAGAGCTTTGGGCCAAGTGACGGCCAGCATGTCTGCTTTTGCATTCAGTGAGATATTATTTGTTGGCACTTGAACGAAAAAATAACTAATCCTTTCTGTAAAAATGCAATATTCTTTGATCTGAGTTTAGGTTTCCCTCACTCACAGAACTATCTCTTTTCACTTTAGAAAACTTGCTGAGCCCATTATCTTGGTGGATCACTAAATCTGATCTGCTGCACAGTAACAAAACACAAAGAGGCACTGTTAAAAAGGCTACCTTATTTAATCACTAGATCGTAACTTCGAAAACACGAGTGTTTGGGAAGCGGGGAGGGAGAATTTGTGGGCTCTAATATTTTTCTATCACTCATTCTTTGTGCTTTTTTCTGTTTTATGGATGTCTGTGGAGAGTAAGAATCTCAGGTTGTATAGTGTATACATCCTCCGATATTAAATTGAACTATTAAACCATTGAATTCCTCCACTCCTTCCTGTGATTCTCTGGGGAAGGATCAATGATTTGGGGAAGAAGTCCTCTGTCTCTCTATTTCCCACTTACTTCTGGTCCACGTTCCAACTGTTGCCGAAGTCGTTGGCTCCCTTCACCACCTGTCCCTCGGGAGTTCTGAAATCATCGCCGGGGATCCCGTTGTAGTCACCGCACAGGCCGCACAACTGGCCGGAGTAGCTGGATGGGGGACAGGGAGTGAGATGAGAACAGTAGTATGCAGGGGTTGCACAAGGGATGATTCTGGGCATTAGAATGTAGTGGGATGGGGAAGCCCCGAGTCTGAGCTGGGAATGGTGGGAGAGGTGACGAGAGTGGGTATTAGCACGATAGGGAGCCCCAGTGGGTGCAGAATGTGAGGCTTTGAACAGGTTTCCTGGTGTTTCTTTGTTTCATGGTTCTCTGTGGGGAAGATAAATGTCAGGGTTGTATATTGTATGTACTTTGGATCCTTTGAATTGCCTATGATCTGAAATCATCTTCTGTATTGGGAGATGGCAGGGACAGAGAGAACACAGAGCTGTGAGAGCGGTGTTGGGTGTGACACAATTAGAATGAAAATGGCAGCGGTCGGCACTGGGAGAAATCAGCAGGTAGTTACAGACAAGGACACACACAGTTCTGAATCATGGTGGGAAAATGGTGCTGGGTGTGGTTGGCAGATGGAGGCCAGTTCCCAACGGGGATGTGGGTGATGCGTGATCAGATGCCTTCTGATAAAAAGGAATGGTGAGGCATGGAGAAGAGAAAGGAGGAGAATTGCAGAGGAAATCGTGTGCCATGTGACCGTCAGAGGTAAATCTTTTGACACAGAGAGTGGTGGGTGCATGGAATGTGCTGCCGGGGTGGTGGTAGAGACAGATACATCGAGGACATTTAAGAGACTCTTAGATAGGCACATAGATGATAGACAAATGGTTATGTAGGAGGGAGGCGTTAGATTGATCTTGGAGTACAGTATAAGATCGTCCTAATATCATGCCCTGAAGGACCGGTACGGTGCTCCAGTGTTCTAAGTTTGATGTAATTGTGAGCACTGCTCGGAGGTGCTGAGGAAACGTACTGAGCATCGGAGTGGCAGGAGTAGTGAACAGCCGGTTGGATGAGGAGTTGGCTGTGAACAGGGATAAGGAACGTACAGAAGCATTGAGTACTGGATGGAAACTGGTGAATGTGGTGTAAACACTCCGATTTTGGTATTCAATGAACAGAGAAAGGCACAGGAGAGGTGACAGTGAGATGGAGGATACAATACAATCCTACCCAGTCTATACTGGTGAGATGTGGGCTCTGCAATATGGCAGAAGGAGAGGGCTAGACTTACTCGCTGGTAATTTTCACGTCGACGTGGTGCCTGCCATCATAGCGAACTGTCAGACCAAAATCTGTCTGCAGCACAACGTATCTGCCAGAAGGCTTGATGGTGACTCCATGGATCGGGTGGATGGGAATGGTCACAGGCTCTCCATTCACCTGGAAGACAACAGACAGAGAAAGCCACAGAGCCATTCAGTTCCAGGCCGGGGATAGACTACAGTTTTTCCATAGGAAATGAGAAGAAACTGAAGGCTGTGAGACAGATCAGAGTGTGTCTCAGGATCCCGGTGGGTGAAATCCCAGCCATAACCCCAATTCTAACTCCAATGCAATTGCAAGACCCTGTTGGACATGGATAATTTAAGATGCCGCAGCCCGTTTCCCTTGTTTGACAGAGAGACTGGCGGTTTGGGAGCTGCATAGCCTCGGCTGTAGCGAGGTTTAGGCCTCAGTCTGTGAGCTTGCCTGCTGCCACTGTCCAGCTGAGGAGACACTGGAGGTGGTGTAGGTGTAGCATGCTGCCTGTGTTCAGTTGGGGCTGCCCTCTCCCATTGGTGCTGCCCTCCAGTGTTCGATTTGTGGAATCACAGGCTGTGTGGCAGGGAACTGTACCGTCAATATATGGGACTTGTCGCTGAAGGGTCATGGGACTGTATGTGGTTTTTTTTGTGTGACTATGGTTGTTTTTGTTCGCTATTTTGAATGTGCTGCGTATGTTTTGCACCCTGGCCCCACTGTTTTGTTTTGCTGTAACCACGAATGGTTAGACACGTTCAGCAGCCTCTGAGATGGTCCTGATGGCTCTTTTCTTTGCAGCCCTCTGTCAAGCCAAGGAGAGAGTAGGTTCTGCACAGCAAACAGTCAGCAAAACCTCTGCAACCCACTTCTATAGGCTCTCATTGTCCCCTCCATCCCTGTGTCTGGTACTGTTCCATCAGCTCCTGGTATTTCGTTTGCAATTTCAGCATCTCTCACCTGGACGGCCCGGTTCCTGAGTATTGACACGGTGATGCCGTAGATGCTGATATAAACCGCTTTGACATATGACACTGTCTTCACTCCGTTGCGATGCTCGTTGGCCGTGTACACGGTGAACGGGGT
This sequence comes from Hypanus sabinus, assembly GCF_030144855.1. Classification (NCBI taxonomy): domain Eukaryota; kingdom Metazoa; phylum Chordata; class Chondrichthyes; order Myliobatiformes; family Dasyatidae; genus Hypanus; species Hypanus sabinus. The sequence continues at coordinate 84,201,559 of NC_082712.1, read as the reverse complement.
CAGACTGGAGTTGCAGGGCTTGGCCAACACGTATGTGCAGTTGCCCTGGAAGTTGAACTTCCTCTTGTCAAAGGAGGTGTAGTGGGGGTCTCCGGCTGCGGTGCAGGTGGATGAACCTAAAGGACAGACAGTGAGAGAGACGAGTAAGTAAAGTTCACATTTCTAGTGGCAGAAGAATTGCCACAGCAGACTGCAACTGTGTGGGTGTGGGTTATCTGGTGCCGGGGTAGTGAAGTTGCTAGCGCGGAGCTATTACAGCTCCTTGTGTCGGTGTTCAGAGTTCAATCCCCACTTCCTCTGTAAGTCATTTGTACGTCCTTCCCTGCGTGGGTTTCCTCCGGGTGCTCCGGTTTTCCCCAGTAGTCCGAAAATGTACTGGATGGTACATTAATTGGTCATTGTGAACTCTCCCGTGATAAGGCTAGGGGTTAAATTGTGCATTACTTGATGGCGTGACTCCAAGGGTTGGAAAGGCCTATTACTCTCTGTATCCATTGTGCAACAGAATGGAAGCAAAGATTAAACCCATTCACTCAGCAAAACCCCTGACCATTTACCTTTAGGATAACAGCCCTGCACACCACCCTTGTTGTCACAGTACTCGTCGGGGTCACAGCTGGTGTCTGTGCACTGGACGTTGTTGCTGGACAGGCACTTACACACCTGGTTACAGGCCTCAGACCAGATCACCTCCCCAGGCTGGAAACACAGAGAGATACACATTAGAGTGTGAAGAAGGAGGGCCCATCTGAGAGACAAGGATTTCTCTTTTTTTGTAATTTTTTTTTATTGTTCATCATCAAACATTTCCATAAGATGTATTTCAGGCGTTGTACATGTATATCATATGATCATATATGTGACAAATCTCCACATAGTATTTATCTGAGGTATACACTTATAGAAAAGAGTGGAAAGAGAAAACAAGCAAAAGGAAAAAACCATGTACAAGTAGGGAGTGATTTTTTTTAACAACATTCATTGATGTGTGAGAATAATATCAGATTTATGAGGCATTATGCAGTTAAACCATTTTTCCCAGTATGAATCAAATTGTTCCAGCTTATGATTAACAGATGCTGTTATCTTCTCCATTTTGTACATGTCCATTGTAATTTCCATCCATGCAGTTAAAGTTGGGTTCTCCTGTGATAACCATTTCCTAGTAACAGTCTTTTTACCAGCCACCAACAGTATATTCATTAAATATTTATCTCTTTTCAATCATTCTTGAGGTATATATCCAAAATGTATGGTCTTACTCTCCAAGGGTATTTCACATTTAAAGATGTCTTGTAGGGCATTGTGTATCCCCCTCCAATAGTCTTTGATTACAGGGCAGTCTCAAAAAATAAGATAATGATTTGCATTTTGATTTCCACAAATTCTCCAGCAAACAGGGAGGTTACTATTATAATGGGATTTCTGAGAGGGTGTAGTAAAATATATAATTAAGTTTTTCCATCCAAACTCCCTCCATTTCTATGAACTGCTACACTTCCACTGATACCTCCATACTATTGTCCATTCTTCCTCAGATATAATTATCCCTCCTTCCTTCTCCCATTTTGTTTTAATGTATGAAGTCAAATGTGTTTTAAGATTTGACAGAACTTTATATAGCACCTTTATGAACACACGTTTAAAGTCTCTCTCAAATCTGCACGGGAGAGTGAGGCAAAATTGTGCGAACATTCAAAACAGTGACTTCAACACAGTAATTTCAGAGCCTGACACAAGAACACCGATATTACCTGGTAATAGGTTCCATTGTACATACAGCCGCACTGACTTCTTGGGACACACTTGTCTCCGCTCTGAACAAAGCCTTTGTCGCACTGACAGCCCTCGGCACACGGCTGGTCACAGAGCTGAGGACGAGGCTCGAGGCAGGTGGCTGGACAGGCTGAGGCACAGGGCTGGTAGTGACTGTTCGGCGGGCACCGGAGAGCTACGGAGGGAGAAAGAAAGAAAAGGATGTCACAGCAGGAAGGGACACTTGGCTCTAAAGCGGAAACAATCTGCAGTGGTCAGGAACTTGTTTTCTGAGCTACGTACGGCAGAAGGTTTCATTTCTCCAGGGCCCAATAGTGACGTTGCGTTGCTGACACTGAGTGACGTAAGATTCCAGGGCCTCGCACAGCTGCTGCTTGTTGCCGTTCAGTGCGCACATGTCGTACACACAGTCCTGGAAGAAGGCCTGGGAGAGGGAAGAGTGGATCACAGATTATGATGTGAAAATATCCCTGCATCATCATGTTGAGAAAAAGAAATAAAAATATAAACTCACAAAGAGAATGAGTAGCTAAAGTCAGATGGATCAGTGTTTTAGTGGTGTAAACAGAATTACAGAGGCATGAGAGTGGAGCTGGCCAGAATTGATTGGAAGGGAACACCAGCAGAGATGACAGCAGAGCAGCAAGGGCTGGAATTTCTGGGAGCAATTTAGAAGCCACAGAATAGATATATTCCAAAGAGGAATATCCTAAAGGAAGAATGATGCAACCATGGGAAGTCAAAGCCAAAATAAAATCCTACAAGAGGGCATATTAATAGAGCAAATATTAGTGGGAAGTTAGAGGATTGGGAAGCTTTTAAAAACCAACAGAAGGCAATTAAAAAAGTCATAAAGAAGCAGAAGATGGAACGTGAATGTAAGCGAGGCAATAATATCAAGGAGGATAGCATAGATCTCTACGGATATATAATGTGTAAAAGAGAGCCAAGGACAGATATCTAACTACTGGAATATGATGCTGTTGAGGAAGTAATGGGGGACAAGTATATGGTGGACAGTCTGAATATATATTTTGCATCTGTCTTCACTGTGGAAGATAGTAGCAGTAAGCCGCAAGGGGGCAGAAGTGAGTGAAGTTGCCATGATTAAAGAGATGACAATTGGAAAACGGAAAGGACTGAACGTAGTTAAGTCACCTTGACCAGATAGACTACACCGCAGCGTTCTGAAGGGGGTGGCTAAAGAGATTGTGGAAGCATTAGTAATCATCTTTCAAGAATCAATTGTTCCGGAGGAATGGAAAATTCCAAATGAAACTCCACTCTTCAAGAAGAAGGAAAGACAGAAGAAAAGAAATTATAGGCCAGTTAGTCTGACCTCAGTGGTTGAGAAGGTGTTGGAGTCAATTGTGAAGGATGGAGTTTCGGGCTACTTGGAGGCACATGATAACATAGGTCGTAGGCAGCATGGCTTCCTGAAGGGAAAACCTTGCTTGAAATTTTTTTTGGAATTGTTTGAAGAAATTACAAGTAGGAGAGACAAAGGAGAATCAGTGAGTGTGTAGTTGGATTTCCAGAAGACCTTTGACAAGGTGCCACTCATGAGGCAGCTTATCAAGTTAAGAGCCCATGGAATTACAGGAAAGATACCAGCATGGATAAAGCAGTGGCTGATTGGAGGGAGGCAAAGAGTGGGAATAAAGGGAGCCTTTTCTGCTTGGCTGCCAGTGACTAGTGAAATTCCACCGGGTTCTGTGCTGGGACTGCTCCATTTAACGTTATACGACAATGATTTGGACAAAGGAATTAATGGCTTTGAGGCCAAGTGTGCAGATGATACGAAGAAAGTTGCAGGGGCAGGTAGTTTTAAGGAAGCAGAGGGGCTATAAAAGTACGTAAACAAATTAAGAGTATGGGCAAAGAAGCAGCAGATGGAATAAAGTGTTGGGAAGTGTATGCTCATGCACATTGGTAGAATAAATAAAAGTGTAGACTATTTTCTAAATGGAAACAGAATTCAGAAATCTGCAGTGCAAAGGGACTTGGGAGTCCTCTTGCAGAATTCTGTAAATGTTAAATTGCAGGTTGAGTTGGTGGTGAGGAAGGCAAATGCAATGTTAGCATTCATTTTAAGAGGACTAGAATATAAAGGATGTAATGATGAGGGATTATAAAGCTCTGGGGAGGGGCCTCATATGGAGTATTGTGAGCAGTTTTGGCCCCTTATCTCAGAAAGGATGTGCTGACATTGGAGAGGGTTCAAAGGAAAATGATTCTGGTCTTGAAAGACTTACTATATGAGGAGTATTTGATGACTCTGGGCCTGTACTCACTGGAATTCAGAAAGAATGACGGGTGATTTCAATGAATATCAAATGTTGAAAGGCTTCATCAGAGTGAGTATGGTGAGGATGCTGCCTATGGTGGGGGAACCACAGAATAGAGGGATGTCCATTTAGAACGGAGATGAGGAGTAATTTCTTTAGCCAGAGAGTAGTGAAACTATGGAATGTGTTGCCACAGGCAACTGTGGAGACCAAGTCATTGGGTGTATTTGAAGCAGAGGTTGATAAACCCTTGATTGGTCAGGGTATGATGGGACATGGGGAGAAAGCAGGAGACTAGGGCTGAGGAGAAAATGGATCAGCCATGACAAATGTCAGAACACTCAATGGGCCAAATGGACTAATTCTGCTCCTACATCTGACGGTCTCAAAACAAAACAAAACAAAAAAAAAACTGGAATATATTCCAGAGAGACTTCAGCAGCTTTGTTGTAAGGTAGAAAATAATCTACAGCAAAATCTGACCATGAACATTCTTTGGAATATATCCTTTGCAAGAGGAGAAATAATCTCTTTACTCAGTGAACTGCACTATGGGTAATTGACCACATCAAATTCACCACAACAGGGAATTGGGGAATCAGTGTTCAGGGTCATCAAGAGACAAAGCCTTTGACAGGGGCGGGATTCACGTTGCGATATTTCGCAGTGTTAGCCTGAATTATCTGCTCCCAATCTTGTCCTTGGCTTCTAAGCAATGCCATTCTAGACTCAGTGTTCAGATTGGCTCTGCGGCCTGAAGTTAATGATTGACAGAGGTCTAGATTGAACTGAACTGAGCTGAACAGAACATGGCTGGACTGGTTTGATGCTTTGTGGTTTGTTGTTTTGTATTCCGTAGTTTTCACTTCTTTTCACTGCATATACAACCCTGAGATTCATTTTCCTGCGGGCACACCCAGCAAATCTATAGAAGAGTAACTGTAACAGGATTAATCAAAGATTGATCAGAGTGCAGAAGACAACAAACTATACAAATACAAATATAAATAAATAATGAGAAAATGAGATGATGAGATAAAGAGTTCTTAAAGTGAGATCATTGGTTGTGGGAACATTTCAAAGATGGGCAAGTGAGTGTAGTTATCCCCCTTTTGTCAAGTGCCTGATGGTTGGGGGGTAGTAACTGTTATTGAACCTTGTGGTGTGAGTCCCGAGGCTCTGGTACATTCTACCTGATGCAGCAGTGAGAAGAGAACGTGGCCTGGGTGGTGGGGGTCACCAGTGATGGATGCTACTTTCCTACAATGGCATTTCATGAATGAGATGGTGGAGAAAAGCTTCCCCAGACCTGGATAGAGAGGAAGTGACAGGAAAATGGAGACTCACCATTGGGTCAATCTTGTAGTGACAGGCAGCGAATGGGCCAAGATGATCTAACAACATCCCACAGTAGGAGGGTCCTTCGTAGGTGTCACGTTCAGCCTCAGTGCATTCTGGGGTCACCTCGGTATCTGTCAAGGTACAACTGAGAAAAAGAGGGTGAGGGATGAGGGTGAAGCAGAGAGAAAAGTTAATTGATGTTTATTTCATATTATGGAAAACCAACCAATTCTGCTTTGTTGGCAGCCTCTTGTCGGAGTTTTTTTTCCCCTGAACACTTTACATCCTGACAAGCTAATGAAAGGAGAGGGCCAGATCAATGTGGTCAGGTCAAGTGAGAATGAATTTCATGTAAACAGATAAAGAAACATATTTTGGCTTCACCCCCAAAACCTTGGCCCACCACACCATCACAATACATCACCTACACACCCTCATAAAGCAGCAGGGTCGCCTGATACTGAATAATCAGTAACGAGATCAAGAAAGAGGAGGGAGAATGATGCCATTTCACTGCATATTTACAACCTAACCCTAATGCATGATCATATTTATAAATGACACAGTTGGTTTATGTCGTCTTCACTTAGAAAAGCCTTTTGTTCTAATTTGGAACGTGGACTTGACCTGTCAGGTACACCCGCTCCTCGTCTTTCTGAAATGTTTTGCTCAATCACAGATGAACTTTAAACTGAGTAATGGTTTTTAGTTTTCTTAATTCTCTGGGGTCTCAAGTGAGAAGCTACAGATTCCTCCCTGGATGGCTTTCCTAAAGTGTACGAACAAGGTAAAGAGCATTGGGCCAAGTGATGGCCAGCATGTCTGTTTTTGCATTCAGTGTGATATTTTTTGTTGGCACTAGAAAGCAAAATAACTAATCCTTTCTGGGAAAATACAATATTCTTCGATTTGAGTTTAGGTCTCCCTCATTCACAGAACTAACTCCTTTCACTTTAGAAAACTTGCTGATCCTACTGTCTCTGTGGATCACTAAATCTGATCTGCCGCACAGTAACAAAACACAGAGGTACTGTTAAAAAGGCTACATCATTTGATCACCATCAGGTCTGAAGAAATAAAACTGGACAACAAACTTTTTTAAAACTATTGCTTCCTCGTTTATTTTTGTTCATGATAGACCACTTGAAGCTGAACACAGACTTCATGTATCATGTACCTCCAAAAGGAGTACAAACTTGCTGATGGATTTGGAGGCTTCCTTGCCTCGAATGACTCAGAGAGCAATGTTGGCTCAGGTCAGGGATTTATGCTTTGGCTCTTGGTAGGTTCACCCATGCCAAACAGGTCAAGGGTCGATAGAGGCCAAACTAAGAGTGGTCCACCAGTCCTCCAGGATTAGGGCTTCAGTTCAAGGCTAATAAACTGACCGCTAAAATAAAATAGTTACAAAACACCAATGAAGAATCATTCTGCAACTTAGTGCGACGGTATTCCTGAGTGTTCACCCAAGTCTTGCATGACTGAAAACCGAGAGGAAGCTACTGACACAATGAAGGAAGTGCCAAGATTTGAAAGGAGGAAATCTAAATGGGAATGCAGAAAATGAATCTTTAGTGATACATTGCACTTGAAGCATGTTGTCAACTAGCTGCATGTAGTTTGATGCTCTGTAGTTGCCAGGAAAATCACTGAATGTCTTATAGAACATAGAACATGCAATTTTCTCAGGTCCCAACAGAAGTTATTTGAATTGCCTGTCATTGATGACCTGTTTGATTTGTGGACCAACACAAAAGCCTTCCTTAATCTTGGCATCAGTTACTCTGACTTGAATTATGAATTGAGATTACAAATATAGGTGATCTCAAAAGAATGGTGGGTGATAAGTGAAATTTCATGGTGATTCACATGATCAGCAGCTTAAATTCCAAAAGGTTCACCCAAAACTATTCAGGAAACAAAATCTTTGTTGTCCAGTGTAATTTATCAACGTGTGATTTGTTTTGATTGTCTATGGGACTGTGTACAGCTACAAAAAGGAGGTAAATTGTTGATTGTCTGAAGAGGGAGTTTGAAACATCAAGACAGCGTGCACAGCTGTTGGATGCCTCTGCACTCGAGTGATCTCTCTCTGGATGGTGAGAGAGTCTGAAGATTCTTGAACCAGGGGAACTTGAATAAGCGATGATGCAGATTGTAACATTGAAAACTCGAGGTGTTGGCCTCCCCTCCTGCTGTATCATTCTCTCCCTCATTATTGAGAGAGAGGGTCTATTTGAGACGTCCAGATGCACAGTAGTTTTTGATGGACTTTAGATCATGGTCTCTGGGTGCTTGCAATTATTTACTTGGTAGGTGGTGGGGCCTGATGCTTTTGCTGGAATGCGAGGGGAGGGGGATGTGGGGATGTTTCATGCATTTGTTGCTGCTTGTGTTTGGTAAGAGGGGAGGGAAGATTTGGGGCGCTAATATTTTTCTGACTCTCATTCTTTGTGCTTTTTTCTATCTGTTTTGTGGATGTCTGTGGAGAGTAAGAATTTCAGGTTGTATACTGTATAATTTCTTTGATTTTAAATTGAACCATTGAATTCCTCCACCTCTTTCCGCAATTCTCTGGGAAAGGATCAATGATTTGGGGAAGAAGTCCTCTGTCTCTTTATTTCCCACTTACTTCTGGTCCACGTTCCAACTGTTGCCGAAGTCGTTGACTCCCTTCACCACCTGTCCCTCGGGAGTTCTGAAATCATCGCTGGGGATCCCATTGTAATCACCGCACAGGCCGCACAACTGGCCGGAGTAGCTGGATGGGGGACAGGGAGTGAGATGAGAACAGTAGTATGCAGGGGTTGCACAAGGGATGATTCTGGGCATTAGAATGTAATGGGATGGGGAAGCCCTGAGTCTGAGCTGGGAATGGTGGGAGAGCTGTTGGTCATGGGACTGGGTAGTGACACAACAGGGAGCCCCCATGGGTGCAGAATGTCAGGCTTTGAACAGGTTCCCTGGTGTTTCTTTGGGAAAATGGTGCCGGATGTGGTGGGCAGATGGAGGCTAGTTCCAAAGGGGATATGGAGTGATGTGCAGTTAAAATACCTTGTGATAAAAAGGAATTATGAGGAGGGAAAAGGAGGAAGGAGGAGGATCGCAGAGGAAATTGTGTGCCATGTGACCATCTATCAGAGGTAAATGTTCTGACACAGAGAGTGGTGACTGCATGGAATGTGCTGCCAGGGGTGGTGGTAGAGACAGATACATCGAGGACATTTAAGAGACTCTTAGATAGGCACATAGATGATAGACAAATGGTTATGTAGGAGGGAGGCGTTAGATTGATCTTGGAGTACAGTATAAGATCGTCCTAATATCATGCCCTGAAGGACCGGTACGGTGCTCCAGTGTTCTAAGTTTGATGTAATTGTGAGCACTGCTCGGAGGTGCTGAGGAAACGTACTGAGCATCGGAGTGGCAGGAGTAGTGAACAGCCGGTTGGACGAGGAGTTGGCTGTGAACAGGGATAAGGAACGTACAGAAGCATTGAGTACTGGATGGAAACTGGTGAATGTGGTGTAAACACTCCGATTTTGGTATTCAATGAACAGAGAAAGGCACAGGAGAGGTGACAGTGAGATGGAGGATACAATACAATCCTACCCAGTCTATACTGGTGAGATGTGGGCTCTGCAATATGGCAGAAGGAGAGGGCTAGACTTACTCGCTGGTAATTTTCACGTCGACGTGGTGCCTGCCATCATAGCGAACTGTCAGACCAAAATCTGTCTGCAGCACAACGTATCTGCCAGAAGGCTTGATGGTGACTCCATGGATCGGGTGGATGGGAATGGTCACAGGCTCTCCATTCACCTGGAAGGCAACAGACAGAGAAAGCCACAGAGTCATTCAGTTCCAGGCCGGGGATAGACTACAGTTTTTCCATAGGAAATGAGAAGAAACTGAAGGCTGTGAGACAGATCAGAGTGTGTCTCAGGATCCCGGTGGGTGATCCCAGCTGTAGCCCCAATTCTAACTTCAATGCAATTGCAAGACCCTGTTGGGCATTGATAATTTAAGGTGCCACAAGCCTGTTTCCCTTGTTTGACAGAGAGACTGGCGGTCTGGGAGCTGCATAGCCTTGGCTGTACTGAGGACTAGGCCTCAAGCAGTGAGTCCAAGGGTCCTAGACAGTATGTGTTTTTTTTGTGTGACTATGTTTTTGTTCGCTATTTTGAAGGTGCTGCGTATGTTTTACACCCTGGCCCCAGAGGAACACTGTTTTGTTTTGCTGTAACCACGAATGGTTGAATGATAATAAAATTTGATTTGATTACTTCTGCTGTGTAATATTCAGTGAAATATTAGAATTGCCCTCCCACCATCATGTTTAGCAATCAGTAAATGAGAATAGTTAAATGAGTGAAAACTAGATTTTGTTCTAAGCGTGGGTTGTTGGACAACAAACAGATTTTTGCAGCAACCAGTATTCTGTTGTGTTGGTGTGCCCTTTCTTGAAAAGTACACACATATATATACTGGGTGATTGGGGTTTTTGATGATGAATGCCACTTTCCTGCCACAGTGTTTTATTTAGATATGCTCAGCAGTTGGGAGGGCTTTACTGTGGTGGTGCGGGCCATATCCACTACTTTCCCCCCTTTTTCCTTTCTAGTCCTGATGAAAGTTCTCAGTCCGAAATGTCAACTGTTTATCCCTCTCCATAGATTCTGCCTGACATGCTGAGTTTCTCCAGTGCTTTGTGTGTGTTAGCAGTGAGACTGTTCAAGTCCACACACTGGAGTTTATTAAAATGAAGACTGACCTTACTGACATAGTACATACTGGAAGAACCATCTCTTGATGGATAATCTTGAAACAGGAGTTTCATATTGGATTATACCCTGGTGCAGGTATATCACCTTCAAGCGGACCAAAGTCTTGTCATAAGGTTTAGAGACTTGTGTGCCTCAATGACCTGGAGAGCTATGTTGCTTAGAGTCAGGGCTTTATGCCGTGGTCTTGGTAGGGTCACCCATGCCAAATAGGTCAAAGGGTAGAGGCCAGTCCAAGAGTGGTTCACTGGTCCACCAAATCTTGGGGTTCAGCTCAGGGCCAACAATGCTGACTGGTCAAACAAAATTGTTACGGAAACAGCAATGAAGAATACTTCTACATCCTGAGACTCCACCGCCTCCCCCCCCCCCCCCCCCCCCCCCCCGAGTTACATGACTTGTTGGCTTAAGTGTCACCAGCAACCAATGGATGAATAATACTGGGACATATTCTAAGAGGCAGTAAGACACATCACCAGCAATGTAACTTGTGGTCATTGGGTGTTTCGGTCCTTTCACTCCCCCAGGCGGGGATTATCATGCCTTGGCTTATGACCCAGCAGCACTGGTCTATGGGTCACACTTCTTATTCATGGACATCCATAAGCTCGCTCAGCAGCCTCTGGGACCCTCCGTCAAGCCAAGGGGAGAGTAGGTTCTGTACAGCAAATTGCCAGAAAAACCTCTACACCCCTCTTCTATGGGCTCACATTGTCCTCTCCATCCCTGTGTCTGGTACTGTTTGACCAGCTCCTGGTACTTGGCTTGCAGTTTCAGCCTCTCTCACCTGGACGGCCCGGTTCCTGAGTATTAACACGGTGATGCCGTAGACGCTGACATAAACTGCTTTAACATATGACACTGTCTTCACTCCGTTGCGATGCTCGTTGGCCGTGTACACGGTGAACGGGGTCAGACTGGAGTTGCAGGGCTTGGCCAACACATAAGTACAGTTGCCCTGGAAGTTGAACTTCCTCTTGTCAAAAGAGGTGTAGTGGGGGTCTCCGGCTGCGGTGCAGATGGATGAACCTAAAGGACAGACAGTGAGAGAGACAAGTGAGTAAAGTCCACACTCCTAGAGGCAGATGAATTGCCACAGCAGACTGCAACTGTGTATCTGGTGCCGGGGTAGTGAAGTTGTTAGCGCGGAACTATTACAGCTCCTTGTGTCGGTGTTCAGAGTTCAATCCCCACTTCCTCTGTAAGTCATTTGTACGTCCTTCCCTGTGTGAGTTTCCTCTGGGTGCTTCGGTTTTCCCCAATAGTCTGAAAATGTACCGGATGGTACATCAATTGGTCATTGTGAACTCTCCCGTGATAAGGCTAGGGGTTAAATTGTGCATTACTTGATGGCATGACTCCAAGGGCTGGAAAGGCCTATTACTCTCTGTATCCATTGTGCAACAGAATGGAAGCAAAGATTAAACCCATTCGCTCAGCAAAACCCCTGACCATTTACCTTTAGGATAACAGCCCTGGACACCACCCTTGTTGTCACAGTACTCGTCGGGGCCACAGCTGGTGTCCGTGCACTGGACGTTGTTGCTGGACAGGCACTTACACACCTGGTTACAGGCCTCAGACCAGATCACCTCCCCAGGCTGGAAACACAAAGAGATGCACATTAGAGTGTGGAGAAGGAAGGCCCGTCTGAGAGACAAGGGAGCCTGGATTTCTATAGCACACGTTTAAAGTCTCTCTCAGATCTGCACGGGAGAGTGAGGCAAAATTGTGCGAACATTCAAAACAGTGACTTCAACACAGTAATTTCAGAGCCTGACACAAGAACACCGATATTACCTGGTAATAGGTTCCATTGTACATACAGCCGCACTGACTTCTCGGGACACACTTGTCTCCGCTCTGAACAAAGCCTTTGTCGCACTGACAGCCCTCGGCACACGGCTGGTCACAGAGCTGAGGACGAGGCTCGAGGCAGGTGGCTGGACAGGCTGAGGCACAGGGCTGGTAGTGACTGTTCGGCGGGCACCGGAGAGCTACGGAGGGAGAAAGAAAGAAAAGGATGTCACAGCAGGAAGGGACACTTGGCTCTAAAGCGGAAACAATCTGCAGTGGTCAGGAACTTGTTTTCTGAGCTACGTACGGCAGAAGGTTTCATTTCTCCAGGTCCCAATAGTGACGTTGCGTTGCTGACACTGAGTGACGTAAGATTCCAGGGCCTCGCACAGCTGCTGCTTGTTGCCGTTCAGTGCGCACATGTCGTACACACAGTCCTGGAAGAAGGCCTGGGAGAGGGAAGAGTGGATCACAGATTATGATGTGACCTGCATTGTCATGTTAAGAAAAAGAAATAAAAATATAAAATCAGAAACAGAAGCAGGAGCTGAAGTCAGATGTATCAATGTTACAGTGGAGTATAGAGAATTACAGAAACACAAGAGAGAAGCTGTCCTAAATTTATTAGAAGGGAACACAAGCAGGGACGAAGGCAGAGCAGCAATGGCTGGAATTTCTGTGAGTAATTCGGACAGCACAGGATAGATAACTTCCGAGGAAGTGTTATTCTAAAAGCAGAATGATGTATCCATGGCTGACATGAGAAGTCAAAGCCAACATAAAATACTAAAAGAGGGCATATAATAGAGCAAAAATTAGTGGGAAGTTAGAGGATTGGGAAGCTTTAAAACACCAACTAAAGGCAACTAAAAAAGTCATAAAGAAGCAGAAGGTGGAATCTGAATATAAGCAAGGAAAGAATTATCAAGGAGGATAGCAAAGGTCTCTGAAAGGTATTTCACTGCTTTAAAAGGGATGGGGGGGTAAGGGGAGGAGGGGTGGCATTACTGGTCAGGGATACTATTACAGCTACAGAAAGGGTGGGTAATGTAGCAGGATCCTCTTTTGAGTCAGTACGGGTGGAAGTCAGGAACAGGAAGGGAGCAGTTACTCTACTGGTGGTATTCTATAGCCCCCCCTGGTAGCAGTAGAGATACTGAGGAGCAGATTGGGAGGCAGATTTTGGAAAGGTGCAAAAATAACAGGGTTGTTATCATGGGTGACTTTAACTTCCCTAATATTGATTGGCACCTGATTAGTTCCAATGGTTTAGACAGGACAGAGTTCGTTAAGTGTGTCCAGGATGGATTCCTGTCACAGTATGTTGACAAGCCGACTAAGGGGAATGCCATTCTAGATCTAGTATTAGGTAACGAACCGGGTCAGGTCACAGATCTCTCAGTGGGTGAGCATCTGGGGGACAGTGACCACCGCTCCCTGGCCTTTAGCATTATCATGGAAAAAGATAGAATCAGAGAGGACAGGAAATCTTTCAATTGGGGAAGGGCAAATTATGAGGCTATAAGGCTAGAACTTACGGGTATGAATTGGGATGATGTTTTTGCAGGGAACTGTACTATGGACATGTGGTCGATGTTTAAGGATCTCTTGCAGGATGTTAGGGATAAATTTGTCCCGGTGAGGAAGATAAAGAATGGCAGGGTGAAGGAACCATGGGTGACAAGTGAGGTGGAAAATCTAGTCAGGTGGAAGAAGGCAGCATACACGAGGTTTAGGAAGCTAGGATCAAATGGGTCTATTGAGGAATATAGGGTAGCAAGAAAGAAGTTTAAGGGGCTAAGGAGAGCAAGAAGGGGGCATGAGAAGGCATTCTCGAGTAGAGTGAAGGAAAACCCCAAGGCATTCTTCAATTATGTGAGGAGCAAAAAGATGACAGGAGTGAAGGTAGGACCGATTAGAGGTAAAGGTGGGAAGATGTGCCTGGAGGCTGTGGAAGTGAGCGAGGTCCTCAATGAATACTTCTCTTCACTATTCATCAATAAGAGGGAACTTGATGACGGCGAGGACAATATGAGTGAGGTTGATGTTCTGGAGCATGTTGATATTAAGGGAGAGGAGGTGTTGGGAGTTGTCCCTAGGGCCTGACGGAATATTCCCCAGGCTGCTCCACGGGGCGAGGGAAGAGATTGCTGAGCCTCTGGCTAGGATCTTTATGTCCTTGTTGTCCACGGGAATGGTACCGGAGGATTGGAGGGAGGCGAATGTTGTCCCCTTGCTCAAAAAAAGTAGTAGGGATAGTCCGGGTAATTATAGACCAGTGAACCTTATGCCTGTGGTGGGAAAGCTATTGAAAAAGATTCAAAGAGATAGGATCTATGGGCATTTAGAGTATCAAGGTCTGATCAGGGATAGTCAGCATGGCTTTGTGAAGGACAGATAGTGTCTAACAAGCCTGATAGTGTTCTTTGAGGAGGTGACCAGGCATATAGATGAGGGTAGTGCAGTGGATGTGATCTACATGGATTTTCGTAAGGCATTTGACAAGGTTCCACACGGTAGGCTTATTCAGAAAGTCAGAAGGTATGGGATCCAGGGGAGTTTGGCCAGGTGGATTCAGAATTGGCTTGCCTGCAGAAGGCAGAGGATCGTGGTGGAGGGAGTACATTCAGATTGGAGGGTTATGACTAGTGGTGTTCCACAAGGATTGGTTCTGGGATCTCCACTTTTCATGATTTTTATTAACGACCTGGATATGGGGGTAGAAGGGTGGGTTGGCAAGTTTGTAGATGACACAAAGGTTGGTGGTGTTGTGAATAGTGTAGAGGATTGTCGAAGATTGCAGAGAGACATTGATAGGATGCAAAAGTGGGCTGAGAAGTGGCAGATGGAGAACCTGGAGAACCTGGAGAAGTGTGAGGTGGTACACTTTGGAAGGACAAACTCCAAGGCAGAGTACAAAGTAAATGGCAGGATACTTGGTAGTGTGGAGGAGCAGAGGGATCTGGGGGTACATGTCCACAGATCCCTGAAAGTTGCCTCACAGGTAGCTAGGGTAGTTAAAGAAGCTTATGAGGTGTTAGCTTTCATAAGTCGAGGGATAGAGTTTAACAGTTGTGATGTAATGATACAGCTCTATAAAGCTCTGGTTAGGCCACACTTGTATTGCGTCCAGTTGCCTGGTCGCCTCACTATGGGAAGGATATGGAAGCATTGGAAAGGGTACAGAGGAGATTTACCAGGATGCTGCCTGGTTTAGAGAGTATGATCAGAGATTAAGGGAGCTAGGGCTTTACTCTTTGGAGAGAAGGAGGATGAGAGGAGACATGATAGAGGTATACAAGATATTAAGAGGAATAGATAGAGTGGACAGCCAGCACTTCTTCCCTGGGGCATCACTGCTCAATACAAGAGGACATGGCATTAAGGGGGGGGGGGGGAGTTCAAGGGGGATATTAGAGGAAGGTTTTTTACTCAGAGTGTGGTTGGTGCGTGGAATGCACAGCCTGAGTCAGTGGTGGAGGCAGATACATTAGTGAAATTTAAGAGACTACTAGACAGGTATATGGAGGAATTTAAGGTGGGGGGGGGGTTATATGGAAGGCAGGGTTTAAGGGTTGGCACAACACTGTGGGCCAAAGGGCCGGTACTGTGCTCTACTATTCTATGTTCTATATATTCTTTTATCTGTCTTCACTGTGGAATATACTAGCAGTAAGCCGCAAGGGGGCAGAAGTGTGTCAAGTGCCATTATTAAAGATTGGAAAACTGAAAGGACTGAATGTAGTTAAGTCACCTTGACCAGATAGACTTCATCTCAATGTTCTGAGGGAGGTGGCTGAAGAGATTGTGGAGGCTTTAGTAATGATCCTTCAAGAATCAATGGTTTTGGAGGAATGGAATTCCACTCTTCAAGAAGAGGGAGAGAGAGAAGAAATTACAGGCCAGTTAATCTGACCTCAGTGGTTGAGAAGATGTTGGAGCCAATTGTGAAGGATGGAGTTTCGGGCTACTTGGAGGCACATGATAACATAGGTTGTAGGCAGCATGGCTTCTTTTCAGGGAAATTTTGCCTGACAAATCTTTTGGAATTATTTGAAGTAACTACAAGCACGATAGAAAAAGGAGAATCAGTCAATATGGGTAGTTGGCCTTCCAGAAGACCTTTGACAAGGTGCCACAGGAGGCAGCTTATCAAGTTAAGAGCCCATGGAATTACAGGAAAGATACCAGCATGGATAAAGCAGTGGTTGATTGGAGGGAGGCAAATAATGGGAATAAAGGGAGCCTTTTCTGCTTGGCTGCCAGTGACTAGTGGAATTCCACTGGAGTCTGCGTTGGGAATGCTCCATTTAACATTATATATCAATGATTTGGAGAAAGGAATTGATGGCTTTGTGGCCAAGTGTGCAGATGATACGAAGAAAGGTGGAGGGGCAGTTAGATTTGAGGAAGCAGAGAGGCTAGAGAAGGATGTAAACAAATTAAGAGAATGGGCAAAGAAGCAGCAAATGGAATAAAGAGTTGGGAAGTGTATGGTCATGCACATTGATAGAAAAATAAAAATGTAGACTATTTTCTAAATGGCGACATAATTCAGTGATCTGAAGTTCAAAGGGACTTGGGAGTCCTCTTGCAGGATTCTGTAGATGTTAAAATTGCAGGTTGAGTTGGTGGTGAGGAAGGCAAATGCAATGTTAGCATTTATTTTGAGAGGACTAGAATATAAAAGCAAGGATGTAATGATGAGATATTATAAAGCTCTGGGGAGGGGCCTCACATGGAATACTGTGAGCAGTTTTGGCCCCTTATCTCAGAAAGGATATGCTGACAATGGAGAGGGTTCTAAGGAAAATGATTCTGGTATTGAAAGACTTATTATATGAGGTGTGTTTGATGGCTCTGGGCCTGTACTCACTGGAATTCAGAAGAGTGAGTGATGATTTCAATGAATATTGAATATTCAATGGCATTACAGTGGAAATGGTGAGGATGCTGTCTATGGAAGGGCGAGTCTAAGACTGGAGGACACAATCTCAGAATAGAGGAATGTCCATCTAGAATGGAGATGAGGAGTAATTTCTTTAACCAGAGAGTGGTGGAACTGTGTTGCCATAGGCAGCTGTGGAGGCCAAGTCGTTGGGTGTATTTAAAGCAGAGGCTGATAAGCTCTTGATTAGACAGGGTATGATGGGACATGGGGAGAAAGCAGGAGATTGGGGCTGAGGAGAAAATAGATCAGTCATGACAAATGTTGGAGCACTCAATGGTCCTAATTCTGCTCCTATATCTTACGGTCATAAAACAAAAAAAAAAGGAATATATTCTAGAGAGACATCAGCAGCTTTGTTTTGAGTTAGAAAATAATCTACAGCAAAATCTGACCATGAGCATTCTTTGTGCAATATATCCTTTGCAAGAGGAGAAATAAACTCTTTACTCAGTGAACTGCACTATGGGTAATTGACTACTTCAAATTCACCACAACAGGGAATTGGGGAATCAGTGTTCAGGGTCATCAACAGACAAAGCCTTTGACAGGGGTGGGATTCACGTTGCGATATTTCGCAGAGTCAGCCTGAATTATCTGCTCCCAACCTTGTCCTCGGCTTCTAAGCAATGGCATTCTAGACTCAGTGTTCGGATTGGCTCTGTGGCCTGAAGTTAATGACTGACAGAGGTCTAGATTGAGCTGAAATGAGCTGAACAGAACATGGCTGGACTGGTTTGATACTTTGTGGTTTGTTGTTTTGTATTCTGTATTTTTCACTTCTTTTCACTGCATATACAACCCTGAGATTCATTTTCCTGTGGGCACACCCAGCAAATCTATAGAAGAGTAACTGTAACAAGATCAATGAAAGATCAACCACAGTGCAGAAGACAACAAACTATGCAAACGCAAATATAAATAAATAGCAATAAGTAATAAGAACATGAGATAATGAGATAAAGAGTCCCTAAAGTGAGATGATTGGTTGTAGGAACATTTCAATGATGGGCAAGTGAGTGTAGTTATCCCATTTTTATTCAAGTTTCTGATGGTTGGAGGGTAGTAACTGTTATTGAATCTGTTGGTGTGAGTCCCGAGGCTCTGGTACATTCTACCTGATGCAGCAGTGAAAAGAGAACGTGACCTGGATGGTGTCAGTCACCAGTGATAGATACTGCATTCCTACAACAGCATTTCATGAATGAGATGGAAGAGGAGGAAAAGGGTTGAGAGGAAGTGACAGGAAAATGGAGACTCACCATTGGGTCAATCTTGTAGTGACAGGCAGCGAATGGGCCAAGATGATCTAACAACATCCCACAGTAGGAGGGTCCTTCGTAGGTGTCACGTTCAGCCTCAGTGCATTCTGGGGTCACCTCGGTATCTGTCAAGGTACAGCTGAGAAAAAGAGGGTGGGGGATGAGGGTGAAGCGGAGAGAAAAGTTAATTATCATTTATGTCATATTATGGAAAAATAACAAATTCTACTTTGTTGGCAGCCTCCGTCAGGGTTTTTTCCCTGAACACTTTACATCCTTACAGGCTAATGAAAGGGGAGGGCCAGATCAATGTGGTCAGGTCAAGTGAGAATGAATTTTATGTAAACAGATAAAGAAATACAAGACGGATAATTATTGCACTACCCACATAATTACACCCTAAACTATGCTTGGCCTTCACACTCACACACACCCTTGTGCATACTCCCGAACAAACCTTTGGCCACAGACCCCACAAACCCTTGGCTACACACCCAACAAACCCTTGACTATATACCCCATGTACTTTGGCTACAACCCCACAACCCTGGTCACCACACCATCACAAACCGTCACCTCCACACCCCCAAAAACCCTTGACTACACACCACAACAAACTCTTGGCTACAATCCCTGATAAAAACGTTCGGGTCACATGACACTGAATCTCCAGTAATGAGATCAAGAAAGAAGAGGGAGAATTATCCCATTTTTCCACATATTTATAACCTCACCTTCATCCACGATCATATATATAAATGAATCAGTTGGTTTAGGTCTGTTTCATTCACAAAAGCCCTTCGTTCTAATTTGGAATGTGGACTTGACCTGTCACGCACACCCACCCCTCATGTTTCTGAAATGTTTTGCTTGATCACAGATGAACTTACAATTTTCCTGAGCCTCTGGAGTCTCAAGTGAGAAGTTACAGATTCCTTCCTGGATGGCTTTCCTAAATTCTACGAACAAGGTAAAGAGCTTTGGGCCAAGTGACGGCCAGCATGTCTGCTTTTGCATTCAGTGAGATATTATTTGTTGGCACTTGAACGAAAAAATAACTAATCCTTTCTGTAAAAATGCAATATTCTTTGATCTGAGTTTAGGTTTCCCTCACTCACAGAACTATCTCTTTTCACTTTAGAAAACTTGCTGAGCCCATTATCTTGGTGGATCACTAAATCTGATCTGCTGCACAGTAACAAAACACAAAGAGGCACTGTTAAAAAGGCTACCTTATTTAATCACTAGATCGTAACTTCGAAAACACGAGTGTTTGGGAAGCGGGGAGGGAGAATTTGTGGGCTCTAATATTTTTCTATCACTCATTCTTTGTGCTTTTTTCTGTTTTATGGATGTCTGTGGAGAGTAAGAATCTCAGGTTGTATAGTGTATACATCCTCCGATATTAAATTGAACTATTAAACCATTGAATTCCTCCACTCCTTCCTGTGATTCTCTGGGGAAGGATCAATGATTTGGGGAAGAAGTCCTCTGTCTCTCTATTTCCCACTTACTTCTGGTCCACGTTCCAACTGTTGCCGAAGTCGTTGGCTCCCTTCACCACCTGTCCCTCGGGAGTTCTGAAATCATCGCCGGGGATCCCGTTGTAGTCACCGCACAGGCCGCACAACTGGCCGGAGTAGCTGGATGGGGGACAGGGAGTGAGATGAGAACAGTAGTATGCAGGGGTTGCACAAGGGATGATTCTGGGCATTAGAATGTAGTGGGATGGGGAAGCCCCGAGTCTGAGCTGGGAATGGTGGGAGAGGTGACGAGAGTGGGTATTAGCACGATAGGGAGCCCCAGTGGGTGCAGAATGTGAGGCTTTGAACAGGTTTCCTGGTGTTTCTTTGTTTCATGGTTCTCTGTGGGGAAGATAAATGTCAGGGTTGTATATTGTATGTACTTTGGATCCTTTGAATTGCCTATGATCTGAAATCATCTTCTGTATTGGGAGATGGCAGGGACAGAGAGAACACAGAGCTGTGAGAGCGGTGTTGGGTGTGACACAATTAGAATGAAAATGGCAGCGGTCGGCACTGGGAGAAATCAGCAGGTAGTTACAGACAAGGACACACACAGTTCTGAATCATGGTGGGAAAATGGTGCTGGGTGTGGTTGGCAGATGGAGGCCAGTTCCCAACGGGGATGTGGGTGATGCGTGATCAGATGCCTTCTGATAAAAAGGAATGGTGAGGCATGGAGAAGAGAAAGGAGGAGAATTGCAGAGGAAATCGTGTGCCATGTGACCGTCAGAGGTAAATCTTTTGACACAGAGAGTGGTGGGTGCATGGAATGTGCTGCCGGGGTGGTGGTAGAGACAGATACATCGAGGACATTTAAGAGACTCTTAGATAGGCACATAGATGATAGACAAATGGTTATGTAGGAGGGAGGCGTTAGATTGATCTTGGAGTACAGTATAAGATCGTCCTAATATCATGCCCTGAAGGACCGGTACGGTGCTCCAGTGTTCTAAGTTTGATGTAATTGTGAGCACTGCTCGGAGGTGCTGAGGAAACGTACTGAGCATCGGAGTGGCAGGAGTAGTGAACAGCCGGTTGGACGAGGAGTTGGCTGTGAACAGGGATAAGGAACGTACAGAAGCATTGAGTACTGGATGGAAACTGGTGAATGTGGTGTAAACACTCCGATTTTGGTATTCAATGAACAGAGAAAGGCACAGGAGAGGTGACAGTGAGATGGAGGATACAATACAATCCTACCCAGTCTATACTGGTGAGATGTGGGCTCTGCAATATGGCAGAAGGAGAGGGCTAGACTTACTCGCTGGTAATTTTCACGTCGACGTGGTGCCTGCCATCATAGCGAACTGTCAGACCAAAATCTGTCTGCAGCACAACGTATCTGCCAGAAGGCTTGATGGTGACTCCATGGATCGGGTGGATGGGAATGGTCACAGGCTCTCCATTCACCTGGAAGACAACAGACAGAGAAAGCCACAGAGCCATTCAGTTCCAGGCCGGGGATAGACTACAGTTTTTCCATAGGAAATGAGAAGAAACTGAAGGCTGTGAGACAGATCAGAGTGTGTCTCAGGATCCCGGTGGGTGAAATCCCAGCCATAACCCCAATTCTAACTCCAATGCAATTGCAAGACCCTGTTGGACATGGATAATTTAAGATGCCGCAGCCCGTTTCCCTTGTTTGACAGAGAGACTGGCGGTTTGGGAGCTGCATAGCCTCGGCTGTAGCGAGGTTTAGGCCTCAGTCTGTGAGCTTGCCTGCTGCCACTGTCCAGCTGAGGAGACACTGGAGGTGGTGTAGGTGTAGCATGCTGCCTGTGTTCAATTGGGGCTGGCCTCTCCCATTGGTGCTGCCCTCCAGTGTTCGATTTGTGGAATCACAGGCTGTGTGGCAGGGAACTGTACCGTCAATATATGGGACTTGTCGCTGAAGGGTCATGGGACTGTATGTGGTTTTTTTTGTGTGACTATGGTTGTTTTTGTTCGCTATTTTGAATGTGCTGCGTATGTTTTGCACCCTGGCCCCACTGTTTTGTTTTGCTGTAACCACGAATGGTTAGACACGTTCAGCAGCCTCTGAGATGGTCCTGATGGCTCTTTTCTTTGCAGCCCTCTGTCAAGCCAAGGAGAGAGTAGGTTCTGCACAGCAAACAGTCAGCAAAACCTCTGCAACCCACTTCTATAGGCTCTCATTGTCCCCTCCATCCCTGTGTCTGGTACTGTTCCATCAGCTCCTGGTATTTCGTTTGCAATTTCAGCATCTCTCACCTGGACGGCCCGGTTCCTGAGTATTGACACGGTGATGCCGTAGATGCTGATATAAACCGCTTTGACATATGACACTGTCTTCACTCCGTTGCGATGCTCG
The DNA here is from genome assembly GCF_030144855.1 of Hypanus sabinus. Taxonomy (NCBI): domain Eukaryota; kingdom Metazoa; phylum Chordata; class Chondrichthyes; order Myliobatiformes; family Dasyatidae; genus Hypanus; species Hypanus sabinus. The sequence goes on along the minus strand of NC_082712.1, from coordinate 84,179,508 downwards.
TTGGCCGTGTACACGGTGAACGGGGTCAGACTGGAGTTGCAGGGCTTGGCCAACACGTATGTGCAGTTGCCCTGGAAGTTGAACTTCCTCTTGTCAAAGGAGGTGTAGTGGGGGTCTCCGGCTGCGGTGCAGGTGGATGAACCTAAAGGACAGACAGTGAGAGAGACGAGTAAGTAAAGTTCACATTTCTAGTGGCAGAAGAATTGCCACAGCAGACTGCAACTGTGTGGGTGTGGGTTATCTGGTGCCGGGGTAGTGAAGTTGCTAGCGCGGAGCTATTACAGCTCCTTGTGTCGGTGTTCAGAGTTCAATCCCCACTTCCTCTGTAAGTCATTTGTACGTCCTTCCCTGCGTGGGTTTCCTCCGGGTGCTCCGGTTTTCCCCAGTAGTCCGAAAATGTACCGGATGGTACATTAATTGGTCATTGTGAACTCTCCCGTGATAAGGCTAGGGGTTAAATTGTGCATTACTTGATGGCGTGACTCCAAGGGTTGGAAAGGCCTATTACTCTCTGTATCCATTGTGCAACAGAATGGAAGCAAAGATTAAACCCATTCGCTCAGCAAAACCCCTGACCATTTACCTTTAGGATAACAGCCCTGGACACCACCCTTATTGTCACAGTACTCGTCGGGGTCACAGCTGGTGTCTGTGCACTGGATGTTGTTGCTGGACAGGCACTTACACACCTGGTTACAGGCCTCAGACCAGATCACCTCCCCAGGCTGGAAACACAAAGAGATGCACATTAGATTGTGGAGAAGGAAGGCCCGTCTGAGAGACAAGGGAGCCTGGATCTCTATAGCACCTTCATGAACACACGTTTAAAGTCTCTCTCAGATCTGCACGGGAGAGTGAGGCAAAATTGTGCGAACATTCAAAACAGTGACTTCAACACAGTAATTTCAGAGCCTGACACAAGAACACCGATATTACCTGGTAATAGGTTCCATTGTACATACAGCCGCACTGATTTCTCAGGACACACTTGTCTCCGCTCTGAACAAAGCCTTTGTCGCACTGACAGCCCTCGGCACACGGCTGGTCACAGAGCTGAGGACGAGGCTCGAGGCAGGTGGCTGGACAGGCTGAGGCACAGGGCTGGTAGTGACTGTTCGGCGGGCACCGGAGAGCTACGGAGGGAGAAAGAAAGAAAAGGATGTCACAGCAGGAAGGGACACTTGGCTCTAAAGCGGAAACAATCTGCAGTGGTCAGGAACTTGTTTTCTGAGCTACGTACGGCAGAAGGTTTCATTTCTCCAGGGCCCAATAGTGACGTTGCGTTGCTGACACTGAGTGACATAAGATTCCAGGGCCTCGCACAGCTGCTGCTTGTTGCCGTTCAGTGCGCACATGTCGTACACACAGTCCTGGAAGAAAGCCTGTGAGAGGGAAGAGTGGATCACAGATTAAGACGCTATTCAATTTGGCCACTATTTTGTCTAAGTGGGACAGAACGAGAGGTGCAGAATTTAAACTTGAAAAGAACAATCAGAAGAATGATCCTTTTATAAATTTCAAATATTTATGTGGATCTGTTATCGTTTATTCATTATGTGCCAAGTTGTATGACATGGGTGATCGTGGTTTTCCATGACCATTAATGTTCTTGGCAAATCTTTTGACAGAAGTGGTTTGCCATTGGCTTCTTCTGGGCAGTGTCTTTACAAGATGGGTGACCCCAGCCATTATCAATACTCTTCAGAGATTGTCTGCCTGGTGCAGTGGTGACATAACCAGGACTTGTGATCTGCACCGGCTGCTCGTACGATCATCCACCACCTGCTCCCATGGCTTCACGTGACCCGGGTCGAGGTGGGATGCGGCAGGGGGACTAAGCAGGTGCTACACCTTGCCCAAGGGTGACCTGCAGGATAGGAGAGGGAAGGAATGCCTTACACCTCCTTTGTGAAAGACGTACTCCATCCCAACATCCAAGGATCTGTTATTTTGTAACTTGACCAATCTACAACCAAATCGAGGGGCAGAGCCCAGGGCTGAAAGGGTATCAAAGTGGCAGGGTGCAGGTCCGAGAGCAGAGAATGAATGACCCGAGCTATGGGCGACTTAAGCACCCGGCTACATTGAAAAGGTCAGGGTTGTGGGGGTGAAGGCGAGGGTCATGCTGGTTCAGCTCGCTGCCCTGATGTTTACTCGTCTCTGCACTGAACTGAGGCTGTGGTCTGCAACAAACGGGCTTCTGAATCAGCTGCAGTGATGCCTGGTTGTGTACTTCAGCTCAGAGCACTATTTGCTTGCTTTTATTTTAAGCATGATTTTGTTTTTTTTTCTCTCTGTGCACACTGGGTGTTTGACGGTCCTTGTTTTAATGGGTTCTATTGAGTTTCTTTATTTTGTGGCTGCCGGTAAGGAGGCGAATCTCAAGGTTTTGTAAAGTACACATACTTGGAGAAAAACATACTTTGAACTTTGAATTAGGCCAAGCAGACCTTGGTGTGGTCAACCATCGGAGAAAATATTTCACACAGGACTTTATCAAAGAGGCCTCTGAGATGAAAGAGAAGAACAAAGGGTGGAAGACAAAGCATAAAGAGGAAGTGACAGGAAAATGGAGACTCACCATTGGGTCAATCTTGTAGTGACAGGCAGCGAATGGGCCAAGATGATCTAACAACATCCCACAGTAGGAGGGTCCTTCGTAGGTGTCACGTTCAGCCTCAGTGCATTCTGGGGTCACCTCGGTATCTGTCAAGGTACAGCTGAGAAAAAGAGGGTGGGGGATGAGGGTGAAGCAGAGAGAAAAGTTAATTATCATTTATTTCATATTATGGAAAAATGACAAATTCTGCTTTGTTGGCAGCCTCTGTCAGGGGTTTTTTCCCTGAACACTTTACATCCTTACAGGCTAATGAAAGGAGAGGGCCAGATCAATGTGGTCAGGTCAAGTGAGAATGAATTTTATGTAAACAGATAAAGAAATACAAGACGGATAATTATTGCACTACCCACATAATTACACCCTAAACTACACTTGGCCTTCACACTCACACACACCCTTGTGCATACTCCCGAACAAACCTTTGGCCACAGACCCCACAAACCCTTGGCTACACACCCAACAAACCCTTGACTGCATACCCCATATATTTTGGCTACAACCCCACAAACCTGGCCCACGACACCACCACAAACTGTCACCTACATACCCCACAACCCTGGTCACCACACCATCACAAACCGTCACCTTCACTCCCCCAAAAACCCTTGGCTACACACCACAACAAACACTTGGCTACAATCCCTGATAAAAACGTTCGGGTCACATGACACTGAATCTCCAGTAATGAGATCAAGAAAGAAGAGGGAGAATTATCCCATTTCTCCACATATTTGCAACCTAACCTTCATCCACGATCATATTTATAAATGAATCAGTTGGTTTAGGTCTTGTTCATTCACAAAAGCCCTTCATTCTAATTTGGAATGTGGACTTGACCTGTCACGCACACCTACCCCTCATGTTTCTGAAATGTTTTGCTTGATCACAGATGAACTTACAATTTTCCTGAGCCTCTGGAGTCTCAAGTGAGAAGCTACAGATTCCTTCCTGGATGGCTTTCCTAAATTCTACGAACAAGGTAAAGAGCTTTGGGCCAAGTGACGGCCAGCATGTCTGCTTTTGCATTCAGTGAGATATTATTTGTTGGCACTTGAACGAAAAAATAACTAATCCTTTCTGTAAAAATGCAATATTCTTTGATCTGAGTTTAGGTTTCCCTCACTCACAGAACTATCTCTTTTCACTTTAGAAAACTTGCTGAGCCCATTATCTTGGTGGATCACTAAATCTGATCTGCTGCACAGTAACAAAACACAAAGAGGCACTGATAAAAAGCCTACCTTATTTAATCAATAGTAAGTCTGGAGAAATAACACTGGACAACAAACTTTTTCAACAGTATTGCTTCCACGTTTTTTTTTGCTTATGATTGGACACTTAAAGCTGAACACAGACTTCTTGTGTCACGTACTTCCAAAAGGAGCACAAACTTGTTGGCTTGCCTCAAGTGACCCAGAGATCAATGTTGGCCAGGGTCAGGGCTTTATCTTTTGGCTCTTGGTGGGGTCACCCATGCCAAACAGGTCAGAGGATAGATAGAGGCCAGACTAAGAGTGGTCCACTGGTCCTCCAGGTTTGGGGCTTCAGCTCTAGGCCAACAACCAGAACCGGTAAATCAAAATTGTTACAGGAACCGCAAAGAAGAATCCCTTTGCAACTTAGTGTGACAGTATTTCTGAGTCTCCATCCGGGACATGTATGCCTGAAATGGAGGGGAAGCTACTGACACGATAGAGGAAGCCCTGAACACCACCAGAGATAGAGCACTTTCACAGCTGCCCTAAATGCCAGTGCTGAATAGGCAGTAAGAATTATCGTGTAGGAAATTGGAAAAACAGGAAATTAACTTTTATTGAACATAATACGTTACAGTGCTGACGCTTTGCAATTGTTCCACTGAGCTAAAAATATTTTGTTGATAATTTTCTATTGTACTCCATGTCTGAGGCTTCTCACTTAAACTATCAACAGTAATCAGCCAGCATCGATGGATTCCAGTTACCCTGATACTGTTTCTCCATGACCCCAATGCCCTGGTGAAAACTCTCACCAGGCTCATCACTGACAGGACAGAGCCAAGACTTGCAGGGAAGAAATCTAAATGGGAATGCAGAAGATGAATCTTTGGTGACACATTGCACCCGAAGCATGCTGTCAACTAGCTGCATGTAGTCTGATGTTCTGTAGTTGCCAGGAAAATCACTGAATGTCTCACATGCAATTTTCTCTGGTCCCACGAGAAGTTCTTTGAATTCCCTGTCATTGATGACCTGTTTGAATTGTGGACCAACACAAAAGCCTTCCTTAATCTTGGCATCAGTTATTCTGACTTGAAATAACAAGTATAGGTGATTTCAAAAGAATAGTACATGATAATGGAATTTCATGATGAGCAGCTCTACTTCCAAAATGTAAACCCAAATCTATTCAGGAAGCAAAATCTTTGTTTTCCAGTGTAATTGATCAACATGTGAATGTTTTGATGATTGGTTCATTCTCCATGGAACAGTGTAGAGCTAAAACAGAAAAGTTAAATTGTTGATTGTCTGAAGAGGGAGACTGAAACATCGAGACAACGTGCGTAGCTGATGGAGGCCTCTGCACTCGAGTGATCTCTCTCTGGATGGTGAGAGAGTCTGATGATTCTCGAGTCAGGGGAACTCGAATAAGCAATGTTGCAGATCGTAACTTCGAAAACACGAGTGTTTGGGAAGTGGGGAGGGAGAATTTGGTGGCTCTAATATGTTTCTATCACTCATTCTTTGTGCTTTTTTCTGTTTTATGGATGTCTGTGGAGAGTAAGAATCTCAGGTTGTATAGTGTATACATCCTCCGATATTAAATTGAACTATTAAACCATTGAATTCCTCCACTCCTTCCTGTGATTCTCTGGGGAAGGATCAATGATTTGGGGAAGAAGTCCTCTGTCTCTCTATTTCCCACTTACTTCTGGTCCACGTTCCAACTGTTGCCGAAGTCGTTGGCTCCCTTCACCACCTGTCCCTCGGAAGTTCTGAAATCATCACTGGGGATCCCGTTGTAGTCACCGCACAGGCCGCACAACTGGCCGGAGTAGCTGGATGGGGGACAGGGAGTGAGATGAGAACAGTAGTATGCAGGGGTTGCACAAGGGATGATTCTGGGCATTAGAATGTAGTGGGATGGGGAAGCCCCGAGTCTGAGCTGGGAATGGTGGGAGAGGTGACGAGAGTGGGTATTAGCACAATAGGGAGCCCCAGTGGGTGCAGAATGTGAGGCTTTGAACAGGTTTCCTGGTGTTTCTTTGTTTCATGGTTCTCTGTGGGGAAGATAAATGTCAGGGTTGTATATTGTATGTACTTTGGATCCTTTGAATTGCCTATGATCTGAAATCATCTTCTGTATTGGGAGATGGCAGGGACAGAGAGAACACAGAGCTGTGAGAGCGGTGTTGGGTGTGACACAATTAGAATGAAAATGGCAGCGGTCGGCACTGGGAGAAATCAGCAGGTAGTTACAGACAAGGACACACACAGTTCTGAATCATGGTGGGAAAATGGTGCTGGGTGTGGTTGGCAGATGGAGGCCAGTTCCCAACGGGGATGTGGGTGATGCGTGATCAGATGCCTTCTGATAAAAAGGAATGGTGAGGCATGGAGAAGAGAGAGGAGGAGAATTGCAGAGGAAATCGTGTGCCATGTGACCGTCAGAGGTAAATCTTTTGACACAGAGAGTGGTGGGTGCATGGAATGTGCTGCCGGGGTGGTGGTAGAGACAGATACATCGAGGACATTTAAGAGACTCTTAGATAGGCACATAGATGATAGACAAATGGTTATGTAGGAGGGAGGCGTTAGATTGATCTTGGAGTACGGTATAAGATCGTCCCAATATCATGCCCTGAAGGACCGGTACGGTGCTCCAGTGTTCTAAGTTTGATGTAATTGTGAGCACTGCTCGGAGGTGCTGAGGAAACGTACTGAGCATCGGAGTGGCAGGAGTAGTGAACAGCCGGTTGGACGAAGAGTTGGCAGTGAACTGGGATAAGGAACGTACAGAAGCATTGAGTACTGGATGGAAACTGGTGAATGTGGTGTAAACACTCCGATTTTGGTATTCAATGAACAGAGAAAGGCACAGGAGAGGTGACAGTGAGATGGAGGATACAATACAATCCTACCCAGTCTATACTGGTGAGATGTGGGCTCTGCAATATGGCAGAAGGAGAGGGCTAGACTTACTCGCTGGTAATTTTCACGTCGACGTGGTGCCTGCCATCATAGCGAACTGTCAGACCAAAATCTGTCTGCAGCACAACGTATCTGCCAGAAGGCTTGATGGTGACTCCACGGATCGGGTGGATGGGAATGGTCACAGGCTCTCCATTCACCTGGAAGACAACAGACAGAGAAAGCCACAGAGCCATTCAGTTCCAGGCCGGGGATAGACTACAGTTTTTCCATAGGAAATGAGAAGAAACTGAAGGCTGTGAGACAGATCAGAGTGTGTCTCAGGATCCCGGTGGGTGAAATCCCAGCCATAACCCCAATTCTAACTCCAATGCAATTGCAAGACCCTGTTGGACATGGATAATTTAAGATGCCGCAGCCCGTTTCCCTTGTTTGACAGAGAGACTGGCGGTTTGGGAGCTGCATAGCCTCGGCTGTAGCGAGGTTTAGGCCTCAGTCTGTGAGCTTGCCTGCTGCCACTGTCCAGCTGAGGAGACACTGGAGGTGGTGTAGGTGTAGCATGCTGCCTGTGTTCAGTTGGGGCTGGCCTCTCCCATTGGTGCTGCCCTCCAGTGTTCGATTTGTGGAATCACAGGCTGTGTGGCAGGGAACTGTACCGTCAATATATGGGATTTGTCACTGAAGGGTCTTGGACTGTATGTGTTTTTTTTGTGTAACTATGTTTGTTTTGCTCACTATTTTGAATGCTCTGTGTATGTTTTGCACCCGGGCCCCACTGTTTTGTTTTGCTGTAACCACGAATGGTTAGACACGTTCAGCAGCCTCTGAGATGGTCCTGATGGCTCTTTTCTTTGCAGCACTCTGTCAAGCCAAGGAGAGAGTAGGTTCTGCACAGCAAACAGTCAGCAAAACCTCTGCAACCCACTTCTATAGGCTCTCATTGTCCCCTCCATCCCTGTGTCTGGTACTGTTCCATCAGCTCCTGGTATTTCGTTTGCAATTTCAGCATCTCTCACCTGGACGGCCCGGTTCCTGAGTATTGACACGGTGATGCCGTAGATGCTGATATAAACCGCTTTGACATATGACACTGTCTTCACTCTGTTGCGATGCTCGTTGGCCGTGTACACGGTGAACGGGGTCAGACTGGAGTTGCAGGGCTTGGCCAACACGTATGTGCAGTTGCCCTGGAAGTTGAACTTCCTCTTGTCAAAGGAGGTGTAGTGGGGGTCTCCAGCTGCGGTGCAGGTGGATGAACCTAAAGGACAGACAGTGAGAGAGACGAGTGAGTAAAGTTCACATTTCTAGTTGCAGAAGAATTGCCACAGCAGACTGCAACTGTGTGGGTGTGGGTTATCTGGTGCCGGGGTAGTGAAGTTGCTAGCGCGGAGCTATTACAGCTCCTTGTGTCGGTGTTCAGAGTTCAATCCCCACTTCCTCTGTAAGTCATTTGTACGTCCTTCCCTGCGTGGGTTTCCTCCGGGTGCTCCGGTTTTCCCCAGTAGTCCGAAAATGTACCGGATGGTACATTAATTGGTCATTGTGAACTCTCCCGTGATAAGGCTAGGGGTTAAATTGTGCATTACTTGATGGCGAGACTCCAAGGGTTGGAAAGGCCTATTACTCTCTGTATCCATTGTGCAACAGAATGGAAGCAAAGATTAAACCCATTCACTCAGCAAAACCCCTGACCATTTACCTTTAGGATAACAGCCCTGGACACCACCCTTATTGTCACAGTACTCGTCGGGGTCACAGCTGGTGTCTGTGCACTGGACGTTGTTGCTGGACAGGCACTTACACACCTGGTTACAGGCCTCAGACCAGATCACCTCCCCAGGCTGGAAACACAAAGAGATGCACATTAGATTGTGGAGAAGGAAGGCCCGTCTGAGAGACAAGGGAGCCTGGATTTCTATAGCACCTTCATGAACACACGTTTAAAGTCTCTCTCAGATCTGCACGGGAGAGTGAGGCAAAATTGTGCGAACATTCAAAACAGTGACTTCAACACAGTAATTTCAGAGCCTGACAAAAGAACACCGATATTACCTGGTAATAGGTTCCATTGTACATACAGCCGCACTGACTTCTTGGGACACACTTGTCTCCGCTCTGAACAAAGCCTTTGTCGCACTGACAGCCCTCGGCACACGGCTGGTCACAGAGCTGAGGACGAGGCTCGAGGCAGGTGGCTGGACAGGCTGAGGCACAGGGCTGGTAGTGACTGTTCGGCGGGCACCGGAGAGCTACGGAGGGAGAAAGAAAGAAAAGGATGTCACAGCAGGAAGGGACACTTGGCTCTAAAGCGGAAACAATCTGCAGTGGTCAGGAACTTGTTTTCTGAGCTACGTACGGCAGAAGGTTTCATTTCTCCAGGTCCCAATAGTGACGTTGCGTTGCTGACACTGAGTGACGTAAGATTCCAGGGCCTCGCACAGCTGCTGCTTGTTGCCGTTCAGTGCGCACATGTCGTACACACAGTCCTGGAAGAAGGCCTGTGAGAGGGAAGAGTGGATCACAGATTAAGACGCTATTCAATTTGGCCACTATTTTGTCTAAATGGGACAGAACGAGAGGTGCAGAATTTAAACTTGAAAAGAACAATCAGAAGAATGATCCTTTTATAAATTTCAAATATTTATGTGGATCTGTTATCGTTTGTTCATTATGTGCCAAGTTGTATGACATGGGTGATCATGGTTTTCCATGACCATTAATGTTCTTGGCAAATCTTTTGACAGAAGTGGTTTGCCATTGGCTTCTTCTGGGCAGTGTCTTTACAAGATGGGCGACCCCAGCCATTATCAATACTCTTCAGAGATTGTCTGCCTGGTGTAGTGATGGCATAACCAGTACTTGTGATCTGCACCGGCTGCTCGTACGATCATCCACCACCTGCTCCCATGGCCTCACGTGACCCGGGTCTAGGTGGGATGCGGCAGGGGGACTAAGCAGGTGCTACACCTTGCCCAAGGGTGACCTGCAGGATAGGAGAGGGAAGGAATGCCTTACACCTCCTTTGTGAAAGACGTACTCCATCCCAACATCCAAGGATCTGTTATTTTGTAACTTGACCAATCTACAACCAAATCGAGGGGCAGAGCCCAGGGCTGAAAGGGTATCAAAGTGGCAGGGTGCAGGTCCGAGAGCAGAGAATGAATGACCCGAGCTATGGGCGACTTAAGCACCCGGCTACATTGAAAAGGTCAGGGTGGTGGGGGTGAAGGCGAGGGTCATGCTGGTTCAGCTCGCTGCCCTGATGTTTACTCGTCTCTGCACTGAACTGAGGCTGTGGTCTGCAACAAACGGGCTTCTGAATCAGCTGCAGTGATGCCTGGTTGTGTACTTCAGCTCAGAGCACTATTTGCTTGCTTTTATTTTAAGCACGATTTTGTTTTTTTTTCTCTCTGTGCACACTGGGTGTTTGACGGTCCTTGTTTTAATGGGTTCTATTGAGTTTCTTTATTTTGTGGCTGCCGGTAAGGAGGCGAATCTCAAGGTTGTGTAAAGTACACATACTTGGAGAAAAACATACTTTGAACTTTGAATTAGGCCAAGCAGACCTTGGTGTGGTCAACCATCGGAGAAAAAGTTTCACACAGGACTTTATCAAAGAGGCCTCTGAGATGAAAGAGAAGAACAAAGGGTGGAAGACAAAGCATAAAGAGGAAGTGACAGGAAAATGGAGACTCACCATTGGGTCAATCTTGTAGTGACAGGCAGCGAATGGGCCGAGATGATCTAACAACATCCCACAGTAGGAGGGTCCTTCGTAGGTGTCACGTTCAGCCTCAGAGCACTGGGGGGTCAGTTCGGAATCTGTTAAGGTACAGCTGAGAAAAGATGGGGGTTTAAGGGTGAGGGAGAGAGAAGTCGTGATTAATATTTATTACTTGTACAAATAACCCCATATTCTGCTTTCTGGGTTATACCGTGGAAAGGAATTATTTTCTCAATGGCATGTTGGGATTTATGAATGAATGAGCAGGGTTGGGGGATGGGGGTTTTCAGGGCTCTGATGCTTTATCGTACATTCTATGGGGTCTCTTGGTTCGTGGATGTCTGTGTAGAGTATGAACTTCAGGGTATCTGCAGAAGTCTGGAGAAAGGTGTGAATCTTATGCCCATGGACCATTCTCCATGGGACAGTGTAGAGCAGAGGTTCCCAACCTGGGGGTTCACAGACCCATTGGTTAATGGTAAGGTATTAAAAAAAAGCATGGTAGTGTAGTGGTTAGCAGAACGCTTTACAGTACCGGTGACCTGGGTTCAATTCCTGCCGCTGTCTGTAAGGAGCTTGTACATTCTCCCCATGACCACGTGGGTTTCCTCCGGGTGCTCTGGTTTTCTCCCACAGTCCAAAGACGTACTGGTTGGTAGATCAACTGGTCATTGTAAATTGTCCTGTGATTAGGCCAGAGTTAAATTCGGGGACACAAGAGGTACTGCAGAATCTGGAAATCCAATGCAACACAAACACAATGTGCTGGAAGAGCTCAGTAGGACAGGCAGAATAAACAGTTGACGTTTTGGGCCGAGGACCTTCATCAGGACTGGAAAGGAAGGGGGAAGAAGTCAAAATAAGAAGATGGGGGAGGGGGGAGCAAGAACCACAGGTGGCAGGTGATAGGTGAAACCGGGAGAGGGGGAGGGGTGAAGTAAAAAGCTGTGAAGTCAATTGGTGGAAGAGATACGGACTGGAGAAGGGGGAATCTGATAGGGGAAGGACAGAAGATCATGGAAGAAAAGGAAGGGGAGGAGCATCAGAGGGAGGTGATGGGCAGGTACGGAGAGAAGGTGGGAGAGGGAAATAGGAATGGGGAATAGTGAGGGGGGGGGGGGTCCAGTTACTAGAAGTTTGAGAAATCCTTGTTCATGTGTCAGGTTGGAGACTGCTCAGACAGACTATAAGGTGCTACTCCTCCTCCGAGTGTGGCCTCTTTGTGGCAGCAGAGGAGGCCATGCATTGACATGTTGGAATGGGAAGGGTAAGTAAAATTGAAATGGGTGGCCACTGGGAAAATCCTGCTTTTTCTGGCTGTAGGTGCTCAGCAAAGGGCGTCCCAGTCTCTGTCAGGTCTCAGCCATATGCAGGAGGCCACACAAGGAGCACCTCATTCCCAAGAGACTCTCAGATGAAGTGTCACCTCACCAGGGAGGACTGTTTGGGGCCCTGAGTGGTAGTGAGGGAGGAGGTGCAGGGGCAGGTTAGGTTGGCAGAATGCTGGGGAGTGCAGCTCAAAAGGCCAGAGGGTCCATTCAATAAATAAAGCAGGTTGGGAACGCCTGGGTAGCGTGACAGAACAAAGAGGAACTTTGGATTCTCCGAGGGGAGATTGACGATTTGTGGAGCAGGTCACCTCCCTCCCTATTTCCCACTTACTTCTGGTCCACGTTCCAACTGTTGCCGAAGTCGTTGGCTCCCTTCACCAGCTGTCCCTCGGGAGTTCTGAAATCATCGCCGGGGATCCCGTTGTAGTCACCGCACAGGCCGCACAACTGGCCGGAGTAGCTGGACAGAGGGGGGGACGGAGACGGGAGTGAGATCGCCAGGGTCGGGAATGGTGAGAACGAGGGGGAAGCCTGAGACGCGGGTGTGCATGGTGGGAAGGGGGTACTGGGAGTGGGCCGTTGTCGAGAACGTGGGCGGCCACACGGTGAGCAGGTGGGCAGCGGGCGAGTACGGGAGCGCGCGAGGGGCGCGAGCCGAGCCGAGCCGAGCCGAGCCCGCGCTTACCGCGCGCAGCCACGCGCTGTCACGTCGGCAGGTGCCGTTGGCGCGCGGCGCGCGGCCGGGCACGGTTGGGGCGTGACTCCCCTCTGAGGAGGAGTGATTGTGTGGAGGTCGCCCCTGGGCAAGGTGTAGCACCTCTGCTTAGCCCCTCCCGGATCAGGGTCACGGGAGCAGCCGGTGCAGATCACAAGTCCGGTTATGTGACCACTGACGCCAGGCAGATACGCCCAGAAGGCAGACCACTCCTGCAGAAAAATTTGCCAAGAACAATCACGGTCGTGGAAAGACCGTGACCGCCTGCGATTGATGGCGAGGCAAGGTGTAGGCGCATCACAGAAGAAAACACGGACATGCAAAGCAATGGTGAGTCCGGTTCCGACGCTCCGTGCGAGGGAGGGGCAGGGCTCGGAGCGCCCGACGGAAGCTGCATGGTGTGAGCGGGACCAAACTTACTCGCTGGGAGCCTTCACGTCAACGTAGTGTCTGCCGTCGTAGCGCACGGTCAGGCCGAAGTCGGTCTGCAGCACCACGTGCTTGCCCGAAGGTTTGACCGTGACTCCGGGGAGCGGGCGGATGGGAACGGTCACAGGCTCTCTGTCCACCTGGAAGGCGACAGACAGAGAAAGCTTGTAGATTAAACAGAAGTCTTCTGCAAAAGGGTCACCCAGCCTGTCCAGTGTAAAGGAGTTAACATTGTGAGCACTAGATCAAAGTTCAAAATACATTTAATTACCAAAGTATGTATACACTATACAACCTTGAGATTCGTCTCCTTACAGGCAGCCACAAAACAAAGAAACCCAAAAGAACCCTTAAAAAAAACTGACAAATGCCCCAATAAGCAGAAAGAGAGAGGGGGAGAGAGAAATAACAAATTCTGCAAAGAGCATTTAGAATTTGGAACAAAAGCTAGTCCTCAGACACGAAGCCCAGAGCAGGCCCACAGTCACAGCCTCAGTGCAATGAAGAGTGGAGTGAATGTCGTGGAGCAGCAAGCTGAACCGGCCTGACACTTGCCTCTGGTCACGACACCCGGGCTTTTCAAGCCATCATTTAAATCATGATACAATATACTGAATTAAATGCGGCAATGAAATGCTTCTGTGAGAAGGGTTGTTTCAGTCCCTTTATGTTCAGAAGAGTCAAGATAAAATTGCAGATGTGACATTTCCTCTATTGGATCAGAGAACAGAGATGACAGAGTGAACGTAAGAGAGGTGGATGGAACAGTCTCTTTAGGACACTGGAAAGTTGTTGGCTGCAAGAGGGTTACTAGTTCTGTGAAATCGAATTGGATCTTGTCTTTCTCTCTACATCCATGACTGTGTGTCTGGGCACAGCTTAAATACCATATTAGAGAAACGCACACCAAACCTCATAGAGGGATCAGAAGTGGAAAATTTTTCTTTTTTTCTCTTTTTGTTTCTCTTTGTCCACGAAGGTTCAGAACTGACCTTTATTCTTTTCTAATTTTATCCTCAAATGGACTGCCCGGTCTCTTTTTTTGTTTTAGGTTAGTTTAGTGGGGTTTTTTTTCACCTTATTATTAAAATTTCCAGTCTTTTTTTTTGTATGATTTGCCAAGAGGAGTTGTGGTTCCTTGTTTATATACAATAGCTTAATATATTTATGTGACTTTGACAGTATATATCATTTCTGTTGTTCGTACGTTTTTTGCATTATGTATTTGCTATAACTTCTCCTCTGATTTGTATCACTTTTTGTTTAAAAATCAATAAAAAAAAAGATTGAAAATGAAAGATATTTTGTCTGAAGCAGGGATTCCCAACCTGTGGTCCAAAGGCTTCTCAGTTGAAGACAAACACAAGTGATTCTGCAGATGCTGGAAATCCAAAGCAACACACACAAAATGCTGGAGGGACCTAGCAGGTCAGGCAGCATCTATGGAAAAGAGTGAACCGTCAATGTTTCGGGCCGAAACCCTTCATCAGGGTGAAGTCTTATGGAAGGACTTGGCCTGAAACGTCAATCATTCACTCTTTTTCATAGATTCTGCCTGGTCTGCTGAGTTTCTCCACAATTTTGAGTATGATCCCTAAGTTAATTGCAAGGTTTCATTGCATAGAAATAGTTGGGAACCCCAGTCTAAAGAGATATCGAGGATTATGGGGAACAGACAGGAAAGTGAGGCTTAGGCCAAGGTCAGATTGGCTTTCACCTATTCCAATACTGCAAATAACTCAAGTGGCCATTTGGCCCTCTCAGCTGGTGGAGTTACAATGCAATGCTTTTACACTACGGCCCTCAATCCTGATACCCGACATCTGGAGCACAGACTACAGACGAGTACGGCACAGGAACAGGCCTTCTGGCCCACAAAGCTGTGCTGAACCAGCTAAAAAGCAACTCAAAAACCACCCAAACACTAATCCCTCCTACCTACACAATATATCCTGCCATCTTCCTCACATCCATGTACATATCCAAACGTCTCTTAGGAGTCTCTAATGTATTTGCCTCTGGCACCATACCAGCCAGTGCATTCCAGGCATCCACCCCTCTCTGAGTAAAATACTCACCCCTCACATCCCCTGTGAACCTCCCCCCTCTCAGGTTCAATGCATGCACCCTATAGTATTAGATATTTCTACCCTGGGAAACAGATACTCCCTGTCTACTCTATCTATGCCTCTCATAATCTCTTAAACCTCTGTCAGATTTCCCCTCAGCCTCTGCTGCTCCAAAAACCAACCCAAGCCTCTCGTGACAGCACACGCCCTCTAAACCAGGCAGCATCCTGGTGAACCTCTTCTGCTCCCTCTCCAAAGCCTCAACATTCTTCCTGTAGTGGGGCGATCAGAACTGTCCACAATACTCCTGATGTGGCTGAACCAGAGTGCTATAAAGTTGCAACATAACCTCTTGGGTTTTGAACTCATTGCCTCAAATAATAAAAGCAAAACATCTTTTGGACTCATCAGTTTTAGTGGAGCCAGTAACCAATGGGTGAATGCAGTCCTCTCACCTGGACGGCCCTGTTCCTGAGTATTGACACGGTGATGCCGTAGATGCTGATATAAACCGCTTTGACATATGACACTGTCCTCACTCCGTTGCGATGCTCGTTGGCCGTGTACACGGTGAACGGGGTCAGGCTGGAGTTGCAGGGCTTGGCCAACACGTAAGTGCAGTTGCCCTGGAAGTTGAACTTCCTCTTGTCAAAGGAGGTGTAGTGGGGGTCTCCGGCTGCGGTGCATGTGGATGAACCTGAGGGGAAATGTTGAATTTTTGAATTGCGGGGCTTGTAGGAAAGTGAGGCTTCATCTCAGTTGTAATAAAAATTACCTAATCTGCTGCTAAAATAGAAGGCAATTCTGATTTAGTTGTTGGAATGTTCTGCTGGTTTGCAGATTAATATACATCTCTTTAATGAAATGGATACAAACAATGCCAACTCTAGTGTTTAATATCACCTCCCTGAATAAGAATAAGAAGGCACAACAGTGCCTCCACCTCCTGAGGAGATTGAGGCAAGCAAGATTCCTCCCCCACTCCCATTTTAGGCAGCATTTTACAGAAGCACCATTGAGAACATCCTGATAAGTTGCATCTCCATCTGGTATGGGAGCAGCAGAGCATCGGACCAGAAGTCTCTACAAAGGACTGAAAATGAACGAGAAGATCAAAGGGGTCTCCCTACCATCCATGTGGACATTTATCAGAAGCACTGCATATGCAAGGCTGTAGTATTATTAAGGATCCCACCCATCCATCCAGCATCCTCTTTGCCTTTCTACCATCGGGCAGGAGACTCCGATGCATAAAGACAAGAACAGTCAGGATGGGAAACAGTTTCTTCCCTCAGGCCATTAGTTTCTGAACTCCCTGCCACATCACATTTGAAGAGTCACTTAATAATTTGTGTTGAACCCTACAATATTTAATTTGAGTACTTTACTTGATTTATCTAGGTGTAATTCATTTTTAGATTTAATCCTTACTTTTGTAAGTATTATGTGTTATGTGCACTAGTCTCCATAGTATTCAGGACATCTTCAAAGAGAGATGCCTCAAAAAGGTGGTGTCCATCATTAACAATCTACTTCTTTCTGTACATCTAACTATATATCATAAATATACTTACTGAAATTTACAGTTTTTATTATTAAGTATTGCAACGTACTGCTGCCCATAACAACAAATTTCACAATGTGCTGATTCTGATTCTGCTTGGATTGGTAGCGTTAATTGCTCCCCCCCAACCTCCAAATGACATTGAACTACCATAAGCAAGCAGGATGAAACACCATTACCTTTTGGGTGACAGCCATGGACCCCACCCTGCACTCCACAGTACTCGTCTGACTCACAGGTCATGTTCGTACATTGGACTGTGAAGTTCCCTAGGCAACGACAAATGGAGGTACATGCATCCAACCAGATAACCTGCCCGGGCTGATGAGAGAAAGAGAAATGATCAGTTTCAGGAAAACAGCCATTATAGATTAAAGGTGCTACAGTGGCATCATGCTATTACAACACCAGCAATGGGGATTGATGCTGCCGCTCTCTGCGAGGAGTTTGTACGTTCTCCCCTGACCATGTGGATTTTCTCCACCTGGGTCTGCTTTCCTCCCATGTTTCAAAGACGTATGGGTTAGAGTGGGTGTTCCCAACCTTATTTTATGCCATGAACCAATACCACAAAGCAAGAGGTCTGGGAGCCCCAGGTTGAGAATTTCGTTAGGGTTAGTATGAGGTAAGTATGCAGTATTGGTAACACCACAGTGGCAACTCTTGCGGGCTGCCCAGAATGCATGTGTTAGTCACTGATGCAAATGGCGCATTTCACTGTTTGAGGTACGTGTCATAAATAAAGCTAATTCTTTAAAAAAAATTCAGTGGCATCCATTAAAATCAGGAGAGCACGTATCTGAATCGTGCTTTTTGCTTGGCTTCATTGGGACTCGCGACATAGTGTCCCATATAGTGAAAACTTCATGCAGTTTTGTGTTCATGGGACACACCTTAAGTATATTGTGATGTTTGCATTGATTCCTTAAAGTTGTTAGAGCCGGAAGTGGTGATGGGGACAAGTTCCCGCTACCTATTTAATGCTCCCAATAGCAAACGCTAAAATAGCCTCTGACAAACAAGTCCAGCTCCTGGCCTTCATGTGTAGCTTAACTACTAAGCACAGCAGAACCATTTCTACTGAGAGAAAAAAGGGAAAAGGATGGCTACTGGCACCTTAAAACCAGTAACTTTGGGAAGGTGGGGCTCATCAGCCATGGTTGGCAGCACTTTCAGCAGAAGAAACATTCTGATTTCAAACCTCCACTGCCTTGCAACTATACCCACTCATGGGGAAGGCTTTGGGAGTAAACCCGGAAGGAAAAATTTGGAGTTGGAGACCGAAGGCAGTCCAATGTTGAGTTCAATAATAAATGGCAATTCCTGCAACTCATGTTATGATGAAGAGTCTTGCCGAAATGTTGACTATTTACTCTTTTCCATAGATGCTATCTAGCCTGCTGAGTTCCTCCAGCATTTTGTGTGCACTACCATGGTAGGTCTTTGGAATGTGGGAGGAAACCCGAGCACCTGAGGAAACCTTTGCAGTCACGAGGAGGACGTACAAACTCCTCATAGACAGTGGCAGAAATTGAACCCTGATCACTTGCCCTGTTATTGCGAACCACTGTTGCTTTTTAAAAATGTCTTTAGTAAGGTATTAGCTGAATCAATGCAAGACTGAATTTGTAATTTCACTAATATATAATTTGCATTTCAACCTATATTTTTCACAACATATGGCGTTAGACCCCACCAACAGTGGTAAAGCTATATGGCATTTACATAATGGTTTATCATCTTCCATTGGCTAAGTGTTAAACGTGCCATACCTGTGTGTCTTTTAATTGACCCTTGCTTATCTCTGGAATGTGGCCTTTACTCAGTAGAAAAGTATCTGTTTCTGCAAAAATGGCCATCTTGTCTGTTTTTCCTTAGGCCCTTTCCTTTAGTTTCATGTGCTCTGTACATCTTCCTTTGCTTAAACTTTAAATACAGTGCCTATAAAAACTATTCACCACCCCCCCACCCCGGAAGTTTTCATGTTTTATTGTTTTACAACATGGCATCACAGTGGATTTAATTTGGCTTCTTTTGACACTGATTAACAGAAAAAGATTCGTTCGTGTCAACATGAAGAAAGATCTCTACAAAGTGATCTAAATTAATTACAAATATAAAACACTACTTGATTGCATAAGTATTAACCCCTCCCTTTAATATGACACACCAAATCATCACTGGTGCAGCCAATTGGTTTTAGAAGTTACATAATTATTGAAGTGGTGATCACCATATGCAGCTAATATATTTCAATTGATTATAGTAAAAATACACCTGTATCTGGAAAGTCCAACCGCTGGTGAGTCAGTATCCTGGCAAAAACTACACCACGAAGACAAAGCAACACTCCAAGCAACTTCACAAAAAGGTTATTGAAAAACACAAGTCAGGGGATGGATACAAGAACATTTCCAAGTTCCAAGTCCAGTTTGTAAAGAAGAATGGTGAAAAATTGTAGTGTCCAGATGTACAAAGCTGATAGAGACCTATCCACACAGACTCGAGGCTTAATTTTTGCCAAAGGTGCATCTACTAAATACTGGCTGGAAAGGGGATGAATACTTATACAACCAATTATTTTGTGTTTTATATTTGTAATTAATTTAGATCGCTTTGTAAAGATCTGTTTCACTTTGACACTAAGGAATGTTACATACCCACAGTTTGAACATGGGACGGTGGGATGATGTAATGGTCTTGTGAGTGGGATGATGTAATTGTCTCATGACTGTGGGGTGATGTTATGTCATGTGATGGCATGTTCCAAACGGTATTTAAACCAAACCTGCAGTTGTGATGCGGTTCTCTTTTTTATTTTTGTGCAACATTGTTGTTGCCAGTCGGAGGTATGGAGGCTCCACCGGTTTTGTTTGTTGCACGTTTATTTTTCCCTTACAGTCCAGTATCAGAGAGTGAAGGCATTACCGGAGTTATCCGAGTTCAAAGGATTGGGTAAAGTTAATGTCGTTCATGGTCTTGGGAATGATCGACCTTTTTGAACTCGTTTGGGAATTGTGGCGTGCACATTTGAGTTAAACCCCTGCAAGGTCAGGAAGGTTTGTGCAGTGACCAGCCTCCAGTCAAAAGGTCAGATCCTTTTATTTCCTTGTGATTTCTGTGAACAACGCATCTCTCGGCTGTGGGATCAGCAGATTCGTCATTACTTCGAAGGAATTGTATCGGGGAAGTCTCTCCTTAATGACTATAAATCACATGGACTTTTGAATTTACCACTTTAAGTCTGTGCTTGGATGAGAACTCATTAAGAACAGATTCTAAGCTTGACTGTTAGTTAGATATTGCTGCCTAACTATTAACTTCCGGTTAAGTTAGTCGTTTGTTTACTTTTCTAAGTTTTCAGCTGAGGTTAATAAATCTCGGGATTTGTTTATAAACCCTGTCTCAGTTTCATATTCTTTGCTGCTGCATTTGTAACAAGAGTCTTTTTCTGTTGATCAGTGTCAAAAAAAGCCAAATTAAATCCACTGTGATTCAATTGATTCTTGGACTCCTAAAAAACCTGTGGATGGAAAAATCGCCAGGTCCGACACCACTGTGCTGCTGTGCCACCCCATTAAACAAAAGGAATGAATTCCATTTAGTGCATTGACATCACTGGGCACGAGCCTGATAAGGTTCACTGTCTCAGTGCAGGTTTACCAGTGCTATAACTTCACTGGTTCTGAGTTTCAGGTAATATAACTTCCACTGCGTATGTATTTAGTACAGAAGCAACTTTTCCTGAAGCTCAGACTCAAAGCAGTACATGGGGTAGGTTTGGTAGAGAACAGTAAGTGCCTAAATGTTTAACACTCAGCACTGCTGGTATAACTGGGGGTCAGGACCAGGACTTCATTAACTGATTGCCGTCCTGTAGGTTGAGCATACTGATATAGGATGGTCCCCGATCCTGGTGCATTATTTACAGAAGAACCTGGTTCTGTTGAGTACGCCCTCAAGACATTTAGCTACATAAATGAAATGTGGCCATCACTAGATGTTTAGCTTTTATTGCCCTGAGGAGATGGTACTGTGTTGGCCTATCTTGGGACCTTACCAAGAGGGTGATATGCTTCCAAGTGAGGATGGCAAGTGACTTGGAGGGACGTGATTGTGGTTCTATGCAACACACATAAAATGCTAGAGGGACTCAGCAGGTCAGACAGCATCTATGGAAATGGATAAGCAGTTGATGATTCAGGCTGAGACCCTTCATCAGGACTGGAAAGGGAGGGAGAAGTTGCCAGAATAGGTGATATGTGAAGTCAGGTGGGTAGGAAAGGTCAAGGGCTGGAGAAGAAGGAATCTGATAGGAGAAAATGGACCATAGGAGAAAGGGTAGAAGGAGGGGACCCAGGGGAAAATGAGAAGCAAGTGAGAAGCAGTAAAAGGCCAGAGTGTGGAATGAGGGAAGGGGGAGGGAATTTTTTGTACCGGAAGGAGAAATTGATATTCATGCCATTAGGTTGGAGACCCAGATGGAATATAAAGTGTTGCTTCACCATCCTGAGCACCACTTCTAGGCACAGGAGGAGGCCAGGGACCGACATGTCGGAATGGGAATGGAAATTGGAATTAAAATGTTTGGTCATTGGGAAGTTCCACTTCTGACGGATGGAGCGGAGGTGCTCAACAAAGTGGTCCCCCAATTTATGGTGGGTCTCACCAATGTAGAGGAGGCCGCATCAGGAGCACTAGACACAATGGGCACCCAGTAGATTCACAGTTGAAGTGTTGACTTACCTGGATGGGGCCCTGAATGGAGGTGAATGGGCAGGTGTAGCACTTAGGTTGCTTACAGGAATAAGTACCGGGAGGGAAATTAGTCAGGGGCTAGAGAACAAATGGACAAGGGAATCGTGGAGGGAGCAATCCCTGTGAAAAGTAGAGGGGGGGGTAGTAATGATATGCTTAGTGGATGGATCCCTTTGGAGATGGCAGAAGCTGTGGGAGATAATGTATTGGATGTGCAGGTTCATGGGGTGGTAGGTAATGGCAAGAGGAACTCTATCACTGTTAAGACAGTGGGAAGATAGGGTGAGCATGGATGTTTGGGAAATGGAGGAGATGTGTATGAGGATAGCATCAAGAATGGAGGGAGGGAAACCCCTTCCTTTGAAGAAGGTGGACATCACACTTTCCTGGATAGGAAAGTCGCATCTTGGAATTAGAGGCAAAGGAACTGAGAAAAGGGAATTGTATTTTTACAGGAGACAGGGTGGGAAGATATATAATAAAGATAATTGTGGGAATGGTAGGTTTATAAAAGATGTCAATTTGTCTCCAGAGATGGAGACAGAGAGATTGTCAGAGAGACAGAGAATTTTCCCACCGTGCACCATTTTATTGTTGGACATTTAAGTGACAAGCCTTAGATACTGAGTACAAATGAAAATCATCAACAAAACATTTTTAGCTTTGTTGAACTATTGCAAACCGTCAGCACCATTATGCAATTAAACACATTATATTCAAAAAAAGTTAATTTCTTGTTTCTCCAAGTTGCTATGTGAGTCAAATAATCTGAAATATATTATGTTCAAACTCAAGTGGTCTACCATACCCTCAGAAAATTTCTGAGAAAGCAACACTTTGGAAAAAAAGTTTGCTGTTTGGTGTAAGACCATGGTTTTTCAATAGGATATTCAGATACACAAGACATTTATAGTTCTAATACCTGATAGTAGGTGCCATTGTGAATACAGCCACACTGATCTGCAGGGACACAGCGGTCTCCTCTCTTGTAGAATCCTTCATTGCAGACACATCCACCGGACACACAGCCACCTGGACAGTCTGGGGTTGGTCTATCACATCGGGGCGAGCATCCTGCCCCACATGGGTCATAGTGAGAGTTTGGTGGGCAAGACCCTGTTAGAGAAAAAAACATAAATGTTGAAGAATTTTTGGAATTTGGAGTTGTTGCCAGGCAACCTCTCACCCTTGCTGAGAGAGAGCCTGTCTGACAGACCGACACAACAGACAGGCCAAGCGGCATCTACAGTAAAGAGTAAACAGACAACAGGACCAAAGTTCAATGCTTGTGGACTGTAGTTTGATGGTCTCTGGATTGAGGTCTCTTTGGGGCTTCTGCTTTTGCTTGCATGTTGGTGGGGTGGGTGGTCAGTGCTTCTGCTGGTGGAGGGGAAGGGGGTGATGATGCTTTTGCTGCTGTTTGTTCAAAGAGGGGGAGGTGGGGCTTTGGGGCTTCTATGAGGTTTCCTTGTTTCATGGATGTCTGTGAGGAAGGCGAATTTCAGGTTGTATACTGTATACCTGCTCTGATAGTAAATGTACATTTGAATCTTTGAAACTTTTGAACCTTTTAAACCCTAGAACAGGGGTTCTCTACCTTTCTTACACCATGGACTCTTACCATTAACCTTGGGGTCCATAAGCCCCAGGTTGGGATTCTCCGCCCCTAGAAGCAGTGGATACGAAGTCAGTAAGTATTTTCAAGGTAGAGATGGAGAGAAATTTGGAAAATTGGGGCAAGTCAAAGGCTGTGAAAGGTAGGCAGGAATATAGGGCAGAGGCCAATGATCAAGGCAGCACATCAATAAATGTTAGAATGTTCTTGGGAGGGTTGAAATTTTCATTTCCTAATACTTTACCTGGATTACAAGGACCAAAGTCAGTTTGTCTTTCCCAAACATTACCATATTCTTCATAAAAAACTTACTACTTTGTCATTAATAAGAATGATCTGGATAATAATGTGGTTAACTGGATCAGCAAATTTGCAGATGACACTAAGATGGGGGTGTAGTGGACAGTGCGGAAGACTATCATGGCTTGTAGAGGGATCTGGATCAGCTGGAAAAAAATGGGCTGAAAAATGCCAGATGGAATTTAATGCAGACAAGTCAAGGACCAACCAGGGTAGGTCTTACAGTGAATGGTAGGGCAGTGAGAAGTGCTATAAAACAAAGGGATCTTGGAATACAATTCATTGAAATTGGCATCACAGGTGGATAGGGTCGTAAAAAAAGCTTTTGGCACACTGGCCTTCATAAATCTAAGTATTGAGGACAGGAGATGGGATGTTATGTTGAAGTTGTATAAGACGTTGGTGAGGCCTAATTTGGAGTATTATGTACAGTTTTGGTCACCTACCTACAGGAAAGATGTAAATAAGGTTGAAAGAATACAGAGAAAGTTTACAAGGATGTTGCCGGATCTGGAGGGCCTGAGTTATAGGGAAAGATTAAATAGGTTATTACTTCATTCCTTAGAATGTGGAAGATTAAGAGGAGATTTGAGGGAGATACATATTTATGAAGGGTATAGTCAGTGTTGCGTCTATGCAACAACATATCAAATAAATAAAAGCACACATGGGAGATGGTTCATGTATTCACATTAGACGAGATAGATTACAATGTGCATGTGTAGACAACAGATCATATGTAGTGTTAAGGGGAGTCGTTGATGTAAAAGAAATCGATTTTATAAATTACAGATAGGGTAAATACATTCAGGCTTTTTCCACTGAGATTGAGTGGGACTACAACCACAGGTCATGGGTTAAGGGTGAAAGGTGAGAAGTTTAAGGGAACATGAGGGGAAACTTCTTCACTCAAAGGGTGGTGAGAGTGTGGAATGAGATACCAGCACATGTGGTGCTTGTTAGCTCGCTTTCAATGTTTAAGAGAAGTTTGGATAGGTACAAGGATAGTAGGGGTATGCAGGGCTATGGTCCTGGTGCAGGTTGTTGGGAGTAGGCAGTTTAAATGGCTTTGCTGTGGATCAGATGGGCCAAAGGGCCTGTTTCTGTGTTGTATTTTGTTATGTATCTATGACTAAGGAGCAGAACCTAATGTCCTCTAATTTCTGGAAAAACACATGATATTTCTTTCCACCGTAGATATTCTGGGCTCACCTGGTTTTGTGGTCTGTTGAGTTGTGGTGGTTTTTGGACCAGTTAGTGATGCAGTGGTTGTTGTGGAATCTGTATTTTAAAACAAAAGTTAAATATTAAATAAATGGATACTTCGTATGAGTTACACACTGGAATGTATTCAAGGTGTTTGTTTTAATCAGGGAATGGTTTAAACTCTGCTAGCTCTGATGACATATTCAAGTTTGCTGAATACACCTCTGTCATAGGCCAAAACAACAGCATCTCCTCCATGATCTGCACTTTGCCCCCTGCTCTACTCACTTTACACTTATGCCTGTGTGGCTAAGCAGTTTCTACGTCATATTCAAGATTGCTGATGACAACACTGTTGTTGGCCAACTGAAAGGTGATGATGAATCAGCATATAGGAGGGAGATTGAAAATCTGGCTGAGTGGTACCTCAACAGCTCAATGTCAGCAAGACCAAGGAGATGATTATTGACTTCAGGAGAAGGAAACCAGAAGTCATTGAAGGATCAGAGGTAGAGAGGGTCAGTACCTTTAAATGCTTTGGTGTTATTATTTCGGGGGACCTGTCCTGAGCCTGGCACTTACAAAGAAAGCACAGCAGTGCCTCTACTTCCTAAGGAGTTTGTGGAGATTCAGCATGACATCTAAAACTTTGACAAACTTCTATGGATGTGTAGTGCGGAATATATTGACTTGTGCATCACAGCCTGGTATGGAAACACAGCCTCTGAGTGGAAGATCCTACAAAAAGTAGTGGATATTACCCAGTCAATCCCTTCCAACCATTGAGCACATATACATGGAGCTCTGTTGTGGGAAAACAGCATCCATCACCAGGAACCCCCAGGGACATGTTCTCTTCTTGTTGCTGCTATCAGGAAGAAGCTACAGGACTCACACCACCAGGTTCAGGAACAGTTACTACTCCTCAACCGTCAGACTCTTCAATCAAAGTGGATAACTTCACTCCCGTCCTGATGAAGGGTCTCGGCCTGAAACGTCGACAGTGCTTCTCCTTATTGATGCTGCCTGGCCTGCTGTGTTCCACCAGCATTTTGTGTGTGTTGTTTGAATTTCCAGCATCTGCAGGTTTCCTAGTGTTAACTCACTCAGCTTCACTTGCCCCATCATTGAAATGTTCCCACAACCAATGGACTCATTTTCCAAGATTCTTCATCTCATATTCTTTATATTGTTTATTTATTATTATTACTTCTCCTTTTGGAGTTGCACAGTTTGTTGTCTTCTACAATCTGATTGAACGCTCAAGTTTGGCAGTCTTTTATTTATTCTGTTATAGCTATTATTCTCTATATGGGCACAAGAAAATGAATCTCAGGGTATTTAATGGTGACATATATATACTTTGATAATAAATTTACTTTGAACTTTAAATATGGGAATGAATTACAAGTGGAGAAGTGTGGTCTGTTTATATGAGGGAATGGTAACCTGGAGTCAGTCCTAGGCTAGAATCATAACAAGGATGTGGGATGGTTTATACGTGGACCATAACAGGACTGTGTTAGCACAATGCAAATAAGGGGTGTGATAGGACTGGAGAGAGTTCAGGGAAAATTGTTTCCAGAACTGCAAATTTATACGTATGAAGAGCAATTGATAAAGTTGCTGTTGTTTTCTGCAAAACAGTGAGGGGAGATTCAATTCAGGTCCATAAGACTGAGATCTGCTCATCTTATTTAGTAAGGACCTACTTCTCTCAGCAGAGGGCAATACCTAAAGTAGCAGAAAGATTAGTGGTGACTGCCGCAGGAAGTGATAGAAGTTTGGAACTTACTGCCTAGAGGTTTGTCGGAGGCATGAACTGGACGGTGTGATGCTGCTGTTTGCATCAGAGAGGCTTCAGAGGAGTTGGACCGTGACAGAGGTATGCAGTCTAATAGTGATTGATTGTCTTAATCACTTTTCTTTTGATCGCAAGATCCTTCTGGTTATTGGCAATGTGGAATGCTGCAAGTCTGATTTATTGGTGGACATGAGGGGCAGAAGGCGAGGGAACTGAGTGGTCTCGTTTGTAGCGAGAACTAGGCCTCAAGCTGCAGTGTTGCCAATTTACAGCTGCCAAGAGAGAGGTGTCAGAGCCGGTGCACTCCACCAGGGGCAGTGTGGTGCAGTATCCAAGCTGGAGTCAGTGCTGCTCTCCAGTGTTCACTTGGCAGAAGATGAGCTGTATTATGGTTGAATGCAGGGTGATGGGCGTTCTTAATGACGGACACTGCCTTTTTGAGGCACCGCTCCTTGAAGATATCCCGGAAGCTGGAGGAGGCTAATGCCTATGATGGAATTGGCAGAGTTTACAACTTTCCGCAGCTTTTTAGAATTCTGAGCAGCACCCACCACACCCTTTACACCACCCTTCCCATATCAGGCAGTGATACAACTACGAGGAAATCTGCAGATGCTGGAAATTCAAGCAACACACACAAAATGCTGGTGGAACACTGCAGGCCAGGCAGCATCTATAGGGAGAAGTGCTGTCGATGTTTCGGGCCAAGACCCTTCATCACGACTAACTGAAAGGAAAGATAGTAAGAGATTTGAAAGTAGGAGGGGGAGGGGGAAATGCGAAATGATAGGAGAGGACTGGAGGGGGTGGGGTGAAGCTGAGAGCCAGAAGGGTGATTGGCAAAAGGGATACAGAGCTAGAGAAGGGAAAGGATCATGGGACGGGAGGCCTACGGAGAAAGAAAGGGGGAAGGGAGCAGCAGAGGGAGATGGAGAACAGGTGCTATAAACTTCTTTCGATCTACCCGATGCAAAGACACCACGTACTACGGTGAAAGTAACTTTAACTCTTTATTAGCAAGTTACTCGAGAGAACTCTCCTTAAGTACTCTCTCTTGGAGGCTGCTTTAAGGGTCTCTGCCTCCTGAAGCAAATACAGTTCTTTTTATATCATGCAGTCACGTACACAGATACATGTGGGTTCACCCCCGCTTAGTTTCTCTACAGATGAGTATTGTTAATGTAATCAGTCATAAATTATTCGTAGAACAGTTTTAATTGCTACTATGTCTGGATACAGACATGCACAAGCCCACCACCCAAAGTCTGCTGCCCTTGTAAATAGTCACTCCCTTCAATCACTTATCTTGCAGGTGCCATAAGAGACACAAGGCACAATCTTTTTCTCACACCAAGGCTACTGTCACCCGCTCAGCTTATCTTATGGGAAAGCATTTGTACATTTATACTTTTTTCGCAAGTTCAGCTTATCTTATGGGAAAACATTTGTGCATTTATACTCTTTTTCTCAAGCTCATAGCTGCTATGACCTTTAAAAAATAGCCAGAGTCACAAGTGGCCTAAGAGATGCTAACTTCTTAATATTACACAGGCAGAGTGAAGAGCAGAGAGAGAAAAAGAACTAAATATATCAGGGATGGGGTAAGAAGGGGAGAGGCATTAACGAAAGTTAGAGAAGTCAATGTTCATGCCATCAGGTTGGAGGCTACCCAGCCGGTATATAAGCTGTTGTTCCTCCAGCCTGAGTGTGGATTCATCTTGACAGTAGAGGAGGCCATGGGTAGACATATCAGAATAGGAATAGGACGTGGAATTAGTGATACAACTAGTTAGAATACACTCCATGGTACCTATTTCCAATTGAATCTTATGGTGTCCTTTCTTTATTGAGGACTTATGTTCTTATTTTCACGTGGAGACATACTCCCTGCATCCATTCTCCCAAAAATATCCTTTAGGTTTTTAAAGACGTCATTTACACCCTTCAATGTTTTCTTGAAAATTAACAGATCCAGTTTCTGATCCTTTCCTATTATCGATGCTGTTGCATTGAGTTCTTACCTGGAGCTGTAGATCGTTTGGTTGTGCTGGTCTGTGGGGTGGTCAGAGGTGGTTTGGTGGTTGTAGAAACTGTAAAAGAAAATACTTAAAATGTCATAAGAGAAGTAATATTTAAAATTAAGTATTAACAAAACAAGTTCCAGAATCTGAGACTGTTTAGAAGACCTTTTAATACATGGGAGCATGACACGGTTATCAATAAGAGTTTTGAATTATCAAGTTGAAAGTAAATTTTGTTATCAAAGTACAATTAGTTCACCGTATACAACCCTGGGATTCATTTTCCTGTGGGTATGCTCAATAATTCTATGGAATAGTAACTATAATAGGATCAATGAAAGATCAACCGGAGTGCAGAAGACAACAAACTGTGCAAATGCAAATATAAATAAATAGCAATAAATAACGAGAACATGAGGTAATGAGATAAAGAGACCTTGAAGTGAGACCATTGGTTGTGAGAACATCTCAATGGATGGGCAAGTGAGTCACCTTTTGTTCAAGAGCCTGATGGTTGTGGGGTAGTAACTGACCCTGGACCTGGGGGTGCGAGCCTTGAGGCCTTTGTACTCTCTACCCAATGGCAGCAGTGAGAAAAGAGAATGCCCTGGGTGCTGAGGATCTCTGATGATGAATGTTGCTTTTCTATGGCAATGTTTCGTGTAGATGTGCTCTGTGGTTGGGAGGGCTTTACCCATGATGGACTGGGCTATATCCATTGTCTTTTGTAGGATTTTCCATTCAAAGGCATTAGTGTTTCCATAATGAGCACACCTAGATTGGAAAATTACTAATTGAAATCTAGCTAATTGAATGCTTAACATTTCATTAAACAGATAGTTGAGTGTGGATCACAAGTTGAGTGTTCCAGAGTTTGTGGTAGAGGAATTATTTTATGAATACTGAAGTATATAGAATGCTGGTGGGAAAGTATGAAACTGAGGTATATAAATGGACTAAGAACTAAGCCTATCCATATACCTCCTCCCTTACCTCCATTCAGGGCCCTCCAGGCCCCTCACCTGCAAACCTGCTGGGGTGCCCATTGTGTCCAGTGCTCTCAATGCAGCCTGGTGAGACCTGCCGTGAATCGGGGGATCACTTCATCAAGCTCCTCCATCCGCCAAAAGTGGGACTTACCAGTGGGCAGAAGTCTTAATTCCCTTTCCCATTCCCATTCTGAAGTGTCAGTTCATGGCCCCCTCTTGTGCCAAGATGAGGCCACCCTCAGGGGAGGTGCAACACCTTATATTCTATCTGGATACCTCCTACCCGATGGCATAAATATTGATTTCACCTTCTGGTAAACACATTTCCCCTCCACTATTGCCCACTCTGATGATTTACTTCTTCTCATCTGCCTATTACTCCAGGCTGAGTCCCATCCTTCCCTTTTTCCTATGGTCCACTCTCCTCTTCCATACAATTCCTCTCTCTCCTCTTCCTACCCACCTGGCTTGTGTGTTGCTTTAGATCTCCAGTGGCTGCAGATATTCTTGTGCACATGTATTTTCCTTGGAACACAAGAGTCCGCAGTTGTTGGAATCTGGAGCTAAAACAAAAAACAAACTGCTGGAGGAGTTGCCAGACACCGTAAGTGGGCTGAGCAACATATATTGTGGTTGAGGGGGAATTAGGGAGGAATTTTTTGACATTTTTGATTGAGACCAATTGGCCTCTCAAAGTCTAATAGTAAGTGATCAGTTTAAGCCACACAAAAGCTGGAGGAACTCAGCAGGTCAGGCAGCATTTATGGAAAAGAGTAAACATTCAACATTTCGGGACCCTTTTTCAGGACTGAGCAGGAAGGGAGGTGACACAATAAGGAGGTGGGAGGAGGGGAAGAAGGATAGCTAGGTTGAGACCCTTTTTCAGGACTGAGCAGGAAGTGGGGGTGACACAATAAGAAGGTGGAAGGAGGGGAAGGAGGATAGCTGGAAGGTGATAGGTGAAGCCAGGTGGGTGGGAAAGTTAAAGGAGAGGCGATAGGCAGGTGAGAAGAGGCAAGAGGCCAAAGGGGGAATAGAAGAAGAGGTGAGGGAGAGGGAATTTTGTTTTAACTGGAAGGAGAAGTCGATATTCATGCCATCAGGTTGGAGGCTACCCTGATGGAATATAAGGTGTTGCTCCTCCACACTGAGTGGCTTCAGCTTGGCACATGTCGGAATGGGAACTGGAATTAAACTATTTTGGCACCAGGAAGTTCCGCCTTTGGTGGATGAAGTACAGGTGCTCAACAAAGTGGTCCCCAATTTATGACGGTCTCACCAATGTAGAGCAGGCTGCATCTGGAGTCCTGGACAAATAGACGACACCAACAGGTCAAGTGTTGCCTCGCCTGGAAGGACTGTTTGTGGCCCTGAATGGAGGTGAAAGAGGAGGTGAATGGGTAGGTGTAGCTCTTGGGGCACTTGCAGGGATAAGTGCCGGGAGGGAAATCAGAGGAGAGAGTCGAATTGGCAAGGGAATCACTGCGGGAGCGATCCCTGTGGAATCCAGAGAGGGGGTGTAGGTAAAGGTATGTTTAGCGTTAGGATTTAGTGAACATGTTATAATGAATAAGCTCCTTTGATTGCATTTATAACAATATCTTTTAAAGGTTTGACCGACTATACTTCAAAGAATTTAATTGACCCATTTATATATAGTATGGTGTTTTTCTTGCGGGCAATATTCTAAGTACTGGATGATGTTGAGTATTGTAGTTGTACTAGAATGCATACAGTGCTGCGGTATATATTGTGTGATACCTCCCACATTTAGTAGAGGTTCTACATTAACATTTTATGAAACATTGGAGAATCAATCTAACCTGGTTGGCATCTTGCAATACACACACTGTCCACTGCGATGTCAGACTCTGGAGTTTCCCCACGGACTGCTTCAATAACAAACTGCAAGGGAATGCACTGTTCAGTGAGTTCCTTTGTACTCTACTGGCTTTGTGGAATTAATTTATAGTGTTAATTATTCCCTGTTAGAATAGGGAAAAACAGCACCCTCATCAATTGGCTTTTTACAAACATTTGTATCATGCGTTCTCCCTGTGAGGCCGTGGGTTTCCTCCCACAGTCCAAAGCTACACCAGTTGGTAAGTTAATTGGTCATTGTACATTGTCCTACGATTAGGCTAGGAAAAAATTGGAGGTTGTAGGGTGTTGTGGTTTGAAGGGCTGGAAGGGTCTGCTTTGCGCTGTATCTCAATAAAATTTTAAAAACCTTCAATTCTACTTTCTCCCAAATTTCTCAGTCCCACCTTCCCCAGATATCCCTCATTCTCCTTGCCATAATCTCACATGTCTCTCAGAGTCTTAGACATATATAACGTTTTATCAGAGACTGTGTGTTTTTTTGCTTGCTATTTTGAATGTGCTGTGTATGTTTTTCACCTTGGCCCCAGACAAACACTGGTTTGTTCAGCTGTGTCCTTGTATGGTTGAATGATAATTAAACTTGATTTGATTTGATTTTGATTGGATTTGATTCCAGATCTTTCAATACCATCAACTGTATTATCTGAATTTTATTCCCATTTCCCCCTCCATATTCTCCCAGCTCTGCTTTCTACAAATGGATAATCTTTTCCCTGCATGGGGGATGTGGGGAACGGTTTGACTCCGTCACACGGGGGATGTGGGGAATGGTTTGACTCCGTCACACGGGGGATGTGGGGAACGGTTTGGGTCCGACACACAGGGGATGTGGGGAACGGTTTGACTCCGTCACACAGGGGATGTGGGGAACGGTTTGACTCCGTCACACAGGGGACACCACAAAGCTGGAGACCTTTTAATGTTCTTCAGCCTTTATTTTGTTCTTTGTCTTCTCAATGTCAAACCTGAGGCCCATTGGTGAAGTGAACATTGGGGGACAAACGCTAAGGACCCACATCTTTCTCAAAGGAAGTTATTCCTTTATCTATTCCGCGTTAATGCAGCTGGTTCCTTAAGGTTGTCATAGCCGGCGGTGGTCATGGGAACAAGCTCACTCTATCTGTTAAATGCTCCCAGTGGCATGTGCCTCAGGTAGCTTCTGACAACCAAGCCCAGCTCTTGCTCTTCACATGTAGTTTAGCTAGTGAGCCTGATGGAACTGTTTCAACTGACAGGAGAAGGGGCAAAGGTGGGTTTGCTGGTGCCTTAAACCTGTTGCTTCAGGTAGAAGGGACTCTTGGGCCATGGTTGGCATCTCATCTAGGAGAAGGAAAGCTCTGATCTCAAACCTCCACTGCTTTGTGCCTATACCCACTCATGGCAAAGGCTTAGGGAGTAAACCCAGAGGGGAAAAACCTGGAGCTGGAGTCCCTAACCCAGCCCTACATTGACTTCAACGTTGACTAGCAACTCCTGTGATGCTGCTGGTACCAAACTGAATTGGACCCTGTTGTTCCTTTGGGTTGATCAGATGCGTGGAGAGGGACAGCTTGCTACATGTTGTACTGACCTGGCCTATGTACCTAGACAGCTAGGATGCAACATCCTTGACCGACAGAAGCATACTAATATAAATGCGCGGAGTGTGGACCCACCTGAACTTGAGCTTTCCCTCTGTAAGTGGCTTTGGCCAGTTTCCATCCTGGCAGTTGGTTTCCAGTGAGGGAGAAGAGTGGATCGCCCAATTTATCTCCTATTGATCAAAACACAGAATAAGTTGAAGAAACTTTATAAAACTGTGGTTAGGCTGCATCAGGAGTATTGTATACTGTCTGGTCACCCCACTACAGGAGGGATGTTGAGGCTTTGGAGAGGGTGCAGAAGAGTTTATCAGGATGCTGCCTGGTTTACAAGATTATGAGAGGCATAGATAGAGTGGACAGGGGGTTATCTGTTCCCCCGGGGAGAAATGTCTAATACCAGAGGGCATGCATTGAAGGTGAGAGGGGGTAGGTTCAATGGGGAAGTGAGGGGTAAATTTTTTACTCAGAGAGCGGTAGATGCCTGGAATGTGCTGCCTGGTATGGTGGTAGAGGCAAATACATTAGAGGCTTTGAAGAGACACTTAGGTAGGCACATGGACATGAGAAAGATGGAGGGATATGGACATAGTGTAGGTAGGAGGGATTAGTGTTTGGGTGTTTGATTTGCTTTTCAGCTGCTTTGGCACAACGTTGTGGGCTGAATGGCCTGTTCTGGTGCAGTATTCTTCTATGTTCTATAAAATGGATGAATATGAGGTTGGTGTGATGAGCATCCATGCTGGGCAAATTAAGAAACTGGGAGACTTCTATAGGCTCCCAAAAGAGGGGTTTTGTTCTGGACAGAAAGGCCATTGATTGAAAGTTGCTGGGACTCTGGTCGTTCATAACCCATGTCAGTGAGCTTGCTAATGATACAGAGCTGGGAGGCGGTGAGAGTTGTGAGGAAGGGGCTCAAAGTTCAAAGTTAAAAGTACACATATGTCACCCTAGACAATCCTGAGATTCATTTTCTTGTGGGCGTACTCAGCAAATCTATAGAATAGTAACGATAACAGAATCAATGAAAGACCACCCAACTAGGGTGTTCATCCAGAGTGCAGAAGACAACAAATTGTGCAAATAAAAAAGAAATAATAATAATAATAATAATAATAATAAAAAGCAATAAATATCCAGAACATGAAATGATGTCCATAAAAGTGATTCTATTGGTAGTGGGAACATTTCAACAATGGGGTAAGTGAAGTTGAGTGAAGTTATCCCCTTTGGTTCAAGAGCCTGGTGGTAATAACTGTTCCTGAAACTGGTGGTGTGAGACGTGAGGCTCCTGTGCCTTTTTCTTTCTTCTATTTATAGACTAATTAAATAAGTATATGAGTACATTGTTGATATATAGAGTGGAACAGACTCAGAAAAACTGGGATTGGACAGCCTGAAAAGTGTTAATTCTGATGAACAGTCCCACCGTGATAATACTTCCCAGCTGCTAGACCATTGTGTGGGTTAAAGGAATCAGGAGCATTGGAGAGAGTGTGGTATTTGTAGGCCACAAGTCATGTGGTGCAACTTGTAAAATGGTGCCCAATAGAGAGGCAACAGATCGAGAAAGAACAGAATGAACTCAAAGTAAATTTATTATCAAAGTACATATGTCATCATATACAACCCTGAGATTCATTTTCCTATGGAGATACTCAGCAAATTTATAGAATAATAACTATAACAGGATCAATGAAAGATCAACTGGACTGCAGAAGACAGCAAAATGTGCAAATGCAAATATAAATAAATAGCAATAAATAATGGGAACATGAGATAGAGTTAAGAGTCCTTAAAGTGAGATCATTGGTTGTGGGAAACATCTCAATGGATGGGCAAGTGAGTGTAGTTACCCCTTTTATTCAAGAGCTTGATGAATGTGGGTAACTGTTCTTGGTGTGAGTCCTGAGGCTCTTGCACTTTCTACCTGGTGGCAGCAGCAAGAAAAGAGCCTGGTGGAGCTCCCTGATGACGGATGTTGCTTTCTACCTGTGTGGTGGAACTCCCTGATGACGGATGTTGCTTTCTACCTGTGTGGTGGAGCTCCCTGATGACGGATGTTGCTTTCTACCTGTGTGGTGGAGCTCCCTGATGACGGATGTTCCTTTCTCCCTGTGTGGTGGAGCTCCCTGATGACCGATGTTGCTTTCTACCTGTGTGGTGGAACTCCCTGATGACGGATGTTCCTTTCTACCTGTGTGGTGGAGCTCCCTGATGACGGATGTTGCTTTCTACCTGTGTGGTGGAGCTCCCTGATGACGGATGTTGCTTTCTACCTGTGTGGTGGAGCTCCCTGATGACGGATGTTCCTTTCTACCTGTGTGGTGGAGCTCCCTGATGACGGATGTTGCTTTCTACCTGTGTGGTGGAGCTCCCTGATGACGGATGTTGCTTTCTACCTGTGTGGTGGAGCTCCCTGATGACGAGTGTTGCTTTCTACCTGTGTGGTGGAGCTCCCTGATGACGGATGTTCCTTTCTACCTGTGAGGTGGAGCTCCCTGATGACGGATGTTCCTTTCTACCTGTGAGGTGGAGCTCCCTGATGACGGATGTTGCTTTCTACCTGTGTGGTGGAACTCCCTGATGACGGATGTTCCTTTCTACCTGTGTGGTGGAGCTCCCTGATGACGGATGTTGCTTTCTACCTGTGTGGTGGAACTCCCTGATGACGGATGTTGCTTTCTACCTGTGTGGTGGAACTCCCTGATGACGGATGTTGCTTTCTACCTGTGTGGTGGAACTCCCTGATGACGAGTGTTGCTTTCTACCTGTGTGGTGGAACTCCCTGATGACGGATGTTGCTTTCTACCTGTGTGGTGGAACTCCCTGATGACGGATGTTGCTTTCTACCTGTGTGGTGGAGCTCCCTGATGACGAGTGTTGCTTTCTACCTGTGTGGTGGAGCTCCCTGATGACGAGTGTTGCTTTCTACCTGCGTGGTGGAGCTCCCTGATGACGAGTGTTGCTTTCTACCTGTGTGGTGGAGCTCCCTGATGACGAGTGTTGCTTTCTACCTGTGTGGTGGAGCTCCCTGATGATGGATGTTCCTTTCTACCTGTGTGGTGGAGCTCCCTGATGATGGATGTTCCTTTCTACCTGTGTGGTGGAGCTCCCTGATGACGGATGTTCCTTTCCTGCGATAATGCTTCATGGAATGGTGGTGCTCAATAGTGGGGAGGGCTTTTCCCATGATATACTGGGTCAAATTCACTAGGATTTTCTATTTAAAGACATTTGCGTCTCTTTCCTTGCTGTCCAATTCAGAACAACCCCACTCCGATTTCTCAAACCTGTTGATTACTTGCCTTGTTTCACTGCATAAACATTTAACTCCATTTTGGTTGCTGTTCCATACATGAAATAGTGGAACCTCAATGTGAGGCAATTATTGCAATGAACCATTGGGCTTCTCAAGTGTGATCGGTCACCGGGCACGGTCACAGTTGAATCCATCAACATGTAGTAACCAACTGTAATAAAGGACAAAATGAAAGGTGTCAAATCTGGAAGTATGTAACCACCTAGCAATGACACAAAGATGATCTGTGCTACAAAAGAAAGTATTTGAGGCTGTTCAGCCCCTCTAGTCTGTTTTATCATTCAATAGATTGTAGTCTTTTATCTCAGCACCAATTCTCTACATTAATCTTGTAACTCTTGGTTTCTTTAGTATCCAAAAACAGGGAAACCTGGACAGTATTGTAATGCTTTACAGTACAGGCAGCCAGGTTGGATTCTCACCGCTGCCTGTAAGGAGTTTGTACATTTGTTAGGCACGTGATGGAAGATGGAGCGATATGGACATGGTGTAGGGAGGAGAGATTAGTGTTTGGGTGTTTCTTAAATTTTTTGTTTGTTTGTTTGTTTATTTATTTATTTATTTTTAAATTGTCTTTTTTAATACATTTTCTACATCTCTACAGATAAAAAATAACCCAGATCGAAATTAAGAGCATTAATACAGTGCAAAAATAAACATACAATAATTATATAATACAAAAGAAGATAATTGAGAAAGCACCCAAATTGAAGATATGTAAAATGAGTATCCTCCCCAAGCCCTGCAACAAAAAAAACTCCAGACCAACCAAAACACAATATAGAGAGTATGCATCAGGACATACAAACCCCCAAAACTGTAACTACATTTAGCAACAGAAGATATTGATGCCTACTACCAAAAAAAACGGAGCTGAAAGCAAGGGACAGAAAAAAAAACCTTAGTTAAGAGGAAGGTTATGAAAGTACTCAATAAAAGCTCACCAGACCTAATGGAACTTTGTATCCGAATTAAGAACTGAATAATGAACTTTTTCAAGGTCTCGGCAGGACATAATATCATTAAGCCATTGAGCATGCTTGGGCGGGGCAACATCTCTCCATCTAAGGAGGATTAAACGTCTAGCCAGGATATCTAGCAAAAGATAATATTTGACACTTGGTCGAACTCAGGCGTAAATCTGTCTCACCCAAAAAACCGAACAAAGCAATTAAAGGGTTAGGTTCTAGGTGGTGATTCAGAATATAAGATAACATTGTGAAGACATCTTTCCAAAATTTCTCCAAGCTAGGACAAAACCAGTACATATGAATAAGAGAGGCCTTTTGCCCCTTTTGCATTTATCACAAAGAGGACTAATATTAGGGTAAAATCGAGATAGTTTAGATTTAGACATATGGGCTCTATGAACAATCTTAAACTGTAAAAGGCAATAGCGAGCACAAAGAGAGGTTGAATTAACTGATTTGAGAATTGAGTCCCAAGTCTCATCAGATAAGGAGATATTTAAATCATTCTCCCAATCCATTCTAATTTTATCCACAGGGGCACGCCGTAAGGATGCTAATTTATCACGAATAAATGATATTAAACCTTTACCTAGTGGATTAATAGAAAGAAAGAAATCCATAACATTTTTCTCAGGCATTTCAGGGAAGTTAGGAATTAAAGGATTAATAAAGTGTCTAATTTGGAGATATGTAAAAAAATGAGCATTGGGCAGATTGAACTTAGCAGAGAGCTGTTGAAAAGATTCAAAGCGATTGTCAATAAAAAGATCTTCAAAATGTCTAATGCCCTTCCTATACCAATCATGGAATGCTGAATCATATGTAGTAGGTAAAAAAAAAGGTGATTATATAAGATAGGGCTAGAAAAGGAAACCATAAAATTTCCTAAATTGAGCCCATATACGCAAAATGTGTCTAACAAGAGGATTAACAATTAATCTGGACAAGCTACGAGGGAGTACAGAGCCAAGAATTGCAAAGATAGATAAATCTTTAGTGGAACTCAACTCCATTGCCACCCAATTAGGGCACTCGGGTTGGCCATGGAAAAAAGACCAAAAGGTAGCACAACGTATATTGGCTGCCCATTAATATAAACGAAAGTTAGGTAAAGCCATGCCACCCTCTTTTTTAGATTTTTGGAGATAAACTTTATTAATTCTAGAGCGCTTATTCTTCCACAGATGTGACAAAATAATAGAGTCTAAAGAATCAAAAAAAGATTTAGGAATAAAAATTGGGATTGATTGAAATAAATATAAAAGTTTAGGGAGAACATACATTTTAACAACATTAATACGACCTACCAAAGACATAGATAGAGGTGACCATTGTAACAGACTCTTTTATAGTATATGAAAGATTGGCAAAATTTTCACGCAAGAGATCTTTAAACTTCCTTGTGACTGT
Source organism: Hypanus sabinus (assembly GCF_030144855.1). NCBI lineage: Eukaryota > Metazoa > Chordata > Chondrichthyes > Myliobatiformes > Dasyatidae > Hypanus > Hypanus sabinus. The sequence continues at coordinate 84,141,066 of NC_082712.1, read as the reverse complement.
AATCCCAAAATAAGTAAATTGATTATGAACTACTTTAAAAGAGAAATCACGAAATGTTAATTCTTGTGCTTCTTTATTAATTGGGAAAAGTTCGCTCTTATGTAAATTAAGTTTATAGCCAGAGAACTGGCTAAACTGATCAAGAAGTGAAAACGTTGGAGGTAAGGATGTAGACGGATTTGAGAGAAAGAGTAATAAGTCATCAGCATAGAGAGAAACTTTATGCTCAACACCCCCTCTCCAAATCCTGGTCAATTCAGGACAATTTCGAAATGCTATCGCCAAAGGTTCTATAGCCAAATCAGAGAAAGGGACTTAAAGGGCATCCCTGACGGGTGCCACGTTTGAGGTTAAATAACTGGGATTTCTGAAAATTAGTCAAAACAGAGGAAGTAGGACACAAATACAGCAATTTGATCCAAGAGATAAAACTTCGACCAAAGTCAAATTTTTCTAAAACTGCAAAAAGGTAGTTCCACTCTATACGATCAAATGCTTTCTCCGCATCGAGGGAAATAACACATTCAGGAATCCCAGTTGGAGGTGAATATAAAATGTTAAATAAATGCCTAATGTTAAAGAAAGGAAGACGGCTTTTAATAAAACCAGTTTGATCATCAGAAATAATAGAGGGAATAACAGTTTCTAATCTATATGCCAAAGCTTTGGCCAAGATTTTAACATCAACATTAAGCAAAGAAATCGGCCTATATGAGGAACACTCTGTTGGGTCTTTGTGTTTGGGTGTTTTTGATTTGCTTTTTAGCTGGTTCAGCACAACATTGTGGGCCGAATGGCCTGTTCCTGTGCGGTACTCTTCTATGTTCTAGTTCTCCCTGTGGCTGTGTGGGTTTCCTCTGGGTGCTCTGGTTTACTCCCACTGTCCAAAGATGTGCCAATTGGTGGATTAATTGGTCATTGTAAATTGTCCTGTGGTTAGGCTCAGGTTAGCTTGGAGGATTGCTGGGTGCTGTGGCTCAAAAGGCCATAAAAGCCTTTTCCACACTCGATCTCAATGAATGGGTTAGGTTAGTGGGTAACCTTTTCTCATTCAAATAATTTCTCATTCACATCTAAAATAGGATGATTAATAAATTTAAGAGACTGCTTTCAGGGGTAGCTGATTAAAGGGCCATTGTTATGAAAAATAATTGGCATACAAAATGGAAGCACTTGCCTTGGAGGCATTTTAATTTTGCAAATAATAATCATGTGACACAAATTTTAAAATGTTTTAGAAACAACAGTGTTTAGGCAATATTGGTGGAAAGCGAAACAGTTAACGATTCAAATCGAAGATCCTTCATCAAGGTCCAGTGAGTGTTTCCCACACTTATAGTTTTAATCATGTGACGTGTCTATTCACATTTTCATTTTGAATTCCATTCTTATCTATCTCCCTAAAGTAATTGTTCACTTAAAATTGCACAAGCATTAACATTCTGATTTGAATTATGGATTCCTTACATCCAGGTTTGGAATAGTCATCATCTGGTCCAGAGTTCTCTGTGTCTGTCTGTCCAGTCCATTGATCGAAAGGCACCAGGGGTGGATTCTGTTCGGTGGTCCAACCACAAAGATCCCCAGGCTCATCAAAGTTGCAGCTGTTAATACAATCTGTTTTGAGGCAAAGAAAGGTAAATTTATCCTCATCCTCCAAGTTAATGCTACAGGGAGAATAGTTATCACTAACATAGGATTATACAATTTATTCTCTCATCATCATCATTATGTGCTGTGTAATATGACACAAGCGATCATGTTATCATGACCTTGATTGTTCTCAGCAAATTTTTCTGCAGGAAGCGGCTTGCCATTGCTTTCTTCTGGGCAATGTCTTTACAAAACGGGTGCCCCCCACCCCCACCCTCAGTCGTTGTCAATACTCATTAGAAATTGCCTCTTCTCATTCTTCTGAATTCCAGTGAATACAGGCCTGGAGCCATCAAATGCTCTTCATATGACAAGCCTTTCAATCCCAGAATCATTTTCGTGAACCACTTTTGAGCCCTTTCCAAAATCAGCACATCCCTTTCTTAGATAAGGGGCCCAGAACTGCTCGCAATACTCTAAATGAGGCCTCACCAGTACTTCCTAAAGACTCAACATTACATCTTTGATTATCTATGTGTACCCAATAAAGCAGATGAGGTCTTGGTATGACAACTTATTCAAAAGCAATTGCAAAGTTACATCAATGTACCATTTGTTATAAATCCAGTAAGGGTCAGTGTTGTGACCACACATTGCACATAAGAACATAAGAAATAGGAACAGGGGTAGGCCATCTGGCCCGTCGAACTTGCTCCACTATTCAATAACTGACCAAGGACTCATCTCCACCTACTTGCCTTTTCCTCATAACCCTTAATCCCTCTACTTTGCAAAAATCTATCCAACCTGGTCTTAAATATATTCATTGAGGTATCCTCCATTGCTTCACTGGGCAGAGAATTTCACAGATTCACCAGTCTCTGAGAAAAGCAGCTCCTCCTCATCTCAGTCTTAAATCTACTTCCCCGAATCTTGAGGCAATGTCCCCTAATTCTAGTCTCACCTACCAGTGGAAACAACTTTCCTGCTTCCATCTTAACTATCCCTTTCATAATTTTGTATGTTTCTATAAGATCTCCTTTCATCCTTCTGAATTCCAGAAAGCAAAGCCCCAGGTGACTTCTCATAGTCTAACCTCCTCATCTCTGGAATCAACCCGGTGAACCTCCTCTGCACCACCTCCAAAGCCGGTATATCTTTCTTTCTCTTTAGGCACTGTGCAGACAGAATAATATCAGAGTCAACACAGAGGCATCAGGAAGATTGAAAGAGCTAGCTCGTAACCCTGAAACTAGGATAAGGATGTTTAAAATGTTTTAAAATATTCTTACTTTGAAAATAGATGATTAAAGGCAAAGTGGTTGAAGTTTCTGAAATAAAGTAGGTGGAGGTGATAATTTGAGTAAAAACCAATCTGCAAACTCCGAAAGAAAATTGGATCAACTGCTAATTCAATTGGAAATAGGCTCTGGGAATCAGAAAGTGGCAAGATTAGACCTTGGATCCAAGAGGGAGTTGGATGAGGATGATTGCTTTGAGGAGGGAAAAAGAAAGTTAAGGTATTTCTGGAAGGTAATTTACCTGAGCAGGGTCCAGTCCTGATCTTGATATTATCCACGGCTGTGTCACCTGATGCAGTGGAGCCTCGAACAGATTCAAAGATAACCTGCCATATTGAAGGAATGATGTCAAACACAACTGGTACAAGTCCACAGAATAATACAATAAGTTTAGGATAAAATTACTGTCCAAGGATGACAATAAAATAATGTCAGGGTGCTGTAATTGACTACAGCTCAGCATTTAATGCCTTCTTTCCAACAGTTCTGATCAAAAAGCTCCGGAACCTGAATCTCCATCCCTCCCTCTGAAACTGGATAACTGACTTCCTCACCGGAAGACCACAATCTGTGCAGGGAAGTGCAGAGACCCAGGTTCTGGAGCTTTTTGATCAGAGCTGTGAGCTAACATCTCCACCTCGCTGATAATCAACAGTGGCATACGTCAAGCAAGTGTGCTTAACCCACTGCGCTACTCTCTCTACACCCATGACTTTGTAGCTAGGTCCAGCTCAAATGCCATCTATAAATTTGCTGATAATACAACCATTGTCAGAGTATCAGATGGTGACAAGAGGGCGTACAGGAGTGAGATATATCAACTATTGGGTGGTACTGCAGCAACAACCTTGCACTCAACTTCAGGAAGTCCAAAGAATTGATTGTGGACTTCAGAAAAGGTAAGACAAGGGAGCACACACCAGTCCTCATCGAGGGAATAGAAGTAGAGGGAGTGAGCAATTCCAAGTTCCTGGGTGTCAATATCTCTGAGGATCTAACTTGGACCCAACATATCGATGCAGCTACAAAGAAGGAACAACAGTATCTATATTTCATTAGGGGTTGAGAAGATCTGGTATGTCTTCAAAAACACTCAAAAATTTCTACAGATATACCATGGGGAGCTTTGTAACTTGCTGCATCACAGTCTGCTATGGGGGGAGGGGGTCTACTGCACAGGATCGAAGCTGCAGAGAGTTGTAAACTCAGTCAGTTCTATCATGGGCACTGGCCTCCAAGACATCTTCAAGGAGTGACGCCTTGAGGGTGTCCTTAATGATGGACCCTGAGTCTCCATCATTAAGGACACCCATCACCTAGGGCATGCCCTCTTCTCATTGCTACCATCAAACTTGAAGGCACACACTCAGTGATTCAGGAACAGTTTCTTTCTCTCTGCCTTCCAATTTCTGAATGAACGTTGAACCCATGAACACTACACCACTACTGTTTTTAAATTTCTATTTTTGCGCTACTTATTTAACTATTATATTTTTTCTATAATTCACAGATTGTTTTCTGTTATTTTGCAAAGCTTTGTACTGCTGCCACAAAGTCAACAAATTTTACAACATATGCCAGTGATATAAACCTGATTCTGATTGGATATTTGTTTGTTTTGTGCTGTGTCATATGACGTGGGTGATCATGGCTGATATATTATTCCTCTCAACCCCATTCTCCTGCCTTCTCCCTGTAATCTTTATTAATTTTAGAACCCTTTCTAATCTGCCTAAATGACTCATAAACAAAAGCTTTTCACAATATCCTGATACACCATCGTCATTACTATGTGATGTGGGTGATCATGGTCTTTCCATGACCAAGATTGTTCTTGGCAAATTCAACAGAAGCGGTTTGCCATTGCCTTCTTCTGGGCAGTGTCTTTACAGGACGGGTGGCACCAGCCATTATCAATACTCTTCAGAGATTGTCTGCCTGACGTCAGTGGTCACATAACCAGGACTTGTGATATGCACCAGCTGCTCATACGACCATCCACCATCTGCTCCCATGGCTTCACATGACCCTAATTTGGTGAAGGTGGGTGTGGGGGTGCGAGCACTAAGCAGGTGTTACACCTTGCCCAAGGCTTACGGAGGGAAGGAGTTCCTGAAACATTGTTTAGTAGAGACATCTCTCCAACCAGCTGCCCAAAAGGAACAGGATATTATTTCAGGTCAAATATTAGTTTAAAGTTGTTGGAATAGCTGTTGGATTTCCCAGTAAAATTCTCTTTTGTATTTACCTGTTGGAACAGCCCACTGTATTATTCAAAGGTACCTCATTTATTGGTACACCGCTCATATCACTTCCAAGACACCACAACCTTGACGTAGGGTTTGGAGGCTTGCACGCCTCAGTGACCTGGAGAGCGATGTTGACTGGAGTCTGTTTCGGCTCTTGGTGGGGTCACCCATGCCGAACAGGTCAAAGGGCAGAGGCCAGGCTAAGAGTGATCCACCTGTCCTCCAGGTTCGGTGGTACTGCTCAGGGCGAAAAACCCTGAATGGTAAAACTAAACTGTTAAGGAAACAACATTGAAGAAGCTTTCTATATCTATGTGCAATGGTATAGACAGGCAGAGGTGGAGGACCTGCAATGCTGCCCTAAATGCCAGAGGTATAAAGGGGAGAAAAAAAAACTCATATCAACAACTGTAGCACCTTAATAGAATTCAGTATGGGAGCTTGTACTGGGGAATAGTCCACTTTTACAAACCCTTACCTTGATATTTGTTGGGGTCTTGAATGAGTGGTCAATCATTCCATGTAGCCAGGATGCACTCTGAAAGCCAGTTTTACTCCATATCTGCTTTTCAGTGGAAGACTCCTTCAGATACACCTTCAGAGCATTATCAAAATCTGTCCCATACATGTAGTACTGGAACTCCACACACACTTCCCCAGACACTGTCAGGGTCGGACTGTCCAGCCTCACAAACTGACCTTTACTGAAGTTATCAGCTTCTTGATAGATGTAATAACCAGCTGCAATGGAATCAGAATCAGGTTTAATATCACTGACATATGTTGTGAAATTTGTAGACATTACGGCAGCAGTACAATGAAATACATAATAAGAAAAAAGTCATGAATTACATATATTAGTGAAATTCATGGCTTTTCATTAAATAGCATTACTTAATGAAATAGCATTAAATAGTTATATTAAGTAGTGGTTCCCAAGTTTGTCATAGCTGGGTGTGGTAGTGGGGATAAGCCCCCACTACCTATAAAGTGCCCCAAATGGCTTGCTTCACTAATACCCTCTGACAACCAGGTCCAACTCCTAGCCTTCACATGTGGCTTAGCTACTAGGCCTGGCGGAACTGTTTCTACTGACGAGAAGGGGCAAAGGTGAACCACCGGTGCCTCAAAACCAGTTGTTTCGGGCAGGTGAGGCACGTCAGCCTTGGATGGCAGCCCACCTAGGAGAAGGAAAGCTCTGATTTCAAACCTCCGCTGCCTTGTGGTCATACCCCCCCATGGAAACGGCTTCAGGAGTAAACCCCAAGGAAGAAATCCAGAGCCGGGTCCCTAAGGCAGTTTGATGTTGTTTACAACTTCACTCTGGCAACCTCTGCAATGACACTGGTGCCAATCTGTTTTGGCACTTGCCCTTCCCTTGGACTACATCAGTGACGTGCATGGGCAACAGCCGGTTCTTTAAATCTTCCCACCCATGCTTGCATCCTGGAGAGGACATAGCCAACCAGGGGCACAAACCCATGATCCCCTGGGATTGACAGCTGCCTGCTATATTAAGTGGGTAAATTAAATAGTTAGTGCAAAAATGGAAATTAAAAAAAAGTAATGAGGTAGAGTTCATGGGTTCAATGTCCATTCAGAAATCAGATGGCAGACGGGAAGAAACTGTTCATGAATCGTTGACTGTGTGCCATCAGGCTTCTGTACCTCCTTCCTGATGGTAGCAATTAGATGGGGGTGATGGGGTTCTTAGTAATGGATATTGCCTTTCTGAGGCATCGTTCTTCAAAGATGTCCTGGACACTATGGAGAGTAGTGCTCATGATGGAGCTGACTGAGCTTACAACTCTCTGCAGCTTTGATCCCTACTTCGACCATTCTCTTCGATAGGAGAGATACGCCTATACACCTATACCCTTGAAATTTACATCTTCAGCTTCTTGTCTGAAATAGTATTCATTGTTTCTTCTTTTGGAGGTACATTGAATAGAATGAGAAGATAGTTTAAAGTCTTCTCCTGCCCAGTGATAGGTCAGAATATCAATTGCCCACTACTGTTCAGATCAGAGTTGCCTCACATGATGATATCTCAGCAGTGAAAGTATTGGTTCAATTGGAAATAGGAATTTCCAACCAAAGTTCAATGTAAATTTTATTATCAAAGTACATATGTCACCACATACATCCCTGGGATTAATTTTCCTGTGGGCATGCTTAGCAAATCTATAGAATAGTAACTATAACAGGATCAATGAAAGATCAACCAGCGTGCCGAAGACAACAAACTTTGCAAATGCAAACAAATAAATAACAATAAATAACAAGAACATTGAGATTATGAGTCCTTAAGTGAGATCATTGGTTGTAGGAAGATCTCAATGGATGGGGAAGTGAGTGTAGTTATACCCTTTTACTCAAAAGCCTCATGGCTAAGAGGTAGTAACTATTCTTGAACCTGGTGGTGCAAGTCCTAAGACTCTTGATGGTAGCAGCCAGAAGAAAGCCTGACCTGGGTGGTGGGGTTCTCTGATAATAGCTGCCATTTTCCTACGACAGCAGTCTGTTGCACTTATAGTTTCTGTTGTAGATGTGATCAATGGTTGGGAGGGCTTTACCCGTGATGGGCTGGGCTGAATCTACTTCCTTTTGTAGGATTTTCCATTCGAGGGCATTGGTGCTTCCATGCCAGGCTGTGATGCAGCCAGTCCATATACTCTTCACTATTGTCAAAGTTCTTGATGTTATGCCAAATCTCCGCAAAATCAAAAATGCCTACTTTGTGATATATTACACAAAAGTACATAGGTCAATTGTTAACGGAATAAATACTTTAATAGCACCTCAACCAATTGTTATGTCATTCAGTGAACAACATCAAAAGAACTTCATACATTGGCTTATGGTTCAATGTTCGTTAATATATCATTAGTAATGTTCCATACAGAGATACTGTAATATCTTAATCAACAGAAACAAAATGCTGGTGGAACTCAGCAGGTCAAGCAGCATCTATGGAAATGAATAAACAGTTGACATTTAGCCGAGACCCTTCTTCACAACTGAGAAGGACGGGGAGAGACGTTAGAATAAAAAAATGGGGTGGGGTGAAGGAGGATAGCTAGAAGGTGAAGCCAGGTGGGTGGGAAAGGTAAAGGGCTGGAAAGGAAGGAATCTGACAGGAGAGGAGAGTGGACCATAGGAGAAAGGAAGGAGAAGAGGACTCAGGGGGAAGTGATAGGTGAGAAGAGGTAAAAGGCCAAAGTGGGGAGTAGAAGAAGAGGGTCAGAGCAGGGAAATTCGTTTTTACCAGAAGGAAAAATTGATATTCATGCCATCAGGTTGGAGGCTACTCAGATAGAATATAAGGTGTGATCCTCCATCCTGAGGGTTATCTCATTATGGCACAACATGAGGGCATGGACTGACGTGGCGAAACAAGAATGAGAATGGGAATCAAAATGTTTGGCCAGCAGGAAGTTCCGCTTTTGGCGGATGGAATGGAGGTGTTTGACTGTAATATCTTGCCCAATGCCATATTACTCAATAGAAGATTAGTGCCTAATATAATTAGTTTTGTGGCTGCTATTGTGACCATCCTACACTATGCTGTCTCAGTTTCCTTACACAAACATGGAGGGATGGAAGTCTGATGGTGGGAACTGCACTGAGTATTAAGAATGGATTTTGCGTGCGATGTTGAGGGAATGGGGGAAAGACGAGGACAACAACATCCGGTATTTATACAACACAAAGGGCAGCCATTATTTTTAACGCTGATTTAATGACCACTGCCCCACTTCTGCTCAGGGGTGCAGAGTGCGAAGTGCTGGGTGTAGTTTTGGTGGATCTAGATCATGGTCTCTTTGGGAGCTTTGCTTTTGCTTGCTTGAAGGTGATGGTGGGCTGATACTTCCTGCTGGAATAAATTGGGGGGTGATGCTTTTCTGCTGCTTGTGCATGGGAGAATGAGGGGGCGGCTTTGGGTTCTAATATTTTTCTGTCATTCATTCTTTGGGGATTTTCTTCTGTTTTGTGGATGTCTGCGAAGAGTAAGGATTTCAGGTTGCATACTGTATACATTCTCTGACATTTAATTTAACCATTGAACCATTGAATTTGGTGCTGGTCTCTTGAAGTAGTTTGTTGGTGGACTGATTGCTAGGATCGGAGCTCAAAGGTGGAAAGTCACACAATCAAACCTCCAGATTTGACAGTCATCATCTAAAGCCAGTTGCTAACTTCTTGAACCACAGTGTAGTCGGCAGTGTTGTGTAGAATGCAAGAAGAAACATCCTTACTTCCATCTGGATAGTCTCCGGGGGGCCCTGTTCCCTGTGTTGGAGATTTCCCAGCTATTCGGCTCCAGTCTCCATTATCACCTGTTGCTTGGGTCCATTCACAGATTGGTTTTGCGTTGTCATTGAAATTACAGGCTGTTAACACCACTGTAAGATATAATCATTATCATTAGCATTGAACAAGAACATGGAACATATGAGTCTTTTAACTCTATTAAATAAAGATTTTTGTTTAATTGTGACCCATTTCCACTGACAGGAGAAGGGGCAAAGGAAGGTTACTGGTGCCTTAAGACCAGTCAGGTGGCAGATGGGGCTCACCATCCATGGTTGACAGCTCATCTGGGAGAAGGAAAACTCTGATCTCAAATCTTTGCTGCCTTGCGGTTATACCCACTCAAGGGGAAGACTTCGAGAGTAAACCCCGAGGGAAAAATCCAGAACTGGAGTCCCTAAGGCAGTCCTACGTTGAGTTCAATGCTGACAGACAACTCCTGGTACCAAACAGTATCAGTCTCTGCTATTCCTTTGAGTTTATCAGATATGTGGAGAGAAGGAAGCTTGCTCTCCATATTGTACTGCCTGGCTTTGCACATGTACACAGCAAGGATACAACATCCATGGTTTACCCTGACCAACAGATGTATCAGAGACCCTGATAGTACCTTGCTGACTCTACAGCACTGAGCACTCTCCTTTAGATCCCAGTTCTACAAAGTTTATTCTACTTTACTCTGGAAGTACAGTCCTCCTTCTACTGTACTCTTATAGTACCTATCTCCCTCTATGTTATCTCAACAGCGTTATCCTCCAATATTAACCTGATGAGCTACAGATGGCTTCAGAGATTTCTGTGGATCTGGATGACCTCTTTCAGTTTGTCCACGAAACACTTTTAATTTCTTCTCTTTTAATGCCTCTCTTTTTCCCCTTTTCAAGGTGGCTGGGGTCATGTTGGGGTCTGTGATCTACAGCTGTACTCAAACTGCAGTTCTCGCTCTCGGAACTCGCTGAACGGCCTGGTGTTTTTGACATCTCCAGGTGGGGCCTGGAAGATGTGTGCCTTCAGGGTGTGGCCCAGTATACAGCCCAATGCTTCGCCGGTGTTGCCGACTGAAATATCATGGAAGATTGTGACATCAAAACATCAGTGTACACTGCTGTCAAAAGAAGGCCCTCAAGTCAGGGGAACTCAAATAAGCAAAGCTGCATATTGTAACATCAAAACAGTGAGCTGCTAGTCTCCCTCTCACTGTTATAGGAGTGATCTCTCTCCCTTTCCCTCGCTAGTGAGAGAGAGCCTGTTTGAGATGTCAGAGTGTTGGGATGGTCAGTGGGTTTTGATGGACTGTAGATCATGGTCTCTGGGGGGTGCTTTGCTGTTGTTTGCATGGTGGGTAGTGCAGGTTGATGCTTTTTGATGGAGCAAATGGGGGGTTGATGCTTTTGCTGCTGCTTGTGTGTGGGAGGGGGAAGGGGGGCTTTGGGGTTCTAACATTTTCTGATATTTATTCTTTGAGGTTTTGTTCTTCTGTTTTATGGATGCCTGTGAAGAGTATGAATTTCAGATTGTATTCTGTATACATTCTCTGATATTAAGTTGAACTATTGAACCAATTGTGAGATTTTTCCAGGTTACCCTTCCAAATTAGTTCTCCCTGTTTCCTTGATGGCACCAAGCTCCTACATTATTCAGACAGTGTTGAGATCCCTCTTCACAACCTTGGCAGTACAGAACTCTCACATAGGCCATTAAACTGCTAACAGAGTGTTGGAAACTGCTGTTTTTTTTAAAATAATACTCTTCATAGGATTTGTACTTTCTAACAAAATCATGTATTTTTCTCACACACTGGCAGAAAGTAGTATAGCAGTTTATCACCTTTCTCATTTTTCATTAGCTAAGTATTAGCTCATTACCCACGTGATGTAATTGTTTCAATTATGTAACCTATTAAGTAATTCATCACTATCTAAGGAATTACCCTTAGCTCATCTATATGAGTGATGGATTTTTTCAGAAGCACCATCTTTTATTTCTTTATTCCTCTGCCTTACACTCCTTAGATTAATTCCCCTCTTAGCTTCATTTCTCAGCTCTTTATTAAGTTTGTTTAGTATTTGTATGTTTGTTTGTACTCTAAATTAAACTGAAATCTTGGAATTAAGACTGGTAGCCATTCTTGATTCCTGGAAGAACCCTAAGGACCAAAAGTTAAACAAAGATCCAACAAAAGTTTACTCCCTGAACAGAACTGTCTCTACATTATCCTGACAGTAGAGGACAACTTCTTTAATATACCAACATTAAATCTTCAAGGACCATGCATTCTTTAGTTGTAGTCTGTTCCATACTGACCTGGTTCGGTCTGGTAAAGTTGATTTCCATTCTGGTGTGAGATGGGAGCAGGTTGCTTTCCATGTCTATAGAAGTAAGATATGAAATTTCAAATATCAAATGTGCAATCTTCCATTTGTTAGAAACCCCTATTAAAAGGATTGCCCCTTAGTGATAATGATTAGGGAGGCACAGAGAGAATCTGGAGTTATCGACAAGTACCTTTATTGTCTCAATAGAAGAAGACATGAATTTCCATAACCAAATACCTGTGTACATGCCTACTAAGTTTTTCTGACCCTCCGTGAACAACCAAAGAATAGAAAAGGTAATACCAGTGAAAAGGAGTTTCTACTTGTGGTCCTGTTTTGAATCTTCATGTGTCCTTGGGGCATTCCACATTGACGATGGTGGGTCTGTGGAGAGTCATTGCTGCCAGTGCACACAAAGTTCTGCTTTTATATTTATTGCTTAGTAATTCAAATGTTGCTTTTCAGTGTTATTTGCTACGGGTCATCTGACTGACCTTTAACATATAACCATATAACAATCACAGCACGGAAACAGGCCATCTCGGCCCTCTTAGTCTGTGCCGAACTCTTAATCTCACCTAGTCCCACCTACCCGCACTCAGCCCATAACCCTCCACTCCTTTCCTGTCCATATACCTATCCAATTTTACCTTAAATGACACAACTGAACTGGCCTCTACTACTTCTACAGGAAGCTCATTCCACACAGCTATCCCTCTCTGAGTAAAGAAATACCCCCTCGTGTTTCCCTTAAACTTCTGCCCCCTAACTCTCAAATTCATGTCCTCTCGTTTGAATCTCCGCTACTCTCAATGGAAACAGCCTATTCACGTCAACTCTCTGTATCCCTCTCAAAATTTTAAATACCTCGATCAAATCCCCCCTCAACCTTCTACGCTCCAATGAATAGAGACCTAACTTGTTCAACCTTTCTCTGTAACTTAAGTGCTTAAACCCAGGTAACATCCTAGTAAATCGTCTCTGCACTCTCTCTAATTTATTGATATCTTTCCTATAATTCAGTGAGCAGAACTGCACACAATATTCTAAATTTGGCCTTACCAATGCCTTGTACAATTTTAACATTGCATTCCAACTTCTGTACTCAATGCTTTGATTTATAAAGGCCAGTGTTCCAAAAGCCTTCTTCACCACCCTATCTACATGAGACTTCACCTTCAGGGAACTATGCACTGTTATTCCTAGATCTCTCTGTTCCTCTGCATTCCTCAATGCCCTACCATTTACCATGTATGTTCTATTTGGATTATTCCTGCCAAAATGTAGAACCTCACACTTCTCAGCATTAAACTCCATCTGCCAACGTTCAGCCCATTCTTCTAACTGGCATAAATCTCCCTGCAAGCTTTGAAAATCCACCTCATTATCCACAACACCTCCTACCTTAGTATCATCGGCATACTTACTAATCCAATTTACCACCCCATCATCCAGATCATTTATGTATATTACAAACAACATTGGGCCCAAAACAGATCCCTGAGGCACCCCGCTAGTCACCGGCCTTCATCCCGATAAACAATTATCCACCACTACTCTCTGGCATCTCCCATCTAGCCACTGTTGAATCCATTTTATTACTCCAGCATTAATACCTAACGACTGAACCTTCTTAACTAACCTTCCATGTGGAACTTTGTCAAGGGCTTTGCTGAAGTCCATATAGACTACATCCACCGCCTTACCCTCGTCAACATTCCTCGTAACTTCTTCAAAAAATTCAATAAGGTTTGTCAAACATGACCTTCCACGCACAAATCCATGCTGGCTACTCCTAATCAGATCCTGTCTATCCAGATAATTATTAATACTATCTCTAAGAATACTTTCCATTAATTTACCCACCACTGATGTCAAACTGACAGGTCTATAATTGCTAGGCTTACTTCTAGAACCCTTTTTAAACAATGGAACCACATGAGCAATACGCCAATCCTCCGGCACAATCCCCATTTCTAATGACATCTTAAAGATCTCCGTCAGAGCTCCTGCTATTTCTACACAAACTTCCCTCAAGGTCCTGGGGAATATCCTGTCAGGACCCAGAGATTTATCCACTTTTAAATTTCTTAAAAGCGCCAGTACTTCCACCTCTTTAATTGTCATAGGTTCCATAACTTCCATACTTGTTTCCCACACCTTACACAATTCAATATCCTTCTCCTTAGTGAATACCGAAGAGAAGAAATCGTTCAAAATCTCTCCCATCTCCCTCGGCTCCACACATAGCTGACCACTCTGATTCTCTAAGGGGCCAATTTTATCCCTCACTATCCTCTTGCTTTTAATATAACTGTAGAAACCTTTCGGACTTACTTTCACCTTATTTGCCAAACCAACCTCGTATCTTCTTTTAGCTTTTCTAATCTCTTTCTTAAGATTCCTTTTACATTCTTTATATTCCTCGAGCAATTCCTTTACTCCATGCTGCCTATATCTATTGTAGACATCTCTCTTTTTCCGAACCAAATTTCTAATATCCCTTGAAAACCATGGTGCTTTCAAACCTTTAACCTTTCCTTTCAACCTAACAAGAACATAAAGATTCTGTACCCTCATAATCTCACCCTTAAATGACCTCCATTTCTCTATTACATCCTTCCCATAAAACAACTTGACCCAATCCACTCTCTCTAAATCCCTTCGCATCTCCTCAAAGTTAGCCTTTCTCTAATCAAAAATCTCAACTCTAGGTCCTGTCCTGTCCTTCTCCATAATTATATTGAAGCTAATGCTATTGCGATCACTGGACCCGAAGTGCTCCCCAACACATACATCTGTCAGTTGACCTATCGCATTCCCTAACAGGAGATCCAACACTGCCCCATCTCTAGTCGGTACTTCTATGTATTGTTGCAAAAAACTATCCTGCACACATTTCACAAGCTCTAAACCATCCAGCCCTTTTACAGAATGAGCTTCCCAGTCTACGTGTGGAAAATTAAAATCTCCCACAATCACCACCTTGTGTTTACTACAAATATCTGCTATCTCCTTACACATTTGCTCTTCCAACTCATGCTCCCCATTAGGTGGCCTATAATACACTCCTATTAGTGTTACTACACCCTTCCCATTCCTCAATTCCACCCAAATAGCCTCCCTAGAGGAGCTCTCTAATCTATCCTTCCAAAGCACCGCCATAAGATTTTCTCGGACAAGCAATGCAACACCTCCTCCTCTGGCCCCTCCTACTCTATCACACCTGAAGCAACTAAATCCAGGAATATTTAGTTGCCAATCACACCCCTCCTGCAACCATGTTTCACTAATAGCTACAACATCATAATTCCAGGTATCAATCCAAGCTTTAAGCTCATCCACCTTTCTTACAATGCTCCTAGCATTAAAATAGATACATTTAAGATACTCTCCACCCCCTCCTCTCTTTTCATCCCTAACAATGCATTCAAATTTATTATCCTTTTCTTTCTTCTTCCCTACATCTTCGGGCTGAGCGCATCCCTTCTCCATCACCTGCCTTTCCTCCCTCACACACTGTCTATTTACTTGCTCTACTGGTGAACTAACCTCCTCTCCCATGGTTTCCTCAAATTGATTCCCGCACCCCCCCCCATCTTACTAGTTTAAAGTCTGCCCTGTAGCCCTAGCAAACCTCCCCGCTAGGATATTGGTCCCCCCAGGATTCAAGTGTAACCCGTCCTTCTTGAACAGGTCACGCCTGCCCCAGAAGAGGTCCCAATGATCCAGAAACTTGAATCCCTGCCCCCTGCACCAATCCCACAGCCATGCATTCATCCTCCACCTAATTCTATTCCTACTGTCACTGTCGCGTGGCACAGGCAGTAATCCCGAGATAACTACCTTTGCGGTCCTTCTTCTTAACTGCCTTCCTAACTCCCTATACTCTCATTTCAGGACCTCTTCCCCTTTCCTACCTATGTCATTGGTACCTACATGTACCACGACCTCTGGCTCCTCACCCTCCCACTTCAAGATATCTTGGACGCGATCAGAAACGTCCCGAACCCTGGCACCAGGGAAGCAAATTACCATCTGGGACTCCCAATCACCTCCACAGAACCGCATGTCTGAACCCCTGACTATCGAGTCCCCTATTACTATGGTCCTCTTTCTTCTATCCCTACCCTTCTGAGCTACAGGGCCATCCTCTGTGCCGGAGTCCCAGCCACTGTCACTTCCACCAGGAAGGTTGTCCCCCACAAATAGTACTCAAACATGAGTACTTATTGTCAAGGGGTACAGCCACCGGGATACTCTCTAGTACCTGCCTCTTCCCCTTCCTGACTGTGACCCACCTATCTGCCTCCCCTGGCCCCAGAGTGACCACCTGCCTGTAACTCCTCTCTATCACCTCCTCACTCTCCCTGACCAGGGGAAGGTCATCGAGCTGCAGCTCCAGTTCCCTAACTCAGTCCCTCAGGAGCTGCAGTTCGGAGCACCTGGCGCAGATGTGGACGTCCGGGAGGCTCGGAGACTCCAGGAGCTCCCACATCCGACACTGAGAACAACAAGCTGCCCTCACACTCATACTTCCCAAAAAACTGAAAAATAACAAGAACTAAAAGATAAGCCTACTGTGCCCTCTTCTGCCTAAGCCCCCTGAGCCCAAGCCCTACCCTCTGCTCCCGGCGTACTCCACTGCCCGCAAACGAAGCTGCCCGCTTCTTAAGGCTGCGTTCTTTTTATATCTTCCCTCCTTCCCAGGCCTCCTCACGTGCCTGCGCAGTCCCGCCTCTCAGAACTCCGATCTGAGACGCAATTGGACAATTTGAAAATGGCCGCCGCCGCACTTCCTCTCAAAGCCTCGCTGTCCTCTTCCAAAAGAGAACTACCTCACTCAGTCTCTCCTTTTTTATATCTTCCCTCCTTCCCAGGCCTCCTCACGCGCCTGCGCAGTCCCGCCTCTCAGAACTCCGATCTGAGACGCAATTGGACAATTTGAAAATTTGAAAACACCTTCTTATTGGCTCTGATCAAGCCACAGTCCATTTATTTCCCTACTTCTGCAAGTGACAACTGGTAATTAATGTCTCTTTGTTCTCTTCAGCACCCAGCTTGAATCACTCATGGCAGGCACACACCTCAATATTCCCAAACTTGCATGTCACAATAACTTCTTATATGGAAATGATCCCTAGTCCAGCAGATTATGTGGAGCATCATTGTGTCTGCTTTAAAACATTAATCAATCCAAGCAACCTCAGTTCACAAAATGGAGGATGCAGAGCCACTTCACAAAATGGCTGCCTCCATTTCCTTCTACCTCATGGCAAGAACAAAGACAATTGGTGTGCCTTCTTCCACTGTCCTTGATTCATTTGAATTCACTGATTTGTGGACTGTAGTTCTTTCTGGCCAACTCCTCTTATCAAGTTACGGACTTGACTCATTTAGTGATTCCAGATTTCATTGTTGTACTGCGGTCTGACTTTCAGACAAGATGCTAAAGTACTGTCTGCCTTCTCAAGTGGGCGTAGAAGAATCCATGGCCAATATTTTGATTTTGAAGAAAAGTAGATGTGTTCTACTTGGTGTCCCAGACAGCATTTGGAATGTTTTCTAAGGGACTGGATGTATAAGTATTTGGGTGGACAGAGACTGATTAGAGATAGTCAACATAACTTTTGTCACGGTAAGTTATGTCTATCCAATCTTACAGAGTCTTTTGAGGAAGTTACCAGGAAAGTTGATGAAGGTAAGGCAACAGATGTTATCTATGTGGGCTTTAGCAATGTCCCATATGGGATGTTGGTCAATAAAGTTCAGTTGCTTGGCATTCAGGAAGGGTAGTAAATTTAATTTGACGTTGGCTTAGTGGAAAAGCCTGAGTGGTAGTAGATAGCTGTCTCTCTGACTGAAGGCCAGTGACTAGTAGTGATTTGCTGGGCCTGTTATTTCTTGTCACTTATATCAATAATCTGGATGATAATGGGGATAACTGGGTTAACAAGTTTGCCGATATCACCAAGATTGAGGGTGTAGTGGACAGCGAGGAAGGCTATCAAAGCTTGCAATGGGATCTGGACCAGCTGGAAAAATGGACAGAAAAATGGCAGATGGAGTTTAATGCAGACAAGTGTGAGGTGTTGCACTTCAGGAGGACCAACCAGGGTTGGTCTTACACAGTGAACAATAGGGCACTGAGGAGTGAGATAGAACAGAGGGATATGGGAATACAGATCCATAGTTCATTGAAAGTGGCATCACATGTAGATAGGATCATAAAGAGATCTTTTAGCACATTTGCCATCATAAATCCATGTATTGAGTACAGGAGATTGAATGTTATGTTGAAGTTGCATACTGTAAAACTTTGGTGAGGCCTAACTTGGAGTATTGTGTGCACTTCTGGTCTCCTACCCACAGGAAAGAAACCAATAAGATAGAAAGAATACAGGGAACATTTGCAAGGATGTTGCCAGGACTTGAGGACCTGAGTTATAGGGAAAGGTTGAATAGGTTAAGACTTCATTCCCTGTAGGAGAATGTGGGGAGATTTGATAGAGGTATACAAGATGTTGAGGGGTAAAGATAAGGTGAATGCAAGCAGTCTTTTTCACAGAGGTTGCTTAGGACTACAAGAGGTCATGGGTGACGGATAAAAGGTGAAGTGTTTAAGGGGAACATGATGATGTGTAGAACCAGCTGCCAAGAATGTGATGGATGCGGATTCATTTTCAACGTTTACGAGAACTTTGGATGAGTACATGGATGTGAGGAGTATGACCATAACACCATAAAATATGGGAGCAGAATTAAGCCATTTTGCCATTTGAGTCTGCTCCGCCATTTCATTGTGGCTGATCCATATCCCGCTCAGCCCCAATCTCCTGCCTTCTCTCCTTATCTTTTCTTGCCCTGACTGATCAAGAACCTATCAACCTCTTGCCTTAAATATACCCAATGAGGTGCCTCCACAACTGCCTGTGACAATTAATTCCACAGATTCACCACCCTCTGTCTAAAGAAATTCCTCCTCATCTCCATTCTAAATGGATGTCCCTGTATTCTGATGCTGTGTCCTCTGGTCTCAGACTCCTCCAAAATAGGAAACATCTCCTCCACCTGCACTCTATCAAGGCCTTTCAACATTTGATAGATTTCAATGAGAACCTCCCCCCACCCCCCTCATTCTTCTGAATTCCAGTGGGTACAGGCCCAGAGCTATCAAATGCTCCTCATATGACAAATCTTTCAACCCTGGAATCATTTTTTTGAATGTCCTTTGAACCCGCTCTAATGTCAGCATTTCTAACATGGTGAGTATGGAGGGCTGTGGTGCAGGAATAGGCAGAATAATAATTCAGCACGGACTAGATGGGCTGAGGTGCTTTATATGCCTCAATCAGCAACACCAAAGTATAATTGATATTATTATCCCACATATTATTGGCCGGAATCTTCACGGCATCTTCTGTTCTTCTTTCAGATTTTTAACATCTACATTTTAAAAAAAATCATTCCCCACAGCCTCTGTACTCGAGTGTTCCCTCTCTTTTTCTCTTTTAATGGAGAGTGAGAGCCCGTCAGTCCTCGAGACGAGGGGGCTTGGAGAAGCAACTAGGAACAGCGAGTTGCTGGTCTCTGCTCTGATTGTTGTAGGAGCTGGAGGACTGTGGTTCTGATGGACTCTGGATCAAGGACATTGGGGTTTCTGTTGTTGCTTTCATGGTGGGGGTTAAGGGGTTGATGCTTTTGCTGCCGCTTGTGTGATAGGGATGGGGGGGCTTCGATGTTTCTATCATTCATTCTATGGGGTTTCTGTGAAGAGTACAAATTTCAGGTTGTATACTGTATACTTATTCTGAAGATAAATGAAACTTTGAACCTGTTGTATGAGCTTGTTGTTACGTTTCCTGTATTGCTTGAATGGTTACATTGTTGTCACATATACAAAGGTAACATTGAAAAGCTTTTGTCATGTGCTGTCCAGTCATATCATGTTGTGCTTAAATGCATTAAGGTAGTAAAAGGAAAAACACAATCATTCTGACAGATCCGATCAAAAAGCTCCAAAACCTGAGCCTCTGTACCTCTTTCTGCAACTGGATCCTTGACTTTCTAACTGGAAGTCCACAAGCTGTGTGAATGAGAAATAACATCTTCACCTGCTTACACTCAAACTGGAGCACCTCGGGGATGTGTGCTGAGCCCACTGTTCACTCTCTCTACACCTATGACTGTGTGGCTATGCACAGCTCAAATGCCATCCCTAAACTTGCTGATGACACAACTATCATCAAATGGTGATGAGAAGGTGTTCAGGACCAAGATACATAATCTAGTTGAGTGGTGGCACAGCAACAACCTTGCACTCAGCATCAGTAAGACCAAAGAACTGATTGTGGATTTCAGAAGGGGTAAGACAAGGGAACACACACCAGTCCTCATAGTGAGAAGAAGAGTCCTTGAATGTGAGTCTATTGGTTGTGGGAACATTTCAGTGATGGGCGAGTGAAGTTATCCCCTTTGGTTCAACAGCCTGATGGTTGAGGGGTAGTAACTGTTCCTGAACCTGTGGTGTAAGTCCTGAGGTTCCAGGGAAGGGTCCCTGATGATAGATGCTGCTTTCCTGTGACAGCACTCTGTGTAGATGTGCTCAGTAGTGGGGAGGGCTTTACCTGTAGGGGTCAGGGCCGTATTGACTACTTTTTGTAGGATTTTCCATTCAAGGGCATTGGTGTTTCCATACCAGGCTCCCTAAACTGCAAGAAGGTAAGCTACCTGAATAATCTGCTTTAACTGATGACTGGGGTATATACTGGCTTATGGTTCCACAGTGAAATCACTACAAAATGTTTCTGCAAACTCAGTAGGTGTAATAGTAAAATATTTCCCATGAAATACAGCATTTTACACAGTACAACACTACACAGCCTCCCTGAACTTAACCATCCCACCAGCAGAACACCATTCCAAGATGCGGAACTTTCTGTCAGGATTTCCACCCCTCTGACTTAAGCTGCTCCTTACAACTCACCTGTTTGATCAACCTTGTGATCAACTGTACAACTTTCTGCTTGATAAAAATCAATGTACAAATTATGGACTCGTCCCCATTTGGTGATTCCAGACTCCATAAATCAAAGTATTGAATACAGGACACAGGATGCTATGTTGAAGTTGTATAAGACATTGGTGGGGCCTAATTTGGAGTATTGTGTGCAGTTTTGGTCAGCTACCTACAGGAAAGATGGAAATAAGGTTGAAAGAGTACAGAGAAAATTTATAAGGATGCTGCCAGATCTAGAGGATGTGAGTTATATAGAAAGATTGAATAGGTTAGGACCTTATAGAAGATTGAGGGAAGATTTGATAGAGATATGCAAAATTGTGAGGGATATACTGAGGTTGGGTGGGTCTACAACTAGAGGTCATAGATTAAGGGTGAAAGGTGAAAAGATTAATGGGAACATGAAGGGAAACTTCTTCACTCAGAGGGTGGTGAGAGTGTGGAATGAGCTGCCAATGCAAGTGGTGCATGTGAGCTCGATTTCAATGTTGAAGAGAAGTTTGGATAGGTACATGAATGGTAGGAGTATGTATTGGAGTATAAAAGTTGAAACTTGCTATTTGCTAGAGAATAACATCTTAAGAATGTAGAAGACAATGGTGTGTTAAGAGGAAGCTAAGAGATGTAAATTATGTAATCTGAGTTTGCTATTTGCTATGCATGTACCCAATTTAGCAGGAGTATGAAATATTAAGAATGTAGAAGACAATGGTGTGTTAATGAAAGGTAGCTAGGAGATGTAGATTAGAACATGATTAAGTCACGAAATATTAAGAATGTAAACTTGCTATTTGCTGGAGAATGAAATCCTAAGAATGTAGAAGACAGTGGTGTGTTAATGAGAGGTAGCTAAGAGATGTAGATTAGAACATGATTAAGTCAATGGGTAGAAACAATAGTGGCAGATGTATGTGTGGTACGCAACTATAGACCGATTGCATATGCTAATGCAACTAAACCAGGAGATTGCTATAAAACATGCTATTTCCAAAGATCGGTGGGCAATCAGCGACTAGCTCAATGACTGTCTCAGCTTTGATTTGCAAATTAAAGTTTACCCCTTCTTGAAGAATCTTCTGCGTCTCCTAGTCATTTGTGAGAAACCACGACATATGGAGGGCTATGGTCTTGGCGCAGGTCAATGGGGGCGAGGCTGCCTAAATGGCTTGACATGGACTGGATGGGCCGAAGGGCCTGCTTCTGTGCTGCATTTTACCATGACTCCAGTGGGAAGTGCCATATGTGGACCAGTCTGGATTTTACTTTTTATGTACGTGATAAATTGAAAACTCTAGATAAGGATTTTAATTCATGAAAGATTGAATCTTGATACAATAAGGTAGATCCTTGATATGCTGAGATGGACCATTGACCTCACAATCTATCTCACTACAACATCACACCTTATTATTTACCTACAATGTATTTTCTTGGTAACTAACACTTCGTTCTGTAGCAACACACCCAAAGCGCTGGAGGAACTCAGCAGCTCTGGCAGTATCTAAGAAAATGAAGAAATGGTCAACTTTTTGGGCTAAAACCCTTCTTCAGATTATGCTGTTTGTTCTGTTTTTTTTTATTGAACCTTGTACTACCTCAATGCACTGTTGTAATGAAACGATCTGTACAGAAGGCACAAAACAAAGTTTTTCATTGTGCCTCGTAACATGAGAAATAAGAAACTGATTTACCAATGATGTCTACCTAGGGCAAGACATGGAGTAGTTAACATAATGCTAGAAATAAATTACCTCATCACCCAGAGTCATAGGAAAATACAGCACAGAATCAGGCTCTTCAGCCCATCTAGTATGTACTGAACCATTTAAACTGCCTACTCACATCAACTTTTGCTGAGATCATAGCCTTCCGTACCCCTACCATCCATGTACCTATCCAAACTTCCCTTAAGCATTAAAATCGAGCTTGCAAGGACCACTTGTGCTGGCAGCTTGTTCAACACTCTCACCACCCTTTGGGTGAAGAAGTTTCCCCTCATGTTCCCCTTAAACTTTTCACCTGTCACCTTTTCATACATGTCACTATCCAAACTTCTTGTAGACTTTGAAATTGAGCATACATCTCCAGGAACATAACTGTGGCAGACAGACTAGGACTAATAATTAGAACTGAAAATAATTAACCCATAATGTAACTAGCAGAATAATTAACTGAAAATAAATAACCCATAATGTAACTAGCAGAATAATTCATTCTATGAACAATATAATGGGAAGAGTAGCAAGCTGAATAATTTGCTCAAAGAACAGAATAACAAGCAGAGAAGTTCGCAAACTATTTGTAAATTCAGTCATTTGGTTCCAGTTTTACAACAGTGAAAATGTTTCACAAAGTATTTTCTTGGCAGTGAAATGTTTTGGGACATCCAGAAATTAAGGGCTGCACTTACGTGATTTCCTTTGCCTAAGCAGAGTCAGCAATCCAGCTTTTTAATCTTTTTTAAAACACTTCCCTCGGTTTTGTCCTCCCTCCAGCAGGTAAGGTGCTAAACACTTGCTAAATAACAGCTCTGTAGATGCCTGATTGCTCTAGGGAAAACATGGTGATGGTTGAACATTGCGGAACATAGCTCAAACGTTGCTCGTCCCCAAGCACAAATTTACATAGAACATAGAAGAGTACAGCACAGGAACAGGCCATTCAGCCCACAATGTTATGCTGAACCAGCTAATAAGCAAATCAAGAACACCCAAACACTAATCCTCCTACCTGCACCATGTCCATATCCCTCCATCTTCCTCACATCCATGTGCCTATTGAAACTTCTCTTGAAAGTCTCTAACATATTTGCCTCTACCACCAAACAGGCAGGGCATTTCAGGCATCCACCACTGTGAATAAAAAACTTACTGCTCACATTCCCTTTGAACATACCCCCTCTCACCGTCAATGCATGCCCTCTGGTATTAGACATTTCTACCCTGGGAAACAGATAATCTCTATCCACTCTTTCCATGCCTCTCATAATCTTACAAACCTCTCTCTGATCTCCCCTCAGCCTCCCAAGTTTATCCATCCTCTCGTGATTGCACATACATTCTAAACCAGAAGGATCCTGATAAATGTCTTCTGCACCCTCTCCAAAGCCTCAACATCCTTTCTATAGTGGGGTGATACTCCAGATGTGTCCAAACCAGGGTTTGATAAAGTTGCAACATAAACTCCTGACTTTTGATCTTAATGTCTCGACTAATAAAAACAAGCATTCCACAAGCCTTCTTAACCACTTTATCAACCACCTCATCAACCTGTGTAGCCACTTTCAATGAGCAATGAACTTGGATCCCAAGAATCAGAATCAGGTTTAATATCATCAGCATATGTTGTGAAATTTGTTAACTCTCTGCTCGGCAACACTGTTAAGGATCTTCCCCTTAACAGTGTACTGTTTCTTTGCATTTGCCCTACCAAGGTGCAACACCTCACATTTATCTGCGTTAAATTCCATCTGCCATTTCTCTACCCACATCTCAATGTATTCTTTGCCAGTCTTCCACACTATCCACAACTTCATCAATCTTGGTATCATTTGCAGACTTACGAACCCACCCATCTACATTTTCATCCATTTTTTTTTTCAGGAGACTGCCCTGCCAGCTTCTTTACTTGCTACCCTGACTTCCAGCAAAGACCACATCATAGACCAGGGGTGGGCAAACTTTTTGACTTGTGGGCCACAAAGGGTTCTAAAATTTGACAGGGGGGCCGGACCAGGAGCAGATGGACGGAGTGTTTCGGTAATACACCTCATAAGAGAAAATAAAATATCATGGGATATGTAGAAAACATGTGCTTTAATTTCAATTGAAAATGAACAAATGCATTACAACAAAATATCTGTCTTTGAAGTCCCATGGTATTTAGCTATTTATTGAAATGACTTTTAAAACTGAAAATTAAATGAATAAAATACAGCTTTTTTAATAGTAACGGTTATTATTTTAAAGCACTGAAAATTCTGTTATCCTTCAAGATATTATCATCATCACTCTCCTCCTGACTGTTTTTATTTCAAAAACGGTAGGAGATGCAGGTCTACTTGTCCTGCTCCTTCTTATTCAATTGTCCCCTGTGCCAAAACTCAACAACGACCAGCACAAGGACAGAACAGTGACAGCGCGCCAGTATGTGGAGCACGTTATTTGATCTGGAGCGCATTTTTTATTTTGAGAACGTACGTGCACCTGCGCACTACTCATATCCATCACTTAACAGAAATGACATGTAACATGTAAGGCTTATTGAAAAAAATATTTTCAAATGCATTTTTTACATAACACAATGAAGAAACTTATTTTTAATTTCAGTGGGAACAGTGTTGTTGGTCTCCCTTTTTAGCCAGCATATCAAAGTCTGGATTTAGTTTTGTTGTGGCGATTCTCAGGGTGGATCTGAGGTGTTGGTCAGTTAACTTGGATCTGTGGCTGGCTTTGTTGATGTTCATGACGCTGAACGCCTGTTCACACAAATAGGTCGAGCCAAACAAAGAGTAAAGCGCAAATGTGGAGTAATACGCTGCACCTCAACAAAGGTCAATGTATATAGAGTGCGTCATCTATTGGGAAAACACCAGAATTGCGGGGAAAAAACATTAACAAGGTTTATTAATATAATTTCATCAAGTTCTGCAGGCCGGATTAAAAAGCTTAACGGGCCACATATGGCCCGCAGGCCGTAGTTTGCCCATGCCTGGCATAGACCAAAGCTGGGGCTGGGAAAGGGATGTTTGAGATCTCCCTGTTCCCTTTGGCTAAACATCCCCAATCGACTTAAATCACAGTATCACACTGCAGAATTCTGTTACACTCACCTGAACCCTGAAGCAGCTGTGAAGAGGCCAAGAATAATTGTTAACTTGCAGTAGGGACTGATCTTCATAATGAAATAACATTCAAGTTTGGCTGCCAGAAGTGACTGAATGATAAAGCAGACTGCGCGCCCTTTATAAGTTTAAGACAGATGATCAAAGGTTGACTATAGAGGGGTGTGTTTGTATGACTTGGTTGCAAAGAAACTTTGTCATAGTTATGTGGTAATATGGACCTTTTCAGACCTCTAGTACCTGGTATCTTGCATGGGAATCTGTGAGGGAAGGACTCTGTGAGCAGTCAATACACATGCACCTGAATGGGGCACCTCCTGTAGATCAGGAATCTGTGTGACACAAGGTTTCTTCAAAAGTGGTCTCTGAGCAAAGAACAGCTCTGCACCACCCTCCATGAGCAGGACTTCCCAGTGGCCAAGCATTCTAATTCCCATTCCCATTCCCGTTTCAATGTGGTGGTTCATGGCTTCCCCTTGTGCCAAGATGAGGCCACCCTCATCTTATATTATGTCATGGTAGCTTCCAACCTGATGGCATGAACATCAATTTTTTCCTTCCAGTGAACAAAATTTCCCCCTTCCTCTTTTCCCCACTCTGACCATTTTGGTTCTTCTCCCCTGCCTATTACTTCCCCCTGCATAACCCCCTTCCCTTTTTCCCATTGTCTATTCTCCTCTCCTATCAGATTCCTTCTTCTCCAGCCCTTGACCTTTCCCACCCACCTGGCTGCACCCGTCACTTTCCAGCTGGCCTCTTGCCCTCCCCCCACCTTTTTATTGTGGCATCTTCCTCCTCCCTTCTCAGTCCTGAAGAAGGGTTTCGGCCCAAAAGTTGACTCTCTATTTACTTCCATAGATGCTGTTTGACCTGCTGAGTTCCTCCAGCATTTTGTGTGTGATGCACATGTAACTAAATTAGAAAGAATTCTGTAGGGCAGTGGTGGTCGCACTTGGTTTATGGAACTTGAGGTGATTGCTGACTTTGTACAGTATGATAGGTGATGTCAGGTACCTATGGGCTTCATGGAAGAAGATCTGTACAGTTGGCAGTGAGTCTTAGAGTACAAAAACCAGAAGCAGATCATTCAACCGTGTATTCCTCTCTGACCTGGTCTTCTGCTGCGTCCCATCTGCCCATGTCTGGGCCATAACCCTCCATGCTTGTTTCATCCATGCACCTATCTAACCTTCTCTTAAATGTTACAATTGAACCTGCATCCACCACTTCCACTGGATGCTCATTCCACATTCTCACCAGTGTTTGAGTGAAGAAGTTCCTTCTCTGATTCCCCTTAAATATTTCACCTTTTAAATATCTCATCTTCAAGGAGCGATGCCCCAAAGAGGCAGCATCCATCATTAAGGACCCCCATCACCCTCGTCTCATTGCCACCATCAAGGAGTAGGTACAGGAGTGTGAAAGCACACACTCAGTGATTCTGGAGCAGCTTCTTCTCCTCTGCCATCAGAATTCTGAATGGACATCAAACACATGAACACTACCTCACTATTTTTTTTCTCTTTTTTGCACTACTGATTTAATTTAATTTATTTTATTTTATTTGTGTGTGCGTGTGCATGTGCAAACTGGAGCACCAAGAGGAAACCAATGTGCTCATGGGAAGAATGCACAAACATTCTTACAGAGGACACTAGAACTGAACTCCGAACTCCAAACTCCAAAGCTTCAAGCTGCAATAATGTTCTACATAACATCCCAGCTTCTATACTTGATGTCCCAATTTATGAAGGCCAATGTGCCAGAGGCTCTCTTTACAACCTGTGATGCATCTATCTACCTGTCATGCCACTTACAAGGAATTTCAAGGATGGGAACTGGAGTTATAGTGCTGAGGATGAAGTTCTGTAGGTGGTTTACAAACAGAAACAGCATGTAATGAGACTGCTAGCAAGGAGAGACTGATAACAGGGCAAAATTGCAGTCAACTGGATGAGATGCAATGTAAAAAGCAGGCAAAATTGAAAAGAACTTAAGACCATGTCATGGGAGCAGAATTCAGCCATTTGGCCCATTGAGTCTGCTTTAGCATTTAATCATGGCTGATCGTTTTTTTCTCTCCTCATCAGCCCCACTCCCCGGCTTTCTCCCTGTAACCTTTGATGCCTTAGTCAGTCAAGAACCTAGCAATCTCTGCCTTATACACGTACCCAACGTTCTGGTCTCCACAGCTGCGGTAAAAATACACAAATTCACCACCCTCTGGCTAAAGAAATTTGTCCACTCTCTGTTCTAAGTGGATGCGCCTCTATCCTGAAGCTATGCCTGTTGCATGGAGCGACTGAGGAGAACCCAAGTGCAGGACTCAGCCACAGAGGTTGAGTTGGGGATGCTGGCACAGATGTGAACATTGAACATCAACCAGGAGGAATTTTGACACAGAGACGGGGTTTTCATGGAATATCTTGAAACTGAAGCTGAACTTAGAACTAACGGTTCTAATCAGTCAGGAAACAAAGTTATCACACAGGAATAGACCAACAAACTGGCAACCAGTGGCTATGACGCCAGGGTTCTTGTACTGCAGTTCTTGATGGAGACCAGGTGTGCTGTCATCAAGTGGATTAGCAATAAATGGGAAATTAACGATTGGAATCAAGGTATAATCAAAGGAGATTAGGGGTAAAATAGGGGATTAACGATTGGGACCATGACAGTACTCTCTTGTCCTAGACACCGCCACCATGGGAAACATCCTTTCCACATCTACCATGTCCAGGACTTTCAACCTTCAAAAGGTTTCAAGGTTTCTCATCCTTCTAAATTCCAGCAAGTACAGACCCAGAGCCATCAAATGTTCCTTGTATGATAATCCTTTCGTTACTGGAATCATCTTTGTGAACCTCCTCTGAACCCTGTCCAATGCCAGCACATCTTTTCTAAGATGAAGGTCCCAAAACTGTTCACAATAATCAAGGTGAGGCCTCATCAGTGCCTTATAAAGCCTCAGCATCACATCCCTGCTCGTGTATTCTAGAACTCTTGAACTGAATGCTGACATTGCATTTCCCTTCCTCACCACTGACTCAACCTGCAAATTAACCTTTAGGGTGTTCTACACAAGGACTCCCTAGTCACCCTGCAGCTCAGCGTTTTGGATTTTCTCACCATTTATAAAATAGTCGGCACACTTATTTCTTCAACCAAAGTGCATGACTGTGCATTTTTCAACATAATATTTCATTTGCCACTTCCTTGCCCATTTTCCTAATCTTTCTAAGTCCTTCTTCAGCTTTCCTGTTTCCTCGGCATTATCTGCCTCTCCACCAATCTTGGAATCATCTGCAAACTTGGCAACAAAGTCATCTACTCCATCATCTAAATCATTGATAAACAGCATAAAAGGGTGAATAGGGTGATACTGAAGGTGTTATATTTGAATATGTACAGTACACAGAATAAAGTAGATGAACTTGCAGCACAGATAGAGATTGGTATGTAGGCATCACTGAATCATGACTGAAAAAAGATTATAGCTGGGAGGTTAATGTCCAAAGATACACGTTGCATGGAAAGGACAGGCAGGTAGGCAGAGGGGGGTGGGGTGGTTCTGTTGATAAAAAATTCAATCAGATCATTAGAAAGAGCTGACATAGAGTAGGAAGTTGTTGAATCATGGGTAGAACTAAGGAACTACAAGGGTAAAAAGTCCTTATGGGAGTTGTATACAGTAGCAAGAAATGTGGTCTACAAATTACAAGAGGAGATAGACGATACATGCCAAAGGGGCAATGTTAGAGTAGTCACAGTGGGTTTCAATATGCAGGTAGATTGGGAAAATTAGGTTGGAGCTGGATCCCAAGGGGCAAAATTTCTGCAATGTCTATGAGATGGCTTTTTAGAACAGCCCACTAGGGGATCAGCTATTCTGGATTGAGTGGGGTGTCAAGAACTGGAATTGATTAGAGAGCTTAAGGTAAAGGAGCTCTTAGGGGCCAGTGATCATAATATGTTGGAATTCACCCTGCAATTTGAGAAGGAGCTCAAGTCAAATTACAGTGGAGTAAAGGGAATTACAGAGGCATGAGAGAGGAGATGGTCAAAATTGATTGGAAAAGTACACTGGCAGGGATAATGCAGAGCAGCAATGGCTGGAATTTTTGGGAGCAATTTGGAAGGCACTTCTTCTAAAGGCAGGATGGCACAACTGTGGCTGACGAGAAATTAAAGCCAACATAAAAGCAAAAGAGCAGGCTATAATAGAGCAAAAAATTAGTGGGAAGTTAGAGGATTGGGAAGCTTTTAAAAACCAAGAAAAGGCAACTAAAAATTTATAAAGAAGCAAAAGATGGAATACTAAGTTAACTAGCCAATAATATTAAAGAGGATACCAATAGTTTCTTTAGTTACATAAAGTGTAAAAGAGAGGCGAGATTAGATATTAGACCACTGGAAAATGTTGCTGGAGGAGTAGTAATAGGGGAGAGTAAATGGTGAAAGAAATGAATAAGTATTTTGCTTCAGTCTTCACTGTGGAAGACACTAGCAGTATGATGGAAGTTCAAGAGTCAGAAGCCTATGAAATTACCATTACTAGGGAGAAGAGTCTTGGGAAACTGAAAGGTCTGAAGATAGTTAAGTCACCTGGCCCAGATGGTGTACACCCAAGGGTTCTGAAAGGTGTGGCTGAAGAGACTGTGGAAGCATCAGTAATGATCTATCAATAATCACTAGATTCTAGCATGGGATAACCAGAGTGCAAATGTCACCCCACTCTTTAAGAAGGGAGAGAGGCAGAAGAAAGGCAAATTATCTGCCAGTTAGTCTGATCTCAGTGGCTGGAAAGATGTTGGTGTCGATTGTTAAGGATGTGGTTTTGGAGTACTTGGAGGTATATGATAAAATAGTCAGTAGTCAGTATGGTTTCATTAAGGAAAATCTTACCTAAGAAATCTCTTGGAATTGTCTGAAGAAATAACAAGCAGGATGGACAAAGTAGGATAAGTGGATATTGTGTACTTGGATTTTCAGACCTTTGACAAGGTGCTACACATGAGGCTGCTTAACAAGTTAAGAGACCATTGCATTACAGAAAAGATGCTGCATGGATAGAGCATCGACAGATTGGCAGGAAGCAAAGAGTGGGAATAAAAGGATACTTTTCTGGTTAACTGCCAGAAGCTCATGGGCCTCCACAGGGGTCTGGGTTGGGACTGCTTCTTTTTACGTTATATGTCCATGATTTAGATGATGGAATTGATGGCTTGGTGGCCAAGGACGAACACAACAAAAGTATGTGGAGAAGTAGGTAACTTTAAGGGAATGGAGGGGCTACAGAAGGACTTAGACAGACGAGGAGAATGGGCAAAGAACTGGCAGATCGAACACAGTGTCAGGAAGTGTATGTTCATGCATATTGGTAGAAGAAATAAAATTATAGACTATTTTCTAAATGGGGAGAAAATTCAAAAATCCGAGGTGCAAAGGGACTTGGGAGTCCTTGTGCAGGATTCCCTGAAGTTACTTTGCAGGTTGAGTCAGTGGTGAGGAAGGCAAATGCAATGGTACCATTTATTTCTTGAGGATCATAATATTTTTATTTTATTGAGATACAGCACAGAAAAGGCCCTTATGGCCCCTTGATCCATGCTGCCCAGCAATCCCCCTATTTAACCCTAGCCTAATCATGGGACAATTTGTAATGACCAATTAACCTATCAACTGGTATCTCTTTGGACTGTGGAAGGAAACCAGAGCAGAGGAATCCCATGCAGTCATGGGGAGATCATACAAACTTCTTATGGGCAGTGGCGAGAATTGAACCCAGGACGCTGGTACTGTAAAGCTTTGTGCTAACCACTACACTACTGTGCCGTACAACAGCAAGGATGTAATATCAAACACAAGAAAATCTGCAGATGCTAGAAACCCAAGCAACACACAAAACATGCTGAAGGAACTCAGCAAGCCAGGCAGCATGTATGGAAAAGACTAAACAGTTGACATTTCAGGTTCTGCTGAAGCGTCTCAGCCTGAAATATCAACCACATTCTTTTCCATAGATGCTGCCTGGCCAGCTGAGTTCCTCCAGCATTTTGTGTGTGTTGTTGAGGCTTTATAAGGCACTTCAGAGGTCTCACTTGGAATACTATGAACAGTTGTGGGCCCTTTATTGACGAAAGAAAGTGCTGAAATTGGATAAAGTTCAAAGTAGTTTCACGAAAATGATTCTGGGATTGAAAGGCTTGTCTTATGAGGAGCGTTTGATGGCTCTGGGCCAGTACTCAGTGGAGGTAGTGTTCATGATTTAAATGTCCATTCAAAAATTTGATGGCAGAGGGGAAGAAGTTGCTCCTGAAACACTGAGTATGTGCCTTCAGGCTCCTGTACCTCCTTGTCGAAGATAGCAATGAGAAGACAGTGTGTGCCTTCAGGCTCCTGTACCTCCTTGTCGAAGATAGCAATGAGAAGACAGTGTGTGCCTTCAGGATCCTGTACCTCCTTGTGGAAGATAGCAATGAGAAGAGGGCATATCCTGATTGATCTGGGTCCTTTATGATGCCTTTTTGAGACATTGCTCCTGGAAGAAGTCCTGGATGTTATGGAAGCTAGTGCCCATGATGGAGTTGACTAAGATCACAACAGCTTCTGTTTGGTCTTCAGTTTTGTTTGTTGTTTGAATATAATTGCCTTGGCAATAAGCATCATCACTTTGAATACACACCTTTTTATTCACTGACAGTAAAAGTTATCTCCCTCTGCTGAGTTACGTGAGGAGGTTTTGGCCGATGGCGGGTTCCTCCCTTTATCATCGCAATACAGATGTACAGTTCCCATAGAAACAGTGACTCAAAGGTTCTGCCAATCTCTGCTTGGCAAGAATTAGAGCAACAATTTCAACTTTGTACACGAATTACTTTCTACATGTATGACTAGCTGTTGAAATATTTTCCTGCCATAGACTTCAGATATCAGTAATACGACCACCTTTCCATATCTTAATCCAGCTGTGATTATTGGCTCTAACTAATATGATAAGCAATATGTAACATAACATTATCAATATCTTTTAGCAGTGTATCAAAGTAACTGAAAGCAATTTGTGATTTAATTCAATTGTAATATACTTTTGCATAGTGTGGTTGGCGGGGTGGGGATACATCTCTAAAGGAGGTGTACGGCGTTTTGTCCCTCCGCTAGCCTGCAGGTCACCCTTGGGCTGTGTGTAACACCTGCTTAGCCCCCCCCCCCACCCCCTGATCAGGCTCATGTTAAGCCATGGGATCAGGTGATGGATGGTCGTGTGAGCAGTTGGTGTGTATCACAAGTCCTGGTTATGTGACCACTGACACCAGGCAGACAATCTCTGAAGAGTATTGATAATGGCTGGGATCTCCCGTCTTGTAAAGACACTGCCCAGAAGAAGGCAATGGCAAACCACTTCTGTTGAAAAATCTGCCAAGAGCAAACATGGTCATGGAAAGACCCTGATCACCTTATCATATGACATGGCACATAACAAACAACAAATAAATTGAAAATGTTTGTCTTTTGAGTGGGTGGGACTAAGAATGGAAAACAGAGCAATGTAAATAATGGAACTAGTGATGCAGTGAGAGGTGGAATGGGTGTGTGGAGGGGGGAGTGGGGTTGTAGAGAGAGAGGTGTCAGTAGAGGGAGTGGCAATGTTGTGAGTTCGGGTATTGAGACACGGGTGTCTAGTACACAGATGGATGGACTGGACAATGGCGTTGCGAGGAGAGGTGGGTGTAGAAAGATAAGATGTTAGGTGTAGAGAGTGGGAGTCTGGGAGTGTAGAGGGAGGGAGAATGGAATGGAAAAGGAGAGTTGGCAAGTACAGAGAGAGTTAGTGAAAGGCATAGAGTAGGGGTTCCCATCCTACACACCCCAGACCCCTTGCTCAATGGTATTGTTCTTCCCCTCCCTCCACCACTACCTTTTCATTCTGGCATCTTACCTCTCCCTTGTCTGTTCCAAAGAGAGGTCTCAGCCACAAGACACCAACTGTTTATTCATTTCCATGGATGCTGCCTGACCTGCTGAGTTCCTCCGGCATTTTGTGCATGTTGTTAAAGGTCTTGGTCCATGGCAACCTCTGTCATAGAGAGATGGTGCAAAGGGAAAAGTGAGTGCAGTTTAGAAAAGTGGGAAATATAGTTGGGGCAAGACAAGAGAAGGGTAGTGGAGGACGTAGAATGAGAGGGAGCAGATGTAGGACATTCAGAATGAGAGAGGTTGACAGTTTATGGAGATGCATTGGGTGGTGGGATAGAGATATGTCTCTCCCAAAGGAAAGGTAAAGCACTCTTTCCCTCCACTGCTGAGATTAGAGGACTTCGGTTATTGGGAAAGATTAGATAGAAAGGGGTTGATTTCCCTTGAGTGAAGGAAGTTTGGGAGATGACTCGATAGAAATATGTATCAAGATGACAGGCACAGCCAGAATGGATAGAATCTTTTTTCCCAAGGGAAGGTTATCGAAAGAAGGCACAAGGTGAGCAGAAGGAATTTTAAAGGGGATATGAGGAGTGAGTTTGGAACGCAGTGATAGATATTTGAAACACACTGTCAGAGGAGATGATGGAATCACCTTCTGTGTTTAAGTGACATTGAGTCAGACACTTACATTGGTAAAGCAGGGAAAGGGCAAAGAGGATTCATGTAGATGGGCAAAAAGCAAGACTTGTGGACTGAAAAGCCTCTTTCTGGGCTATAGGACTCTAAAATGGACTGGTGAAAGGTGGAAGGCATTCGAGGGGCATCTGTAATCAGGGAAATAGTTGGAGAAGGATCTGTGTTAATGGATCTCATTCATACCATTCTAGTCTGGTCAAGTTTATTGTCATTTAACTATATACATGCATACTGTCAAACAAGACAACGTTTCTCTGGACCAGGGTGTAAAGCACAGTAGTACATATAACACATATAACACACCATAACCTAGGAAAGTAAGGATAAAATCTACAGATGAATTACGCATAAATAAACAAAATAATGTCTAAAAATTAACTATTGAAGGATATTGAACCGGTGATACTTCGAATACAATACGCTGGAAGTTCAGAAGCCTATTAGCCTGAGGGAAGAAGCTGTTTCCCATCCTGACTGTTCTTGTCTTTATGCATCTGAGTCTCCTGCCTGATGGTAGAAAGTCAAAGAGGATGCTAGATGGATGGGTGGGATAAGACTTAGGACCCTGTGTAAGCAGCACTTCTGATAACTGTCCCCGATGGATGGTAGGGAGACCCCATGATCTTCTCAGCTGTGCTCACAGTCCTTTGTAGAGACGTCTGCTCCCATACCTGATGGAGATGCAACTTGTCAGGATGCTTCCAATGGTGCCCCTGTAAAATTCAACTATCCTCTCTTGCCTCAATCTCCTTAGGAAGTAAAGGCACTGCTGTGCCTTCCTATTCACGGAGGTGATATTGAGGGACCAGGTGAGGTCATCTATGATGTGAACACCCAGGAACTTGGTGAACTTAACTCTCTCTACAGGGGAGCATGTATTTGCAGAGGGATGGTTCATCTGCACCTTCCTGAAGTTCACAATCATTTCCTTGGCCTTCCCCACGTTCATACTTTGGTTTTTGTTACTGCTAAGGTCATTGCTTTGCCCGGTGCATGCCTATGTACCAATTTACCAAATACACAGACTACCTGGAATAAAACCTGGTGACTTTACTGAATGCTTGGCAAGATTGCAATGCTATTTTCCGAAACATTTTTAGAGGAGTTGTGATGCTTAGTTCTTTCCTTCCTTCTTGCCTGTAATGCTACTGCCATTTAGGGCAGCAATGAAGATCCTCCATCTCTAGTGGTTTTCAGGGCTTCCTTCATCATGTCAGTAGCTTCCTCTCGGTTTTCACTACTGTCAGTCATGCAAGTCCCAGGTGGAGACTCAGGAATTAAATTTCGGGCGGCAATGAAGGTCCTCTATCTCTGGTAGTGTTCAGGGCTTCCTTCATCATGTCAATAGCTGAAACAACGCTGAAGATACTGTAATGAGAGACGCGGAGATGGCAGAGCAATTGAATGCATATTTTGCATCAGTCTTCACAGTGGAAGACATTTGCAGTATACTGGACATTCAAGAGTGTCAGAGAAGTGAAGTTTGTGCAGTGAAAATTACTACTGAAGTGGTGCTCAGGAAGCTTAATGGTCTCCTGGACCTGATGAAAAGCACTCTTAGGTTCTGAAGAGATAGTGGAGGCATTGACAATGATCTTCAAGAATCGATAGATTCTGGCATTGTACTGGATGACTGGAAAATTGCAAATGTTACTCCACTATTTAAGAAGGGTGGGAGGCAGCAGAAAGGAAACTATAGACCTGTTAGCCTGACATCAGTGGTTAGGAAGTTGTTGGAATCAATTGTTAGGGATAAGATCATGGAGTACCTGGAGGCACATGACAAGGTAGGCCAAAGCCGGCATGGTTTCCTGAAAGGAAAATACTGCCTGACAAATCTACTGCAAATTTTTAGGAAAATTACAAGCAGGGTAGACAAAGGAGATGTAGTAAATGTGGTGTACATGGATTTTCAGAAGGCCTTTGACAAGGTGCTGCACATGAAGCTGCTTAGCAAGATAAGATCCCATGGAATTACAAGGAAATTACTAGCATAGGCGGAGCATTGGCTGGTCAGCAGAGAACGGAGAGTGGGAATAAAGGGATCCCATTCTGGCTGGCTGCTAGTTACCAGTGGAGTTCCACAGGGGTCGGTGTTGGAACCACTGATTTTTATGATGTATATCAATGTTTTGACTATGGGACTAATGGATTTGTGGCTAAATTTGCCGAAGATACAAAGATAGGTGGAGGAGCGGGTAATGTTGAGGAAACAGAGAGCCTGCAGAGAGACTTAGATAGTTCAGGGGAATGGGCAAAGAAGTAGCAAATGAAATATAATGTTGGAAAGTGCAAGGTCATGCACTTTGGTGGAAGAAATAAATGGACAGACTATTATTTAGATGGGGAAAGAATTCAAAATGCAGAGATGCAAAGGGACTTGGGAGTCCTTGTACAAGATACCCTAAAGGTTAACCTCCAGGTTGAGTCAGTGGTGAAGAAGGCAAATGCAGTGTTGGCATTCATTTCCAGAGCTATATAATATAAGAGCAGGGATGTGATGTTGAGGCTCTATAAGGCATTCATGAGACCACACTTGGAGCATTGTGTGAAGTTTTGGGCTCCTTATTTTCGAAAGGATATACTGACATTGGAGAGGGTTCAGAGAAATTCATGGGAATGATTCCAGTAATGAAAGGGTTACCATATGAGGACCATCTGGCAGCTCTTGGGATGTATTCCCTGCAGTTCAGGGGGATCTCATAGAAACATTTTGAATGTTAAAAGTCCTGAACAGATTAAATATGGCAAAATTACTTCCCATGGTAGGGGAGTCTTGGACAAGAGGACATGACTTCAGGATTGAAGGACATACATTTAGAACAGAGATGTGCAGAAATTACTTTAGTCAGAGGGTGGTAAATCTGTGGAATTTGTTGCCACGAGCAGCTTTTGAGACCAAGCCATTGAATGCATTTAAGGCAGAAATAGATAAGTTGTTGTTTCACCAGGACATCAAAGCTATGGGGAGAAGGCAGGGGAGTGGGGATGACTGGAAGAATTGGATCAGCCCATGGCTGAATGGCAGAGCAGACTTGATGGGCCACATGGCCTACTTCTGTTCCTATATCTTCTGGTATTATGGTCTTATGGTCTTCCTCTTGGTTTTCATTACTGTTGGTCTTGCAAGTCCTGTGTGGAGACTCAGGAATGCCATCACACTCAGGTGTAGAACGATTCTTTATTGATTCTGTTTCATATGTCAGGATTGTTAGCTTTGAGCTAAACCCCCGAAACCTGGAGGACTGGTGGACCACTCTTATTCTGGCCTCTACCCTTTGACCTATTTGGCATGGCTGACCCTATTGAGAGTCAAAGCATAAAGCCCTGACTCCAGCCAACATAGCTCTCTGGGTCTCTGAGGCACACAAGCCTCCAATCCACGACAAGGTAGTGACCCTCGTGGACGGTTACTTAGTTTGTTTAAGCATTAAGGAATGTGGAATCACTAAACTACAGAGAGAGACATGGAGAATTGTGGGAGTTCAGATATGTCAACAGTGTCCTGTAATTTGTTTTGGACAGTGGCATTTAAGATGGGAGACTAGGCAATGTGGAAAATTTCGTGGTCAGTTTGGCCAACTGGCAGTTTATGGACTGAACATTGGAAAGTCACCCTGAACTAGTGCAAGAATGAAACAGTTCATTGAGGTTCTTCGAGGAAAAGAACAATCCTCCCTCCCTCATTCCCTTCCACCGTCCTCATACATTCTGGGAAGAAGTATCATAGCTGGCTGATTCAGCCAACACCAACAGCTTCCATTCAACAGCTTGTGTCCCAAAGGTATGTATTAGACAAAATTTGGACTTTGTTTTAGACGGGAATGCACCAGTGAACAACGTGACCAGCGTTGTGAACGTGCAGGCAGTTCACAAAACTACTTCCTTTACTTTTGAATATGATTCTGCTACTTGCTTGTCTTTGATGGTGTGCTTTGATGAGCTCAATGGCTGCAAGGACTTTACTCACAATGGACTGGGCCAAATACATTACCTTTTGTCGGATTTCCTATTCAGAGGCATTGGTGTTTCCATACCAGGCTGTGATGCAGCCAGTCAACACACTCTCTGCTACAAATCTATAGAAGCTCTTCAAAGTTTTTGATGTCATGCTGAATCTCCACAGAGTCCTAAGGAAATAGAAGCACTGCCATGTTTTATTCGTAATTGCACTTACATGCTGGGTCCAGGACAGGTTCTCTGAAATAGTAACACACAGGACATTAAAGTTGCTAACCCTCTCCACCTCTGGTCCCCCGATGAGGAATGGCTCATGGACCTCTGGTTTCCCTCTCCCGAAGTCTACAATAATTTCTTTGGTCTTGCTAACATTGAGTGAGAAGTTGTTGCTATGATACCACTCAGCCTAACTTTCAATTTTTCTCCTGTATGCTGATTCATCACCACCTTTGATTCAGCCTACAACAGTCGGTCATCAGCAAACGTGTATATGGTGTTGGAGCTGTAATTAGCCACATGGTCATAAGTGTAAAGCAAGTAGAGCAAGGGACCAAGCACACAGCTTGTGGTGCACCTGTGCTGATGGAGATTGTGGAGGAGATGTTGCCAATCTGAACTGACTGGTGTTTACAAGTGAGGAAATCCAGGATCCAATTGTACAAGGAGGTTTTAAGGTCAAAGTCTTGGAGCTTGTTGATTAGGGTTGAGGGGATGATGGTGTTAAATGCTGAACTGTAATTGATAAAGAGCATCCTGATGTATGAATCTTTGCTGAAGGGGTGTTCCAGGTTTGAGTGAAGAGCCAATGAGATGGGAAATACTGTGGACCTATTGTGCCGATAGGCAAATTGGAGCAGATCCAAGTCATTTCTTAGGCAGGAGATGATATGTTTGATAACCAACCTCTCAAAACACTTTATCACTGTGCATGTAAGTGCAAACTGGTGATAGTCATAGAGGCAGGTGACCACACTCTTCTTTGGCACCAGTATAAATTGAAGCCTTTTTGAAGCAGGTTGGTACTACACACTGTCAAAACGAGAGGTTAAAGATCTCAGTGAACACACCAGCCTGAGGGTCAGCATTGGTCCTTAGTATGAGGCCAGGTACTCTGTCCAATCCAGATACTTTTTGTGGAATCACCCTCCTAAAGACAGCCCCCACATCAGCTTTTGAGATTGAGATCACAGGATCATCCGGGGATGTGGGGGTTTGCAATGGTTCCTCTATATTCTGATCATGAAAGTGAGCATACAAGGCCCTATACTCATCTGGAAGCGAAGCCCTGCTGTCTCCCCATGTGGCTTGGTAACGTTGTAGGAGGTGATAGCATTCAAGCCCTGCCACAGCTGTCAATCAGGTCTCGTTGATTCAAGTTACTCAAGGAACTTTAAGTACTCAAGTCAGTGGTTGCTCTAAGTTTTGCAGGGTTGTGGGCATAACAGAACTGGAAGTGAAATTAGCACTTTGTTTTAAATATTGCTAAACTATGAGCCTCTTTGTGCTGGCAGGCAGGACAAAGATGAGATCTGGAACGGCTAGGACCTGGCTCAGTTAGGATATGGGCAGCAACATTCCACAGTAAACTGAAGCCACTGAGCCCGATGTTTAAGTGCTGAGCTGAGTCAGAAGGGTCGGGTACAGGACGAATCAAAGAGGCAGGGTCCAGGCCCCAGAGCGTATCAAAGCAACTGAACCCAATGTTGTGACAATGATTTAGCTGCTGTACCAGATTGCAAAGGTCAGGGTGTCCAGTCACAAGGCGAGGGATGTTTACTCAGCTCTGCGCTGAACTGAGGACGTACGAACAGACTCTCCTTCGTGGACCAGTTCAGAATACTATTTCCTTGCTTTTAATGTTTGCATGATTTGCTTTTTCTCTCTGCACATTGGCAATCTTTTTTTAAATGGGTTCTTCTGTGTTTCTTAGTTTTGTGGCTGCCTGTAGGGAGACAAAGCTCAAGATTGTTTAACGTATACCGTACGTTGCTTATGGTGTTCTTCCTCTCTTGTGGCCCATCAGGTGGCAACCTTGCCTTTTCTTTCTGTTTTTTTTTTATGAGGCCAAGTTGATGTTCAAACCAGCACAGTTGGAAAGCTTGCAGGGGGGATTCAAACCTGGGACCACTCGCCTCGAAGTCCAGTGCAGATGCCAATACACCACCTGCCTGGCATAAGATATACGTGCTTTAATAATAAATGTACTTTGAACTTTGAATTTTTGAATTAGAAAGGGAGTGGGCAGGAATGCAGGGCAGGGATGAGGATTTCCACAGCAGGGCGGAGTGGGCGAAGCTACTGAGGTAGAAAATTTTATGGAACTTGGAAGCTGATTTTCAGGGCAACTGGAACTGAACAGTAAACAGGGCCAGAAGTTCAACGCCCTAAATGTTCAATATAATTGAGTGACACAAGTGCTTACATCTGAAGGACTTTTGTTTATGTGGGTGCAATTTTGTCATCACTATCACAACACAGTTAAGATAAGGTCAATAGAAATGAACTGACAATCTCTCCCTCCTAATGAATCACAGTAAAAGCAGTAATTTCTACTTGACTGCTCCACACAATGGCTACATTTTGGGGTTGTAATCTCACCTCTGGTTTAAAAGCTGAATGAGGGGAGGGGAAGGTGAGTTTACGTTGACTCCAGTGACTTCAAAGTTCAAAGTAAATTTTATTATCAGAGTACAACCCTCAGACTCATTTTCCTGTGGGCATACTCAACAAATCTATAGAATAATAACTAACCAGGATCAATGAAAGATTGCCCAACTAGGGCAGTTAACCAGAGTGCAGAAGACATCAAACTGTACAAATGCAAATATAAATAAATAAGCAAAAAATATCAAGAACATGAGATGAAGAGTCCTTGAAAATGAGTCCATTGGTTGTGGGAACATTTCAACGGTGGGGCAAGCGAAGCTGAGTGAAGTTATCCCCTTTGGCTCAAGAGCCTGATGGTTGAGGGGTAGTAACTGTTCCTGAACCTGGTGGTGTGAGCTGGACACTAGAACCCAGCTTAAAGCTCCAGCACAGCACTGAGGATGTCCAACTCACACCACCAGGTTTAGAAATTTTCTACCTCAGTAGCTTCGCTCACTCTGCCCTACTGTGGAAATCCTCATCCCTGCCCACTCCCTTTCTAATTCAAAGATTCAAAGTTTGAAGTACATTTATTACTAAAGCATGTATACCTTAAGCCAGCCAGTGGTGTAGTGGCATCTGCACCAGACTTCATAATTTCGCCTCATAAAAAAATTCATTGCCACTGGCAGCTGTTCAGGCCAAGCCTTTAAGTATATTTAAGGCAGAGGTTGACAGATTCTTGACTAGTCAGGTTACAAAGGGATACGGAGAGAAGGCAGATGATTGGGGCTGAGAGAAAAATGGATCAGCCATGATGAACTGGCAGAGCATTCAATGGGCCAAATAATCTAATTCTGCTCCTATACCTTATGGTCTTATGGTCTTATAAACCTCTACCAGATTTCCACTCAGCCTCTGCCTCTCCAGAGAAAACAATCCAAGTTTATCCAGCCTCTCGTGATAGCACATGCCCTCTAAACCAGGCAGTATCCTGGTAAACCTCTTCTGCACCCTCTTCAAAGCCTCAACATCCTTCCTATAGTGGAGTGACCAGAACTGTACGCAATACTCTTGATATGACCTAACCAGAGTTTTATAAACTTGCAACATAACCTCTTGATTTTTGAACTCATGCCTTGATTAATAAAAGCAAGCATTGAGCTGTGTAACCACTTTCAAGGAGCTATGAAGTTGGACCCCAAGATCTCTCTGTTCAGCAATATTGTTATCTACACCTTATCAGGCATTGTTAAGGTGGGTAGGTGTTCAGCATCGGCTGCTTGTGGGTGATCGATCTCCCTCTCACTCACTGCACTTGGAGGAAAGTCCCCGTGTTCAAATGTTCTCTCTCTCTCACTCGATCCTGCCGGAGGTTGGTGCCAGAATCCTGGATCTTGGTTAAGGGTTAATTGATGTGTTTTGTGGATTGGACTCTGTATTTCTCGCCATGATGTATTCCTGGTTTAGAAAACATAGAAACATAGAAAAATTATGTTCCTGATCACTCCTTTTTTTTGTTGCTGGTTTGTGTGATTTTGATAGGGGCAGACTGGCTCTGCGGCCTGCAGATAACGAATGACACAGTGCTGGGATTGGTTGGACTGAGCTGGACTGAATATGCCTGGACACTTTAGATGATTTTATGGTTTAGTATTTTACATTTTGTGTTTTCTTGGCAGTTTTTTTTGGCAGTTCATGCGATTTTTTTTGTGTGTTAGGGGTTTGATGTTTTTCTTTGAACATGGTTCCAAGATGTTTCTTTGTTTTGTGGCTTCTGTGGGAAGGAGATTCTCAGGGTTGTATACTGCATATGTACTTTGATAACAGCAGAATTTGTGAGTCTTTGAGGATAGGACTCAGTCCTGAATGAATAAGGACAGAATAAGGCTGCTGTGACTGATTGAAGCCACCAGAGAGACAAAGCTGGTAGATATAAAAGTTTTTTTTCAGTACACACACAAGCTGACAGCCTTTGGAGTCACTCAAGAGAGAGACTCCCTGACACAATAATTTTTGTTCCTCTCTGAGCCTTGTGACACATCAGGCAGTAATCTTGCTGTTTCTTTGGTATTTGTCTGTTTTTCTTTTTCTTTTTAAATCTTTTTATTAGTTTTAAACAAACATAAATGAAACATAAATACAAAATGTTTGAGAGTACATAATTAATAGTTTAAATAGACATTCAGATATGTAATAATAAAAATATATAACCTCTCAAACTCAGAACATTAATGAACAAAGAAGTAAAAAGAGAAAAAAAGAAAAACCCCAAAAAAAGAGAGAAGAAAAAAAAAGCAAAAAAAAACACTAACCAACATGGGCCACTGAATAATATTAAGTACATATACAGTAGTGCCAATAACTCCAAACCTCCATCCAATTAATTAAGGATAATATAAGTAAGGTTTAGGAAAAGACAATTCAACTCATGTGAAAATGTTGAATAAAAGGTCTCCAAGTTTCTTCAAATTTAACTGAAGGATCAAAAACCACACTTCTAATTTTTTCTAAACTCAAACAAGAAATAGTTTGAGAAAACCACTGAAATATAGTTGGAGGATTAATTTCTTTCCAATTCAATAAAATAGATCTTCTAGCCATTAATGTAACAAATGCAATCATTCGTTGAGATGAAGCGGATAAACGATTATTATCCGTCATTGGTAAACCGAAAATTGCAGTAAGAGGATGCGGTTGAAAATTAGTATTTAAAACTCTTGAAATAATACTGAAAATATCTTTCCAATAATTTTGTAAACAAGGACAAGACCAGAACATATGAGTCAATGAAGCAACATCAGAATGACATCTATCGCAGGTTGAGTTAAGATGAGAATAAAATCAAGCCAGTTTATCCTTAGACATATGAGCTCTATGTACAACCTTAAATTGTATTAGGGCATGTTTAGCACAAACAGAGGACGAATTTACCAATAATAAAAATTTTTCCCATTCCTCAGTAGATATAGAACAATGCAACTCTTCTTGCCATTCCTTCTTAATTTTTTCTGATACATCTAACTGTAAATTCATAATCATCTTATAAATGATGGCTACTAAACCCTTTTGATAAGGATTAAGGACTAAACTTCAATCTATAATGTCCAATGG
Source organism: Hypanus sabinus (assembly GCF_030144855.1). Lineage (NCBI taxonomy): Eukaryota > Metazoa > Chordata > Chondrichthyes > Myliobatiformes > Dasyatidae > Hypanus > Hypanus sabinus. Next base: position 84,097,156 of record NC_082712.1, on the reverse strand, counting down.
ACATTCTTTCGAAAAAGACTGTAACTCATTATACAAAAAATTTCTAACTTGCAAATATCTAAAAAAATGGGTTTTAGGTAAATTATATTTATTAGATAGCTGTTCAAAGGACATAATGTTATCATCCAGAAACAGATCACGAAAACATGTTATACCTTTTGTTTTCCATAAAAGAAAAGCTTGATTCATAGATGAAGGCCGAAAAAAATAATTAGATATTATAGGACATGATAAAATAAATTTATTCAAACCAAAAAATTTACGAAATTGAAACCAAATTCGTAATGTATATCTGACTATAGGATTAGTTATCTGTTTATTCAATTTGAATAAAGAGAAAGGAAGTGAAGATCCTAAGATTGAAATCAGTGAAAAATCTTGCACAGATTTACATTCCAACTTTACCCATTGTGGGCAAGTAGCCATAGTCCATTCTTGTGTCCATAATATTAAATACCATATATTGACTGCCCAATAGTAAAATCTTAAGTTTGGTAAAGCCAAGCCGCCCTCCTTCTTAGGCTTCTGTAAATATTTTTTACCCAATCTAGGATTTTTGTTCTGCCACAAATAAGAAGATATTTTAGAGTCAATAGTATCAAAAAAAGCTTTAGGAATAAAAATTGGTAATGCTTGAAATAAATATAAGAATTTAGGTAGTATCATCATCTTAATAGCATTAACTCTACCAACCAATGACAAAGATAGTGGAGAGCACCTAATAGCAAGTTGCTTAATTTGATCAATTAAAGGTAAAAAGTTAACCTTAAATAAATCTTTGTTTTTTTAGTAATTTTAATACCTAGGTAAGTAAAATAATCTGTAACAATTTTATATGGTAAATGTTTATAAATTGGAACTTGCATATTTAATGGAAATACTTCACTCTTGTTAAAATTCAATTTATAACCAGAAAAATTACTAAATTAAGCAAGCAAAGATGAAATAGCAGGGATAGATCTTTCAGGGTCAGATATATATAATAACAAATCATCAGCATATAATGATACTTTATACATCCTCTCCCCACGGGTAATACCCAGGATATTAGGTGATTCACGAATAGCTATAGCCAACGGTTCTAAAGCAATGTCAAATAGTAAAGGGCTTAAAGGACAACCTTGCCTTGTACCACGAAATAGCTGAAAAAAAGGGGATCTTTGATTATTGGTAAAAACTGAAGCTAAAGGTTTATGGTATATTAATTTAATCCATGATATAAATTTTGAACTAAAATTAAATTGTTGCATTGTAGTAAATAAATATGGCCATTCAACTCTGTCAAATGCTTTTTCAGCATCTAAAGAAATAACACATTCTGGGATTTTAGATGAAGAAGTATAAATAATATTAATTAATTTTCTAATGTTAAAAGATGAATAGCAATTTTTAATAAATCCAGTCTGATCTTCAGAAATAATTCGAGGTAATATATTTTCTAATCTAATAGCCAAAATTTTACTGAAAATCTTAAAATCCGTATTTAATAAGGATATAGGCCGATAGGATGCACATTCAGTAGGGTCTTTATCTTTTTTAAGAATTAAAGAGATAGAAGCTTCATAAAAAGATTGTGGTAATTTACCTACAGTTAATGTATCTTTAAAAATTTTACAAAGCCAAGGAGAAAGTATAGGAGAAAAAGATTTAAAAAATTCTACAGGAAAACCATCTGGACCAGAAGCTTTACCAGAATTCATTAAAAAAATAGCCTTTTCTATTTCAGACTCCGTAATAGGTGTATCTAAAATTAAGTTATCCTCAACAGTTACTTTTGGAATATTCAATTTCCTTAAAAATTCATTTATTATAGAAGAGTCCTGAGTGAATTCTGATTGATATAAGGAGTTATAAAAATCTTGAAAGGCTCTATTTATCTCTTTGTGGTCAATCTTCAGAGTACCATCTTGTTTATGAATTCTAGTAATCTGTCGTTTATCCGAAACAATTTTCAATTGATTAGCCAATAATTTACCAGACTTATCTCCATGCATATAGAATTGAGTTTTTGATTTAATTAACTGACTTTCAATCGAAGAGGATAATAATAAACTATGTTCCATTTGAAGTTCCACTCTTTCTTTATAAAGTTCTTTACTAGGGGTCATTGAATAAATCTTATCAATTGCTTTGATTTTATCAACTAATGTTAATATTTTAGAATTAGTTCATTTCCTAACTCCAGCAGAGTATGAAATAATCTGTCCACGAATATATGCTTTAAAAGTATCCCACAAAATTCCACTAGAGATCTCTGCTGTAAAATTTGTTGAGAAAAACAAATCAATTTGTTGTTTAATAAAGTTAACAAAGTCTAAATCCTGCAATAAAATGGATTAAACGTCCAAAATTTAGCATTGATATATGAATCCGTTATTTTAATAGATAACTTCAGAGGTGCATGATCAGATATGGTAATACAGTTATATTTACAATCAGTAACATCTGTGAGTAAATGGTAATCAATGAAAAAGTAATCGATTCTTGAGTAATTATGATAAACATGGGAAAAGTATGAAAACTCTATGTCATTAGGGTGTAGAAAATGCCAAATTTCACAAATAGCTGAATCAATCATAAAAGAGTTAATAAGAGAAGCCGATTTATTCGGAAGAGGTCGGGTAGTCTTGGATCTATCCATCACAGGGTTTAAACAACAGTTGAAATCCCCACCCATTATCAGTCTATATTGATTCAGATTAGGAAAGGATGTAAATAAGCATTTAAAAAATTCAGGACAATCAGTATTTGGTGCATAAACGTTAACTAAAACAACTTTTTGATTAAAAAGTAGACCAGTAATAAGCAAAAATCTACCTTGTGGATCTGAAATTGTTTCATGATGTATAAAAGAAGTTGATGAGTCTATAAAAATAGAAACACCTCTTACTTTGGCTTGCCAATTTGCGTGATACTGTTGTCCCTTCCAAAACCTAAAAATACATTGACTATCCACCTTCCTTACATGAGTCTCCTGCACAAAAATAACATTGGCATTCATTCTATGGAATACTTTGAATATTTTTTTTATTTGATCAGATGATTTAAACCATTAGTATTCCAAGAAACAAAATTAATAATCCTATCCATATTGACAATATTTATTACTGTTAACACATAAGTTTAAAAAAAAGTGAACTCATGAACCCAGAAGAAGGAAGTGAGTTCAAGGAGAAACCGGAAGTCACGGCACTGCAACCATTTTTGTAGTTTCATATAGGCCCATGAAATAAAACTATGGAAAAAGCAAGCAAAAAGAAAAAAAAGAAAAAGAAAAATCCCCCTCCCTCCACCCTCGAAACCCCAGGAAAAAAGCCAAAAAGAGGCAAGCAGGCAATCTAATACTAAAATTACCCCCGTGTCTCAAGACGGCAACTCAGACAAAAAAAATTAAAAAAAAAATACAAACCACCCATATTATAAGAAAGGGTTAATATAACAAAAGTTAGAATATAAAATTAGTATTATATATATATATATATAAAACAAAAGGGTTAAAAAAATTAAATTGATAAAACTCATAAATAAATACTACTAAATTAGTATTTTAAATGAGAGTTTAAAACTTTCAAACTCATCAAAACGGATATGACGTTCCAAACACTAGAGTCTGTCGGGAAGGAGAAACGCCATTTTATTATTATTTTTTTTAAATCCTAATATTTAAATGTTAAAAACATAAAAAAGCTTATACAAACTTAAAAAAAGGAACCCTAATCAGTTATTTTCAAGGTTAATAGATTAATAAAATATAAAAAAATAATAAAATCAGAATAAACTAAAAAAAAGAGAACTTTTACAATATATAAAAAATACATGTCAGCCATACCTAAAAAAAAACCCATAATTCTGTAAAAGATCGAAATTTATAGACTAATTATTACACTAGTCAATCCGATAGAGTGTCATTGTTCCAAAAAACTTTGAGCGTCCACTGGAGATTTAAACAGCCGAACAGTCCCGTCTCCAGAAGTAACTCTCAGATGTGCTGGAAATAACAGCACTTGCTTGTAGCCTTCCTGGTGAAATTTCGACATAACCGGTCTAAAAGCCATTCTTGTCCTTAAAACTTCAGGGCTATAATCTTCCAAAATATGAAATTCTTGAAAGTTAACCATACCCTTTTTCCAAGCCGCTCGAATCAGTCGCTCTTTGATATGAGGGTAATGGATCCGGAGAATTACATGCCGTGGTTTATCTGAATCAGAATGATAGCCAGAGATACGGTGAGCACGATCGATTATTGGAGGAGAGTCCAGAACTTCTGAACCAAACACATCCATTAGAAATTTAGAAAAGACAACGGTAAGATCACCGCTCTCAAACTTTTCCGGAATCCCTATTAGCCGAAGATTTTGTCTTCGAGAGCGATTTTCAAAATCAGTAATTTTCGATTTATAACGATCCATCTGTTGAGAAGTCGAAGCTTGCTCTTGTTGCAAAGTTTCGATAATATGATCTTTCTTGCGAGCGGCTTCTTCAAGTACCAAGATACTTGCTTGTTGTTTTTGTAGTTCCAGTGAAAGTGTTTTAAGTTCTCCTTCAAATGATTTTAAATGCTCATCAAACGCAAAAAGCTGTTCGCTAATTTTTCTCTCCAGACCTGCAAATTTATCTTCTATAAGCTTTACAATAGTCTCTAAAGTTATCGGTTCTTTCATCTGTTTCGATTCTTTTACTTTAGACATTTCAACGAGTTGAAAATAGATCGAGTAGTTAAAAAGAAAAATTTTGTATGTTTAAACCCCTTTAGAATAAGTATAAAAAGATCATTTAAGGAGTGTTTGTAGGTTAAAAAGACGTAAAAGGTTTGGAGCAAAGCCGAAAGCGGTTTACTCCATAAGCGCCATCTTGAGACCTCTGTATTTGTCCGTTTTTTTATGAGGCCGAGTTGCTAGCTCAACGCTCAGCCCAGTATGGATGGAAAAAGCATGCAAGAGGCTGGCCAGATTCGAATTCAGGACCACTCACTTCGAAGTCCAGTGCTGATGCCACTACACAATTGGCTGGCTAAGACTCAAAATTGGTTGTTTGACATTCACCTGTCTTGAAGAACAATGGCTGATGATCATAATCACAAGCCTCTGCAGAAGGTATGACGATCCTGAGATGCCCAGTCGCCAAGATCCTCCTTCTCAGCCTCAGCAGTGTGGCCCAAAGGAAAGCTTATGAAGCAATATGTTTGGCACCAGCATGGCTGCAGGATCTGCTGGAAGGATGTTCAATTATATTCAGCCACCTGAGGGGCTCCACTCTGTATTTGCTGTCTAGGTTTACTCCCACAGTATTTGTCTCTCCCAAGGCTGCCCACAAGGCAGTGAGGCTATTTACCCATGGCTGGAGATTTGGCCCTCTGTAGTTCAGGCCGAGTCTGAAAGGAGTTCAGTTTCCGTGTGGCACCAGCTGGGAGGGATTAGATGAGGCTTGCAGTTGGAGAGGCCGTGTACTGGCAGGGAGAGACTCACACGTTCAGCTCTTATTTCCGCAAGACTGCTAGCCAGTGGTGGAAGCTGAAAGTGAGAGCATCAAGCACTATGACACTAGACACCACAACAACCATTTTGACACCAGGCTCAACATAACATCACATTTTTATATGTTAAAAAACAAAGGTAAAAGGGTAATTTCCATAGTTATAGTGCCCTCATGTTTCTTTTTGAGTTATGTGTAATTTTTCAAATTCCTGGATCTTGCCACCATTGCACCCAAAATGAACAGTAGGTGTGCAAAAGTCTTTTCACTGTGAAAACCTGTTGCCCCTCGTTAAACCAGAGTGGCAGCGGGGCTGATGGTGGTGGGGCTAAGGGGCTGCTGCAGGCAGGTTTTAACTTAGAGATGTAGAAGGTGAGTCTGATTGATAGGGTTTTGGGGAGCTGCAAGGTGTAAACCAGTGGATTTACTTTCCTCAGGATCTTAAAGGGACCAATGAATTGGGCACCAACTTTTGCAGATTCCACTTGGAGAGTCAAATCACGAGTGGAGAGCCAGACCTGTTGCCCATGGGTCCCCGACTTCTCCTTCGATCTGCCCTGGTCTCTGCTTTCCGGGCAGAGGCCAGCAAAATCTGTCTTCCTCTCATCCATTTCTCCTTGCAACGTTGGACAAGATCTTCTGCCACAGGGACCCCAATCTCAGCTTCTGGTTCCGGAAAGAGAGATGGAGCATAACCAAACTGGCACTTGAATGGTGACATCCCCTGCACCAAGAGCTGTGAAGTGTTGTGGATGATCTCTGCCCACATCAAATGGTCACACCACTCATCAGGTCTTTCCGAGGCCAGGCATCTCAGGGTACATTCTAAATCTTGGTTGGTCTGCTCCATCTGGCCATTGGACTGCAAGTGAAATCCAGAGAAAAGGCTTGCTGTTGTCCCTATTCTTTTAAAGAATGTCCTCCAGAAATGTGATGCGAATTGTGGACCATGATCTGAATCCGTGGATCCTGAAGGCCTGGCCCAGGGCAATTTTGGCCATCTCCGCTGCAGACAGTAGTTTCGCCGAGGCAAAGAACTTGCAGGGTTTTGAAAACCGATTGACAACTCCCATGTCAACCAACTTCCCCTTGGATGGTGGGAGACCCGTGACAAAGTCCATGGAGATGTGTGCCCAAGGTCTTTTCAGAATGGTAGGCGGTAGAGGAGGCCTTGAGGTGGGTTTCCGTGTTCCTTGTCATAGTGCTTGCATGCCTGCACGCACTACCGAACCTCTCCCATCATTCTGGGCCACCAGTACTTTCTCTTGATAAACTCAAGGGTGCTGGCAATCCCTGGGTGTGTGGTCTGGCTTGGGGTGAAGTAGTGAAAGGCTGCTCCTCTCAATCCAGTTCATCAAACTGGCAGGACAGGGCATCTGGCTTCTGGTTCTTGGATCCAGGTCGATAGGTTAGGATGAAATTAAAAAACAAAGACCACCTGGCCTGCCTGGAATTCAGCCTCTTGGCCTCTTGAATATAATTCAGGATCTTGTGGTCAGTCACACCATTCCTCAAAAGCTAACTTAACCACAAGAAACTCCCGATTCCCAATGTTATGGTTCCTCTCTGCCGGGGATAGCTGCCAGGAAAGGAATACACGTGGGTGATTGTTGAGATAAAATGGCACCTACTCTGACAGTGAGGCATCCACCTCCACTAGGAAGGAAAGGTCCAGGTTAGGAGAAAGCCAGGTGGGACCTCTGTTCAAGCTCTGCAAAAGCAGCCGCTGCTTCCGTGAGCCAGTCAAAGGGCCCGTGGATTTCTCAGTGCCGTCAGCAGAGCTGCCACAGAACTGAAGTTGTTGATGAACTTATGGTAGAAGTTAGCAAACCCCAGGAATCGTTGGACCTGTTTGATATTGGATGGTGGTGGCCAGTCTCTGACTGCCTAAGCTTTGGCAGGGTCCATCTCGAGACTACAATTACAGATGATGAAACCCAAAAATGAAACTGTCTTCACATGAAACTTGGACTTTGCCAACTTGACATAAAGTCCATGGTCCAGGAGCCTCTTTAAAGTGTCCCTGATGGACTTTGAGAAGTTTAGGATATCATCCAAGTAGATGTACTTATGGAGAGCATTCCAAAGCACATCGTTTAAAAAGCTTGGAATGTGTCTGGGGTGCTCACAAGCCGAAGGGTATAACCTGGTACTCGTGGTGTCCTGTTGGTGTAATGAATGCCATCTTCCACTCTTTGCCCTCCCTGATACGGACCAGATTGTAGGCACACCGGAGTCCTAATTTTGTGAATACCCTCACCCCTTGGAGCATCTCACAAGCTGTATTCATAAGAGGAAGAGGGTAGAGATTCTGCCATTATGCAGTTTCATCCCCTGTAATCAATGCATGGCTGCAAGCTCCCATCTTACTTTGGTATGAAGAAGCAGCCTGTACTGGCGGGTGAGGTGGAGAGCCAAATGAAGCCCGTGGAAAGAGCCTCCTTTCTCTACTCCTCCATGGCATTTCTCTCTGGGCCTGTGAGTGTGAACAAACAACCCCGCAGAGGAGAAGTACCGGGCAGCAGGTCTATGGCACAGTTGTAGGGTTGATGCGGTGGAAGAGTCGAGGCCTTTCCCGTGCTGAAGACCTCCTCCATGTCCTTGTAAACAGAGGGTATTTTGACCAGTTTGGGTGTTACAGTCTCCTCTGGACCTTCCTTCAAGGACAACTCCCGAGACTTCTTTGGTGACAGGAGTGACTCAACGGGCTTCAGAGTCCCCTCTCTGAGCTCACAAAGTTCATTTGTGGAAACAGTGGCCAAATCAGAGCCTGACTCCTTGTCTGTATCCACAAGCAACAGCAGCAAGGCATTAGAGGGTTCTTGTATCCCCAGGAATAGGCTTCAAGGATCAGTGTAAGTGAGTCTTTCCCTTCTTTGAGATCTGGTGGCTGGATTCCTTAAGCTTAGCAGCAAGTTTACCAGACTGCTCGGGCATCTCCTTGGTCTTCTCCTGACCTAGAAATTCACTCTCTCTAGTTCCCGTGGGATTCTGGCAAGACTGTGTCAGGCCTCGCACCATCCTGTTGGCCAGAACTGCCTAGTCCACTCTTGAGGACTGGACCAGGTTCACAGAAGGTCTTAGGTTACCTCACCTTGAAGCCTGCCCCCTTACTGGTCGTTTGTCACTAGAGAGTCTGGGAGCACCATGCCATAAACAAAGCCTCTTAAAACCACTAGACCAAGCAATGATTCTCCCCTCTCTTCAATCCATGGATGGGTTATGCTGGGACAGCCAAGACTACCCAGGGATCAGGGGTATGAGCGGAGAGTCAATAAAGCAGAACTAATGTCCTCCACAAGATCCTCAATCCTCATCTGCAACACCACAGTCTGTTGCTGGGTCTGCCTGAAACCTAGTGGTCAGTCGTCCAAGACAGCTGTGGGCAAGGACTCATTCAGCTCTCGCAGTGGTGTGGCAAACCGATGGGGGGGGGGGGTTCTAAATCCAGAAAATTACCCGCTGCCCCCGAGTTCACAGTAGCCTTCACCTGCCTCAAGTTCTTACCACAGGTGAACTCCACCTTCAGCACAAAACCAGAATCTGCAGGATTTGGCATAATGGCTACTACCATCACAGTCCTCCAGACACTGGATAATTTAGCAGTTTCCCAGGCAGCTGCAGCTTCGGACATTCGGCCCGCAGGTGGCCTGCTTCCCCACGGTAAGAGTAGCTGACTCTGACAGCAGGACTTACATCAGCGGAGAATCCAGTGCAAACAACCTGGATGGGTTTGACCGCATCTCAAGCTGGTGATAGGATGGTCATGGCCCAGGCATGCAGAGAGGAACTGCGGTGGGTAGGGACCAGGCTCAGACCGGCTCTCTTCGACCTCCTGAAGTGGTCCCACTTCTGCTTTGCCAGATGATTATGGAGACGGATGCCCAAGTCCAAGCCCAAGTGAGGGCATTCTTCAGTTTGTCTTGGAGTCCGTGACAGTATAGCATGGCCAAGGCTTCCCCCTTACAACCACTCGCCTGGGCCAAGGTCTGAAATTTGATCATGTAGTCGGCCACTGACCGTCCCCCCTGTCGATTCTTTATCAGGCAGACTGACGCTCGGCTGGCTCCGATGGGACGATGAAGCACCCTCCTCATGGCGGCCATGCACTCCTCTGAATCCACAGAACTCTGACTTCCCAATGCATGGCGGCCCGTACCAAGGCTCAATCGTACTGTGATGTGAGTCCTTGACGAGGATGGTTTGGACCCAAATGCTGGAGTATCCGAGGCTGGGATCAAGAAACTGAGCACCAAACAAACACTAGATGAAATCACTGCTAGGCTTACGATTGAGTACTGAACCTATGTTCAGGTGATCCTTACGTACTCAATTCTTGGCGCCCAAAGCATGATTAGCAATTAACAGGAACACCCTAATTCCTTAAAGAGGCTGCGCCAGCTATCTGTACTCCAAGGAGTTGGAGCATTTAAATCTCGGAAGTCGGCATGGTTGAGATCGTCTTTATTTTTGTTGGTGTCTGAGAGCTGTCACTCCTCAAGTTGGGGGACTCGACTAAGTGACGCAGAAGATTGTGGCAGCAGTGGTGCCAGTTGCAATAATCAGTTGTGTGGATCTCCACCTTTGGCATGGCTGTTTATTTACCTTTGAACAGCTGAGAGTTGAGAACAATATTTGAAGTTTCTCAGGAGCTGCCAAGTGATGCTGAAGTAACACTGCACAACAAAGATTTTGCTTCCTGAGCACTTTTGGATGTATCTTATGGACCTTGAGCTACTGAACCTGAAAATCACCATGGAATTTCCCAATCATACACTATGCTTTGAAATTGCTTACATTTATTATTTCAATTCATAACTCAGGTCAGAATGACTGATACCAAGATTAAGGAAGGCATTTTTGGTGGTCCACAAATCAAACAGGTCATCAATGGCAGGCAATTCAAAGAAATTCTAGTGGGACCGGAGAAAATCACATGGAAGGCATTCAAGGGTGTTATTGAAAATTTCTTGGCGACTATAGAGCACCAAACTATGTTCAGCTGGTTGGCAACATGCTTCAAGCATACAAAATCATTAAGTACAACATGTCACACAAAATGCTGGTGGAACACAGCAGGCCAGGCAGCATCTATAAGGAGAAGCACTGTCGACGTTTCGGGCCGAGACCCTTCGTCAGGACTAACTGAAAGGAAAGGTAGTAAGAGATTTGAAAGTAGTGGGGGGAGGGGGAAATGCGAAATGATAGGAGAAGACCGGAGGGGATGAAGCTAAGAGCTGGAAAGGTGATTGGTGAAAATGATACTGAGCTGGAGAAGGGAAAGGATCATGGGACGGGAGGCCTTGGAAGAAAGAACGGGTTGGGGGGGAAGCACCAGAAGGAGATGGAGAACAGGCAAACAACTAAATATGTCAGGGATGGGGTAAGAAGGGGAGGAGGGGCATTAACGGAAGTTAGAGAAGTCAATGTTCATGCCTTCAGGTTGGAGGCTACCCAGGTGGTATATAAGGTGCTGTTCCTCCAACCTGAGTTTGGATTCATTTTGACAGTAGACAACATGTCACTGATCCATTTTCTGCAACCCCATTTAGACTTCTTCCCTACAAACCTTGGCACTCTCAGTGATGAGCATGGTGAAAGGTTTCACCAGGACATTGTGGTCATGGAGAAACTGTATCAGGGCAACTGGAATCCATCAATGTTGGCTGATTATTGTTGGGCACTTAAGCAAAAAGCCTCAGACACTGAGTACAAATGAAAATCATCAACAAAACATTTTTAGCTTAGTTGAAACTATTGCAAAGGACCTTAATGCAATTAAACACATTATATTCAATAAAAGTTAGTTCCTTGTTTCTCCAAATTCCTACGTGATACTAGTAGTTTGACGTTATATTTGTGGTCGGCTTCAAGCGGCCTAATATAACAAAAAAAACATTTCTGAGGAAGCAACACTTTTGAAAAAAAATTGTTGTCCAGTGTAATCATTAACTTCAATGGAATTGGAAAAAATTCAAGATTTACCTACAACCGTGCAATCCTTTAGAGCCACTCCCAAAGAAAATTGTGAGGAATCAGGGTGGTTACGTAGTAATGAATGTTGAGTTAGTCAGAGTCATAACTCTGCATATTTTCTCCCATCAGCTGACTTATATTGGCTCTAAATTCTAAACCTGGAAACACTTAGAATCCTCAAACATTTACTAATCCTTTATTGTGCATCTTTTTACATCAACCCCATATCCTTGTTCTCCTCATTATCTAAAATTAAATTGCCCATCATCTCCTTCTTGAATATACTCAGCAAAGGAGCTTTCACACCCTCTAGATGGAGAATTCCGAAGGTTTACTACTCTTTGGGTGAAGAAATTTCTCCTCATTGTACCCTGAAAAGCTAACTACTTAAGTGTATTCACACAAAAAAATACACAAAATACAAGAATTTACAAGACAGTGAGCAAATTCAATAGTTCAGTGGTTTAATTTAATATCAAAGAATGTATACATTGTACAACCTAAAATTCTTAATCTTCACAGACATCCACAAAACAGGAAAAAAAATCCCCAAAGAATGAATGACAAAGAAACGTTAGAACCCCAAAGCCTTCTCTCCCCACCCCCCATGCGCAAGCAACAGCAAAGCATCAACCCTCCCCCACTTATTTCAGCAGGAAGCACCAGCCCACAACACCCACCATTCAAGCAATAGCCAAGCTCCCAAAGTGACCATGATCTGCAGTCCAACAAAAATAAAGTGTTCACACCGACAAATTCGACATACCATTGGGACTCTCTCACCCTTTCAACAGCATGAGGGGAGATCCACAAAACAGAACAACTTGCTGATTATGATGTTACAGTCTGCCGTGTTGCTTTTATTCCAAGTTCTTTGACTCGAGAATTGGCAGCAAATTTGCCCCCACCGTCGAAAGAAAAAGAGAGGGAGATTGAGATCATTCGCCTGAGTACAGAGGCCTCCAACAGCCGATCTGCTATTCACGATGTTCCGTCTTTCCCGCGATACCTCAGTCAGTGACACCAACATGGAATCAACACATCCATGGGGCAGCAAGGCCACTTGTTTTCCAGGCTGCATCTTGGCAATACGGAGAAACGACTGGTCAGTGAGCTCCAGGAACAGGAAGCACCACCATATAGAACTGTAGTTTGAGTGCAACTGTAGATCACGGACTCTGACAAAACTCCATCCACCTTGAAAGGGAAGAAACTAAGCTGTTTCACAGATGACATCTGGTGACATCTTAGCTCTGCTGTCTGTAAAACAGTCAATTCCCTAGCAGGGGCCTACTGTTCTCAGAAATCCCCCTCTGTACCCATGGTGACCACGTGCTCCCTCTCCAAGTTATGATAGCTACCAATGTATCCCCGGAAGTGGGGTAGACAGCTGGTTCGGGCTGAGCACTGACTCCTTATTTTGAGAGTGTACAGCAATTCCACACCCCCAACAGTGGAAAAGACACATCAAGTCTCTCTTGACCCTCAGTTAATGATCATGCACTCTTCCAATTCTACTACCCACCAGGGAGAACTTACAGGAGCCTACTAACCTACAAACCAACATGTCTTTGATAAGTGGAAGGAAACCGGAGCACCAATGGGAAACACACGTGATCACAGGGAGAATGTGCAAGCTCACACAGAGAACACTGGATGTTAGGACTGAATGTGAATCTCTGGACCTGTGAGGCAGCCATTATCCACTCTGTGTCTATCCTGACAGTCCATGGGCTCCTCTTGTGCCAAGCTGAGGCCACCCTCAGACTGAAGGAGCAGCACCTTATATTCCATCTAGGTAGCCTCCAACCTGATTTCTCCTTCCTGTAACCAAATTATACACATCCCTTCCACTATTCCCCACTCTAACCTTTTACTTCTCACCTGCCTCTTATTCCACCTCGGTCCTCCTCCTTCCATTTCTCCTATGGCCCACTCTCCTCTCCTATCAGATTCCTTCCTCTCCAGCCCTTGACCATTCTCACCCACCTGGCTTCACCTATCACCTTCCAGATTTCCTCCTTCCCCACCCCCATGTTTTAATTCTGGTGTTTTCCCCCCTTCCTTCCCAGTCCTGAAGCCCCTGGGTTTCTGTGTCTGGACATCGGAGGTCGATGGTGAAAGCCCCTGGGTTTCCGTGTCTGGATGTCGGAGGCCTAATATTTCTGATTCTGGACAAGGGACTGGAGGTTGGTGGCCCAGAAATCTATCTGTGTGTGTCAGTAGGTGTGAGGAAGGGGAGGAAAAGGGCTTGCTTTGCTGTTGATATTTTGTTGGTGGTGTTGTAGTTGTTCCCCCAGGTTCCCTACTCATTCCCTTTCTCCTAAGGTCCACTCTCCTCTCCTAGCGGATTACTTTCACTCCAGCCCTTTACTCTTCCCACCCACCTGCCTTCACCTATCACCTTCCAGCTATCCTCTTTCCCCAGTCCATTACCTTTTCATTCAGACATCTTTCCCCAGCCTCCTCAGTCCTGAAGAAGGGTCTCGGCCTGAAACATCGACTGTTTGTTCATTCCCATAGATGCTGCCTGACCTGCTGAGTTCCTCCAGCATTTTGTGTGTGTTGCTCAACCCTGTCAATCCCAGTGAGAATTCTCTGCGGTTATCCGGTCAATCCAGGTGAGAAATTAGTGCAATTATCCTGACAATCCCAGTGAGAATTCTGTATATTTATGCTATCAATGCCTGTGGGAATTCTGTACAGATGCCCTATCTAACCCAGTGAAAATGTTGTACAGATATCCTGTCAATCCCAGTGAGAATTCAGTACAGCAATCTTCTCAATTGCAAGTGAGAATGTTATACAGTTACCCCATCAATCACGATGAGAATTATGCAGTTATCAATTCAATCCATGTGAGAATTTAGTGCAGTTCCCCTGTGAATTCCAATGAGAACGTTGTATGATTATCCTATCAAACCCAGTGAGAATTCTGTACTGTTACCCTGGCAATCAAAGTGAGAATTCTGTACAGTGTCTGTGTCAGTCCCAGTGAGATGTCTGTACAGTTATCCTGTCACTTCCAATAAGAATCCTGTATAGTTATCCATTTAATCAAAGTGGGAATTTAGTGCAGTTGTTCTGTCAATCCCAGTGAGAATTCTGTACAGCAATCCTCTCAATCCCAATGAGAATTGTACACTTACCCTGTCAATCCCTGTGAAATTTCTGTACAGTTACCCTGTCAATCACGATGAGAATTCTGCACAGTTGTCAGCTCAATCCAGGTGGGAATTTTGTGCAGTTGTCCTGTGAATCCCAGTGAGAATGCTTTACAGGTATTCTGTCAATCCCAGTGAGATTGCTAGCAAATTGCCAACACTTCCGATAGGGATATCTGAAAGGATCATGCGACTACGTGTTTCCATCGGAAAGGATTGTTTCCTGAGTTTGATCAATGTGTATACCCCAAACATGGCATATTCTGACGAAGACAAGGAGTCCTTCTATCAGGAACTGGCTGAAGTAACTGATAATGTCCCTAGGGCAGACAAGTTGCTCATCTTGGGAGATTTCAATGCCAGGGTAGGCAAGGATCACAGTACCTATGAAGGTGTCATTGGCAAATTTGGTAAAGACAAAAAGAACACCAATGGTGACCTTATGCTAAACTTTTGCACTCAGAGGGAATTGTGTGTTACCAACACTTTCTTTTGTCAACCTGAGAAGAACTACTTCACCTGGGTGCACCCAAGGTCAAAGCATCTTCATTTGCTTGACTACGTTGTGACTCACAGAGCCGATATGCCAGAGGTTCTATCAACAAAAGCAATGCGTGGAGCAGAGTGCTCATCTGATCATTACATGGTACAATCACAACTTAGACTTAAACTGCTGCTGCCAAGGAGAAAAACACCCAGTGAAGCACCCAAGAAATTGGATGTCAACAAGTTGGCCAGTGCGGAACATCAGAGGAGACTTGTCACAACGTTGGCACTATCTCTCCAAAAAGACAAAGACCCTCTCAATGTCCCAACCAATATTGAAGGATGCTGGAAGCAGCTCAAGAAAACCATCCATTCAACTGCAAGTGCGGTGCTTGGCCACCCTAAGAGAAAAACTCCTGACTGGTTTCAAGAACAAATGATTCAATTCAAGAACTGTTGGAGATGACACAAGGGCTTCATATGTGTCACTTGAAAGAGAACCCTGAAAGAAGCAAAGCAGCATTTAAGGCCTTGAAAGCCAAAGTTCAAAGGGAGATCAGGGCTATGAAGAACAACTGGTGGAATAAGAAAGTGGAAGAACTGTAAGCAATGTCAGACAGGAATGACCACCATGGGCTCTTCTCAGGACTGAAAGCTATCTATGGTCCAAGAAGCAATACAGTGGCCCCAGTAAAAACTGCAGATGGGAGCAAGCTATGTACTGACAGGAAAGACATCATTGAGCGATGGAGGGAACACTTCAGTAACCTTCTAAACCAACAAGGTGCGGCTGACCGCAATGCATGTGAAAGGCTCACAACTAGACTGGTAAGAGAAGAGCTATGTGGACTCATCACTATGACAGAACTTAATAAGGCTTTAAAAGATACCAGATGTGGTAAAGCACCCAGGCAAGACAGCATTCCATCAGATGTATTGAAGCGAGGTGATCATGCTCTGAAGACTGAACTGTTGAACTTATATAATGCTTGTTGGCAGAATCAATATCTCCCTCAGGACTTCAAAGATGCAAGGATAGTCATCATCTACAAGAAGAAATGAGACCATAGTGTTTGTGGAAACCACCGAGGAATTTCCTTTCTGTCCAGAGCTGGCAAGATGATGGCGAAGATACTGCTCAGCTGGCTCAAGATTATCTCAGAAGATGTGCTCCTGAAAGCCAATGTGGCTTTAGGGCTGGAAGAGCAACCACTGACATGATTTTTACTTTGAGGCAACTCTAGGAGAAAGCAGTAGAACAGCAGCAACCATTGTACATTGTCTTCGTTGATCTCTCACAAGCATTTGATATGGTGGACAAAGAAGCACTCTGGGAAGTGCTCAAAACTTATGGCTGTCCAGATAGGCTGGTTACGATGATCAAGTTGTTTCATGAGAACGTGTCTGGCAAAGTATCTATTGGAGGAGACGTCAGCGAAGTCTTCACCATCAACCACGGGGTAAAACAGGGATGTGTTCTTGATCCAACTTTGTTCACATTATATCTTGCTGCAGTTTTGGAAATAATGGATCATAATTTGGACAAAGGTGTGTACATCAGGACTCACTCAAATGGAAAATTGTTCAACTTGTCAAGACTCAAAGCCTCAACCAAATCAAGAGAGATTGTGTCAGAGAGCTTCTGTATGCAGATGACTTGGCCCTGGTTGCTACTGATGTTAATGTGATTCAAGAAATTGTAGACCACTTCTCGTTTGCTGCCACTCTTTTTGGCCTAAGAATCAATGTCTCCAAAAATGAACTTCTGTACCAGCCTCCTCCTCTGTGTAGTCCCAGTGAGACCCAACCACCAGTCATATTGGTCAATGGGGTAGCGCTGAAATGTTCTGACTCTTTCACATACTTAGGAAGCGCTGTGACCAACACCAACTCATCAGATCTGGAAGCTGAGAGGAGAATTCAATCAGCTACAAAAGTCTTTAGTGCTTTGAAGAAGCGACTTTGCTCTCACCATGGCAACCAAGGTCAAAGTGTATAACACAGCTGTTTTACCATCTCTGCTTTATTCAACTGAAACAATGACATTGTATCGGAAGCACATCATGAAATTAACCAAGACACAACTCAGGCATTTATGCCGAATATTACACATCAATAACGTGTAATTATTACCCAGATGTGATGTGTGTAATAACACCAGACGTGGAGGTGCTCTACTTGCTGGGACAGTCAGCGCAGAATCGCTCATCACAGCTTCTCGACTGTGTTGGACTGGTCATGTCACAAGAATGGGTGATGATCGTTTACCCAGAGTTGTTTTCTGTGGCGAGGTACATGAAGGAAAGAGGAAGCATGGTGGTCAGAAGCTGTGCTACAAAGACCTGCTCAAGGGCCATGTGAAGAACACTGACATGAATGTCAACACCTGGGAGAAAGATGCTTTAGACAGAAGAAGTTGGAACTGCATTGTCAAGAAGTCAGTGCCAGCTATCGAGGAGAAAAGGCGGAAGAAATATGAAGCAGGTCATGAACACAGACATTCGGTGCTAAACCAGTCAAATCACAAAAGCAGCCGATGTGGGAGACAGTGCCGGTCCAATGCCGGTCTTGTGGCCCATAAACGTGCCTGCAGAGACTAAACTCTCAGCACAGTCAACATTGAAATCAATGGACAGCCGAAGAGACAATCCCAGTGAGAATGCTCTACAGGTATTCTGTCAATCCCAGTGAGAATTCTGTATAGTTATACTACCAATCTCAGTGAGATTTCTGTATAGTTATCCTGTCAATCTTAGTAGAAATAATGCTGTTTCTTGTCAATTCCAGTGGGATTTCAGTGTCAAACCCAGTGAGAATTCTGTAGTTACCCTGACAATCGCTGTGAACTTTGTCTACAGTTACCCTGCCAATCCTAGTGAGAAATCTGTATAGCTACCCTGTAACTGCCTGTGAAAATTCTGGATAGTATCCTGCCAATCCCAGTAAGAATTCTGTGGAGTTATACCATCAATCCCAGTGAGAATTCTACACTTCAATCCTCGGAATCCCGGTGAGTATGGTGTACAGTTATGCTATCAATCCCAGTGAGAATTCTGTAGTGTCCATGTCAATCGCTGTGAAAATTGCAGGGTGCCTCCAGTGTCGACTCGTGTGGCAGCAGAACTCTCAGTGGATATGATTAAATATTCTCGTTTCAACCTGATACAGCTAAAAATCACAGCTGCTTCCAAGGTCAGTACAGTCAACAAAGATGTCTTAATGCGATTAAATGAGCTGCTTAAACCAATGCCAATTGAGGACGGACTCCTTGCCGGATTCCATGCAGGAAACATGGCTGCAGGTCAGGGATACAAGTCCGTTTAAGGAAACGGGGTTTTAAACTCCCAATACAATACCATCTATCTTGCTGACAAATGTGCAGTCTCTGGTAAATAAAATCGATTATCTCAGAGCTAGGGTGCTGAATCAGAGGGACATTTAGGACTGTGTGTGTCCTTTGTTTCACGGAATCCTGGTTAACCCCTTCCGTACCGGATGCAGTGATTCAGGTTGACGGGTTTACTATACACCATCAGGATAGATCTATAGAGTCTCTCAAAAGCAGAGGTGGAGGAGTATGCCTCATGATCAACTCTTCCTGGTGCACAAATATATCAGTGCTGTCCTAATTCTGCTCACCAGACCTGGAATATCTAGCAGTTAAGTGTCGTAATTTTACCTAACATGGGAGAATCCTGGAAACATTTTGGTAGCAGTATACATTCCACCTCAGGCCAATCTCAATCAGGCTTTAGATGAGCTGAGCAATGGGATCAACACGCACGAAACAGCGCATCCTAACGCCTTCACCATCGTCATGGGAGATCTTAACGAGGCCAGTCTGAAAAAATCAATAAGCAATTACCATCAATAGCTCACTTGCAATGCCAGAGGAAAAACCACATTGGACCATTGCCATCACCATCAAGAATGCCGACCATGCTATTCCACAACCTTACTTCGGGAAGTCTGATCACCTGGCTGTACTGCTACTCCCTGAGTACAGGCAGAGACTGAAGACTGCAGCATCAGCACTGAGGACCAAGAAGGTTTGGACAAGGGAAGCACAGGAGCGTGTACAGGACTGCTTTGAATGGGTGGACTGGACTGTATTCAGGGATTCATCTTCGAACCTGGATGAGTATGCTGCAGTTGTTACCGACTTCATTAAAACCAGTGTGGATGAGTGTGTGCCTACAAAGACTTACTGTACATTCCCAAACAAAAGCTGGGGATGAACCAGGAGGTACATTGTCCGCTGAAGGCTGGATCTGTGGCATTCAGTCTGGTGACCCAGGCCTGCACTAGGAAACCAGGTATGAGTTGCTGTGGGCTATTTCAAGAGTGAAGAGATAATTTTGAATGAGGTTGGAGGCGATATCAGGGTTTGCAAGACATTACTTCCTACAAAGCGAAACCTAATAGCATGAACGGCAGTGATGCTTCACTACCAGATGAACTCAACACCTTTTATGGCCTCTTTGAAAGGGAGAACACAACTACAGCTGTGAAGATCCCTGCTGCCCCTGGTGACCCTGTGATTTCTGTCTCAGAGACCGATGTTTGGCTGTTTTTAAAGAGAGTGAACCCTTGCAAGGTGGAAGGCCTCAATGGAGTACCTGGTAAGACTCTGAAAACATGTGCCAACCAACTAGTGGGAGCATTCAAGGACATTTTCAACCTCTCACTGCTAAGGGCAGAAGTTCCCACTTGCTTCAAAAAGGCAACAATTATAGCAGTGCCCAAGAAGAATAATGTGAGCTGTCTTAATGACTATCACCCAATAGCACTCACATCTACGGTGATGAAGTGCTTTCAGAAGTTGGTCATGACTAGACTGAACTCCTGCCTTAGCAAGGACCTGGACCCAATGCAATTAGCCTATGGCCACAATAGGTCAATGGCAGATGTGATCTCAATGGCTCTCCACAGGGCCGTAGACCACCTGGACAACACAAACACCTACGTCAGGATGCTGTTCATCAACTATAGATCAGCATTTAATACCATCATTCCCACAATCCTGACTGAGAAGATGCAGAACTTGAGCCTCTGAAACTCCGTCTGCAATTGGATCCTCAACTTCCTAACTGGAAGACCACAATCTGTGTGAATTGGTGATAATATCTCCTCCTCGCTGGACCTTAGGGGTCTGTGCTTAGCCAACTGCTCTACTCTTTCTGTACCCATGACTGTGTGGCTAGGCATAGCTCAAATAATACCTACAAATTTGCTGATGATACAACCATTGTTGGTAGAATCTTAGATGGAGACGAGAGGGCATACAGGGCGAGATATACCAACTAGTGGAGTGGTGTCACAGCAACAACCTTGCACTCAACGTCAATAAGATAAAAGAGCAGATTGTGGACTTCAGGAAGGGTAAGATGAAGGAACACAAACCGATCCTCATAGAGGGATGGAAAGTGGAGCGAGTGAGCAGTGAAAGTTCCTGGGTGTCAAGATCTCTGAGGATCTAACCTGGTCCCAGCATATCGATGCAGTTATAAAGAAGGCAAGAGAGTGACTATACTTCATTATGTCATGGTCCCAATCGTTAATTCCCTATCTTGTTTTGAATTTTCTTTGATTATGCCATGGTCCCAATCATTAATTTCCCTAATTGCTTCCAGTTCTCTTTAATGATGGCACATCATTAAAGGTTTCCATCAAAGACTGAGTTTAAGAATCCCTACGTCACAACCACTAGTTGCTAGTTTGTTGGGTCTTTTCTCCTGTGAGTAAACTACGTTTCCCGATCGCTTAGAACCATTTGTTCTAAGTTTAGCTCCAGTTTCAAGTGTTACCTATGAGACTCCATTTCTTTGAGTCAAGGCTCCGTGTCAAGTCTCCGAATCAAAAGCTCCGTGTCAAGATTTCTCCTGCTTGCTGTTCAGCATTTACGCCTGTGTACACATCCTAACTCAATCTCCGTGCCTGTGTCCTGCACTTGGGTTCACTTCAGACACTCATTGCAACACATTAGGAGTTTGAAGAGATTTGGTTTGTCAACCAAAACACTCAAAAACTTCTACAGATGTACCGTGGAGAGCATTCTAACAGTCTGTATCACTGTCTGGTATGGAGGGACTACTGCACGGGACCAAAAGAAGCTGCAGAGGGTTGTAAATCTAGTCAGCTCTATCTTGGGTACTAGCCTACAAAGTGCCCAGGATATCTTCAAGGAACAGTGTCTCCGAAAGGCAGTTCTATCTAGTTATTTATCCAGTTTTCTGATTATCCTGGATATCCGGTTATCCAGTTATACAATTATTCTGTGCAGTTATGCTGTCAATCCCAGTATGAATTTTGTGCAGTTATCCTATGATGCCAGTAAGAATTCTGTACAGTTATTTGGAAAATCCCAGTGAGAGTTCTGTAAAGTTATGCAGTCAATCACAGTGAGAATTCTGTACAGTTACGCTGTCAGTCCCAGTGAGAATTCTGTACAGGAATCCTATCAATCCAAGGTAGAATTCTGTACAGGAATCCTGTCAATCCCAGCGAGAATGTTGTAGTTACCCTGTCAATCCCAGTGAGAATTCCATAGTTACCCAGCCAATCCCCCAGAGAATTTTGTACAATTATCCTTTCAATCCCAGTGAGAATTCTAAACAGTTGTCCCGTCAAGCCAAGTGAGAATGTTGCACAGTTTATTAAATCACTTTTTTATTCCATTGTAGGCATCAGTCAAATGCTCCTTGGCAGTACTTCCTCTATCTGATGTATAATCTATCCTTCCTTCAGTCAGGGAAACAGACCACAGTGAGTACTCCCAATAGTTTTGCTATTAGATTTCTTCACTCTTTGTACTCAATTCTTCTCTCACACAAATCTGCATTTCAATTTTTTTTGCTGTTTCTATGTTAATGTTAATTGAACAAATATCTTTCAAACTCTTACCATTAAAAAAACTTCACCTTTATATATATTTTGTCTATCAGAGAAGATATATCATTTTTCCAACTTTAACACTATTGCTGCCTCCATTTATTCTATGCATCAGAATCAGAATCAGGGGTTTAATATACCAACGCCTATTGTGAAATTTGTTGTTATACAGCAGCAGTACATTGCAATACTTAATAAAATTTGTAAATTACAGTACACAGACTTATATACATGCTTATATATATATATATATAATAATTTATTATATATGACATATGTATATTCATTAAATAGTTAAATTAAATAAGTAGTGCAAAAAAGTAGTGTGGTAGTAACTGTGGGTTCAATATCTCCTGGAATATTTCTACAGATGTACCAGGGGGTGGATTCCAACTAGCTGCATGGTATGAGAGTGGGGGGGGGGGGCGCTGTGGGTACACTGAAGAAAATTGTAAACTCTATCAGCTCCCTCTTGAGCACTGGCCTCCCCAGCACCCAGGAGTGCCTCAAAAAAGCAGAAATCCGAAGCAGCAGCGCAAAAAATTCTGGAGGAACTCAGCGGGCCAGGGAGCATCTATGGAAAAGAGTAATAGGATCCTGTTGGAGATGGCGGAAGTTACGGAGAATTGTGTGCTGGGTGCAGAGACTTGTGGGGTGTTAGGTGAGGACAAGTGAAACCTTATCCTTGCTGTGGGGGGCGGGAGGATGTGGCAGATGTGCAGAAAATGGAAGAAATGTGAGTGAGGGCAGCACTGATGATGGAGGAAGGGAAGCCCTTTTCTTTGAAGAAGGACACCTCAATTGTTCTGGAACAAAAAGCGTCATTCTGAGAGCAGATGCAGCAGAAACCAAGGAAATGAGAAATGGAAATAGCAGGGGCTCTGACAGGAAGGTGCATTACCGCCACCTACTGGAAAGGAGTATGATAGGAGAAATGACAGGATTCAGATCCTACATCCCAAACCTGTTTTAATTTAAAAGTTCACCAGGGCCATATACAACTTAACCATCCTTGCCTCAGTTGTCAGAATATTCTGCAAACTTAGCACCCTAGATCTACCCAATAATTGCCTTAACAGCTTCCCACATTCCAACGAGTATCCTACACTATGGTCACATGCTCCACTGTCTCTGGGACCTGACAAAAATCACATTCCCAAATTTACCAACAAGAGCACAAACCCAATTGTCCAAACATCAGTCTTGTCAACAACAGATCTTCCCTCCTATTCCTTCCTAAAAGGTGCCTCCTCTGAAGTGGTGGAACCAAATTGTAGTATCACCTCCCTGTTCCACTCCTAACCCACAAGTTCTGCCATTTTCCAATGCCAGCCAACCTATTGTAACATTTGGCTTCATACGTTCCCATATTGACTGTAATGTCTACCTCAGACTTAGTAAGTGTCTGTTTTGTTATAACATCTTCCCTTTCATTACCCGATTCACCCACATGTGCAGGTACCCAACAAAACTGTACTACTATTCCTGCCCTCTCCAGAACATACAGATTATAATACACTTCCATCAACAGATCAGGTCTCTTTGAATGCTTTGATTCCAAACTCTGCAGTACCGAGGCAGAATCTAACTAGATCACAACTCCGTTTGGCTTAACTTGGTCAACCTATTGCAGACTAATAATAAAATGAAAAAGTAAAATGCTGCTGCCGAAAATGACCAGACACCCTTTCACCACCCACAAGACCTTGTCCAAATCTATTCCCATACCTGGAAATTTCCACGGAGGAACTGTAGTGAACTACATATACCTGTCTGGACACGCCCCCCCCCCCCCCCGACTGCTCCTGTGGCTCCTCCCACAGACCTCTGTATAAAGGCAATTGGAGGCACAGACCCTTCCTCAGTCTCCAGGATGTCGTGTGATGGTCACTTGCTGCTTGTGCTTTCTTCCAGCCAATAAAAGCCTACCTTAACCCATGTCTCAGAGTTATTGATGGTGCATCAGGAACTCATAGCCAGGCCACAGTTGGGCTAATCTGCAAATCCCCAAGACCATACACCCACACGTATCCTCTAATTATCTGCCCGAAGCTTTTACCAACTCTGTTAGTATATTCTCAACAATCCAATAAAACTGAATGTCAAGTTGGACACCCTCCCACCCTACTAAGGAAGTCCACTATGCAAGACTTAAATTTTCTCTCTGTAGTTCAAGAGGCATCTTGCCCAGTTCAACTCCCAGTGCATCTCCAAGTGTGGTCCAGAATGCTCCAGTACAGATTCTAAGTGCACTGGCTTGTAGCACTTCCAACCTATATTAAAACTGAACAAGCTGTATCCTTATAAATTTCACCTTCCCCTCCCCTCATTCAGCTTTTAAACCAGAGGCGAGATTACAACCCCAAAATGCAGCCGTTGTGTTGAGGAGTCAAGTAGAAATTACTGCTTTGATTGTGATTCATTAGGAGGGGGAGATTGTCAGTTCATTTCTGTTGACTTTATCTTAACTGTGTTATCTTAATATTGAGTGTCTTTGGCAAATTTATAGCTGTTATTTGAGCTGTGCCTGGCCACACAATCATAGGTGTAGAGAGAGTAGAGCAGTGGGTTAAGCACATGTCCCTGAGGTGTGCCTGTGTTAATTGTCAGCGAGGTGGAGATGTTCTTTCTGATCCACACAGATCATGGTCTTCCTGTTAGAAAGTCAAGGATCTAGTTGCAGAGGGAGGTACAGAGGCCCAGGTTCTGGAGCTCTTCTATCAGAGTTGTAAGAATGATTACGTTAAATGTTAGAAGGTAATTGGTGAGGCCTAGTGGGTGGGAAAGGGAAAGGGCTGGAGAAGAAGGAAGCAAATTTGGTTTAATAACCTTTCCAAACATCTGAATTTAGTTTAATAACCTTTTGTGCAGCAGTATTATAAAAAGGCCTTCTGAAGGTCCAAAGAACACTACACCCACTCTCCTCCCTTATCTATTAGCTACAGCTCAGAAATATTTAACAGATTATCGCTTGCTATTTCCTTTTCAAAGATCCATGTTGTCTATGCCCAGTCATATTATTTATTATAAGAGCTACCAGCACATTAACAGTGAGAGTTACCACCATCAAACATGATTGATGTCAGGCAGAATAGGCTGCATTCCTGTTTTTACCCCTTTCCCTCTCCTTTCTTAAATGTGCACTTGCTTGTTCTATCTTGCAAGAGCAATTCTATATTAGCGGAATTTTGCAAGAAGCTGAAGGAAAATCAGGTTTAACATCACCGGCATATGTTGTGAAATTTGTTGCTTTGTGGCAGCAGTACATTGTCCAAGTCAAAACAAATTTATTGTCCCAAGTATGTATTCTTCATACAACCTTGAGGTTTGTCTTCTTACAGGCAGCCACAAAACAAAGAAACCCAATAGAACCCATTTTTTTAAAATCGCCAGACACTCAATGTGCAGGAAAAAAAGATGAATGGTGCAACAACAAAGGCAGTAAACAACTGAGGTTCACAAAAGTCATCACTGCAGTCGATTCAGGAGCCGGCTAGTTGCAGGCCACAGCCTCAGCTCAGTGCAGAGACGAGTGAACCAGCCCATCCCTCATCTCCAGCACTTAAATCATCTAAACCTCAGGCCATTCCTCACTCTTGGACCCGGGCAATACATAATTAAAAAGCTATAAATTACAATCAGAAAAATATATACGTTAAAAAGTTGAAATAATGCATCTATATTGTGTTGTGGTTGGTCTGGAGTTTTTTTTGTGTTTGGGGCTTGGGGAGGACAATAAGTTTACTTGTCTTCAATTTAGGTGCTTTTTTAAAAAATTCTCTTTCTCTGTATCATATTGTCATTGTATGCTTAATTTTGCACTGTATTAATGTTCCTCATTGTGATTTGGGGTTTTTTAATCTGTAAAATGTATAAAAAAACAAATAAAAAAAAATAAAAAAAAGAGAGCAATAAAAGAAAAAAATAGTGAGTGGGCCCAATGCCCGTTCAGAAATCTGATGACAGGGGAAGAAGCTGTTCCTAAAATGCTACGTATGTGTCTTCAGGCTCCTGTACCTCCTTCCTGATGGTAGAAGTGAGGAGGGTGCATGTCCTGGCTGATGGGGGTCCTTAATGATGGATGCTGCCTTTCTGAAGCATCTCCCTTTGAAGATGTCCTGGATGCTGGGGAGGTTTGTACCCCTGATGGAGCTGGCTGGGTTTTCAACTCTCTGCAGCTTTATCCGATCATGTGCAGTAACCCCCCATTCCAGACAGTGATGCAGCCAATTAGAAAGCTTCCCATGGTACATCTGTAGAGATTTGCAAGTGTCTCTGGTGACATAACAAATCTCCTCAAACAACAAATGAAAGCAGGATCCTCAGAGATGTTAACACCCAGGAACTTGAAATTTTTCACTCTTTCCACTTCTGATCCCTCTATGAGAACTGGTGTGTGTTCCCTCGACTTCTCCTTCCTGAAGTCCACAATCAACTCCCAGTTCTCACTGACGTCGAGTGCAAGGTTGTTGGTGCAACACCACTCAACCAGCTGATCTGTCTCGCTCATGTACGCCTCCTTATCAGCATCTGAAATCCTGCCAACAATAGTTGTGTCATCGACAAACTTATAGATGGTGTTTGAGCTGTGCCTAACCACGCCCATGGGTGTAGAGAGAGTCGAGCAGTGGGCTAAGCACACTTCCTTGAGGTGCACCAGTGTTGTTTGAGGAGAAGGTCCACATTGACTGTGGTCTCTCAGTGAGGAAGTCAAGAATCCATATATAGAGGGAGGCCCAGAGGCCCAAGTTTTGGAGCTTGTTGATTAGTACTGAGGATATGATGTTGAATGCTGAGCTGTAATCAATAAACAGCAGGCTGACGTAGGTATTGCTATTGTCCAGGTGATCCAAGGCCAAGTGGAGAGCCAGTGAGATTCCATCCACAGTAGACCTGTTGTGGCGAAACACAAAGTGGTAAAACACAATTGTTACGAAAACAGCAATGAAAAATCCTTCTACATCTGAGTGGCCAAGGACAGGCAAGTGGAGGATCTTCATTGCTGCCCTAAGCATCAGCAGGCATAATGGACAGTGTAGAATAGAGTTGTGTAGAGTTCCAGACTGGGCTTCTTTCACTATAGAATGTTGAAAACCATTATGACCACAGGGAGGAAGTACAGGAGCCTGAAACCCTACCCTCAGTCATTCAGAAACAGCTTCTTCCCTTCTGAATGGTCCATACACTCTACTTCATTATTCCTTTTCATTTCATTATGCCTTTTTATACACTATTTATTTTATAATTTGTAGCAACTTGGAAATAATTTGGAAAATGTGTAGCTCGGGTGTTGGATGGTTGGGTTGAGTTGTTCTCCGATCTTGGCAATTTGTCACCATGCAAGGAGATATCATCAGTGCACTGTTGATAGTAGTGTGTTCTCTGAATGCTTGGTCTGTATATACTTTTCAATCAGCTGATTGGTCATCATTACAGAAACTCAATTGTGATGTATGAGGGAGTCTCGTTGCTGATTGGTTGCTTGGCGAACTGTGCGTTGGTCTGGAATTTTGCCTGCATTGGCTCATAAATAGGATTGAGTCTACATGTCTGTTTACAGAGTTGTTCACGGAAAACCATGCTTCTGGGAATTCTCCTGCATGCCACATGTTTGTTTGCTTTCAATGATGCCCAGTCGAATTTGTGCTCATCTTGATATCATGGGTAGAGACCAGGGAGATTTGGTCATGGTGCCAGTTGATGTTCATGGATCCTTGTGGATAACTTTCTCCCAGTTTGACCAGCATAATGTTTGCTGCAGTCCCCGCACTGGATTTTGTAGATCACATATATCAATTTTATGCCTTTGCGAAACAACAAATTTCACATCATGTAAGACTGCGATAGCAAATATAATTCTGAACTATATGGTCACTTTTAGAGAGGCAGGATTTTATTTCATTTTTTTGTTGGAAATGAAAGTATTGCAGAATTACCAAACTTCCTTGTGGGATTCAAACTCATACCTTCCAAAACTGTGAACACAAGCCTCTAGATTGCTAGGATCATAATTACTGAGCAAACAGAGTTCGAGGTAAATTTATTATCAAAGTACAAATGTCACCATATACAACCCGAAATTCATTTTCTTGCAGACATTTGCAGTAAATACAAGAAACACGAAAGAATCAATGAAAGACTGCACCCAACAGGATGGACAACAACCAATGTGCTAAAGGCAACAAATTGTAAGTCCTCGAAAGAGAGTTCATAGGCTGTGGCTCCAAGGGTAGTCATAGCTGAAGGGTGGTAGTGGGAACAAGCTCCCACTGCTAGGCAAATGCTCTTCATGGCGTGCGTCTCAAACAGCCTCTGACAACCAAGTCCAACTCCTGGCCTTCACGTGTGGCATAGTACTTATGCCCAGAGGAGCTGTTCTCACTGACAGGAGAAGGGGCAAACGCGGGCCACTGGTGCCTTAAAACCAGTTGCTCTGGGCAGATGGGGCTCATTAACCACAGATGGTATCTCAAGTAGGAGAGGGAAACTCCTATTTCAAACCCCCACTGCCTGGCAGCTATACCCGCCCACGGGAAAGGCTTTGGGAGTAAACCCCGAGGAAAAATGCGGAGTTGGAGTCCTGAAGACGGCTGACTGCTGTACCCAGCACTGGCACGGCAACTCCTGTGACGCTGCTGGCACCAAACTGTAACAACTTCCGTCGTTCCTTTGGACCCGTCATCAGCATGGAGAGAGGGGTCCCACTGCATGGGCAACAGACGCATCTCCTTATCAACTCTGCCCTGGCTTGTGCCCTGGAGAGGCCACTCCCCAGTGACTACCAGAGGCGCAGTACCCATGGTCAACCACGACCGACAGAGGCCACACACTAAGGCTGTGAGAACAGTTCAATGATGGGAAGTGTGAAGTTGAGTGCAGTTTTCCCCTCTAGTTCCAGAGCCTGTTGGTTGAGGGGTTGTAACTGTTAGTGAACGTGGCGGTGTGAGTCCTGATGGCAGCAGCAAGAAGAGAGCATGGCCTGGGTGGTGGGGATGATGGATGCTGCGTTATTGCAACAGCACTCCTTGTAAATGTATTTAATGTTGTCATAGAGTCATAGAAGAATACAGCACAAAAACAGGCTTTTCAGCCCATTTAATCCATGCCAAATCGTTTAAGCTGCCTAGTCCCATTGACTTGCAATGGGACCATAGCCCTCTATACCCCTATCTTCCAGGTACCTATGCAAACTTCTCTTAAACGTTGAAATCAAGCTCACATGTACCATTCATTCCCCACTCTCACCACTCTCTGAGTGAGGAAGTTTCTCCTCATGTTCCCCTTAAACTTTTCACCTTTCACCCTTAACCCAATGACCTCTGGTTGTAGTTGCACCCAGCCTCAGTGGGAGAAGCTTGCTTGCATTTACCCCATCTACACCCCTCATAATTTTGTGTACTTCTATCAAATATCCTCTCCTTCTACATTTTAAGGAATAAAGTCCTAACTTATTCAATCTTTCCATTTAATTCGGGTCCTCCAGTTCCAGCAACATCCTTGTAAATTTTCTCTGTATCCTTTCAACTTTGTTTACATTCTTCCTGTAGGTAGGTGACCAAAACTTGTAATGTATGGATCTATTTCTTTTAGAGAAATGACCCCCTTTAACACTATGTAAGGATTGTTGTCTACACATGTGTATTGATTTGTTGTCTATGTATGTTCCCCCCCCCCCTCTCTCTCTCACTGCAATGTGAATACACCAGTTAAAGCCATCTTCCTCCTGCGTGCTTTTTAGTTAATTGACATACAGTTGTGCATGGACACAACAGCACCTACCTACAGGAAAGATGTAAATAAGAGAGGAGGGTTTACCCATAATGTACTGGGCCATATCCACTACTTTTTGTAAGCTTTTCTATTCAAGGACATCGGTGTTTTCATACACTCTCCACCACACATCTATAGAAGTTAGTCAAAGTTTTAGATGACATGCCAAATCTTTGCAAACTTCTAAGAACATAGAGGCCTGCCAAAACCACCGAAGCAGTAACACCTGTAAAGTTGCTGACCCCCTCCACCTCTGACCCTCCGATGAGGACTGGCTGATGGACCTCTGGTTTCCTCCTCCTGAAGTCAATAAATCAGCCAGATTTCACCCTCTCTCCTATATGCTGATTCATCACCACCTTTGATTTGGCCAACAACAGTGATGTCACCAGCAAACTTAAATATGGCATTGCAGCTGTGTTTAGCCATGCAGTCATAAGTGTAAAGTGAGTAGAGCAGTGGGCTAAAGGCTGATTTATAATTCTCCGTAGTAGCCTACGCCATAGCCTTCGTAGGTGGCCTGCGCCGTTGTGAGCATTTATACCAGTGTGCTGGTGTGTCTGCGTCGCTCTGCAGTTCACCTCCAAAACGCTAGCTGGCGGTGGGGTTTCTATGCCACTGTGTAGAGTTTATTCGTGTACTTCAAACAATGGCGACTGAGCACATCATGTTGGAGTTGGAGCTAATAAATGTTGAACAAGGGTTACTTTTATTGAAATTACTACAACACAGAAGAGAGAGAAGACGTCGGAGGAGATGCTGTGACAAACCATTGAATGGATTGAGGCAGAAGGAGGGTGAATTTTCTGTGCTTGTCTGGCCACTGAGAGACATGGATGAGGAAATGCATTTCAAATATTTTTGGATGTCGGCAGGTAGATTTGACGATTTGGTTCATCGTCTCCAACCACTTATTTCGCGTCAGTGTACGCACAGTATGTCTGTAGACAGGAGGAAATGCAATGCTACCAAGTGGACCAATCACAGTTGTTGCGGTCTGTGTCGCTGCGACACGCAGTTACATTTTTGGAGAGGTGCGTGCCAGGCTCTGGTGTAGGGTACTGTGTAGGTTACACGGCTATGCCGTACCTACAATGTTCATTTGACGCAGAAGTATAAATCAGCCTTAAGCACACAGCCTTGTGATGCACCTGTGATGATGGAGATTGTGGCAGAGATGTTGTTGTCAATCCAAACTGACTGGGGTCTGCAAGTGAGGAAATTGTGGATCCAGTTGTACAAGAAGATATTGAGGCTTATTGATTAGTTTTGAGGGGATGGTAGTATCGAATTTTGAGCTGTAGTCATTGAAGAGCTTTCTGATGTATGCATCTTCACTGTCCAGAGGTTCCAGGGTTGAGTGAAGAGCCAATGAAATGCCATCTGCTGGGGACCTGTTGTGACAGTAGGCAAATTGGAACTGATCCAATTTGATTCTTGGGCAGGAGTTGATATGTTCCATCACCAACCTCTCAAAGCAATTGATTACAGTGGATGTAAGTACAGTACTACAGGATGATAATCATTGAGGGAGGTTTCCACATTCTTCTTAGGTACCAGTATAATTGGAGCCTGCTTGAAGTAGGTCGATACCTCAGAATGCCAAAGCGAGAGGTTAAAGATATCAGTGAACACTCCAAGCAGTTGACAGGCAGTACTTGGCCGGATGCTTTCTGTGGGTTCACCTTCCTGAAGGATGCTCTCACGTTAGCCTCAGAAACTGAAATCAGAGGGTCATTGGGGCTGTGGGAGTTCTTGAATCTGCCTCCATGTTTTGACGGTCAAAGTGAGCTCAACTGGAAGTGAAACCTTGTTGTCACCTATGTCTCTTTGTTTCACTTTGTAGGAGGTGATGGCATCCAAACCCTGCCACAGCTGTCGAGCACCTTCTGTCATTCAAGTTTGGTTCAGAATTGCCTCTTTGCACACAACGTGGCTCTCTGGAGGTCATATCTGGACCTCGTGTATCTTCCCTGGTCACCAGATCTGAATGTTACTGATGTGGCCCTCAGCAGATTGCAGATCTCGTGGTTCATCCTGGGATTCCGGTTGGGGAAGACCCTGAATGATTTTGTGGGGATACACTCATCTACAACTGTTTTTATGAAGTCCATGACAACCATGTTGTATTCATTCGGATCCTCTGATGAGTCCTGAAACATAGCCCAGTCCACCAACTCAAGGCAAACCTGTAGCTGTTTCTCTGCCTCCTGAGACCACCTCTTTGTTGTCCTTATCTCTGAAGCCTTGTTCTTTAGCTTCTGTCTGTATGCAGGTAGGAGGAGGACAGCCAAGGGATCAGAGTTCCCGAAATGCAGTCTAGGCATTCCTAATAGTAATATAGCAGTGGTCGAGTGTTGGGACCCCTGGTGCTGCAAGTGATACGTTGATAATTGGCTAGTGAGGCTGATCGACACCACCCCTACCACTAATTTATCAGAGTCACTTTACATGCAGACACTTCAGAGTCGAGCATCTTTTAATGGACATAAAATCCATGTGTATAAACTTACTTATTTATGTTTAGAGTAATTTTCATTATTGTATTATGTTATTGTGTTTTTTTGTGCTGCATCAGATCAGGAGTATTAATTATTTTGTTCACCTTTACACTAGTGTACAGGAAACAACATTAAACCATCTTGAATCTTCAGTAGTCCCAGCCCACTCTCTCAAAGACTGGCCTGCCACTTCAAATCTAAGCCATAAACTTTGTAGACTGTTTCCTTTCAGGGAGCTCGCCAACCAGTTGGAATATTAACAAATCCCATGGCTGCTTTTCCTGATGCTAGTTTATTCAGCTTGTCACAGTGGAACTGGATTTCACAGTTTCTTGTATCAGTTCAGTGGGGTTTGGCTGCAGTCAGGGGGAACTGTGAGGGGACTACACAGGACACGAAGAACTGAGGCAGCCATTTGGCTGAAGCAACATTTATAACCGGAGTTTAAGGACTTTTTGAGAGCAAGTTAGTTAAAGTTGCACCAAGTGCATTAAGTGATAACAGATCTTGTTCATTCAGAATTGCCACATTGATAAGTTTGACTCCACACATCCACTGAACGGTCACATCACCTATGTCCCTTCTGAAGCCTGCCTGGAACCATTGGAACATATGAGACATATAGTGTGTCAGGGGTGAATGAA
Organism: Hypanus sabinus; assembly: GCF_030144855.1. Taxonomy (NCBI): domain Eukaryota; kingdom Metazoa; phylum Chordata; class Chondrichthyes; order Myliobatiformes; family Dasyatidae; genus Hypanus; species Hypanus sabinus. Next base: position 84,064,252 of record NC_082712.1, on the reverse strand, counting down.
TTCCTTGATCCAGATTCCAGCATCCCAAAGTCACATATAGTGACATATTCAGTACTGCACTGAAGTCTTAGGGCACCCTAGATTTTTAAATGGTTTCAGATGGTATGACTTCACAGAGCCCTGATCGCAACATCATTGAGGCTGTCTGGGATTACCTGGAAAGATAAGCAAGCGAGACAGCCAAAGTCTGCAGAAGAACTGTGGTGAGTTCTCCAAGATGTTTGGAACAAACTACCAGCCGATTTTCTCATAAAACTGCACACCTCAGAAACTGATTGGAAAGCTGAGCCTACTGGGCCTGAACACCCCCCTCTGCAACTGGATCCTAGACTTCCTGACTGGGAGATCTCAGTCAGTCCGGATCGGGAGCAGCATCTCACTGAGCACGGGGGCTCCCCAGGGTTGCGTGCTCAGTCCACTGCTGTTCACTCTGCTGACCCACGACTGTGCTGCAACACACAGCTCGAACCATACCATCAAATTCGCCGATGACACCACTGTGGTGGGTCTCATCAGCAAGAATGACGAGTCAGCTTACAGAGAAGAGGTGCAGCTACTAACGGACTGGTGCAGAGCCAACAACCTGTCTCTGAATGTGAACAAAACAAAAGAGATGGTTGTTGACTTCAGGAGGGCAGAGCGACCACTCCCCACTGAACATCGACAGCTCCTCAGTAGAGATTGTAAAGAGCACCAAATTTCTTGGTGTTCACCTGACGGAGAATCTCACCTGGTCCCTCAACACCAGCTCCATAACGAAGAAAGCCCAGCAGCATCTCTACTTTCTGTGAAGGTTGAGGAAAGTCCATCTCCCACCCCCCATCTTCATCACATTCTACAGGGGTTGTATTGAGAGCATCCTGAGCAGCTGCATCACTGCCTGGTTTGGAAATTGCACCATTTCAGATTGCAAGACCCTGCAGCGGATAGTGAGGTCAGCTGAGATCATTGGGGTCTCTCTTCCCGCCATCACAGACATTTACACTACACACTGCATCCGCAAAGGAAACAGCGTTATGAAGGACCCCATGCACCCCTCATACAATCTCTTCTCCCTCCTGCCGTCTGGGAAAAGGCCGAAGTATTCGGGCTCTCACGGCCAGACTATGTAACAGTTTCTTCCCCCAAGCTATCAGACTCCTCAATACCCGAAGCCTGGACTGACACCTTGCCCTACTGTCCTGTTTATTATTTATTGTAATGCCTGCACTGTTTTTGTGCACTTTATGTAGTCCAGTGTAGGTCTGTAGTCTAGTGTAGCTTTCTCTGTGTTGTTTTTTACATAGTTCAGTCTAGTTTTTGTACTGTGTCATGTAACACCATGGTCCTGAAAAACGTCGTCTTATTTTTACTATGTATTGTACCAGCAGTTATGGTCGAAATGACAATAAAAGTGACTTGACTTGACAACAGTGTACCTAAGAGAATTGATGCTGTCTTAAAGGCAAAGGGTGGTCACACCAAATATTGGTTTGAGTTAGTTTTCTTTTGCTGTTTACTGCTCTTTATAGCAATTTTTTGATATTTAGAATGCTGTCATTATTTTTGAAAGCATCTTTGCTTTACAGGATTTTGTTTTACATATGCACAGTACTCTATCAGTCTTAATAATAAATGTACTTTGAACTTTGATGCAACCTCCTCAAGCCTCTGGGATAGGTGAAGAAACCCCTTATCCTGGTCTTCATGACTCAGTTGTTATTTTGTTACCATGGCCTAGTTCCAAGACTGCTCAGTCAGAAGAAACATTCTCAGTGCATCTATCTGGCAGAATCTTTAAACTGTATATTGTGCCTCACTGAGGTCAGACAGCTCTTGTCAGAACTCTCGTGACTGACAAAGATTGTCATAATCAACTCCCTAGCCCAGGAGTCCAGATATTAACTCTGGAATAATTTCTTGACGCAACTCCCTGCTCCCTATCTCAATGGAGGTCCAAAGGTTGCATGCAGAGTTGACCCAATGTCTCAATAAGTTTTTAGCAACTTTCGATTTAATAATTTTTAATTGGGATGTTATACTGAAGTTGTGTAAGACATTGGTGAGACTTAATTTGGAGTATTGTGTACAGTTTTGGTCATCTATCTATAGGAAGATATAAATAAGGTTGAAAGGGTAGAGAGAAAACTTAGATGTATGTTGCTGGGTCTGGAGGACTCGAGTTACATGGGAAGATTGAATTTAGTAAGTTATTCCTTGGAACATAGAAGATTGAGGGGAGTTTATTTGATAGTGGTATACAAATCAGGGGATAGGGTAAATGCAAACAGGCTTATTACACTGAGGTTGCATGGGTCATGGGTTAAGTGTGAAAGGTGAAAAGTTTAAAGGGAACATAAAGGGGAATTTCTTCACTCAGAGGGTGGTGAGAGTGTGGGATGAGCTGTCAGCACAAGCAGTGCATGTGACCTCAATTTCAATATCTAAGAAAAATTTGGATAGGTACATGGATGTTAGGGTACAGAGAGCCATGGTCCCAGTGCAGATCAAAGGGAGTAGGCAGTTTAAATGTTCAGCATGGGCCAAAGAGCCTGTTTCTGTTCTGTACTTTTCTATGACTCTGACTCAACTTGCAATGTCATTGGCACAGTTTATGTTGAGTCATTTTATTCTTCCAGAACTTAGGATTTTAACGCAATCTGTAAACAAGATACACCCATCATCACAAATATTTCATCAACAAATTGATCAACATCCCAGGTGAGCTCACCTGACATTAAATGCCAATGAAGAAATGTCTCCACACTCCACCTAGGCTCTGAAAGTAGGATGGAGTTGAGGAGATATGAGAGAGAATGAGTCAGCTTACAGGCAGGACACAGGAGTGACTGCGGATACAGGTCAGGCAACATCTACGGAGGGAAGGATTTCCCCTAGCCCAGTGTAGTCAATTCTCTTACTGGCAGTAAAAAGTGTGATTACTGCAATCAATAGCTTGTACCTTCCCTTTTGAGCTGAGCTTTTGAACCGTCCGTACAACCTGGCATTTTTGTAGTGTGAACTGAAGTCTGGAAAGTGCAGGATGGTCGTAGCATGATGTGTACCGGCCCAATTGAGGCAGTGGGACCAGGCCTGAGAGCGGGGAATGAGGCCATTGTTGGAATGGACTTGCAGGTGATTCAATGCGGCAGGCCCAGTCCTGAGAGCATATCGAAGCCGCAGGGCCCGGGTCCAAGAGCAAGGAAGTAACCTGAGGTTTGATCAATTTAAGTACCAGGCTGAGTTGGAAAGGTGAGTACAGGCTGAGTTGAGTTGGCAGGATCCCGGCCCAAGAGTGACAAACGACTTGAGGTTTGTCTTGAGGACAATTTAAGCACAGGGACAGATTGAAAAGTAGGTGAGGGATGGGCCGTGAGATTTACTTGTCTCTGTGCTGAGCTGAGGCAACTAATAGGCTCCTAGATCAGCTGCAGTGATGACTAGTTTTGCCGCTGCAAACTCACTTTCGTGAACTTCAGTTGTTTGCATGATTCGTTCCTTTATCTGCATATTGGGTGTTGGACGATCTTCTTTTAAAATGAGTTCCACTGGGTTCTTTTGTTCAGTGGCTGCCTGTAAGGAGACGAATCCCAAGGTTGATCCTTAACCCAGCACAGATGGAAAATGTGCAAAGAGCCAGTGGGATTCGAACCCGGAACCACTCGCATCAAAGTCTGGCGCAGGCACCACTACACTGCCAGTTGGCACATATATACTTCGATAATAAATGCATTTTGACTTTGAAATGTCATATCCTATTAAAATACCACACTCCACACCAGCTCCTTGCATTGTGCTTTTTTTCCCGTTTTAATTACAAGTTTTGTTTTTTGTTGAAGTAGTAATAAAAAAATTACAAGTATGTCGAGCAAATAAAATGGTTTAGACAGAACAATCATCGTTTGGCTAGATTAAACCCAGAAATCACAGAGTAGCGAGGTAGCAGTCTCTTCACCCTCCACCACAACACCCCTCCCCTCGCATGGGGGAAGAGGGGAGTGAGGGAGGGTACTTTAACAAAGGCTCCTGCAGCTTGCGACCCCGGCTCTGTATAAATTATACGTATAATGCGGGGTAAGGCAAGCAATTATTGCTCTGGTAAAAAACACAGCTCCCTGAATGGCGTATTGAGAGAGGAAGCACAGACATCTGCTCAGGTTGCAGATTGCCAGGCCCACACCACCCAACCTCTCCCCCTCCAACCGGACCTATTACTCTGGCACCACAACCAAAACGTCACAGGCCACAGAAGCACAGGGAGTCTGAGGGCCATCCAGTTGATTAATACTGTAACTTATTCTTCACTTTTGTGAGGAGCCAAGGACTATTTGAGATACTACGCTGACAAAAGTTCCCAAACCTTTTCCCAAGCAGCTGGGACATCTGAGGTGTTTTATTTACACCCACCAGCTTGGGGGTGATATATTTTAGTTCTATTGAGATAAGGCGTGGAATAGGCCCTTCCACCTTGGCCACGCTGCCCAGCAACCACCAATTTAATCCTAGCCTTATCACAGGGCAATTTATAATGGCCTATTAACCTACCAACCAGTACGACTGTGGGAGGAAACCCACACAGTCACGGCAAGAACGTACAAACTCCTTGCAGGCAGCTGCGGGAATTGAACCTGGGTCAGCTGTACTAAAAAGCATTGTGCTAACCACTATGCTACCATGCCGCCCATTAGCATCTTGCTATCTACCTTCTACGTACCTGGCTCTCCCAGGCTAATTCGTGGCTCCCACCTGCCCACTGTTCCCACAATGGAAATTGCACCCAATTGATAGTTTGTTTTTTTGTCTACACAGTGTTGCGAGTCTGGAAAGGACTTGCAACCATTGAGCACATCTACATGAAATGCTGTCGCAGGAAAACAGCATCCATAATCGGAGAACCAAGTTACCCAGGCCGCTGCCATCAGGTAGAAGGTACAAGAGCCTCAGGATTCACACTACCAGGTTCAAGAACAGCTAATACCCCTCATCCATCAGGCTCTTCAACAATAGGGGATAACTACACTCACTTGCCCATCCACTGAGATGTTCCCACAATCAATGATCTCACTTTAAGGACTCTTTATCTCATGTTCTCACTATTTATTGCTATTTATTTATATTTGCATTTGCACAGTTTCTTGTATTCTGCACTCTGGCTGATCTTTCATTGATTGTGTGATAGTTACTATTCTATAGATCTGCTGACTATACCCACAGGAAAGTGAATCTTAGGGTTGTATATGGTGACATATTTATACTGTGATAAAAAAAATTACTTTGAACTTTGAGAGCAAGAAATGTTCCCTGCTCTCTCTAGGCCAGGAACAATCACAGCTTCTAGTCCATCTCCCCTCTCCCCCACCATCCTTCCCAGTTACCAAGGCAGCAAACAGGTTAACTAATGCATGGCAGGATATGGCATGTGACTGCCAGGAGAGCACAATGATCTAAGAGAGAGGTTTATGTGAAGAATGACAAGACTGTCAAACCCTGTGCAAGAACAAAAGGAAGTGACTACTCATCCTCCGCTGATTCTTGCAATCTATGTAAAAACCTTTTACTGAGCTTTGAGATGGGGCCTCAGGGCTGGACAGATCTGTGTGAAGTAGGAACATGTTCCTGACTGACTGACCACAGCGTGGACCCAACCAACTACCCAGACTGGACTATATTTTCCTACCTGGTTCTAGCTCAACAACCACTGACTAGAACAGGCAAACTTAAAATGAGAGAGGGTTTGAACTTTTAATCCTGGAGTAGAAATAAAGCAGCTTTCATACTCTCTAAATCATTATTGCACCATTTGAAAACATTACAAATTCCTGCAAGCTTCACTTGTGCTAAATCAAACCAGTGATACTCACCAAGTAGACAATCAAAAGAAAATCAAACAATTTCAAGAAAGGTGTGACAACAGAATAGATCTGATAGCCTGATGTACTGTGGCTCTGTGTATTGGATTGGACAGCTTACAGAACCAAACTATATAAAACTGGGCTATGGAAGATGCTTAAGCCCTCTCACATCTAGGCTGCATGCCCGTGAACCCTTTTAAACTTGCTGTCCACTTAGTCCTCCAAGAGGACCAAAGCCTTATCGTAGGGTTTGGAGGCTTGCGTGCCTCAATGACCCAGAGAGCCATGTTGGCTGGAGTCAGGGCTTTATGCTTTGGCTCTTAGTAGGGACACCCATGCCAAACAGGTCAAAGGGTAGAGGTCAAACTAATAGTGGTCCACCAGTCCTCCAGGTTCAGGGGTTCCGTTCAGGGCAAACGACCCAACTGGTCAAACAAAATTGTTAAGGAAACAGCAGTGAAGAATCCTTTTACATCTGAGTGCGATGGTATTCCCAAGTCTCCTCCCGGGACTTGCATGACTGACAGTAGTGACATGATGAAGAAAGTCCTGAACACTGCCAGAGATGGAAGACCATCACTGCTGCTCAAAACGTAAGTGGCACAACATGCAGTAAGTAGGTCCACTTAGTGCCCACTACTACAGACCCTCAATGCTCTGTCCTTTTCGTCCTCCCACTTTTGAAACCCCTCCGAGTTTCTCTTCTGTTGCCTGTCCAGCTGAAGGCAAGTCAGAATTTGACTGATAGACCTTCCTCCTCTGATCACCATCCACTCACATCACTACCCTCCAAGAGGCATATTGTTCAGGCCAAAATATTCTTCACTCATTTCAAATGGATGATGTATTCCAACTGTTTCAACACTTGCACAGGGAGACTGACTGGATGGGAATTTAAATACATTATTAGCAAGTGTGTAAGGTGACACTTTTCTAGTGTACCCTGGAGGGCAAGTGGGGAGCCCATCGATATCAAGCTCTTAGTGATGGGGAGAGAAATGCCTCCCACTGAGACCTGGAGAACCAAATTGGGGCAGCATTCCCCAATGCAACCTAGTGTGGGTCATATCTCAGTCACCCTCGTGTGTGTGCACTGCTGTGGCAGGCTTAACACCTCCAGGCAGCAATCGCCATTCCTCAGTTTCCAACTTAAACCCATGCCTCTCCAATGGGGCGCAGGGCACTGAGGAAAGGCACAAGAGCTGTCCGGAGGCAAAAGCATCTTTCCACTTACTCCGATCACAATAACATATAAACAAAACTGAGCTGTATTTAGTTACGGTGATAATAAAGAGATAATCAGTTGGTGCTGGCTTGCGAGGTAAAGTAAGGTACTATATACCAACTTTTGTTTTGAAAATAAGCTTGCTGCGGAGAAGCTGCACCTTTGCCCGCCCACCCAAACCCAGAGGAATCTTGCACAACAGAATTAGGCTAGGGTTGGGATGGTGAAAGGGAAGGGGCTAATGTGCACTTGCACTGTGTGGATCTGAAGAGTGGGAAACTCTGCTGTTTCACTTTCTTGCACGTGATTGCTCCCTCAGTCCTCACCCAGCGCACATGGTAGGGGTAAAGAATACCTTCGAGTCCATCTCCCATCTTAGGACAATAATCCCAAAAGCAAGATTGCTTCCTCCCTCTCTCTCTCTCCCCCCCCCCCCCCACCTTCCCCTCAAGTCTTATTAAAAAAAGGCAGCGAATGCCAGGTTAGCAGCATCATGTAGATCAGTCTGTTTAAGCTTAGAGTTGGTGGCCTTGGCACTGGAGTGTAGGTACCGGAAAGCGCTGGCAGTTTAGTTTGCGATGTCGCGTAGTGTTTTAAAAGGAGGAGGACCTTCCCCCCAACTCCTTTTCTCTGCCCACCAGAGCACTTCCCCCATGACTGGCTCCTCAAGCAGTGGACGTGCTGGCAGGTGACGAGCCCGAGGAGCCGCCGCTGCTTCCCGCGGTCCGCATCTGGGCCTGGAGCTGGGACAGCTGCTCCGGGTTGGCCAGGGACTTCAGCAGGGTGTTCTCTCGCTCCAGTAGGGAGTTCCGCTCGATCAGCTCCTTGATCTGCTCCTTGAGCACTTCCACCTCTTCGCGGACGGCGTACATCAGGTGACTCTTCACCAGGTCCTGCATGGCACAGGGGAGGGGTGGGGAGAACGAGAGAAGTCCTTAGCTCAGAGTCACAGTGAGAAAGGATGTAGCACCCAACCTAACTGATAGAGGATTTCACAGAAACACCCACAAAATGCTGGAGGAATGTCAGGCAGCATCTACGGAAGAGAGCAAACAGTCGATGTTTCTAGCCAAGAACTCTCTTCAGGACTGAGAAGGAAGGTGGGGGGAAGATGCCTAAATAAAAAAGGTGGGGAAAAGGGTAAGAGGCTAGTTGGAAGATGGTAGGTGAAGCCAGGTGGGTGGGAAAAAATCAAGGTCCGGACAAGAAAGAATGTGTTAGAAGAGGAGAGTGGTCAGGAGAAAGGGAAGGAGGAGGGGACCCAGAGGGAAGTGACAGGTGAGAAGAAGTGAAAGTTCAAAGTAGGGACTAGAGAAGGGGCAGGAGGGTATTTGTTCACCAGAAGGAGAAATCTATATTCATGCCATCAGGTTGGAGGCTACACAGACAGAATATAAGGTGTTGCTCCTCCACCCTGAGGGTGGCCTCATCTTGGAACAAGAGGAGGCCAGGGATTGACACGTCGGAATGCGAATGCGCCCAGCACCCTCCCCTCCACCCCCAACCCTCTCACTTAGCAGCCTTCACTAACATGTCTGTTGATCACCAAAATGATCCTATCAACTGAAACCGCACATGGAGCTGTACAGCACAGAAACAGGTCTTTTGTCCCACAAACTCTGCACTGAGCGTGATGCCTGTGTGTGATTCACCTCCCTCCATTCCCCGCACATTCATGTCTATCTAAAAAACACTGCTGTGATAATCAGGAGACTGAATCAATGCAAGAAAAATACTGGAAGCATCTAGTGGACAAGTTGAAGGCTACAACTGGTCTGTGGGAATCTTGAAGAAGGGTCTTGGCCTGAATTGTTGAGAGTTTACTCTTTTCCATTGATGCTGCCTGGCCTGCTGAGTTCCTCCAGCATTTTGTATGTTTTGCTTTAAACCGTAGGAGTTTAAAGAGGAACAGTGCTGGGGTAAAGTGCGAGAGGAAGATGAAGAGACAGAAATAGGAGGGCAGAGGGAAACAGACGAGGAGGTGGGAGAAACAATTGGCTGGACACAGATCAAAAATGAAGGAGAAAGCTGAAATGAGAAAACAGTACCTTTGCTATTAGTCTTCTACTACCTACAGCTGTATGTGCCCGGCCTAAACAAAACCCTCCTGCATCCCAATCTGTTTATGATCCCACGCCAAACCACAGTGACTGCATCAGCCAACTGCAACGATCAGTATGTTGTACCTCAGGCATCCTGGCCGGGCGGCGTGCCCTTGCAATGGGCTAAGAGACAGATCCTCCGGCATGGGACGAGCGGCTCTCTGCCACCCTTCAGCTGCAGTTCTTTAAACTGCACTCACAGCCTCTGCCCCTTATATAGGTGGATATTAATACTGTGGGATGGGGAACCAATCAGCGACTGTGGCAGTTGTTTCCTGTTTTTGGGTGACGCCCTGGTCTCTCTGTCAGGGAGGAAGCGCTAACCACAGGAGCCGACTCACATGTGAAACGTCAAGCCGCCTTACGAAGGTGCAGCCGAGGCCCTCGCTGACAATGGCAGAGCATTCCAGTGGGTGCCATGTGGCATGATATCCAAACTGAGCATCAGACACAATGTTTATGCCGTTGAGGAAACTCAAGGAGGAGTATGCTGCGGGGCAGGTGGGTCAACCGTTCAGTTCATGGGCAACCTGGGGGATGACCAATAAAAGCTGGCAATATCCACACCCTTTCAGAGATTCAGTTCCAGCCCACCTCTCGAAGGGTCAAACCTCAACAACAGATAGCTCACTCTATAATCCAGGCATGGGCAAACTACGGCCCGGGGGCCATATGCGGCCCGTTAAGCTTTTTAATCCGGCCCGCAGAACTTGATGAAATTATATTAATAAACCTTGTTAACGTTTTTTCCCCGCAATTCTGGCGTTTTCCCAATAGATGACGCACTCTATATACATTGACCTTTGTTGAGGTGCAGCGTATTACTCCACATTTGCGCTTTACTCTTTCTTCGGCTCGACCTATTTGTGTGAACAGGCGTTCAGCGTCATGAACATCAACAAAGCCAGCCACAGATCCAAGTTAACTGACCAACACCTCAGATCCATCCTGAGAATCGCCACAACAAAACTAAATCCAGACTTTGATGCGCTGGCTAAAAAGGGAGACCAACAACACTGTTCCCACTGAAATTAAAAATAAGTTTCTTCGTTGTGTTATGTAAAAAATGCATTTGAAAATATTTTTTTCAATAAGCCTTACATGTTACATGTCATTTCTGTTAAGTGATGGATATGAGTAGTGCGCAGGTGCACATACGTTCTCAAAATAAAAAATGCGCTCCAGATCAAATAATGCGCTCCGCATACTGGCGCGCTGTCACTGTTCTCTCCTTGTGCTGGTCGTTGTTGAGTTTTGGCACAGGGGACAATTGAATAAGAAGGAGCAGGACAAGTAGACCTGCATCTCCTACTGTTTTTGAAATAAAGACAGTCAGGAGGAGAGTGATGATGATAATATCTTGAAGGATAACAGAATTTTCAGTGCTTTAAAATAATAACTGTTATTATTAAAAAAAGCTATAAAATAATAAAAAATTATTCATTTAATTTTCAGTGTTTTAAATAAATAATTTCAATAAATAGCTAAGTACCATGGGACTTCAAAGACAGATATTTTGTTGTAATGCATTTGTTCATTTTCAATTGAAATTAAAGCACATGTTTTCTACATATCCCATGATATTTTATTTTCTCTTCTGAGGTGTATTACCAAAACACTCTGTCCATCTGCTCCTGGTCCGGCCCCCCTGTCAAATTTTAGAACCCTTTGTGGCCCACAAGTCAAAAAGTTTGCCCACCCCTGCTATAATCCCTGATGGGATGTGGGCACCACCTTTCAGCCCAGTGTTCACTGCTCACTGTTAACTGCCTCTGCATCTGGGCCCTTTCTGCAGGCAAATAAAAGCAGAGTTACTCAATTGGTCGCACAAATGCAGAGGCAGTAGATCTTGTGTGAAGGGAAGGGGAGGTTCCTATCATTCATTCTATGGGGTTTCTTGTTCTGTGGATGTCTGTGAAGAGTAAGAATTTCAGGTTGTATACTGTATCCATTCTCTGATATTAAAGTGAACCTTTGAACATAGGCCAGACAGTATGAGGATGATGGATGGTCCCTGAGAATAGAGGGGCATCAATTTAGAACAGAGATGAGGAATAATTTCTTTAACCAGAGGGTGGTGAATCTGTGGAACTCATTGCCAGGGATGGATGTGGAGGCCAAATCATTGGGTATATGGAAAGCAGAAGTTGATAGGTTCTTGATTCGTCATGATGTTAAAAGTTACAGAGGGAAGGCAGGAGAATGGGGTTGAGAGGGATAATAAATCAGCCCTGATGGTATAGCAGGACAGACTCGATGGGCCGAATGGCCTAAATCTGCTCCAATGCATTGTGGTCTAACACCATGCTCAAACAACGTTTGTACATGACCCACACCACTGCAAGCCCAGTGAAGGAACCCCACTAAATGCACAGCAGCCACTCGACCTGCTGATGGAACCAGGCCTGCAGATCAAAATCAAGAGGTCAACGAGGCACCTTGAAATGTCAGAGGCACTATGTAAATGCACACTCTCCCCTTTTACAGTCTCATGGTCTTTCCTCCATCTACAACCCGTACACACTTACCATGGCTTGTTCGATCTTGTTGTCAATGGCAACCATGCTGCTGCTGGAACCACTGGGAAGAAAAGAGAACAGTGAGTCAGTGAGAGGTGGAAGAGAGTACACCAATCCTCAAAACAGTGCTCAGTCCATTGCTGAGGGAGTAGTAAATCTCTACACTCAAATCAATACCTGACTGCTGTTGCTGTTGGTTCAAGACATTATATTGCCCAGAAAGTTCTTTGTAAGTCTCTAAGGCCATTTGGCCCATTGAGTCTGCTCCGTCATTTCAGCATGGCTGATCCATTTCCTTCTCAGCCCCATTCCCCTGTCTTCTCCCTGTATCCCTTCATGCCCTGACTAAGCAAGAATCTCTGTCTTAAATATACCCAGTGACTTGGCCTCCACAGCTACCTGTGACAACGAATTCCACAGATTCACAACTCTGTGGCTAAAGAAATTCCTCATTTCCATTCTAAATGTACATCTGTCTATTCTGAGGCTGAGTCCTCGACTCCTTTACCATAGGAAATATCCTCCCCACATCTACTCTAACAAGGTCTTTCAACATTCATTAGGTTTCAATAAGATCCTCCCTCAATCTTCTGAATTTCAGTGAGTACAGGTCCAGAGCCATTAAACACTCTTCCCTTGTATGATAAAATTTTCAATTCTGGAATCATTTTTGGAATGTCAACATTTCATTTCTGAGATAAGGAGCCTCAAACTTCTCACAATACTCCAAGTGAGGCCTCACCAGTGCCTTGTAAAGCTTCAAAATTACATTCTTGCTTTTATGTTCTAATCCTCTTGAAATGAATGCTAACATCACATTTGCCTTCTTCACCACCGACTCAACCTGCAGATGAACCAAGGACATCCTTGACTTACTCTGCAGTGACACCTCAGGCTTACAGACAGAAAAGTACAGACCAGTTGTACTGCAAATTACTAAAAATCCGCTGAAGATTTGCAGGCAAACGGGTGATTATGCAAATATATAAACCAGCATAAAGACAGTTTAACTACAAGGAAAACAACAATTTAGTGCCTAGTCCAACAACGTTCACAACTTTGCAATAGTGTTTTCCCTCAGATAAAACACATAGCACACTTAAGACCACCCACTTCACCCTCTGTAAAATCACTCAACTCCAGCCCCACATCAGCAGAATCCAGTCTAATCAGATTGTGGAGTTCGGGAACCAGAATCAACTCTAATCGGATCGTGGAGTTTGGGAACCAGAATCGACTCTAATTGGATCATGGAGTTTGGGAACTGGAATCAACTCTATTTGGATCATGGAGATTGGGAACCAAAGTCAACTCTAATTGGAGAGTGGAGTTTGGGAACTGGAATCAACTCTTAATTTGTTAACATTCCCGTGAATGCCGCATTAATAACAGTTCTATATAAATACTTATTGTTAATGATCAAGATCAGTTTGACATATAAAGTGACAAATCCCCACACCTTAAAGAAAAGTTCAATTAAACAAAAATCTGCAAAACAAAAGTGGTGATCAAGGACTTCCGGAACACAGGTAGCGCACATGCTTCAGTCCACATCAACATTGCTGAGGTTGTGAGGGTTGAGAGCCTCCAATTCCTAGGTGTGAACATCACCAACAGCAACAGACATAGAATGCTGGAGGAACTCAGCAGGTCAGGCAGCATCTATGGAAAAGAGTAAACTGTTGACATTTTGGGCTGAGACCCTTCATCAGGACTAAAAGGGAATGCCAGAATAAAAAGGTGGGGAAGGAAAAGGGGGATGGCTAGAAGGTGATAGGTGAAGCCAGGTGGGTGGGAAAGGTCAAGGGCTGGAGAGGAAGGAATCTGATAGGATAGGAGAGTGGGCCTTAGGAGAAAGGGAAAGAGGAGGGGACCCAAAGGGAGATGACAGGCAGGTGAGAAGAGGTAAGAGTCCAGAGTGAGGAATAGAAGAAGAGGGGAAGAAAAGAGAATTTGATTTCAGTTGGGGCTACCCAAGATGCGGCTCCTCCACCCTGAGGGTGACCTGATCTTGGCATAGGAGAAGGCCATGGACTGACATGACTTTCCTGGTCTAGCTATGAAAGTTCAAATGCCTCTACTTCTTCAGGAGGATAACAGGAATTTGCCACGTAACCGTCAACCCTTACCCATTTTTATCAATGCACCATAGAAAGCATTCTATCTAGACACATCATGGCTTGGTACAGTAACTGCTCCAACCGTGACTGCAAGAAACTGCAGAGAGTTGTGGACACTGTTCAGCACAGCACGGAAACCAGCTGCCCATTGATTGGATTTATCGATACTTCTCACTGTCTCAGTAAAGCAGCCAGAATTATCAAAAACCTCATCACCTCTGACATTCCCTCTGCTGTCGGGCAGAAGATACAAAAGCCTGAAAGCTTGTACGATCAGGCTCAAGGATAGTTTCTATCCAACTGTTATCAGACTTTTCATCTGATGGAACTCTTGTAAGATAAGATGGATTCTTGACTTCACAATTAAGTCATGAGTCATAGAAAAATACAGCACAGAAAAAGGCCCTTCAGACCATCTAGTCTATGCTACACCATTTAAACTGCTTACACCCATCATCCTGCACTGGGACCATAGGCCTCCATACTCCTACCATCTATGTACCCATCCAAACTTCTCTTCAACGTTGAAATCGAGCTCGCATGAACCACTTATGCTGGCAGATCATTCCACACTCTCACCACCCTCTGAGTAAAGAAGTTTCAGCTCATGTTCCCTTTAAACCTTTCACCCTTAACCCATGACCTCTGGTTGTAGTCGCATCCAACCTCAGAGGAAAAAGCAGGCTTGCATATATCCTATCTATACCCCTCATGATTTTGTATGCCTCTATCAAATTTCCCCTCAATCTTCTATGTTCCAAGAAATAAAGTCCTAACCTATTCAATCTTTTCTTATAAGTCAGGTCCTCCAGTCCCAGCAACATCACCGTAAATTTTCCTTGTACTCTTTCAACCTTATTTACATCTTTCCATCTATATGATTTTGCACTTTATTGTTGACCTGCAATGCACCTTCTTGGCAGCTTTTACACTTTATTCTGCAATAATATCACTTTATCAATCTCAATACACTGTGTTTATCTGTCTTATCTTTATGAACAGTATACAAGGCAAGCTTTTCACTGTATTTCAGTACAGGTGACATTAATAAACCAATTCCAATACAGTTTAAATATAAATTGTCTCAAGATTTATACAACACACGCAAAATGCTGGAGGAACTCAGCAGGTCAGGCAGCATCTATGGTAAAGAGTGAACAGTCTATGTTTTGGGTCGAGACCTTTCTTCTGGACTGAGAAGGAAGGGAGAAGATGCCAGAATAAAAAGGTGGTGGGAGCAGAAAGAGGCTAGCTATAAGGTGATGGGTGAAGCCAGGTGGGTGGGAAAGGTCAAGGGCTGGAGAGGAAGGAATCTGATAGGAGAGGAGAGTGGACCATAGGAGAAAGGGGAGGAGGAGGGGACCCGGGGGAAGTCATAGGCAAATGAGAATTAAAAGATCAGAGTGGGGAATAGAGGAAGGGGGAGAGGGGATATTTTGTTCACTGGAAGGAGAAATCAATATTCGTGCCATCAGGTTGGAGGCTACCCAGATGGTATATAAGGTGTTGCTCCTCCACCCTGAGTGTGGCATCATCATGGTATAAGAGGAGTCCATGGATCAACACGTTGGAATGGGAATTAAAATGCTTGGCCACTGGGACCACCCGCGTGCTTGCCGTACGGAGGCACAGTTAGGTCACAGACGGAATGTTAGCAGTTCAGGAACATCTGGCCGTGGAAGGATTGAGCAATGTTTCCATGGACTACGGAAATCTGCTGCATTTTTAATCAGGTCAAAATCTTAACAATGCTGCAACTTTTTGAGTTTATTAACTGGAATTGTTTTGACAGCTAGGCAGGAGTTAGTAAAATTTCACAGACCTGGTATTGGCAGAAAATATAGTACTAAGATCATAAACACGAGAAAGTCGAGAAAGTCTACAGTTGCTGGAAATCCAAAGCAACACACACACAATGCAGGAGGAACTCAGCAGGTCAGGCAGTGGCTATGGAAGAGAGAAGTCAGAATAAGAAGGTGGGGAGGGGGTGGAAGAAGTACAAGGTGGCAGGTGATGGGTGAAACTGGGAGAGGGGGTGTGTGAAGTAAAGAGCTGGGAAGTTGATTGGTGAAAGAGATAAAGGGCTGGAGAAGAGGGAATCTGATAGGAGAGGGTAGAAGACCATGGAAGAAAGGGAAGGGGGAAATGACAATCTTACAACTCGCTGCAGTTACTTTGATCCTGTGAAGTAGTCCCCCCCCCACCCCCCCATACCAGACGGTGATGCAGCCAGTCAGAACGCTCTCCACAGTACATCTGTAGAAATTTTCAAGTGTTTCAGTTAACATACCAAATCTTTTCAAACTCCTAAAAAAATATAGCTGCTGTCTTGCCTTATTTATAGCTGTACTAAGAATGTGGCACCCTCAGTTTAAATTTTTTTTAAAACAGCACCTCTTCTCCCACAAGTGGAAACATTATTATCATGTGATATATGCGTTATGTGTATTTGTATTTTAAATCACACACATTAATTCTCAGTACTATTACCTATTGTGGGTATTTTATATTGTGTTTAACTATATGTAGTGTGGTGTTCTTAAGCTCTGTGATGTTGTTGGCCTTAACGCTGCACAAACAAAGTTCCTTACAGAAAATAAAGTGAATTGAATTGAATTCTCAAGACCCCCAACCCCCTCAGGATCTGATCTACTTTTTTCAACCAAGTCCCCAGTCACTCTGCTAAACTTCCGTCTGAGGCAAGCCGCCCATTCCGGAATTAGTCAAGGACCTTCCTCTGAACTGCTTCCAACACAAACGAGAAAAATACTGTTAACAGTATTCCAGGTGTGATCTCACCAACACCCCCGACAACTGAAGCACAAACTCCACATTTTGCATTCGGTTTCCACAACAAGGGAGCCTTTTGCAAGCAATGCACTAAGACATAAAATCCCTCTGCACCTCAAGAGATTTGCAGTTCAAAGTAAATTTTATTTTCAAAGTACATATACATAGCCCTGAGATTCATTTTCCTGTGAACATACTCAGCAAATCTATAGGATAATAACTATAGCAGGATCAATGAAAGATCCACCAGAGTGTAGAAGTCAGGAAACGTTGATAAATAGCAATAAATAACTAGAACATGAGATAATGAGATAAAGACTCCTTAAAGTGAGATCACTGGCAGTGGGAACAGCTCAGTGGTTGGGCAAGTGAATGCAGTTTCCTTTTTGTTCAAGAGCCTGGTGACTGAGGGGTAGTAACTGTTCGTGAACTTGGTGATGAGAGTCCTGAGGCTCTTGTACCTGCTACCTGGTGGTGAAAAGAGAGCATGTCCTGGGTGGTGAGGATCTCTGAAGATGGATGGTACTGTAGCGGTGTGCTACACGCAGCGCTAAAATTACGACACGGAGTCGGTAACTGCAGTCGAAGGAAAAAACTTTATTCGGAATCTTCAGCCTCACTTTTAAGCCTCCCTCAACCTGCCCCCCGTGGCGCAGAGGCTCCAAAGCTCTGTGCTCGCAAACCCCCGTAGGCTATCTAATTGTGAGTCGGTTCGGATGTGCCAGGAAATGGGTCGCCACAGTACTCTCCTACAACAGCATTTCATGTAGATGTGCTCAATGGTTGAGAGGGCTTTACCCATGATGTACTGGGCCGAATCCATTATCTTTTATAAGATTTTCTGCTCATAAACATTGGTATTTCTACACAAGGCCATTATGCAGCCAGTCAATAGACTCTCCGCTATATATCTACAGAAGTCTATCGAAGTTTTAAATGTCATGCCGAATCTCCACAGACACCTAAGGAAGTAGAGGCAGTTTCTTTGAAACTGCACTCTCACTATTTGGATAAATGTTATTTTTTTCCCTACGAAAATGGATTTCAATCAGCTAACGTAATGGAGTTTGGTCTGCCCACTTAATCAAATGTTATCTGCCATTGCTTCCTTCTCTGCCTTGGCTCTCAGCAAGTGCTACAGATTTTGGCTCATGAGGAATGTACCGAGAGCCAACACTGCCCCCTGGTGGTGCAGCAAAAGCTTCACCAGAAAGGTTAAACTGGCAATCTTGAGTAACAAAGTCAAAATGCCGGAGGAATTCAGATTCTTATTTACTTATCACATATACACCAAAACAAAGTGAAATGCATCATTTGCATTAACAACCAGCACAACCTAAGGGTGTGCTGGGGGCAGCCTGCAAGTGTCACTACACATTCCAGGCCCAACATAGAAGCATAGAAAACCTCCAGCACAATAAAGGCCCCTTGGCCCACAAAATTGTACCGAACATGTCCCTACCTTAGAAATTACCTACGGTTATCCATAGCCCTCTATTTTTCTAAGCTCCGTGTACCTATCCAGGAGTCTCTTAAAAGACCCTATCATCTCCGCCTCCACCCCGGCAGCCCATTCCACACACTCAGCACTCTCTGCGTAAAAAACTTACCCCTGACATCTGCTCTGTCCTACCCAATCCAGGCAACTTCCTTGTAAATCTCCTCTGCACCTTTTCTATGGTTTCCACATCCTTCCTGTAGTGAGGTGACCAGAACTGAGCACAGTACTCCAAGTGGGGTCTGACCAGGGTCCTATAGAGCTGCAACATCACCTCTCAGCTCCTAGACTCAATCCCATGATTAATGAAAGCCAATGCACCGTATGCCTTCTTAACCACAGAGTTAACTGTGCAGCAGCTTTGAGTGTCCTATAGACTCGGACCCCAAGATCCAGAGAATAACCACATTGCGGAACAACACAAGCAACGACGACAACAAAACAAGGCCCTTTCCTCCCTCCCACACACCCACTCACACACAGATAGGCCTTCAACTCCAGGACAGGCTGCCTCCGGGCCTCCCACCTCCAATCCCTGGCCAGGGTTATATTTATATATAATAAGTTTTAAAAATATTGTATATAAAATTACTTATTTTATTATATAATGATTAAAATTAGTTTATATCATATATCTGATTCCAGTTAATTGGGACACATCAGGACCAGTATGTTTTGACCCAATTAAATGGCTGCCCCAATTAGCCGAAGTTTCATGGAAAGTCAAAAAGGTATATAAAAAAGGCAATCTATCATTTAACTGAACAACAAATTATGTATTTAAGTGAAATACAGAACAAATTGGAACACTATCAATACTACTACAGATCTATAAAACTGTATTAGTTCCAAATAATTATTGACGGGAGTAATTCCTAGTGTGGTGTAGATAATGGACTGCCTCAGAAAATGCTAGCAATGGTTGCATTCTCCAAGTCTTCATTTTCATTGTAAAGTTCAAAATGATTGTTGATACCTTCAAATCTCTTGCAGTTCCTAACTTGTTGAAGTAGTGAAATTGTTTTATTTTCACTCCCGGCTATTTCTGGCATCTCCAAGCCTGAATGCTTGAAACTGCAGTGAGCAAAGCATTTCTGAATTGTCTTACTGCTTATTTCTCACCAATTATCAGTGACAAAAATCACTGCTATTTGAACACAAACCTGCGCAACTGACGTTATTTAAAAACTGTTTGCTGTACGCACAATGTGATGTCTAATGGCCACACAAGTGCCATGTGTCCAAACTATTTGGCAACGGTTTCAGCCCCCAATTAACCAGAAACCATTGTATATCCCTGGATTCCGGTTAATTGGGACACATAGGAACCAGTACATTTTGGCCAAATTATGCAACTGCTTCAATTAACTTAAGTTTCATGGAAATATTTAGAAAGGTATAAAATGCACAAGCTGAGTAACAGATTGTGCATTTAAATGAAATATAGTACAAATTAGAACACTACTAATACTACTATACTATAAAACTGAGATGGTGGCGTGACGCAGCTTGCAGCAGCCACTCTAGAGCTGATTATCTGTTATTTGTGAAGTGGGGTGCCGTGCGCAATCATAATCGATTGAAAACGGATGTGGGAGCACGGAGGAACATCTGGAAATCTCCAGGGTGACCTTCTCCGTTGCTGCTGCTGCTGTGAGGTCCGGGTCTCTGCTGGGAAGAACAGGCCCCCAGTCCTCGGGGTCGCGTTGCTGATGGCCGTTGGCAGGGGCGTCTTAATATGCTCAGCAGGGGATGGTGCTTGGAGAAGCTGTGCCGGAGGGGATGGTCGTCGGCTCAGAGGTTCAACGGACTCGGAGTCCACTGCGGTCAGGTCACTTTCACTGTGTGCTGCGTCTGCGAGGCTGAGTTCGATGGAGCTTCCATTGTGTGCTGCGTCTCTGAGGCTGAGTTGGGCAGCGCCGTGGAAGTCCATAACGGGGGTATTACCTTTCGCCGCTGGCATGAGATAGCGAGTCTGTCAGGACCCTGGTGACTTGTGGAAACTATGTGGTGATTTCTTTTGAACTTACAGTCCTTTAACATCTTTGGACTATTTTTACTGTGCCCATGGTCTTTTTTTTTTATCAATTATGCTATTGTTTGCACTGTTGTAACTATGTGGTTTTGTGCAGGTCTTGTAGCTTTAGTTTTTGGAATTGTTTGTCTGGTGGTTTGGAGCTCCTTTCCGGGGAACGTGCTAAGATGGTGGCGCAATATTAATATGAAGCAGCCTCTCCGGACTCTGGATTGGGGATTGCCAAACGTTATGTGGATTTTCTGGTGTAGTCTGTTTTGTCATGTGCTTTTGTGATATCATTCTGGAGGAACGTTGTCTCATTTTTTAACTGCATTGCATTTGTGGTTTCTAGATGACAATAAACTGAATCTGAATCTAAATCTGAATCTGAATTAGTTCCTAATACCTATCAACAGAGGAAACTGTTTGGCAACAGTCGCCTGCTCCAATTAAGTGGCACAGTGTCCCAAATAAACAAAGGGATTCTCGGCTAAGAGTTGTCCCAAATAAGATGCTGTCCTGATTAACTGATGCCCCAAGTAACTGGAATCCACTGTATATATAGGATGTAGAACATATTCTATATATTTACTTTATTTGTACAATTTGTGCACATTGGCTGTCAGCCTTTATTAATGTATAGTTTTTCATAAATTATATTGTTTTTTTCTTTATTTTTTACTGTAAATACCTACAAGAAAATGAAATTCAAGGCAGTAGCTGGTGACATATTTATTTTGATAACAAATTTACTTTATTTTGTGGGGATGGAATGACCTACATGCCCAGTCTGGACAAAGACAACCAGTATCTTCCTGAGAAGGACAGTAATGAACACACTGAGCTTTTATACCTCACAGTTACACAAACCTTTTTACCGAGGACAGCGTTAAAGATTTTTGAAAACATGATTCTTGAACAGTGCGATTTGCACTGTGGTTGCCTGAATGTACCAAGAACCCAGCACAGCTTCTGGCATTGATGTACTTCCTATTTTTAAGTCCGAGCCAGCGTCATATAACCGTTCAACCTCTCACTTCCAAATCTGTCTACATCCTACAACCACTTTGATTGCTTTACAATCTGCAACTGTGGCCTCCGATTGGTCCGGGCTCCTCACTGCAAAATCTTTCATCGGATTCCGCAATCAGTTAGCTGTTTGAAATGAGGTTGTACTTGGTTTCCATCTCAAAAAACCCTTATGGCTGCTTGCTCTGCCTTTCGGAATGGTCACAGCTACACGTTTGCATCACTGACACTATCGTGGTTCAATTCAACATCAGAGAATGTGTACAGAATACAAACTGAAATTCTTACTCTTCACAGACATCCATGACATAGAAACAACCCCAAAGAATGAACGACAGAAATATCAGAACGACAAAGCCCTCCTCCTCCCACAGACAAACAGCAGCAAAAGCATCTTCCCTCCCCCTTGCCATCTGCACCAGCCAAAGCACCGACCTCCTCCTCACACCATACAAACAATAGCAAAGCCCCAAAAATGACCCAGAATTGATCAAAAGTTAGTCCTTCACAACACTTTAGTATCTCAGACAGGTTCTCCCTCAGAGAGGGAGAGGGAGATAGATGTGTTAGCTTCATATTCCTCCCATTGCCCTGTAGTGTCCTGTCTGTGGGAACCAGTGGTGCAAGAACTGCCTGTCACAATTCCCACACTGCAACAGAGACTACAGCAGAAAAGAAAACCGACAACAACAAACGACTAGACTCCCAAACATCAGACAAAATTCACTGGAATGGAAGGCACACTTCCCTCCTTCCCCTCACAAGCTGATGATTCCAACATCCTCGCAGAAAACAGCAGCGTCGTGGTTAGCAAAACGCCGTTTCAGTGCCAGCGACCCGGGTTCAGTTCTGCCACTGTCTGTAAGGAGCTTGTACATTCTCCCCATGTGGGCATGGGCTTCCCCCGGGTATTCTGGTTTCTTTCCATAGTCCACAGACGTACGGGTTAGTAGGTTAATTGTCACACGGGTGTAACTGGTCTGGAAGAACCTGTAACTATGCCATATCTCTAAAGTAAAATTAAACATTCCTCTGGTTGTTGTTAACTTGTGCAAATATGTATTTTTATATGCAGAGCTTTGGGAGTGATGTAAGAAATCTACTCAACTTCAAGTAGATAAAAGGTCGGTACAACATGGTGGGCCGAATGGCCTGTACTGTGTTGTACTGTTCAAAGTTTAACGTACTACATTCTTTCCCCTCGAGTACATCCATACCTGTCCAAGGCTCTTGGTCCCATTCTTACACCATGCAAGCAATAGGAAACTAGAGAAAAAAAACAGCTTCACGATCTGCTCCTCAGGTAGCGGTGTTGACTTTAGTCTGATGTGAGTTTACTCTGGAATCATTGCTATGGAGCACAGTTGCAAAAGTAGGAATTTCACTTTGCCAGATGCCCCATGAGAAGGAACGGTGCAGCAGTTTGGATGCACCTCCAGGTGCTCCGGTTTCCTGCCACATTTCAAACATGAACAGTACTGTATTTTCCCGTGCGGAGCGGACACCGAGTTTGTAAATCTGACTGGAGTAAGAGTTGTTGGGAATGGCAAGGGTGAGGCACCGCAGGAGGGGTGTGGGACAAGTGACAGAGGAGGAGTGCTTGGTTTGGGGGGGGGGGGGGCTGGTGCAGTCACACCCAGCCCTGAGACACCAGGCAAGGTCATTGATTCCAAACAATCAGTTTATTGATCATCACAGAATGTCTCTCTGGTGCTTCCTGCTCCCTCCCCGCTCCATTCCCCTTTTCCTAACCATGATTCCCCTCTCCCTGCCTCCTTCCCACCCTCAGTCCACATACGTCAGGAAATTTGGGGGGTTTTTGCGGCAGCTGTGTAGTGCAACACATAAAATTACTACATTACTGTGCAAAAGTCTTAGGCACCCTAGCTATGTGTATGTGCCCGCACATTATTGTACGGATTAGGGTACGCAAGTTGTGGCCATGCTATGTTGCTACTGGAAGCATGACAACATTTTTGGACTGTATTGGTTGTTGACACAGATTACTTATTTCATCCTATGTATCAATGTTTCAATGTACATGTGACAAATGAAGTTCATCTTTAAAATCTTTTACATGAGAGGAAGTCCACAGATGCTGGAGATCCAAAGCAACACACACAAAATGCTAGAGGAACTCAGCAGGTCAGGCAGCATCTATGGAGGGGAATAAACAGCTGACGTTTTGGGCCGAGACCTTTCTTCACGATTGAGAAGGAAGGGGGCGGACGCCAGAATAAAAAGGTGGGGGTGAGGGGAAGGAGGCTGGCTGTAAGGTGACAGGTGAGGCCAGGTGAGTGGGAAAGGTAAAGGGCTGGAGACAAAGGAATCTGATAGGAGAGGGGAGTGGGCTGTGGGAGAAAGGGGAGGAGGAGATAGGCAGATGACGTGGTAAAAGGTCAGAATGGGAGTAAATGAAGGGGGTTGGGGGGGGGGGGGGAATTTGTCTACCGGAAGGAAAAATAAGTATTCATGCCATCAGGTTGGAGGCTCCCCAGACGGAATACGAGGTGTTGATCTTCCACCCTGAGGGTGGCCTTTTCACACAAGAGAAGCCATGGACTGACACGGCAGAATATGAATGGGAATGGGAATTAAAATGTTTGGCCACTGGGAAGTCCTGCTTGTGGCAGATGGTGTGGAGGTGCTCAAATTCTGGAGGTGGTTTGACATCTCTGCCCAAGATAGCTTTTGTGGAGCTTTTTTTTAAAAAAAATAGAGAGGGGATAGGTAGTAGGGCTCAGGAAGGGGAATTGAGCTCGAGTCTGAGACATCCGTAAGTTTTAGTAGAGGAATGATGAAAATGGGGATATACAAGATACCAGAACAGGTCAGAATCGGCATCAGGTTTAATATTATTAGCATATCGTGAAATTTGTTATGTGGCAGCAATACATAATAATAGAGAATAAAGCTGTGAATGATAGCAATTACATATACGTATATATTAATAAATTAAATTAAGTAAGTAGTGCAAAAATAGAAGTAATAAAGTAGTGGGGTAGTGTTCATGGGTTTAACGTCCATTCGGAAATCAGGTGGCAGAGCTGAAGAAACAGTTTCTGGATAAGTGTGTGTGTGTTTTCAGGCTTCTGTACCTCCTCCCTGACGGTAACAATAAGAACAAGACACAACCTGGGTGGTGGGAGTCTTTAATGATGGATGGCAGCTTTTTGAGGCATCACTCCTTGAAGATGTCCTGGATACTACGGAGGTTACGTTTTGAAGGACTAGAGAGGTAAGAGACTGGGAGCGCAGGTGGACTGAGTCCATGAGTTTGAAATTGCTGGCTTTATACTGTATTGAAGAGTATTCTCTTACATTTCACCCCCCCCCCCCGCCACCCCCCTCATTATCCCAACACAGGAAACTATTCCAGCTGGCCTGAAATGAATCGTGTCACTGAGCAACTTACAGGTTGCTAAGCAATTGATGAGCTAGCGGACAGATCACAATGGGCACGGCCAAGTGGGTTTGATGGAGGTGCTGGTGAACACAGTTGTGGCTGTAATTAGTGCTCACTGACAGTTCCTGAACACAGAGGCACATTATGCTGTTTAGTGAGAGCAGAGTTAGTCTCTATCCTGCATCAATCTGATAAGACTGTTTCCGTGTTTCTCAATGCCTCCTCTTAACAAAAATCAGAAGATCTCGCTTTGAGAGTTTTAGTAAGTGACGAAGCAGGAGGCTTTGCTCCAGAAACAGTGCTTCATCGGGTAGCAGCCTCCGTCAACCAACCCTCTTCAGTGTATCTCACTGTATTATAGGCAAGTGACACACACACACACACACACACACACACACACACACACACACACAGCCCCCCTCCCCCACTAGATTGGGGTACTGCTTCATCGAGCACCTTGGTGCTGCCTAACTTGCTGAGTTCCTCCGGCATTTTGAGTGTGTTGTTCCCCTACAGTACGCATAGTGGCCACTTTATTAGGTACACTGGCTCATTTAATGTAAATCAGCTAATCATGTGGCAGCAACTCAATGCATAAAAGCACTGAGTTCAAGAGGTTCATTTAAATGGAGAGGAAATGTGATCTATGTGACTTTGGCCGTGGAATGATTGTTGGTGCCCAGACGGGCTGGTTTGAATATCTCAAAAACTGCTGATCTTCCGGGATTTTCTTGCACAACAATCTCGAGTTTACAGAGAATGGTGCGATAAACAAACATCCAGTGAGCGGCAGTTCCGTGGGTGAAAACGTCTTGATAATGAGAGAGGTCAGAGGAAAATGGCCAGACTGGTTCAAACTGACAGGAACGGGACAGTAACAAATAACCACATGTTACAACAGTTGTACACTGTACAGAAGAGCATCTCCGAATGCACATCACGTCAAACCTTGAAGTGGATGGGCTACAGCATCAGAAGACCATGAGCGTACACTCATTAGGTACAGGAGGTACTTAATAAAGTTACCACTGAGTATATATTTTACTGTTGTATCTGGAGGCACATCACAGATGGACAAACAGACACTCACACAACTGGAAGGAATTCCAGTTGATGTTTTGCTGTCTGACCCCAGACACTTTGTAATACTCAACTATAGAACAAAGTCCCCATTGAGTCCCAACCTGGAAATACACCCCCCCACTGAACACACACACCAGCCAGTACATACACGCAGAGCACTGGAAAACCACCTGGAATTATTCCAATCAGTTCAAGTATCTCTGAGAAACATATTGCTAATACTAGGTGGCTCAGTGCCTTACTCTTGAAGGTCATGGGCCAAATCACAACACAATCCAAACCAATTCCCCCAGCATAGTGCCCGTGGGGCTGTCCCAGTACCACACTGTAGATGGGACATTAAACCGAGGCCTTGGCTGCCTTCCCAGCCAGAAACATGAGATTCCACAGATGCAGTCTGAAAGGCCTTCAGATGTTCTGAGAAATGCTTGACCACTCCCCCAAGCAGGTCACCCATTCAGTTGCTGGGTTACCTGGGATCTCTAGCATTGGGGGTGGGCACCTGGCTTTCTGGAAAATCCAGCCCCCCCCCATCCTCTCCCCCCACTGTGCCACCGTGGGTTACGCAGCCCTTTACCTATGGAAGAAAAGGAGGAGCGACAGGAGGTTCTTGTCCAGGTTGCGGTTGTAGGCTTTGCTTCCCACGTTGTTGAGGTGGTCTGTGCGGACGCCAGTGCCCTTCCAGCCCTCAGGACCCCGCTGGTAGCGCCTTGGGGACGAGGCCCGCAGGTGGTTGTTATTGTTGTTGCTGTTGTAGGGAGCGCAGCAGCCACCAAGGCGGAGGTCAGACATCTCGCAGGCTGACAACATAATCTGCCCGCTGGCTCTGGAGATGGGGTGGGTGGGGGGGGGACTCGATGCCAGGAACTGCCTGTCTTACCCCCAGAGGACCCAGGAATCAGCACTTCCTCGAAGGGTAATGGCCGGTTTCCAACACCCCCTCTCTTGTAGAGGGCAAGGGGGAGAAAGTGAACTGAATGTGAGGGAGATGCCCCTTCTTCCTCCTCACAGCCTGGCACCACTGCGCTGAGACTTGCTAGTTTTGTCCTTAAGTCCTAGTCCCTTCACTCTTAATATTCAAAGCGAGGACAGTTAGACATCCCACTCCTTTCATCCTAACAGGCTGGCAAGGAGCGAGGTCCTCCCACCAGCGTCACTGCTGACGCTGTGCCAGGCTCCAAGTTCTGTCCAAGTGCCTGTGCGCGTGCGTCATTTTAACAGCTGCTCTAGAATTGTGTAGGTGAAAAGGGATAGAGGGAACAGAGGCCAGTCTGCCCCTCATGTCTGTTCTGGCCACTTTAACTGCCCTGAAAAAAAAGTCCTAAGAATCTCAGTTGTAAAATTTTCAAATCATTCGCCTCGACACCAGTTTCCACAGCTACAGAGGGACACGCTTTGGTGACCTTTCTGTGTTCACTGTCCTGGCATTCCTGAATGACTCAACCCTGATTGATGGAAGCAAACACGAAAGTGGCATTTCAAAGACTGTTACGTGGACGCCCAAATATGTAGAGTATGATGAAAATATGGATCACATACAGGCAGTAGTTTAGTTTAATTTTATATCAAGTGTGGCACATTCATCCATCCTACAAACATCAGAACACAGAACAGAAAAGCCTCTCGGTCCCATCTGCCTCCACCAGTTGTAATTATTCCCATTTCCACAATCCTTTTGTTTAGTGTACCCTCAACTGTCCATTAGTCTTCTGCCCTCAAGAGACTCTAGCTTTGTCTGGCCGTAATTTAACTCTAATATACAAAAATGTACACTCAGTGGCCACTTTATTAGGTACACCAGCTCATTAATGCAAATAGCACATCTTCCCTACAGCAAAGATGTAAATAATGTTGAAAGAGTACAGAGAAAATTTACAAGGATGTTGCCGGGTCTGGAGGAGCTGAGTTACGTGGAAAGAATGAATAGTTTAGGACTTTATACCTTGGAATGTAGAAGATTGAGTGAAGATCTGATAGAGATATACAAATTCTGAGGGGTATAGATGGGATTGAGGTTGAGTGGGACTACAACTAGAGGTTACAGGTTGAGGGTGAAAGGTGAAAAGTTGAAGAGAGTGGTGAGAGTGTGGACCGAGCTGCCAGTGCAAGTTGTGTTAGCAAGCTCGATTTCAACGTTTAAGACAAGCTTGGATAGGTGCATGGAGGGCGATGGTCCCAGGGCGCAGGTCAATGGCAGTAGCTAGTTTAACTGGTTTGGCATGGACTAAATGGGCCAAAGGGCCTCTTTCTGTGCTGTACTTTTCTATGACTATGAGGCAAACAGAACTGAACATGATACTCCAAGTGTGGTCTAACTAGAGTTTTATAGAACTACATTACCTTGCAACTCTTAAACTCATTTTTCTCTGACTAATGTAGGTCAACACATCATACACCTTCCTAACCACTTGCATGGCAACTTTGAGGGATCTGTGGATGCGGACCCCAAGATCCCTCTGTTCCTCTAAACTGCTTCACATGGCCTAATTCTGTTTCTACAGCTAATGGTCTGCAAGGCAGGAGTGTGGAGCTCAGTATAGGTTGGTAATTGTCCTTGTTGAACGGCAGAAGAGACCAGAGTGACCTACTCCTGCTGCTTATTCATGTTCAAAGGTCAAAGCAAATTTATTAACAAAGTACATATAGGTCCTTCCAAGAGGACCACAGCCTTGTTGTGATTTGGAAGCTTGTGTAACTCGGTGACCCAGAGAGATATGTTGACTGCAATCAGGACTTTATGCTTTGGCTCTTTGCAGGGTCACCCATGACAAAGAGGTCAAAGGGTAGAGGCCAGAATGAAAGTGGTCCACCGGTCCTCCAGGTTCGGGGCTTCAGTTCAGGGCTAACAACCCTGACTGGGAAAACAAAATCGTTACGGCAACAGCAATGAAGAATCCTTCTACATCTGAGTGTGACAGTATTCTTGAGTCTCCACCCAGGATTTGTGTGACTGACAGTAATGAAAACCGAGAGGAAGCTTCCAACATGATGAAGGAAGCCCTGAACACCACCAGAGATGAAGGACCTTCACTGCTGCCCTAAATGCCAGTCGCAATACAAGTAGTAAGTATGTATTTGTCACAATATGCAACCCTAAGATTCATTTTCTTGTGGGCATACTCAATAAATCTATAGAATAATAACAGGGTCTTATGGTCATAACAGAATTAATGAAAGACCACCCAACTAGGGCGTTCAGCCAGAGTGCAGAAGAGAACAAACTGTGCAATACAAAAAGAATAAATAGATAGATAGATAATAAATAATGAGGACATGAAGAGTCCTTGAAAGTGAGTCCATTGGTTGTGAAAACATTTCAGTGATGGGGCAAGTGAAGTTATCCCCTTTGGTTCAAGACCCTGATGGTTGAGGGGTAATAACTGTTCTTGAACCAGGTGGTGTGGGTCCTGAGGCTCCTGTAACTTCTTCCTGATGCAGCAGCAAGAAGAGAGCATGTCCTGGGTGGTGTGAGTCCTGATGATGGATGCTGCTTTCATGCAGCAGTTTTTCATGTAGATGTGCTCAATGGTGAGGAGGGCTTTACCCATGCTGGACTGGGAGTCACTAATTTCTGTAGGATTTTCCATTCAAGGGTACTGGTGTTTCTATACCAGGCTGTGATACAGCCAATCAATATATTTTCCTCTACACATCTATAGAAGAGGTACTGTACTCATCTTCCCATCAAGGCTGAGATATCAGTCCTGGTGGGCACCCTGACAACAGTGCTGTAGATGGGGTCTAGCCAGAGTTCCACACAGCTGTAATGTTGATTCTGCCTCAAGTACTTCAATCCTCTGAAATAAAGCCCTATTTTCCATTAGACACAAGCACAACCATTTTTTAAGCTGTTGGAGGATTCCAAGAAATTCCAGCCAAGAGTGAGTTAAAATGACCTCCATGGAGAATCAGTAGATGGGTCACCTTTGACTCTGTGTATGGCACTGGCCTTTCATAGACATGGGAGCAGAGTTAGGCCATTTGGCCCATCAAATTTGCTGTGCCATTCCATCATGCCTGACTTATTATCCTTCCCAACCCATCTCTATGTAACCTTTGATGCCCTTGCTAAACAAGAACCTGTCAACCTCTGCTTCAAAAATATCCAATGACTTTGCCTCCACAGCCATCTTTAGCAATGAATTCCACAGATTCACCACCCTCTAACTAAAGAAATTCCTCCTCATCTCTGCTCCAAAGGGAGGTCCTTCTATTCTGAGGCTGTGCCCTCTGGTCCTAGACTCCCCCACCATCGGAACCATAGTCTTCACATCCACTGACTAGGCCTTTCAATATTCAATAGGTTTTAATGGGATTACTCCCCCACCCCCATCCTTCTAAACTCCAGCAAGTACAGGCCCAGAGCCATCAAACGCTCCTCATACGTTAACCCTTTCATTCCCTGGATTAATCTTCTGAACATCCTCTTGACCCTCTCCACTGCCAGCACCTACAGTGGGACCAAAACTGTTCACAATATTTCAAATACCATCTTACCAATGCTTTATAAAGCCTCAGCATCTCATCCTTACTTTTATATTCTAGTCCTTTTGTAGGACTTTCCATCTGAAAGCCATGGCTTCTAATTCAATCCCAGACTCATGTTTCAAATACAGCGGAAAGTGGTGAAGTAGGATTGATGTGGGATCCAAAAGATCGCTTCTGAAGGGTAGACATAAAGGGCATCTGACATAAACACGTTAACCAACATATGACTAGAGGATGAGCAATTCTCCGCATTCCATTTGACTGCCTGGCGTGGGCCCTATCATAGGGTTAATCTTCCCCCGCGCAAGTCCTCAGTAAACAACTTTCCCATTTATGACTGCAGTGGAAGTCTAACGCACAAAAGGGCTTTGGGCTGGCCTCTTTTGAAATGGTAATTGGCTTCACTGGAAGTAGCTCTCCTTCTGTGAGCCTCACAGAACACACTGGGAACATTCGGTGTCGGAGGCAGGAGGCGGTTTCACTCTCCATACTCATGGATAGAAATGTCCAAACTAGAGGCATCGCAGTGCCCCACCCCACCACCATTATGTCAACATCCTCAGCACCCTTCAACCACCCCGCTTTCACTACCATCTTCTGCTTACTCCACACCCCAGTCCAATCACTGTCATACGCCCTGCTGCTAACTCGAGGAGTTCCTCTTGCCAAGAGCCACTTTGTCATCACCTTGTCAAGTCACCCCACATTCAGATATTCCAACACGTTTCCTCAGTGCTGAGGCTGTGTCGTGCCCCGGGGCTTAGTGTAACTGTGAGCTTTGCGGCAACTGGCCTCTGCGTAATGGACTGAGAATATGGGCCCACTCCAGCTGCTCCCAGCTACGGGTTTATGGACAGAATTTTGTTCCAAATGCTGATGCTTGCTTTATTGTTTGCATGATTTGATTTAATTTGTTTTCCCCCTCTCTGTGCGTCTTTTTTTTTAACTAGGTTTTTGGGTTTCTTGTTTTGTGGCTGCCTATAAGCAAACAAATCTCAAGGTTCTGTAATTTATACACGGGGAGAGGTCAAATGGGTCTTTTCAGTAACTCCATCCAATTTAGTGACAAGATCTTTTTCTCTGCAGATTTAAGAACATGTGAACAGGTTGAGACATTTTTCGTTGGAGAGCAGAAGGATAGAGTTTCATCTCATAGGGGCACAGATCGAGAGAATGCGCCCCGTCTGTTTCCCAAGGTTGGGAAACCAAGAACTAGAGGGAATAGAGGCACAAGAACATGTCCTTCAGCCCATCCAGTCCATGCTGAACCATTTAGACTGCCTACTCCGATCAACCTGCATCCAGACCTTAGCCCTCCATACCCCTCCCAACCATGTACTTATCCAAACTTCCCATGGACATTGAAATCAAGCTCGCGTACACTATGCGCCCTGGCAGCTCGTTCCACATTCTCACCACCCTCAGAATGAAGAAATTTCCCCTTACATCCCCCTCAACTTCTCATCTTTCATCCTTAACCCATGAACTGTAGTTGTAGTCCTACCTACCTTAGATGTAGTCCCACAAAAAAAATAGGTTTTTGGGAGAGGAGAGATTTAATAGGAACCTGAGGGGCAACTTGTTCACCCAGAGGGTGGTGGGTACGTGGCATGAGCTGCCAGAGGACATGGTGGAGCAGGTACATTACCAGTGTTTAAAAGGTACTTGGACTGGTGCATGGGTTAGAGCAGGGGCTTCCAACCTGGGGTCCATGGACCCCTCAGTTAATGGTACGGGGTCCATGGCATAATAAAGGTTGGGAACCCCTGTTTTTAGAGGGAAACGGGCCAAACACTGGCAAATTTATTTATTATTTAGTGAACTAACAGGCCTTTCTAGCCCAATGAGCCCAGCCTACCCAATTACACCCCAGTGACTATCTAACCTACTGACACACACGTCTTTGGAAAGTAGGAGGAAACCAGAGCACCTGAAGGAGATGAATGCGGTCACAAGGAGACCATACATACTCCACGTTGACGGGAATGAGGGCAAGCATGAAGCAATTGAGCTGAAGGTGCTGACTCCATGATTTCATTTACATGCACCCTTGAGTATTTCACAGAATTAAAGAACGGTTCACAGTCATCTGGCCGGTGAAATCAACACCAGGTTTGTGTGGGGGAATTCAGCTGGTCCTGCTTCCTGCTCTCTTCCCATCTCTCCTTCATACATATGAACTGAAACCAGAAGTCCATGAGCCAGTCCTCATTGGAGGATCAGAGGTGGAGAGGGTCAGTAACTTAGACTAAGGAGCTGGTGGTGGACCTGAGGAGGGTTAAGGCACTGGTGACCCCATCCAAGGGGTCAGTGTGGACATGCTGGAGGATTACAGATACCTGGGGATTCAAATTGACAATAAACTGGACTGGTCAAAGAACACTGAGGCTGTCTACAAGAAGGGTCAGAGCTGTCTCTATTTCCTGAGGAGACTGAGGTCCTTCAACATCTGCCGGACTATGCTGAGGATGTTCTACGAGGCTGTGTTGGCCAGTGCTATCATGTTTGCTGTTGTGCGCTGGGGCAGCAGGCTGAGGGTAGCAGACACCAACAGAATCAACAAACTCATTCGTAAGGCCAGTGATGTTGTGGGGTTGGAACTAGACTCTGACGGTGGTGTCTGAAAAGAGGATGCTGTCCAAGTTGCATGCCATCTTGGACAATGCCTCCCATCCACTCCATAATGTACTGGTTAGGCACAGGAGTACATTCAGCCAGAGACTCATTCCACCGAGATGTAACACTGAGTATCATAGGAAGTCATTCCTACCTGTGGCCATCAAACTTTACAACTCCTCCCTCGGAGTGTCAGACAACCTGAGCCAATAGGCTGGTCTTGGACTTATTTCCACTTGGAATAATTTACTTATTATTATTTAATTATTTATGGTTTTATATTGCTATATTTCTACACTATTCTTGGTTGGTGCGACTGTAATGAAACCCAGTTTCCCTCGGGATCAATAAAGTATGTCTGTAAATTCCAGGGTGTTACTACTTCAGGACCCAGCATTTAAGTGCAATTACGAATAAAGCACAGCAACGCCTCTAATTCCTTAGGAGTCTGTAGAGATTCAGCATGACACCAAAGACTTTGACAGACTTCTATCGATGTGCATTGGAGAGTGTACTGATTGGCTGCATTACATCTTGCTATGGGAACACCAATGCCTTTAAACAGAAAATCCTACAAAAGCTAGTGGGAATCGACCCAGTATATTCAGGCAAAGCCCTCCCAACCATTGAGCATATCTACATAAATCGCTGTCATAGGAAAGGAACATCCACCATCAGAGATCCCCACCACCCAGGCCAAACTCTCTTCTCACTGCTGCCATCAGATAGAAGGTACAAGTGCCTCAGGATGCACACCACCGGGTACAAGAACAGTTACTACCCCTCAACCATCATCCCTTGAACAAAAGGGATAACTACACTCACTCAAGGGCTCTTCTGTCTTGTTCTTTCATGCTCTTTATTTATTGTTATTGTATTTTTATCTGCATTTATTTATAGTTTAAAGATCCTGTTTATAGTTAATGTTCTATAGATTTGATAAGTGTGCCCACAGAAAAAGAATCTCAGGGTAATATGTGATGACAAGTATGCACTCTGATAATAAATTTTACTTTAAACTATGTACGTGACATACATGCAACTTTGATAATAAAATTTACTTAGAACTCTGTGCAAATACCACCACTAATACCCGACTGTGCTTTTCAGACCCTAACAGTCACAAATCAAAAAAAAAATCTTTTTTTAAAATTATTAATCTCTGTTCTGTTGCCAATCCCATTCTTTCCATGCAACACAAAGAGGAGCATTTTCTGCCTGCTCTGTCTGGGCCCATCATGACTTTAAATTTCCCCACGCATTCCTGTCTCAGAATCAGGATCATGTTTAATATCACCGGTATATGTCATGAAGTTTGTTGACTTTGCAGCAGGAGATTGGGGCTGAGAGGGAATTAGATTAGCCTTGGTGAAATGGTGGAGCATACTCGATGGGCCAAATGGCTTAATACTACTGTTATATCTTATGGTTTTATGTATGGTTGAATGACAATAAAACTTGAACTTGAAATTTACATATCTGACCACATAACTAAAGCCCTAATCTCCAAATTCATCGCAATAAAACTTTTCTATACCCTCTCTAAATCCCTTTCAGTGTTGCAAGTAGTGGCACCCGGAAACGCACACAACGTTCCTGCTGTGACCATACCGGTGTTTTGACAAAGGGCCAAAATGAGTTCCTTCCTTTTCTACTCTATTTCGAAAACACAGCATCCTGGGTGCTTTTGTAACCACTCTCTAAATCCGCTCAATGAATTATGCACAATTATTCGAAGATTTTTTCCTCTAATTTGTAACCCTTTAGACTGCAGAGGTTCCCAATCTAGGGTCACAGACCCCTCGGTTAATGGTAAAGGTCCATGGCATAAAAAAGATTGGGAACGCCTGCGTTAGATACGTCCTTTACTTTATCTTGACCTTTATTTTTACGGATAAAATGGAACACTTCCTATGCTCCATCATTTCTTCATGGCTGATCCATTTTCCCTCTCAGCCCCCAGTCTCCTGCCATCTCCTCATATCCCTTCATGCCCTGAATCATCAAGAACCTATTAACCTCTGCCTTAAATATATCCAATGACTTTGGCCTCCACAGGCAATGAATTCCACATATTCACCACTCCCTGGTGGAAGAAATTCCTCATCATCTCCATTCTAAAAGGACAGCCCCATATTCTGAGGTCATGTCCTCTGGTTTTAGACCCCCCCCCCCCCACCACTGGAAACATCCTCTCACATTCATTCTATCGAGGTGTTTCAACATTCAATAGGTTTCAATGAGGTCTTCCCTCATTCTTCTGAATTCCAATGAGTAAAGGCCCAGAGCCATCAAACGCTTCTTATATAACAAGCTGTTCAATCCTGGAAGTATTTTCATAGAACTATAGAACATTACAGCACAGAAACAGGCCTTTTGGCCCTTCTTGGCTGTGCTGAACCATTTTCTGCCTAGTCCCACTGACCTGCACCTGGACCATATCCCTCCATACACCTCTCATCCATGTACCTGTCCAAGATTTTCTTAAATGTTAAAAGTGAGCCCGCATTTACCACTTCATCTGGCAGCTCGGTCATTGAAGATATCAAGAGTATTTGGGCGGTCGTTTCAGGTATTTCTCAAGATAAAGAACGTCCTTTGAACCTTCTCCAATGTTAGCACATCCTTTCTTTGAAAAGGGACCCAAAACTGCTCACAATACACCAAGTGAGGCCCCACTTGTGCTTTATAAAGCCTCAACATTATATCCTTGCTTTTATATTCCAGTACTCTCAATGTCAGTGATAATGAAACTGATTCTGAGAACCATTTAATTGTACTATTTCTTGTTCCTTAACTACTTTTGGCCACAGAGACTCTCATCATCTGCGTGCTCTTTAATTCCATGGCTTCGAACTTAGAATTGCATGTAGTTTTGATCACCCTGTTATAGGAAAAATGTTATTTATCTAGAAAGAGTACACAAAATATTTCCCACGTTATTGCCTGGACTTGGGGATATAAGTTCCAAAAAAGAGGTAGAAGCTGGTTGAGAGTTGTCGCAACATCATACTCAGTGTCAGCGAGACCAAGGAACTGATTATGGACTTCAGGAGAAGGAAGTTGGGAGGACACAAACTAGTCCTCTTCGAGGGGGTCACAGTGTAAAGGGCGAGCAGCTTTAAGTTCCTGAGTGTCTCCATCCCTGAGGATTTGTCCTGGACCCAATGCAATGAAGTAATCAAGGTAAGCCAGTGGCTCTACTTCATTCGGAGTTTGAGGAGATTCAGTATGTCACCAAAGACTTGAACATTTTGTAAGAATTATGACCAGTTCTATCGTGGTGGTCTGGTGCAGAGGCTCCAATGCACAGGATTGCAAAAGAATGTAGACCTGGGGTCCATGATATTGGTGAATGGCATAAAAAAGGTTGGGAACCCCCGCTGGAGGCAGTTGTAGACTCAGCCAGCTCTATCATGGGCACAATCCTCCCCACCATGGAGGGCATCTTCAAGAGGCAGAGCCCGATTAAGATGGCATCCATCAGTAGAGACTCTCACCATCTGGGACATGCCTTATTCTTGTTCCTACCATCAAGGAAGTAGTACATGAGCCTGAAGACCCACACTCAAGGATTTAGAAATGGCTTCTTCCCCTCTGTCATCAGATTTTTGAGCAATCCATAAACACTACCACAGTTTTGCTTTTGCACTATTAACATTATAATGTTCAGGGAGGGGTAGCATTTCTGGTAAAGGGGAATGTTGTGCCCATTCTAGGGCAGATCATTCACTTCTGGTCCCCACTGGACACTCAGTTCTCACCTGTGGCTCCAGTTAGCTGTTTGCATGCCACAGCAGCCACACCCCGGTACACCACTTCAACAGGCGGGCTACGCCATGTGAGGGTAGCCGGTGGCCTCATACCCTAAAGTTCTAGCATGAAAAGTCAGCTCTGGCTTTACTGGGCAGATGAGATCCGATGGCCAGGAAGATGGTACGGCAAAGTTGCGCAGAGCAGAAGATGTGACAGGCACAGAAAATGACATGATCATGCACTGCAAACAAAGAAGCCCCAGTTTGTGATGCTTGTTCATACCATTAGTCTTGGACAAAACAAAAGAGTAGAACTGCCCCAGTGCAAAACTTTTGCACTTCATAAGTTCTCCCTCACAGGTTTCCTGACGTTGTCGGACACGATGGACAACCACCATATATTTGCAGCGTTCAGCTACCACGAAGTATCAAATTTCGATGGTTACAATAAACCTGATTCTGAATCTGATAGGTTGCATAGATTCGGACTTTATTCCCTGGAGCGTTGGAAATTGAGAGGTGACCTGGTAGAGGTATACAAAATCATGAAGAGCATAGACAGGGTGAAAGCACATAGTCTTTTTCCCAGGGAGCAGCTGCTAAAATCAAGAGGGCAGAGTCTTCAACGGCAAGACAGAGTATTAAAAAGGACATCGGGGGTATCTTCTTCACACTAGTGTGGTGTATACTTGGAACGAGTTGCCAGAAACAGTGGTTGAGATGGGCATATTAGCAACATTTAAATACTATCTGGATGGGGGAGGTTTAAAAGGCTATGGGACCAGCTCACTGGATAACACAATTGCCATGGATGCCATGGCCTGTTTCTAATGCTGTGTGACTGTAGCTCAAAAAAAGAATCTTGTTAGAAGTTCATTTATATCTCATGGACTACACTTCCCTCACAGCCTGTATTTTCATTTTTATTATTAAGATACAGCTTGGAACAGGCCCTTTTGGCCTTCAAGCCACCCAACAACCCAACAATTTAACCCTAGCCTAATCACAGGATGATATACAATGACCAGTTAACCTACCAACTGGTATGTCTTTGCAGCACCCGGAGGAAACTGATGTACGTGTGGGATGGAATGTACAAACTTGCTTACAGAGGATGCCAGGATTGATACCCGAGCTCTGATGCCCCGAGGTATAATAGTGTTGTGTTAACTTCTAGGTTACCCTGGTGCTACTTTTCAAAAACAAATCCATGCCATGTAGTTCTAATCCATACTTGACCAAAGAACTGCTGCTACTTCTTCTTCTTGGACCCTTAGTTCCCAGTGCAGAAAAGGCTATCGATTACCTCCTGTCTCCATCGTCCTCTGTTCTGAGCCAGTTTCTTGAGGGTAGACCAGGAAAGGTCCCATCGACTAATTTCTGCCTCAATGTCTCTCCTCCATGTGTTCTTTGGACATCCCTGTTTTCCTCTTTCCTTTAGGGATCTATTTTATTGGCTGCCTGGTGATGTTGTTGGTTGGCTTCCTCAAGGTGTGGCCATCTCACTGCCCATTATGCCACTGGCACTTTGAGCAGCAATGAAGATCCTCCATCTCTGATGGTGTCCAGGGTCCAGGGCTTCCTTCATCATGTCAGTAGCTTCCTCTCCGTTTTCACTGTCAGTCATGCAAGTCCCAGGTGGAGACTCAGGAATACCGAAACACTCAGATGTAGAAGGATTCTTCATTGCTGTTTCCGGAACAATTTTATTTATAAGTCAGGGTTGTTAGCCCTGAGTTGAAGCTCCAAACCTGGAGGACTGGTGGACCACTCTTAGTCTGGCCTCTGTCCTTTGACCTGTTTGGCATGGGTGACCCAACCAAGAGCCAAAGCATAAAGCCCTGACTCCAGCTAACATGGATCTTCGCATCATTGAGGCACGCAAGCCTCCTAACCATATGACAAGGTTGTGGTCCTCTTGGAGGTCAAGGGGTGGCCAATCCATCTCTATTTCCGTTTGCGTATTTGTATCTCTCTGGATTTCCGGTTGATATTTTCCTAAGGCGTCTGGTTGGTTACTTCTGATTATTGCTTCTCAAACATTTCCCACCAGCAACGTTAATCTGTAATTGCTGGAAGGATCACGACAACCTGTTTGTGAACAACTGTGTAAAAATATGCAGTTTCTTATTGTGATATTGCTATTCCAATCTCCC
Source organism: Hypanus sabinus (assembly GCF_030144855.1). NCBI lineage: Eukaryota > Metazoa > Chordata > Chondrichthyes > Myliobatiformes > Dasyatidae > Hypanus > Hypanus sabinus. The sequence goes on along the minus strand of NC_082712.1, from coordinate 84,025,617 downwards.
AATACCACAAATCTGGAGTCTCTGCACATCTCTGTAATTTATTGCAACACACGCAAAATGCTGGAGGAACTCAGTAGGTCAGGTAGCATCTATGGAGAGGAATACACGGTTGGCATTTTGGGCTAAGTCCCTTCTTCAGGACTGAGAAGGAAAAGGTAAGATGCCAGAATAAAAAGGCGGGGAGTAGGGGAAAGAGGCCAGCAGGAAGGTGATGGGTGAAGCCAGGTGGGTAGGAAAAGTAAGTGCTGGAGAGGAAGTAATCTGATAGGAGAGGAGAGTGGACCATAGGAGAAAGGGAAGAAAGGAACCCGAGGGAAAGTGAAAGGCAGATGAGAAAAAGTAAGGGGGGGGGGGGGGAATTAGTTTACTGGAAGAAGAAATCGAGATTTATCCCATCAGGTTGGAGGGTATCCAGACAGAATATAAGGTGTTTCTCCTTCACTTCGACGTGGCCTCACGTTGGCACAAGAGGAGATCATGTACTGACATGTCGGAACAGGAAAGGGAATCGGAATTAGAATGTTTGGCCACCAGGAAGCACTTAGGCTGCCTTCAGGGATAGGTGCCAGGAGGGAGCTTAGTGGGGAGGGAGGAATGTCTGAGGAAATCACAGAAATCCCTGTGGAAAGTGGATGGGGGAGGAAGGTAAAGATATGTTTAGTACGATCTCTTTGGAGATGGCTGAAGTTGCAGGGGATAATGTGTCGGTTACGGAAGCTGATGGGTTGGTGGGTGAGGACAGGAGGCTATCACTACAAAGCCGGCTGGAAGATGGGGTGAGCAGACTACTGCACTATAAACTTTCCACTAGTCGACAGCCTATGTGAGAGTCCTGGCAATATAATCACACCTCTATTGTGACAAAGATGTATTTGGTCCTGGATTCTCAAGGATGTCTCTCTTCCCAGCCACTCTAATACTCTGCTTAGTAAACTCCTTGTATACACAACCTTTTGGAATCAGAATGAGGTTTATTGTCACTGTCGTATATGATGTGAAATGTGTCCTGTTATGGCAGAGACATAAAATTCAATGGTATTTCACTACCCATCTACCCACCTGGTTACACCCATCATCTCCAGCTTGTACTCCCACTCTCCCATGATCTCCAGCTTGTACTCCTCCCACTCTCCCATCATCTCCAGCTTGTACTCCTCCCACTCTCCCATCATCTCCAGCTTGTACTCCTCCCACTCTCCCATCATCTCCAGCTTGTACTCCTCCCACTTTGCCCCCATCATCTCCAGCTTGTACTCCTCCCACTCTCCCATCATCTCCAGCTTGTACTCCTCCCACGCTCCCATCATCTCCAGCTTGTACTCCTCCCACTCTCCCATCACCTCCAGCTTGTACTCCACCCACTCTCCCATCATCTCCAGCTTGTACTCCTCCCACTCTCCCATCATCTCCAGCTTGTACTCCTCCCACTCTCCCATCAACTCCAGCTTGTACTCCTCCCACTCTCCCATCACCTCCAGCTTGTACTCCTCCCACTCCCCCATCATCTCCAGCTTGTACTCCTCCCACTCTCCCATCATCTCCAGCTTGTACTCCTCCCACTCTCCCATCATCTCCAGCTTGTACCGCTCCCACTCTCCCATCATCTCCAGCTTGTACTCCTCCCACTCTCCCATCATCTCCAGCTTGTACCCCTCCTACTCTGCCCCCATCATCTCCAGCTTGTACTCCACCCACTCTCCCATCATCTCCAGCTTGTACTCCACCCACTCTCCCATCATCTCCAGCTTGTACTCCTCCCACTCTCCCATCATCTCCAGCTTGTACTCCTCCCACTCTCCCATCACCTCCAGCTTGTACTCCTCCCACTCTCCCATCACCTCCAGCTTGTACTCCTCCCACTCTCCCATCATCTCCAGCTTGTACTCCACCCACTCTCCCATCATCTCCAGCTTGTACTCCTCCCACTCTCCCATCATCTCCAGCTTGTACTCCTCCCACTCTCCCATCATCTCCAGCTTGTACTCCTCCCACTCTCCCATCATCTCCAGCTTGTACTCCTCCCACTCTCCCATCATCTCCAGCTTGTACTCCTCCCACTCTCCCATCATCTCCAGCTTGTACTCCACCCACTCTCCCATCATCTCCAGCTTGTACTCCACCCACTCTCCCATCATCTCCAGCTTGTACTCCTCCCACTCTGCCCCCATCATCTCCAGCTTGTACTCCTCCCACTCTCCCATCACCTCCAGCTTGTACTCCTCCCACTCTGCCCCCATCATCTCCAGCTTGTACTCCACCCACTCTCCCATCATCTCCAGCTTGTACTCCTCCCACTCTGCCCCCATCATCTCCAGCTTGTACTCCTCCCACTCTCCCATCATCTCCAGCTTGTACTCCTCCCACTCTCCCATCATCTCCAGCTTGTACTCCTCCCACTCTCCCATCACCTCCAGCTTGTACTCCTCACACTCTCCCATCATCTCCAGCTTGTACTCCACCCACTCTCCCATCATCTCCAGCTTGTACTCCTCCCACTCTCCCATCATCTCCAGCTTGTACTCCACCCACTCTCCCATCATCTCCAGCTTGTACTCCTCCCACTCTCCCATCATCTCCAGCTTGTACTCCTCCCACTCCCCCATCATCTCCAGCATGTACTCCTCCCACGCTCCCATCATCTCCAGCTTGTACTCCTCCCACTCTCCCATCATCTCCAGCTTGTACTCCTCCCACTCTCCCATCATCTCCAGCTTGTACTCCTCCCACTCTCCCATCATATCCAGCTTGTACTCCTCCCACTCTCCCATCATCTCCAGCTTGTACTCCTCCCACTCCCCCATCATCTCCAGCTTGTACTCCTCCCACTCTCCCATCATCTCCAGCTTGTACTCCTCCCACTCTCCCATCATCTCCAGCTTGTACTCCACCCACTCTCCCATCATCTCCAGCTTGTACTCCTCCCACTCTCCCATCATCTCCAGCTTGTACTCCTCCCACTCTCCCATCATCTCCAGCTTGTACTCCACCCACTCTCCCATCATCTCCAGCTTGTACTCCACCCACTATCCCATCATCTCCAGCTTGTACTCCTCCCACTCTCCCATCATCTCCAGCTTGTACTCCACCCACTCTCCCATCATCTCCAGCTTGTACTCCTCCCACTCTCCTATCATCTCCAGCTTGTACTCCTCCCACTCCCCCATCATCTCCAGCTTGTACTCCTCCCACTCCCCCATCATCTCCAGCTTGTACTCCTCCCACTCTCCCATCATCTCCAGCTTGTACTCCTCCCACTCTCCCATCATCTCCAGCTTGTACTCCTCCCACTCTCCCATCATCTCCAGCTTGTACTCCACCCACTCTCCCATCATCTCCAGCTTGTACTCCACCCACTCTCCCATCATCTCCAGCTTGTACTCCTCCCACTCTCCTATCATCTCCAGCTTGTACTCCTCCCACTCCCCCATCATCTCCAGCTTGTACTCCTCCCACTCTCCCATCATCTCCAGCATGTACTCCTCCCACGCTCCCATCATCAGCTTGTACTCCTCCCACTCTCCCATCATCTCCAGCTTGTACTCCTCCCACTCTCCCATCATCTCCAGCTTGTACTCCTCCCACTCTCCCATCATCTCCAGCTTGTACTCCTCCCACTCTCCCATCATCTCCAGCTTGTACTCCTCCCACTCTGCCCCCATCATCTCCAGCTTGTACTCCTCCCACTCCCCCATCATCTCCAGCTTGTACTCCTCCCACTCTCCCATCATCTCCAGCTTGTACTCCACCCACTCTCCCATCATCTCCAGCTTGTACTCCTCCCACTCTGCCCCCATCATCTCCAGCTTGTACTCCTCCCACTCTCCCATCATCTCCAGCTTGTACTCCTCCCACTCTGCCCATCATCTCCAGCTTGTACTCCTCCCACTCTGCCCCCATCATCTCCAGCTTGTACTCCTCCCACTCTCCCATCATCTCCAGCTTGTACTCCTCCCACTCTCCCATCATCTCCAGCTTGTACTCCTCCCACTCTCCCATCATCTCCAGCTTGTACTCCACCCACTCTCCCATCATCTCCAGCTTGTACTCCACCCACTATCCCATCATCTCCAGCTTGTACTCCTCCCACTCTCCCATCATCTCCAGCTTGTACTCCACCCACTCTCCCATCATCTCCAGCTTGTACTCCTCCCACTCTCCCATCATCTCTAGCTTGTACTCCTCCCACTCTCCCATCATCTCCAGCTTGTACTCCACCCACTCTCCCATCATCTCCAGCTTGTACTCCACCCACTCTCCCATCATCTCCAGCTTGTACTCCTCCCACTCTCCCATCATCTCCAGCTTGTACTCCACCCACTCTCCCATCATCTCCAGCTTGTACTCCACCCACTCTCCCATCATCTCCAGCTTGTACTCCTCCCACTCTCCCATCATCTCCAGCTTGTACTCCTCCCACTCTCCCATCATCTCCAGCTTGTACTCCTCCCACTCTCCCATCATCTCCAGCTTGTACTCCTCCCACTCTCCCATCATCTCCAGCTTGTACTCCTCCCACTCTCCCATCATCTCCATCTTGTACTCCTCCCACTCTCCCATCATCTCCAGCTTGTACTCCTCCCACTCTCCCATCATCTCCAGCTTGTACTCCTCCCACTCTCCCATCATCTCCAGCTTGTACTCCTCCCACTCTCCCATCATCTCCAGCTTGTACTCCTCCCACTTTGCCCCATCATCTCCAGCTTGTACTCCTCCCACTTTGCCCCCATCATCTCCAGCTTGTACTCCTCCCACTCTGCCCCATCATCTCCAGCTTGTACTCCTCCCACTCTCCCATCATCTCCAGCTTGTACTCCTCCCACTCTGCCATCATATCCAGCTTGTACTCCTCCCACTCTCCCATCATCTCCAGCTTGTACTCCTCCCACTCTCCCATCATCTCCAGCTTGTACTCCTCCCACTCTCCCATCATCTCCAGCTTGTACTCCTCCCACTCTGCCATCATCTCCAGCTTGTACCCCTTCCACTCTGTCCCCTATCGTCTTATCCTGGCTTCTGCCCCTTTCCTTTTCAGTCCTGATGGCCTCAGCCCGAAACATTAGCCGTTTATCTCCCTCCATAGATGCTGCCTGACCAGCTAAATTCCTCCAGCATTTCATGTGTACATCATTTAAGATTAAACCTTTTAAAAATTTATTTTATTTATTTACTGGATACAGCACTGAGTAAGCCTTCTGGCTCTTTGAGCTAAGATGCCCAGTCACCCCAAATTTAACCCTAGCCTCTTCATGGGACAATTTACAATGACCGTCTTCATACTGTGGGGGGAAACTGGAGCACCCGGAGGAAATCCATGCTGTCATGGGGAGAACACTATTACCTTACAAGGTCTCTTTTTATTTAGCATGGCACCAGTTTCCAACTGTGTGATTTTATATTCAGCAAGGTAAGAGCTACTCTCCGCTGGCTGTGAAGGTCGAGTTTCTACCAAGTGTCAGGTTAAGGGTTGTACTGAAGGGTTAAAACTGTTATGATTACCCTACCAACACAACCAATCGCCTCCACCCCTACCTCTGACCCTACACGAGGAAAGAAAATTGTTTTTGTCTTTACGGGAACATAAAAGATTATACAACTGCTGGAATAGAATGTTCCAGAAGCAAATGCTTTAGACACTAAAGTAATGTTCTCAAGGACAGGGGGACCTTTGTTTCTGAATTCCAATCAGCTTATTCTGCTCACTTGCATAATGTTACAGAGCAGGCGTAGGAACATCACAAAGCCGTTTGTTTCTCAGCAGGAGACATGCACTGAATGCCACTGGAACCAGGGAGCGCATGACCATTCCGATAAAACTGGGTCCAAGTGACACCTGCATTTTGTCAACAATAAGCTTCAGAACAGGCTACTCTTGTCAGTCAGGGTGGAAAGGCTGCCTTTAGGGGTCTTCTTCACAGATTTCAGCCTGCTAAGTCAAGCAAGCTCCCCATCTCTAACAAATAGGTTCAGTAATTTTAAATTTTTTGGCATAATCATATTGGAGAGTCTGTCCTAGGACCAGCATGAAGAAGGCAGGGCAGTGCTTCTGCTTTCTTAGAAGTTTGCACAAATTTGGCACGTCATCTAAAACTATGACAGTGGTGCATCACAACCTGGTATGGAAACAACAGTGTTCAGGAATGGAAAAGCCAAAAAAAAGTAGTGGATACAGCCCAATCCTTCACAGGAAAAGCCCTCCCGCCATTGCGCACATCTACAAGGAAGGAGAATCTGTCATTAAGGAATCACACCAACCAGACCACGCTCTCTTCTTGCTATTTCCACAGGGCCTTAGGTCCTATACCACCAGGTTCAGGTGCAGTGAATACCCTTCAACCAGTGTGGGTAATTTCACTCACCTCAACACTGAACTCATCCCACAACCTATGGACTCACTTTCAAGGACTCTACAATCCATGATCTGATATTATCTATCTATTGCACTTGCATAGTTGCTGTGTGCTGTTTGTCAGTCTTGGAGTGAAGTTTTTCATTGATTACATTCTATTTCTTTCCAGGAAGCTGGGTGAAGATACGTCTCTACCAAAGGAAGTGTAAAGCACTCCTTTCTTCCGCAAGCCTGCAGGTAACCCTTGGGAAAGGTGTAGCATCTGCTTTGCTGCTCCCCCCCTCTCCTGGGGTCAGGGTCACATGAAGCCAGGGGAGCAGGTGGTGGATGGTCATATGAGCAGCCGGCACAGATCCCAAGTTCTGGTTATGTGACCACTGACGCCAGGCAGACAATCTCTGAAGAGTATTGATTGTGGTTGGGATCACCCGTCTTGTAAAGACACTGCCCAGAAGAAAGCAATGGCAAACCACTTCTGTAGAAAAACTTGCCAGGAACAATCACAGTCATGGAAAGACCATGATTCCCACATATAACACAGCACATAATGATGCTGATGACTGTACAGGTAGTCCCCGAGTTACAAACGTCCAACTTACGGACAACTCGGACTTACGAACCGAGGAAGGTGAATGCCTTCTGCCATTTTAAGCCAGATCACGACACTGTCCACCATTTTAAGTCGTTGCCATTGACACTGTGTTGAGTGTGTAACTTTGTATTTGGCATAAATTTTTCTTAGCAAGAATCACCCTGATCCCGCCCCCCCTCCCCCCACCACCGGTTCCGGTCGGCTGGTGGTGCAGTGAGATCAGCGCCGGGCTGGAGAACGGAGGTTCCCGAGTTCGATCCAGTGACAGACCGCTCCCGTGCCGGGTTGATGTCGATCCAGTGACTCCCGTAACATCCGTGCCTGGTTGATGTCAAGCTTGCAGCTCGACCTCGTTAAAAAAAAACACTGCCACCTCGAGTTTAAATTCCCACGTGGAATATTGTGGAGGATCAAATACCCAAACCCAGCACAGCCCCCACTTGTCCCATTTAACCTGTCTCAGTGCAGTGGAGTTTAGGACCCGGGGAATTCAGTGCGGTGCTCCTTAGGACTCGGCAGACCTCTGGACCCACCTCCTGCAGTGTCTCTGTTCTGTTGATGAGAAGCCACCGCGATTAAAAATAAGTGGAAATAATAAAGTGTTTGGAAAGAGGTGAAACGTCATCGGTCATTGGAAAAGCCTTAGGCTACAGTTGGTCAACGATTGCAACAATTTTAAAGAATAAAGTGAGAATAATGGAGCATGTGAAAGGCCCTGCCCTGATGAAATCTACAATTATTACTAAGCAATGCAGTGGTTTAATTATTGGAATACATACGTTTCTTAAGTGGTTTATATGCATAGAAAGGTAAAATATATACTATATACTAAGACGAACGTTTGACTAACTGACGCTAAATAATACCGGATGTACTTGTTCCGACTTACGTACAAATCCGACTTAAAGACAGACTCAGGAACGGAACTCATTCATAACCCGGGGACTGCCTGTATACATACTTAGATAATAAATTTAATTTGATCCTTGAACCTAGACATATATACAGGTCCAGAATGTACACACTAACTTGGGATCATTATTCCCCTGATGAAGGGGTACTGCCAGGAAAAATTGATTTGGTTCCACAGATCAGAATCAAGTTTGATATCACTGACATATGTTGTGAAATTTGTTGTTCTGTAGCAGCAGTACACTACAATACATAATAATAAAAACTGTTAATTACAGAGTGTGTGTATGTATGTATATATGTGTGTGTATGTGTATATATATATAAAGTTAAAATTAAATAAGTACTGAAAAAAGAGGAAAAAAAACAAGAAAAAGTAGTGAAGAGTGTTCATGGATTCATTGTCCATTCAGAAATTGGATAGCAGAGGGGAAGAAGGTTTTCCTGAATCATTGAGTGTGTGTCTTCAGACACCTGCACCTCCTTCTGATGGAAGCAATAAGAACAGGGCACGTCCTGGGTGATGGGGTCCTTACTGATGGATGCTGCCTTCTTGAGGCATCGCTCTGTAAAGATGTCCTGGATATTACAGAGGCTATTGACCATGGTAGAGCTGACTGAGTTCACAACTCTATGCAGCTTACTTTGTTCCTGTGCAGTAGTCCCCACACCCCCATATCAGACTGTGATGCAACCAGTTACAATGCTATCCACTGACACATGTAGAAATTTGAGAGTGCTTTTGATGACATACCAAATCTCCTCAAACTCCTCATGCTGCCTGATTACTGAGTGTTTTGTTTTTATTTCACCTTTCCATCATCTGCAGCTTACTTCTGTGTTATTTGGTATCCCTGCCTTCTAAGAAGATGCAACACTCGGAGCCATTGCTGGGCAGTCTCCCCAAGTTTGCCAGGGAGCTGCTCTATTCGTGCCGAAAAAAAGGTCCTGGCCTGAATCATCGATCACACCATAAGACATAGGAGCAGAAATCAGCCATTCAGCCCATTGAGTCTGCTCCGGTATTCCATCATGGCTGATTTATTATCCCTCTCAACCCCATTCTCCTGCCTTCCTTTCTTAACCTTTGACACCCTGACTAATGAAGAACCTCCTCTCTAAATATAAGACAGGCAACTGTTTATTTATTTCCATTGATACTGCTTGACCTGCTGAGTTCCTCTGGGTTTCCAGAATCTGCAGAATCTCATGTTTATGATTTGTTGCTTAATTTTTAGAGGTACAGCACAATAACATGCCACCCAATCACACCCAAGTCACCAATTAACCTTGGCAGGAAACCAAAGAACCCAGAGGAAACTCATGCAGTCACGTGGAGATCAGCTGTAGGAAATGAACTTGAGTCTCTGGTGCTGTACTGATGTGACACTAGTCTCCCCATTCTCAGTCGACCCTCCATGACAGCTCTACACCTTTACAGGCATCATCATTCACCCCCCGTCAAGACCCCTGCATCTTGTCCCACTCACCCAGAAGCCTTTCCCCCACTTTGTCAAGGACAGGCCTGAACCTTTGCCTCTTTTTCCTCTGGCCTTTAGAACACCCCACCGCTCCCCTTCATTGAGGATCCCACCCTTCCCAATTTCTTCACTGGAGCCCACTTCTCAACCTCCCCCCCCCCACTCACGACGTACACTCGGTGCCCACTTTATTAGGTACAGGAGTGAAAACTGGTCTGGTCTTTTACCATCCACTTCAAGGTTCAATGTGTTGTGTTGTTACACATGGTTATTTGAGTTACTATCACCTTCCTGTCAGCTTGAACCGATCTGGCCATTCTCCTCTGACCTCCCTCACTAACAAGGTGTTTTCACTCACAGAATTGCTGCTCACTGGATGTTTTTTTGTTTTTTGCACCATTCTCTGTAAACTAGTTGTGTGTGAAAGTCCGAGGAGATCAGCAGTTTCTGAGATAAACCGTCCCGTCTGGCACCAACAATCAGTCCTCTTAGATCACATTTCTCCTCTATTCTGATGTTTGGTCTGAACAGTGACTGACCCTCTTGACCATGTCTGTATGCATTTAATGATTAAGTTGCTACCGTATGATTGGCTGATTAGACATTTGCATTAATGAGCCAATGTACCTAATAAAGTGGCCACTGAGTGTACATCCACCAGCACAGCCCCCACCATTAGTCGGTCCCCTACCAAATCATTCCTCAGCCCATCTAATGGAGCAAATTGAATGAGACAGTAGCAACCAGGGCAGGATCTGTACACAGAGCTGTGCAAAGTAACTGGGCTCCACCATGTGGTCAAGAGAAGCCAACAGCCAGCATTCTAGCATCATTCCCAAACGGGATCATGCTGGGACACTGGTCACATTCCACTGCCAGTCACAGCAGCCGCCCTATCGAGCCTGCGCTCAGGTTCCCTATGGAGTCTGAATATATAGTGAATTTCACCCCCCCCCCAACCTCTCACACACACCTAGAAAGGTTTTCTGAGAGATTTGAAATGTGAATGTTGAGCAACTTCACTCTGTCCGCAGTGAAGGGCAGGGTCTCGCATTGGCTACCCACTTCAATTCAGCTTCCCATTCCCATTCTGACAATCTTGTCCATGGCCTCCTCTACTGCCACACTGAGGCCAAACTCAGGTTGGAGGAGCAACACCTCATATTCTATCTGGGTAGCATCCAACCTCACTGCATGAAGTTCAATTCATCTAACTTCCAGTAACCACTACCCACTTCTTCTACGTCTCTACCAAAGGAGATGCCAGGCACTCCTTTCCTCTGCTTACCTGCAGGTCACCCTTGGGCAAGGTGTAGCAACTGCTTAGCCTCCCTGATCAGGGAGCAGCCAGTGCACATCACAAGTCCTGGCTATACATCCATTGACTCCAGGCGAACAATCTCTGAAGAGTATTGATAATGGCTGTGGCCATCTGTCTTGTGAAGACACTGCCCAGAAGACAGCAATAGCAAACCACTTCTGTAGAAAAACTTGCCAGACCAATCATGCTCATGGAAAGACCATGATCAGTTATGTCATATGATATACCACATAATGCTGCTGCTGATGATGATGATTTATTTATGGTAACAAGTAGTTTTTTGTTTAACTGTACTGCTGCCACAGAACATGTTTGATAACGTATGTCAGTGATGGTGATGGTACTATTGAGAAGAGTGCGTGTTGCAGATGGTCAGAGTCCTTAGTGATGGATACTGCCACCATTTTGTGGTGGTGGTCCTCCAAAAGGACTGCAACTTTGTTGTAAGGTTTGGAGATTTGTATGTCTCAAAGCCCCTGAGAGCTATGCTGGCTGGAATCAGGACCTTGTGCTTTGGTTCTTGGTGGGGTCATGCCATGCCAAACAGGTCAAAGGGTAGAGACCAGACTAAGATTGGTTCACTGGTCCTCCAGGTTTGGGGGTTCAGCTCAGGGCTAACAACTCGGGACTGTTAGGGAAACAGCAATGCAGACTCCTTCTTTATCTGTGTGCGACAGTATCCCTGAGTCTACCCGGAACCACATTTGGAGCACAATAGAGAAGATGGTCAAGGACAGACAGAGATGGAGGACCTTCATTGCTGCCCTAAGTGTCAGTGGAATAACAGGCAGTAAGTCTTGGTGTTTGTAGTTCTCCAGAATAGTGCTGTGGAGGTAGGTGGAGACTTAGTTGTGAGTTCACATTTTGAGTGAACTGAGCTTCCACCCTGCCAGGGTAGAAGGTATATCAGGATAGTTCACGTTATTTCTGGTCGTTCCTTTTTTTTCGTTGCTGTTTAGTGCAATTTTGTGATTTGGGGAGGACCAGCAGATAGCAAGAGACACGACACTAGATTAAACTGAACAGAATATGCCTAGACTCTTTCAATGTCTTTGTATTTTGCTGTTCTGAATTTTGTGTTTCTCGCTCCTTTTTTTTGCTACTTGCATGATTTGGGTTTATTTGCACGTTAGGGATTTGAAGTATTTCTTTGAATGGGTTCCATGCTTTTCTTTATTTTGTGGCCGTCTGAGGGAAGACAAATACGGTTGTATACTGCGTACATACTTTGATAATAAAAGTACTTGGAATTTTGAATCTCGGACTGTGCGTTCGTGGTATGAAGGGTCCTTACTGTGTTGTTCTATATTTAAACCAAGATTGCCCTACTCTGTTAGATGAAGACTCCGCATAGCATCTTTTCAAATTTCATTGCCTTGCCCTATATTGTTCCCTCAAATAAAATGTTATTCCAAAGAATTTATCTGGTTATTTTTAAATTATTTACTATAAGACATAGGAGCAGAATTAGGCCATTTGGCCCATCAAGTCTATTCTCTCATTTCAGCGTTGCTGATCCATTTCCCCCTCAGCTCCAGTCTCCTGCCTTCTCCCTGTGTCCCTTCATTCCCTGACTGATCAAGATTCTATCAACCTCTGCCTTAAATATACCCAATGACTTGGCCTCCACAGCAATCTGAGGCAACGAATTCCACAGATTCACCACTCTCTGGCCAAAGAAATTCTGTTCCGTTATTTCATCATGTCTGATCCAGTTTCCTTTCAGCCCCAATTTCCTTACTTCTCCTTGTATCCCTTCACGCTCTAATCGAGAATCTATCACCCCTAAATATACCCAATGACTTGGCCTCCACAGATCCACCACTCTCTCTTTCTCATCTCCATCTTAAATGAGCTGTATCCTCTCCCACCATAGGAAACACCCTCTCTACAGCCACTCTATTGAGGCCTTTCAACAGGAAGACTCATGGGAGCTCACTAGATGCAAATGAACCTGGGTCACTGGGCTCTAACATCCTGCAGGAAGATCACTGTGCAGGCTCTGTTTTGAATGTAATGAAGTTGCAACAGCACTTCCTTTCTCTTGTACCTCATCCTTCTTGCAATAAAGCCAACTTCTGAACTTCCCCTCTTCACATGACAGTACCTAGATTCTAGAATTCAGAAGAATAGAGGAGTGTCCATCTAGAACAGAGATGAGGAGGTATTTCTTTCATCAGAGTAGTGAATCTGTGGATTTCTTTGCCACAGGAGGTCCTCAATGAGTGTATTTAAGATAGAGGTTGATAGTTTCTCAATTAGTCAAGGCATAAAGGGATTCAGGAAGAAGGCGGGGATTGAGGCTGAGAGGGAAAATGGATCAGCCATGGTGAAACAGCAGAGCAGACTCGATGGGCCAAATGGACTAACTCCTATATCTTATGGTCATAGATCCCTTGGAACACCAATATTTAACAATTTCACTCTTCTCTCAACCATACTGAATAATCTCACATGGAAGATGCTACCTACTGCAAACATTCTCCCCTCTCCCAATGAAAGCCTAAAAGCATGTACCACCAGGCCCTAGGACAGCTTCTATCCCATTGTTAGGAGACTATTAAATGGCCCTCTAGTATGGTTCCTCAAGGTTGTCATAGCCAGGAGATTGTAGTAGGGAAAAGCTCCCACAACCTATTAAATGCTCCCAATGGCATGTATTTCAAGTAGTGTTTGGCAACTAAGTCCAGTTCCTGGTCAGCTACTAAGCCCGGCACAACCATTTCTGCTGAAAGGTAAATGCAGGTTATTGGTGCCTTAAAACCAGTCGCTCCAGACAGATGGGGCTTGTCAGCCATGGTTGACAGCTCATCTAGGAGAAGGAGAACTCTAATCTCAAACCTCTGCTACCTTGTGACTATAACCATTCATGGGGAAGGCTTCGGGTGTAAACCCCGAGGGGAAGATCCGGAGCTGGAGCCCATAAGGCTGTCCTACATTGAGTTCAAGGCTGACTGGCAACTCCCACAATGCCAACCTGTATTGGTCTCTGCCATTCCTTTGGGTTCATCTGATGCTTGGAGAACGGGAGCCTGCTGCATGGGCAACAGCTTGCTCTTCATATCATACTGCACTGAATTGCGTAGCTAGACAATATCTATGGTCAATCCTGACTAATGGAGGCCTCTGACGATAAGAAGGACTCCTGACCTCACAGTCTACCTTGTCATAGCTTGTCTACCTGCACTGCACTTTCTTTGCAAGTGCAACACTTTATTCTGCACTGTTATCGTCCTCCACTGAACTATGTACCTCAATGTATTATCATAATGAAAAGATCTGTAAGCAAACCAAAGATGGCGCATGGAAACCAACTCCACTGGTCACCTTCTGCCACACACACCACATTTAGGGTGGTGGTGAATATTGGTAACTCTGGTTGGGGTGTGTGATGGTGCAGTGTTCACTGAGCTCAGCAATTAGCTTGCAGATGTTTCAATGTTTCATCACCAGTCAAGCTGATGTCCTCAGTTGTTGGTGTCTCTCTCTAGGAGTGCTTGCATTTATATAGTCAACCTCCCCCCCCCCCCCCACCAGTTCACTTACCTCGGTCCTGATTGCCTACCCCTTCAGTTGACCTTAGAGCCAAAGAAATGTGAGCCAAATGGGAGTTGCAAAGGTCAACTGAAGGTGTAGCCAATCAGGACCAAGGAAAGCAAATTGGGACCTATATAAAAAGCGTTCCCAGAGAGAAACACCAACAATTGTGTATTGAGGATGTCATCTCCACTGGTGTTCAAACATCGGCAAGCTAATGGCCAAGCTTGGCAAACAACAAAACATCATGCATATACCAAATCTTTATTCCTCTGTTGACTTGCACATTGCTAATTGTTGGGCAAATCTTGTTGGGGAATGAGTCAGTGAACATGAGTGAGATAGGATTCACAGTCAAGTGGTGCCACGACAACAATGTCTAACCCAGTGTCAGTGTAACTGGAGAGCTAACTGTTAACTTCAGGAAGGGAAAGGAGGGAGATCATCCACCAGTCTACATTTGGGGGGAAAATAACTCAGTGGTGGAGAGAGTCACCAGCTTTAAATTCCAATGCATTAACATACTGGATAACCTGACTTGGACCCATCACACATATGCAAGCACAAGGAAATGGAACAGTGAGTGATTTTACTTTCTTGGGAGTTAAGGCCGTTCAGCTTGTGTAACACTGAAAACTTCTACAGATCTACTGTTGAAAGTGTCCTCACTGGATGCATCATGGTCTGGTATGGTGACCATACCAGAGAGGGGTGGAATTAGCATCAGTCCATCACAGACACATTCCTCCCCACCATCAGCGGTACCTACAGGAGGCAATGTCTACAGGAGGCGTTGTCTCAAAGAGATCCCTACATCCTGGCTACTATCTTCTCACAGTTGCCAACGGACAGAAGTTTTGAGGCAACACACACAAAATGCTGGAGGGACTCAGCAGGTCAGTTAACATTTCAGGCCAAGACCATTCTTCAGGACATGGTCCTACATGACTAGGTTCAAGAACAGCTACCATTAGTTCCAACCTGCAAAACAGAATAGCAACACCATGATACTCTGCACTAAAAAGCACTAATTCTAACTACATTCTTTCTTGTGAAACTTGTGCATATCTTATGATCAATTTTATTTTTCTCTCCTTAGTGAGAGAGGGAAGGCCTGTGGCATGTCGAAGTGTTGGGATGGACAGTAGTTTTTGATGGACTCTAGATCATGGTCTCTTTGGAGGCTTTGGTATTTGGTGTTGCTTTAGCGGATGGTTGGGGCTAATGCTTTTGCTGAGGGAGGTGGGGGGAGGGTTAATGCTTTGCTACTGCTTGTGGATGGGAGGGGTGAAGGAGGTCTTTGGGATTCTAAAGTATTTCTGACATTCATGCTTCTGTTTTGTGGATGTCTGTGAAGAGTGAGAATTTCAGGTGTGTACTGTATATATTCTCTGATATTAAATGGAACCATTCTGTATCAGGTGGTACGAGCCTGAAATGCTGCCGCAAATAAGATTTCCATTGCACCTGTGCATATGACACTAAAACCAACTTTGACCGTCGTGCTCTTCTCATCACTGACCTTTCTGTCTACCTTTGCTTACGTCAGCAAACATTACACACAGACTATTCATTGATATAGATTGTACGTAGGCGAGGATCCAGCACTAATCTCTGATGCAACATACTCATTACTGCTTGCTGACCTGAAGATGACCCATTTGTTGGAGCGGGGGGTGGGGGGGGGGGGAAACAATATTTCTTTAATATCGCTGCCTTTTCCAAATTCAGCCACTATTAATGCCAGGTTCTGACAGACCAGTTGAACATTGTTAGTTTCTTTGTTAGGATTACGTACTGACGCAAGCTGCTGAGAGCGATGGACAGAAGACTAGAGGGAGTTTAATTCAAATAAATAATTCCAACTCAATAAGTGGCATTGTAATAGGACGCCCACTTTGTAAATCAGCGAACGATTTAAAATCAATGCAAAGGCACTCACAAAAACCCACAAACCCACATTGTTAAGATCATCCAGAAATGATAAAGCAAACAATAATGTCAGACACTTAAAACGGTCATAATTTCCTAGAACAAGGTGGATAATCGCCTTCTGGCAGCTCTTAATTCTAATCATTCCTACTCAGCCCACTGTTCCTCATGTGTTTCAAAATATTCTTTTCAATATTTAAAACAACACACACAAAATACTGGAGGAACTCAGTGGATCAGGCAGCATCTATGGAAATAAATAAATAGTCGACGTTGCAGGCCAAGTCCCTTCTTCAGGAAGGGGGAAGATAGCAGAATAAAACGTTGGGGGGAAGGGGAAGGAGGATAGCTAGAAGGTGATAGGTGAAGCCAGGTGGGTGGGAAAGGTCAAGGGCTGGAGAGGAAGGAATCTGATGGGAGAGGAGAATGGACCATAGGAGAAAGGGAAGGAGGAGGAGACCCAGGGGTAGGTGATAGGCAGGTGAGAAAAAATGAAAGGCCCGAGTGGGGCATAGAAAAAGAGGGAAGGGGAAAGGGAAAAAAAATTATCGGAAAGCCTTTCACCTCTTTTCACCTGGCTGTCATTTCCTCCTGCGTCCTCTTCTCCTTCTCTTTCCCCTGTGGCCCACTTTCCTAACAGATTCCTTCTTCTCCAGCCCTTTAACTTTCCCACCCAGGTGGCTTCATCTATCAACTTCCGGCTAGCCTCTTTTCCCTCCCCTCCCCTACCTTTTTATTCTGGAGTCTTCCCCTTCCTTCTCAGTCCAGAAGAAGGGTCTCAGCCTGAAACATTCATTTCCATAGATGCTGCCTGAACTGCTGAGTTCTTCCAGCATTTTGTACATGTTGCTTTGGATTTCCAGCATTTGCAGACTTTTTCATGGATATAATTTCCGAGAATCTTGAGAAAAGTGTTATTGGCATTGGTGCTTTGTGACAATAAGGACAGAATCTCAAGCGAACATAAACCACAGCATAAAAATATTAGCATCTGGTTATGTAAAATGCAATATTCCAGCTCTCTGAGTAATTCAGTGTGGATTTGTTCCCCTACACTGAAAACATCTGATCCAAAAACAACACAAATTCCCAGCACAGAAACTGGCCATTCAGTCCAACAGATCCCACTTTTCTGTTTATGCTGTGTACAAAAGCCCTCCTGCACTTCTGACAAAAAATCTTAATTCTCTTGACGAGTATGTTGTCGTACCGGGGATACCTTTCTAACTGGTTACATCACTGTCGGGTAGGGAGGGGCCACTACACCAGATTAGAAAAAGCAGCAGAGGGCTGTAAGGTCAGCCATCTCCATCATGAGCACGAGACTGCCCTACCATCAAAGACATCGTCGAAAGATTTTCCTCAAAAAGGCAGCATTCCCACCACCCAGGAGAAGACCTCTGCTCATTACAGCCATCAGGGTGGAGGTTCAGGAGCCTGGAGTCCCACACTCAATGTTTTAGAAACAGCTACTTCCCCCTCCACCATCAGATATCTGAACAGTGGATTCTGGCTAACTGGGACACATAGGGACCAGTACATTTTTGCCCAATTAAATAACTGCCACAATCAGCCAAAGTTTCATGGAAACAGTTAAAAAGGTATAAGAAAGACTAACTACCATTTAACTGAGTAACAAATTATGTATTTAAATGAAATACAGAACAAATTAGGACATTACCTTGCCTCTGCAGTACTACAAGACTGTATTATTTGCCAATCGTTATCAACAGAGGAATTCATCCGCATCACATTCTTTGCACTGTAAATGAACAAAACCAGCGCAGATACCTAATGCAGATAATGGACTGCCTTCATACAATGCTGTTGACAACTGCATTCTCCAAAATTCATTTTCATTGTAACATTCAAGATGATTGCCAATACTGTCAAATTCTTCGTAGTTCCTAACTTGTTGAAGCAGTGAAATCATTTCATTTTCACACCCAGCTGCTTCTGGCCTGAATGTTTGAAACCAGTGAGCAAAACCATTCTGAATTGTCTTACTGTTTAATTTCTCACCAACTATCCGTGACGAAGATCACTGCTGTTTGAACAGAAACACACACAACCAATGCTATTTAAAAACTGTTCACTTGAAGCAGTGTTGTGTCTAATAGCCACATAAAGTGCTCGCAACCAATGCTAGTTAGAAACTGTTCAGCAACTGTTCCCTGCCCCAGTTAAGCAGCACGGTATCCCAAATAAACAAAGAGAATCCTGGCTATTTTCTTGATTAGTTTTTGTTCTTTAAGAATTGTCCCAAATCAGCGGCTGTCCCGATTAACTGGAATACACTGTATTTCTTATTGTATTCATAGTATACTGGCAGCACCAGGTACAGTATATGGCCGCAACAGACTCACAGGTATATCACCTCACCTTGAAGGACTGTTTGGGGCCCTGAATGGTAGTGAGTGAGGAGGTGTAGGGCTCAGGAATGACACTTGTTCCACTTGCAAGGATAAGCTCCAGGAGGGATTTCAGTGGTGAGGGATGAATAAACAAGAGAGTCAAATAGGGAGCAATCCCTGAGGAAAGCAGGAAGTGTGGGGGGGGGGGGGGGGTAAGATGTGCTTGGTGATGGAATCCCATTGGAGATGGCAGAATTTACGGAGAATTATGTGCTAGGCGTAGAAGCAGCTGGGATGGTAGGTGAGAATAAGAGAAACACTATTCTTGGTAGGGAGCTGGGAGGATGGGGTGAGTGCAGACATGCACAAAATGGAAGAGATGCAGTTGAGGGCAGTGTTGATAGTGGAGGAAGGGACTCCCAGTGTGGCCTCCTGTATATCAGTGAGAACCGATGTAGATTGGGAGACCGCTTCACCGAGCACCCATGCTCCATCTGCCGGAAAAAGAGGGATCTCCCAGTGACCACCAATTTTAATTCTACTTCACATTCCGGCATGTCAGTCCATGGCCTCCTCCACTGTCACGATGAGGCCACACTCAGGTTGGAGGAGCAACACCTTATATTCCATCTGAGTAGCCTCCAACCTGATGGCATAAGCATCGAATTCTCGAATGTCCGGTAATGCTGCACTCCCTTTCACCATCCCCCATTCTCATCTCCCTCTTTCACCTTATCTCCTTACCTGCCCATCACCTCCCCTGGTGCTCCTCCTCCTTTCCTTTCTTCCAAGTCCTTCTGTCCTCTCCTATCAGACTCACCCTTCTCCAACCCATATCTCTTTCACCAATCAACTTCCCAGCTCTTCACTTCACCTCTCCTCCCCTCCTGGTTTCACCTATCACCATGTGTTTCTTCCACCTTCCCCCCCCCCCACCACGTTCATACCCCCATCTTTTTTTCTCCAGTCCCGATGAAGAGTCTCGGCCCGAAACATCGAATGTATTCTGTTTCATAGATGCTGCCTGGCCTGCTGAGATCTCCCAGCATTTTATGTGTGTTTCCTGCCTCACCACACTGGGTGCCCACACTACTGGTCTGATCCACCTTTAAGACCATAAGATATAGGAGCGGAATTAAGATGTTCAACTCATTGCCCCTGCTCCGCCATTCCATCATGGCTGATTTATTATCTCTCAACCCCACTCTCCTGCCTTCTCCCTGTAACCTTTGACAACTTTATTATTACAGAAACATGAGTAACAAAGTGAAGGAAAGTACTGTGAGTGTGGAATGTTTACATTAGTTGTGAAAAGTTATACTCTACAATTTGAAAAGAGAAGACAGAACCCAGCAAGAGGGCTGGCAAACGCGGATAGGAGCCGGGGGAAGTGAAGTTCCAATCATGTAATCCTCAACAGCAAGGTCACAGTGCCTGGAAATCAGAAGCTAGCTTGAAACACACTGATCTCATGATCACAAGACACACAAGAGTACACTGAGTGCTGGAAGCATGAGAAAGAGCCGGCTCCCAGGCCCCACCTTACACTGTGGCTGTCTTGCAGCAGCTTCCACCTTCCGTCCTCCACAGTGGCAATGGCAGCCACCCCCACCCCCCACCACCATCTCTTGCCGAGCAGCCCCTCCCTCATTAGGGGCAGTCCAGGGAGACAGATGGGTTTACCTTTCCATCGTACAAACCAAAAATTAGCTCGTGCCTCCAGTATGAAGATAAATAAATATATTTTAACATATATTTACTTTATATATCATACAATATTATAATATACCTTAGAGCATATTCTGGACTTAAAGTGTATAGCAAAATATCCCAGATGATTGAATTCAAACAAGAGCACATGAGTTGAGAGTTAGCGGGCAAAAGTTTAAGGGTAACGTGAGGGGGGATTTCTTTACTCAGAGAGTGGTAGCTGTGTGGATCGAGCTTCCAGTAGAAGTGGTAGAGGCAGGTTCGGTATTGTCATTTAAAGTAAAATTGGATAGGTATATGGACAGGAAAGGAATGGAGGGTTATGGACTGAGTGCGGGTCAGTGGGACTAGGTGAGAGTAAGCGTTCAGCATGGACTAGAAGGGCCTAGATGGCCTGTTTCTGCGCTGTAACTGTTATATGGTTATAAAATATTAAACTCAGCAACTAACTTCAGCCACCAATCTTTAGGCCTGATCATGGACTATAGATTAAATTTAGAATGCAGCCCTGGACAATAGGTTCCTAGAGCTGTTAATTAAAAAAAAACAGACAATGCAATTAACATTCATTTGGTTGTCTCGGGTGTCTTTGCGAAGAGGTTATATGTAATTTAAAGGAAGCATTGTAAATATCTTTTAAATATACAATTATCCTTTGATCTATATCATATAAAGTGTCACGTAACGTTGGGTCAAACAGGCATCTTCCTCTGAAAGGATCTCAATATGATGCCTACTCTTGTCTCCCTTTGTCGAATAAAAGATGACTCCACTTCTACCAGCTACATCATTCTGGTGACTCTGTTCACGCTACAACCATTTATAAATTATACAGTATTGTACAAGACTACGGCACTCTAGATTATTTTTATATATGGTTTCAGATGGTGTGGCCTTCACAGAACCCTGATCGCACCATCATTGAAGCTGTCTGAGAGACAGGTGAGAATCAAGTGAGGCAGCCAAAGTCTTCAGAAGAACTGTGGCAATTTCTCCCTGATGCTTGGATCAACCTACCAGCCAATTTTCTCATAAAATTGCACGACAGTTTACCTAAGAGAATTGATGCAGCTTTAAAGGCAAAAGGTGACCTCACAAAATATTGATTTGATTTTGTTTTTTATCGTTTATTCCTCTTAATAGTAAAGTTTTTGATATTTAAACTTTCCCATTTATTATTGTTGAAAGCACCTTCACTTTACAGAACATTTTTACATGTGCCTAAGACCATAAGAGATAGGAGCAGAATTAGACCATTTGGCTCATCGAGCCTGCTCTGCCACTTCGTAATGGCTGATCCCTCTCAACCCCAATCTCCTGTCTTTTCCCTGTAAACCTTCATGATCCGACTAATCAAGAATCTATCAACCTCTGCCTTAAATAATGACTTGACCTCCATAGCTGCCTATGGCAATGAATTCCACAGGTTCACCACTCTCTGGCTAAAGAAATTCATCCACATCTCTGTTCAAAAAGGAAGCCCCTCTATTCTGTGTCCTCTAGTTTTAGACTCCTACATAATAGGAAACATCCTCTCCACATCCACTCTTTTGAGGCCTTTCATCATTCGATAGGTTTCAATGAGATCCTTCTTCATTATTCTGAATTCCAGTGAATACAGGCCCAGAGCCATCAAACTCTCTTCATATGACAAGCCGTTCAATCCTAGAATCATTTTTGTGAACCTCCTTTGAAATGTACTGTATATTGAAAAATAAATAAATGCTTGGGAAATGAAAAGATATAGTAACAGATGCAGTGAAGTATGGTAATGGGTCGAACTGCATCTGTAGCTTATGGATAATTACATGAAACAGGCACAAGTGGTGTCCATCTTGAAACAGCACTAGGGTAGTAATGAGGCTCCATTTCAGAATCAGATTTACACCAGCTACGTCATGAAATTTGTCAAGTTTGCTGCAGCATTACAATGCAATACATAATAATACAGGAAAAATCTGAGTTACAGTAAATAGAAATAAAAAGTAGTGAGGTAGTTTCAATGCCCATTCAGAATATTGGATGGCAGTGGGGAAGAAGCTGTTCCTGAATCACTGAGTGTGTGCCTTCATCCTCCTGTAGCTCCTCCCTGACAGTAACAATGAGAAGAGGGCATGACCTAAGTGATGGGGGTCCTTAATGGTGGATGCTACCATTTTGAGACATCACTCCTTGAAGATGCCCTGGATGGTACGAAGGAAGGTTAGTGCCCATGATGGAGCTGACTAAGTTTACAACTGTCTGCAGCTTACTTCAATCGTGTGCAGTAGCTCTCCCCCCATACCTAACAACGATGTAACCAGTTAGAATGCTCTCCACGGTACATCTGTAGAAATTTGCGAATGTCTTTGGTGACAGACCAAAGGTCCTCAAACTCCTAATGAAATATAGCCACTGCCTTGCATTCTTCATGGCTGCATCAATATGTTGGTTCCAGGTTAGGTCCTCAGAGATATTAATACCTAAGAACTTTTCTTTTTACAATATTCTTATTCAGAAGAAAAAAAACAAGATTTACAGAGTGCAACACATAGATACATCTCAACATAGCTTGTGTACGTTCATATATTGTAATAAAATTGATCAAAATGTTATAGCATAACACATAAAGGTATACCACTCTGTAATCAAAAATTTAAAGGTAAGTCATACATCATAAAAGAAATTTTTTATATAAAAAAGTCAATCCCTAACAGCTACCAAAGAAAAAAGCTGATGGATGATAATGGATAATTAGAAAAAAAAGACATATTCACTTAAGAGAAGATAAAAATATACATAGAAGTCTGTGCACTGTTAAACTTTATAAATTGGAAAAGTAATTTAGGGAAGGTCCCCAGATATCATAAAAAGATTGTTTCGAATTTAAGACTGAGCAGTGGATCTTTTCTAAATTTAAATACGACATAATATCACGTAGCCATTGAAGATGTGTAGGAGGGGTAGATTCCCTCCATTTAGGCAAGATTGCTCTCCT
Organism: Hypanus sabinus; assembly: GCF_030144855.1. Lineage (NCBI taxonomy): Eukaryota > Metazoa > Chordata > Chondrichthyes > Myliobatiformes > Dasyatidae > Hypanus > Hypanus sabinus. Next base: position 84,002,455 of record NC_082712.1, on the reverse strand, counting down.
TGCTAAAAGAGAGGTAAAAACTAAAACCTGTAGGTTAGGAGTATTTAAAGTTATATCTTCATTTGCAATAATACCAAACAAGGCAGTAAGGGGATCTGGGTCAAATTGGACCCTAAAAAGTTGTGAGAAGATATGAAATACTTTCCGCCAAAACTTTTCAATTTTAGGGCAAAACCAAAACATATGAATTAAAGAGGCATCAGCAGAGTTGCATTTATAATAAAGTGGAGAAACATTCGGATAAAAAACTGGACAGCTTCTGTAAGCTCTATGAACCACTTTAAATTGTAGAAGAGAATGACGAGCACAGAAAGATGATTTATTAACCTGTTTAAGAATTTTATTCCATCTATCATCAGAAATCTGACAATTTAGGTCATCCTCCCAAGCTTTTTTTTTATCTAAAAAGTCTTGTCTAGAATCAATCAACAAAGGTTTTAAATTTAAAACCTTTTGTTAATGGTTCCATTACTGGTATCTATAACTTATTGATTGATTCTAGACAATACCTAAGAACTTGAAAGAGCTCACCCTTTCAACTTCTGATCCCTCTATGAGGACTGGTATGTGTTCCTTCATTCTACCCTTTCTAAAGTCCATAATCAGTTCTTTGGTCTTGATGACATTGAGTGCAAGGTTGTTGCTGTGACACCACTCAACTAGCTAATATATCTCGCTCCTGTACACCCTCTCATCACCATTTGATACTGTATACTACTTTTTAAAGAAAATCATTTTTCCCCAGTTTAAAAAAAAGGCTCAAAATCAATGCATATAAAAAGTCAGACTAAAGTAACTGGTAATCCTGGGCAAAAAGCACATAGCCTGCCAATTAAAGTGAGATGAGATTATCCAGAAAAAATAACCCTCACCAGGCCAAGGCAGAGCTGCCAGAGGTCGAATTAAAGATCCAAGCAATGACAGCAGGACCACCATTACTCAATCTGTCCTGGCACCAGATATCTCAACCAAGTCGGCCAAATTCCCCACCTACACCAACTCAGAACATGCCGCTCCGTGAAAATCTGATTACAAGCCAATGTTTTTGCTTAGACTGTGTCTGGGAGCATTCCAGTATTTTATTTCACTCTTATCGCAAGGAGTGAAACAAGAAAACCTCCCAAACCATTTTGATAAGTTGAATTTGAACTTTGAAGATGCAAAACAGTAGCATTGCAGTTACTGCAATTGCTTTACAGCACCAATGGCCATTAATCAGGGTTCAATTCCCACCACAGTTTGTAAGGAGTTTTATATTCTCCCCACAACTGCATGGCTTTCCTCCAGCTACTCCAGTTTCCTCCCACAGTCCAAACACATACATTGCAGTTAGGGTTAGAGTAAGTTGTGGACGTATTAAGTTGGCACTGGAAGTGTGGCACCACTTGCTGGTTACCCCTAGTACAATCCTTAATGATTTGATTTGATGGAAAAGGCATGGTAGCGTAGTGGTAAGCACACAGCTTTGCAGTACCTGCGGCCAGGGTTCAATTTCAGCCATTGCCTGTAAGGAGTTTGTATGTCCTCTCCATGACAGCCTGGGTTTCCTCTCACAGTCCAAAGACCTACCGGTTGGTAGCTTGAATTAGTCATTGCAAATTGTCCCCTGATTAGGATAGGGTTAAATTGGGAGTTGCTGAGCGTTGTGGCTTGAAGGGCAAAAAGGGCTTATTCCACACTGCAACGACATATATAGATAAGTAGATAGATAGTCGATATATAGAAATAGACAGACAGACAGAGAGATAAATGATGTGCATGCTTTGATCTTTCGATGTACATGTGACAAATAAAGCTACTCTATTTCTTTAAAGGAATTTGTTTTTGTCCGCTCTTTTGCATCCATTATTTAGGATCCTCACCACCCAGGACATGCTCTCTTCACATTGCTACCATCAGGGAGGAAGTACAGGAGCCTGAGGACCCACATTCAACATTTCAGGAACAGCTTCTTCCCCTCCGGCATCAGATTTATGAATGGTCTGTCAATCCCTGAATGGCAACTCACTATTTTGTTCTTTTATTTATTTTTGTATTTCTTAATATTGAGTGTCAGGGTGGGGCTACGTCTCTACCAAAGAAGGTGTAAGGTGCCCTTCCCTCTGCTAACCTGCTGGTCACCCTTGGGCAAGGTTGGCACCTGCTTAGCTCTCCCAGTCAGGGTCATGTGAAGATATGGGAGCAGGTGGTGGATGATCACATGAGCAACTGGTGTACATCACAAGTCCGGGTTATGTGACCACTGCTGCCAGGCAATCTCTGAAGAGTATTGCTAATGGCTGGGGTCATCCGTCTTGTAAAGACACTGTCCAGGAGAAGGCAATGGCAAACCACTTGGTAGAAAAGTTTGCCAAGAACAATCATGGTCATGGAAAGACCCTGATTGCCCACGTCATACATCATGGCACATAACGAACGAATGAGTTCTTAATATAACCTACGGTACCTTTTGTGTTGTAAAGGAGCTGCAAAACAAATATCACGATAATAAACCTGATTCAGAAACTCGAGAGACAATAGTTAGCAGAAGGTCCCTCTTCTATAAGGATAAGAAACTGAAGCAATTGAAGCCCACTGGCTCTGAGTCTGCTCTGCACTCTGATAAGATCTCAGCCGATCAGACCCTGGTCTCAGCTCCATTCTCCTTCCCCTGCTCTTCAAAATCCTTGGCTCTCCGATAGTTAAAAAAAAAGTCACCGCAACCTTGGGTGTATTCAGTGATTGTATGATAGGTCTCCAAGTGGTTCATTTCAAAGATTCATGACCCTCTAGGAATGTCAATTCAGCCTCAGTCATATTCTGAAGTGTACCCCAGAGCTGACATAGCTAATTAGAGGGGGCATAATTTTAAACTGATTGGAGGAAAAATAGGGGGTATACAAGAGACAAGTTCTCCCTCTATCAGAGTGTGATAGGTGAGTGGAATGTACTGTCATGGGTGCTGGTAGAGGTAGATACATTATGGACATTTGAGACTCTTAGATAGGTACATGGATGAAAGACAAAATGGAGGGCTATGCGAAAGGGGAGTATTAGATTGATCTTGGAGTAGAAGGGCCTATACTGCGCTGGAGTGTTCCATGTTCTATCAAGGGAAACATGTTGAGTATTCACTCTGACAGCCCCCTCCAACAAGAACCTCACATTTTAATAATGCTACTTCTCATTTTCATTCTTCAGAGCTTCAGTGACCATAGGACCAACTGGTTCAACCTTTCCTCATAAAATGTGGAATAAGATGTGGGACAGCGAGCTGTTGGCCTCTGCTCTCGTTGTTGCATAAGCAATCTTTCTCTCCCTCGCTGGAAAGAGAGACACTGTCTGAGAAACTGAAGTTCTGGACTATGGAAAGGGTTATGATGGACGCTGGATCAAAGTCTCTCTGGAGGCATTTGCTGTTGCTTGCATGGTGGGGGGGGGGCTGTACTTTTGTGGGTGTGAGTGGGGAGGGAAGGGCTGATGATGCTTTTGCTCCTGCTTCTACAAAGGGTGGGAGAAGGGGGTTTTGGGGGCTTTGATGTTCTATCATTCATTCAATGGGTTTCTTTTTTGTGGATGTATGTGAAGAGTATGAATTTCAGGGTGTATACTGTATATATTCTCTGGTATTAAAGGAACCCAAGTCTAATCTAAGACAGGGAATGAGCTTCCAAGAGGAGGATTGGCTGACAGGAAATCTTTAAGACTTCAAGAGGATTTGACAGGGTAAGAATTTGTAAAGGAATGCTATTAAGTCAGGAGCAACTTCACCCAGAGAGAGGCGGGAATATAGAACTGGCAGGGAGCAGATGAAGCAAATAGAACTGAAGGAAAAACAAGCTAAAGACATGAAAGTGAAAGAGGGAGAGATTAAAAGATAAACACAAGGAAGTCTGCAGATGCTGTAAATCCAAAGCAACACACAAAAAATACTCAGCAGGTCAGGCAGTATTGATGGAAATTAATAAACAGTCGACGTTTTGGGCCGAGACCCTTCTGCAGGACTCAGAGGGAAGGGGGAAGTTGCCAGAATAAAAAGGTGGAGGGAGGGGAAGAGGCTGGCTGGAAGGTGATAGGTGAAGCCAAGTGGGTGAGAAAGGTCAAGGGCTGGAGAAGAGATCTGCTAAGTGGACCATAGAAGAAAGGGAAGGAGGAGGAGACCCAGAGGTAAGTAATAGGCAGGTGAGAAGAAGTAAAAGGTCAGAGTGGGCAATAGAAGGGGGGAGGGGGATTTGTTTACCGGAAGGAGAAATCAATATTCACATCATCAGGTTAGAGGTGTTCCTCCTCCACCCTGAGGGAGGCCTCTATTGACTCAAAAGGAGGCCATGGACCAACAGGAATCCGCAATTCCCTCTACGATTCCCTTGTCCATTTACTCCTCCCAGTACTTATTCCTACAGGCAGCCTAGGTGTTACACCTACCTATACACCTCCTCCCTCGCCTCCATCAGGGTCTAGACAGTCCTTCCAGATGAGGCAAAACTTGACCTGTAAAGCTGCTGGAGTTGTCTATTGTGTCTAGTGGACCCAATGTTGCCTCCTCTACATCGGTGAGACCTGGCGTAAATTGAGGGACTGCTTCATCGAGCACCTCTGCAACATCTGCCACAAGCAGAATGTCCTGGTGATCAAATGTTTTAACGCCCACTCTGACGTTGTGATCCACGGCCTCCTCTTGTGCCAAGTCAAGGCCTCCCTCAGGGTGGAGGAGCAACACATATTCCATTTGGGTACCCGCTGAACCTGATGACATGAATATCAATTTCTCCGTCTGGTTAAGTAAAACTTCCCGCCGTCCCCACATCACTCTGACCTTTTACCTCTCCTCACCTACCTACCACCTCCCCCAGGAACCTTCTTTCCTTTCTCCTATGGTCCACTCTTCTCTCCTATCACGTTCCTTCCTTTCCTATCCAACTGGCTTCACCTATTATCTTCTAGCTACCATTCTTCCACTCCCCCATCTTCTTATTCTGGCATCTTCCCCTTCCTTTCCAAGGGTCTCAGCCCGTAATGTTTATTCATTTCCATAGATGCTACCTGACCCACTAAGTTCCTCCAGTGTTCTGTGTGTGTTGCAGAGGTTAAAAGACGTGAGAATATGTTTGTGTGGCATATAAACACCAGCTTAGATCAGTTCAGCAAAATGGTCCGTTTGTGTAACACTAACTGGAATAACAACTGATTCTTGTTGAAAAAAACTGAGCCAGACGGCTGTGTTACAACATGCCACAAACACGTTGTGAACCTCTGTTTACTGAAATTTTCCACCCCATCACACATTCTCCTAATTAAACCACACATTTTGGACCACAACTTCCTCTCCCAATCTTCCCTTTATTTTCCCTGGGGTCAGTTTGGCTTTCTCCACATTGAAGATACTCCATAAATAAGTACATTGCTCATAATTCGAGACCTCCGAGAGGACCACAACCTTGTCGTGGTTTGGAGGTTTGCGTGCCTCAGTGACCCAGAGAGCTATGTTGGCTGGAGTCAGGGCTTTATGCTTTGGCTCTTGGTAGGGTTAACTATGCCAAAAAGGTCAAAGGGTAGAGGCCAGACTAAGACCATAAGATATAGGAGCTGAATTAGGCCATTTGGCCCATCAAGTCTGCTCTGCCATTTCATCATGGCTGATCCATTTCCTTTTCAGCCCCAATCTCCTGCCTTCTCTATTCCTTCATGTCTTTAAGGATCTATCAACCCCTGCCTTAAATATACCCAATGACTTGGCCTCCACAGCCAGACTAAGAGTAGACCACCAGTCCTCCAGGATCAGGGGTTCAGCTCAGGGATAACAACCCTGACTAGTTTAAAAAAACGTTGAAGACAGCAATTGGAAACAGCAATGAAGAATTCTTCTGCATCTAGGTGCAAAGGTATTTCTGAGTCTGAATGTGGGACTTGAATGAATGACAGTACAGAAAACGAGAGGAGGCTACTGGCACGATGAGGGAAGTCCTGAACATAAGAGACAGAGACCCTCATTGCTGCCCTAAATGACAGCAGTGTAACGGGCAGTGAGTAAATTATAATTTGAGTAAAGTGGGGGAGGGGACATTGCTCTCATAAACAACAGGAGCGCTCTCACAAGACAAGTGCACTACATGCTTAAATGCACCATCTTAGAATAAATCTCTGTAATCTCTGCACCACAATACACCTGCCCATGCAAAACTCAGGAAAACAAAACACAAAAGATGGGAGCAGAATTAGGCCATTCAGCCCATCATCTGCTCTACATTTGATCTTGGCTGATTTATTGTTCTTCTCGACCCCATTCTCTTGCTTTCTCCCCATAACTTTTGACGGCCTTACTACTCTCAGATTTCTACTCATGGAGAACATTCTAAATGGTTATTATGGGGTGGGGGGGGTGAGACTCTGCACAGGATCGGAAAAAGCTGCAGAAAGCTCAGTTGCATGAAGGCCTATCATGGACACTAGCCTTCCCAGGATCCAGGACACCTTCGAAAGGTGATGCCTCAAAAAGGCAGCATCCATCATTAAGGACCCCCATCACCCAGAACAACTTTGTTCTCATTGCTACCATCAGTAAGTAGGTACAGAAGCCTGAAAGCACACACTCAATGATTCAGGAACAGCTTCTTCCCCTCTGCCATCTGATTTCTGAAAAGACAATGAACCCACGGACTCTCACTATCTTTCCTCTGTTTCTGCACTACTAATTTATTTATATATCTTTCTTATTGTAACACCCTACCCCATCTACCATGATGAACACTCTAATTTTAAACAATTCTGTGAAAACATAGTCATAAACATAGAATGATTCAAAGATTCAAAGTACATTTACTGTCAAAGTATGTATGCACTATACTTTTCTGAGATTTGTATTCCGCAGACAGCCGTGAAACAAAGAAAACCATGGAACCCATTCAAAGAAAGCATCAAACACTCAGATTGCAAAAAAAAAAGAACAAACCAGACAAACAACGAAAAACAAGCAAATAACACATATAATATTAAACATCAAACTACAGTGTCCTTGGAACAGTCCAGGAATGTTCAGTTTAGTTCAATTTAGCACAATGTCATTCAGTGACAGCAGGCCGCAGAGCCAGTCCATGTCAAAGTGCCCGATCAAAATCATACAGAATAGCAATTTTAAAAAGGAATAACACATATTATGAACTGCAGAGTCCTCTTAAAAAAATTAGAGCAATCCACAAATCCCACTGATCAAACCTTGCCAAAGACACAAGACTCCTTTACCTGGGTTGGTTTTAATATAACTGACATATATCATTTTTTTTTGGTTTTGTGGCAGTAAACAAGTAAAAATTATTATAAGTTACAATTAGATATAAAATATACAGTGAAAAAGAAGAATAGCAAGATATTGGTCATGGACCGTTCGTAAAACTGATGGTGGAAGGGAAGAAGCTGTTCCTATAAAGTTAAGTGTGGGTCCTCAGTCTCCTGTCCGTGTCGACAGTAACAAGAAAAGCTGATGCCCCGGCTGCTGAGGCCAGCCGAATCTCTTTATGCACTGATCACCAGTGAACCTTTGCCCCTTCAGCAAAGGAGACTGCCAAAACCGTACACAACCCTCCTAGGTTCTGTACTTGGGGCAGCACAGTTGCATAGAGGTTAGCACAATGCTTTATAGTACCAGCGACCCAGGTTCAATTCCTCTCACTGCTTGTAAGGAGTTTGTACTTTCCCCCCTTGACTGAGTGGGTTTTATCCCGGTGCTTCGGATTTCTCCCACAATCCAAAAACGTACTGGTTGTTAGGGTAATTGGTCGTGGTAAATTGTCCCATCATTAGGCTAGGGTTAAATGGTGAATTCCTGGGTGGCATAGCTCAAGGAACCAGAAGGGCCTATTCCACACTGTATAAATAAAGTGCTATCTCACTGTGGTTCTAATCATAACAAGGCACCATAATCTTGTAATTGAATATGCTGTCCTAACTGGCTGCAGAACCTGCAGGTTAATTTTCAGCTACTTGTGTATAACATCAACAAGTCTATGTCAATATTTTCCAGCCTCGCACTGTTGTAAAAATACTGAGCTTTTCTCAAATGCAAGAGATTCTGCAGATGCTGGAGACCCAGAGTAATACACACAAAATGCTGGAGGAGCTCAGCATCTATAAAAACAGGGTTCCCAACCTTTTTTATGCCATGGGCCAATACCACTAAGCAAGGAGTTTGTGGAAACCCTGTATAAAAGCAAATGAGCAGCGATGTTTCAGGCCGTGACTTGAAGAAGGGTCTCTGCCTGAAACATCGACTGTGTATTCCTCTTCCTGGGCTCCTCCAGCATGTCGTATGTGTTACTCAACTTTTCCCACTTTTTCTTCTACACATGGATAAGCTTGTATTTCCTCACACTGATTGCTGGGCTGGGCTGGCCTAGGATAAGTCAAATCAAGTCAAGTCTATTGTCATTTAACTATATACATGTATAACACCAAACAAGATGTTTCTCCAGGCCAGGGTGTAAAGCACCATAGTACACATAACACACAATAACTTGGGAAAGTAAAGATAAAAAATACAGATGAATTACACATAAATAAACAAAGTAAAATGCATAAATTAGGTATAGTCCGGTACAGAAGCCTAGTAGCCTGAGGGAAGAAACTGTTTTCCATTTTGACCATTCCTGTTTTTACACACTAGATGGTAGAAACACCCAATCCCTGTGGCATACCCGCTATTTGTACACGGTGGAGGATGCTTTGATTGCTGGACTTTTGCTCTCTATGAGTTGGAATAAACCTAGCTTCTCCCGTACTGGTTGGACTTGGGTAGATAAAGAGGGGGATGGATTCTGCACTGATAGAACCTGACCCACAGCAACGCAGGAGCTAGGAACCGACTGCTCTTACAAAGGTTGGGTCATTCACTCTGGGGAGAGGAGAGGACGATGGCACATGTGGCAGCACAGCAGCGTAGTGGTTAGCATCACGCTTTACATCAGGGTTTGATTCCCACCATTGCCGGTTAGCAGCTTGTATGTTCATGGGAGAAGGTACAAACTGTTAACTGGCAGCAATGGGAATCTCACTGTTGGTGCAGTAAAGCATGACTGAGTGGATTTCCTCCAGATGCTCCAGTGCCCTCCCACATTCCAAAAAGACATACGGAAAGGATTAATAAACTGTGGGCATGCTACGTTGGCGAAACTTGCAGGCTGCCCCCAGCACAATCATTGCCGATTTGATTTGATGCAAACGACGCATTTCACTGTATGTTTCAATGTACATGTGACAAATAAATCTTTAAAATACCATAAAATATAGGAGCTGAATTAGGCCATTTGGCCCATCAAGTCTGTTTCGCCATTTCATCATGGCTGATCTATTTTCCCTCTCAGCCCCAATCTCCTGCCTTCTCTATTCCTTCATGTCTTTAAGGATCTATCAACCTCTGCCTTGAATATACCCAATGATTTGACTTCCACTGTTGCCTGTGGCAAAGAATTCCACAGATTCACCACTCTCTGTCTATACAAATTCCTTTTCTTTTCTGTTCCAAGTGCAAATTAACCTTTAGGGAGTGCTGCACAAGAACTCCCAAAAACCAAGGTGACAAGGTGGAGATTTGTGCCAGGACATTCCAAGATCTGGACCAGCTGGAAAAATTGGCTGAAGAATGTCAGATGGACTTTCATGTTGACTTTGGGAAGACAAACCACGGTAGGACTTACACTGTGAATGTAGGCTGTGTAACTAAATCCAGGCCTGACATATAGTTTCACAAACACAAGAATATCTGCAGATGCTGGAAATCCAGAGCAACACACACAGAATGCCAGAGGAACTCAGGTCAGGCAACATCTATGGAAAAGCCAACATTTTGGGCTGAGATGCTTCTTCAGGATTGGAGAGAAAGAGAAGTCAGAATAAGAAGGTGAGGGAGGGGAGGAAGAAGTTGGGAGGTGAGAGTGAAACCAGGAAGGGGAGAGGGGATGAAGTAAAGAGCTGGGAAGTTGATTGATGAAAGAGATAAAGGGCTGGAGAAGGAGGATTCTGATAGGAGGCCATTGAAGAAAGGAAAGGGGGAGGAGCACCAGAGGGAGGTGATAGGCAGGTAAGGAGAGAAGGCGAGAGAGGGAAACAGAAATGGGGAATGAAGGATTACATAAGTTCGAGAAATTGATGTTCATGTCATCATGTTGGCAGCTATCCAGACGGAATACAAGGTGTTGCTCCTCTAACCTGAGTGTGGCCTCATCACGACAGTAGAGGAGGCCATGGACTGACATGACCGAGTGGGAATGGGAAGTAAAACTGAAGTGGGTGGCCACTGGGAGATCCTATTTTCCTGGCAGACAGGTGAAGGTTCTCAGCTAAGCAGTCTCCCAAACTACACCAGATCTCATCGATATACAGGAGGCCATACAGTAGATGACCCCAGCAGACTCACAGGTGAAGTGTCGCTTCACCTGAAAGGACTGTTTGGGGTCCTGAATGGTAGTGAGGGAGGAGGTGTAGGGGCAGGTATGGCACTTGTTCCACTTATTGGCATATAATTTTATTCTCTGTAAAGGGGCTGATAATGCACCTTTAATGGGAACTAAGATTCAAATCTCACAGAACCATTGGAAAGAAACCAGCTTAAGTACAACAAGGCAGATGGATTTACTCCACACAAAAGGAACTGAAGTTATTGAGACACTGTGTGGGTGGTGATATGTACACAGCAGAATGCCAGGAGTTTAACTAACACTGACTAAAAAATCTACCTCTGCTGGTGCAAGGGCCACCATGATCAGCTCCCCAGTGGAGCAGAAAAGGTCCTCAATGCAAACATCATTCTCCCCCATTGATAAGGTTATTCTGAATTGGGGGCAAACTTAACATATTAAAAATGAATTCCACAGATTCACCACATTCTATCTAAAGAAATTCCTCCTCGCTAAATGGACACTCCTCTATTCTGCGGCTGTGCCTCTGGTCCTGGACTTCCGTGCCATAGGAAACATCGTCTCCATATCCACTCCTTCGAGGTTTTTCAACATTTGATATGTTACAATCAATCTCCCCCCCCCACCCCACCCCACCTCACTCTTCTAAATTCCAGCAAGTAAAGACCCAGAGCCTTCAGTCGCTCCTCATATCTCGGAATCATTCTCATGAACCTCCTCTGAACCCTCTCCAATGCCAGTACATCCCTTCTTAGATAAGGGGCCCAAAACCGCTCACAATACTCCAAGTGAGGCCTCACCAGTGCCTTAAGAAGCCTCAGTTTAGGCTCATCTTAAACTGACAGGTGAAGTGCCCAGTTCAGGAGCTCAAATGCAGCCCAGAAGCATACACTAGCATGGGGGAGTACGTAAGCACCAAAGTTCCTACTGAACCAGGTGCTAACTGCATGCCGGTATACAGGTCAAACCCCTTAGTGCAGATTGCATGGAGGCACCAGTGCATAAAATCAGAAAAAGTTGCAAAGGATTGTAAAGTTAGTCAGCTCCATCAGGGGCCTCACCACCATAGAGGACAGACTCAAAGAGGCTGCATCCACCATTAAGGATGCCCATGGCCCAAGACATGCCTTCTTCTCACTGCTACCATCAAGGAAGTGGTACAGGAGCCTGAAGACACACAGTCAACGATTCAGGAACAGCTTCTTCCCCTCTGCCATCCGATTTCTGAACAATCCATGTACACTACCTCACAATTTAGTTTTTTATATTTATTATTGTTAAGCTATAGTAATATTTTTTATGTATTGCATTGTACTGCTGTGGCAAAACAACAAATTACACAACATAGATCATTAATAATAAACCCGATTCCGGTTCAGATCAGAACAAGACAGCCAGCATCAGGAACAGTTGTTACTGTACAACGATCAGGCTCCTGAACCGGTATGGATAACTTCACTCACCTCAACACTGAACTGATTCCACAACCTACAGACTCACTTTTAAGGACTCACACCTCACATTCTCAGTATTATTTATTTTTGTTATTTGCACATTGGATGTTTGTCAGTCTTTGCTTATGCATAGCTTTTTCCATAACTTCTACTGTATTTATTTTCCTGTAAATGCCCACAAGAAAATGAATTCCAAAGTAGTATATGGTGACATACAGTATATGTATTTTGATAATAAATTTACTTCGAACTAGCTTCAACCCGCTGCTTAAAAACCAAAAGAACAAATTTGTAATAAAAAACATGTAAGAAGCATCCTCTCCACGTCTACTCTATCTAGTTCTTTCAACATTCAACAGGTTTCAATGAGATCCCCTTATCCCCTTATTCTTCTAAATTCCTGTGAGGCCCAGAGCCATCAACTGCTCCACATACGATAAGCCTTTCATTCCCAGAATCATTCTAGTGAACCTCCTCTGAATCCTCTCCAATGTTAGCACATCCTTTCTTAGATAAGGGGCTCAAAACTGCTCACAATACACCAGGTGAGACCTCGCCAGTGCCTTATAAAGCAGTTTAAGCTCATCATGTTCAGGAGCTCAAATGCAGTCCAGGAACCTACACTGGCATGGAGGTGGAGGGGGAAAGAGTCCACTGCCTGCAGAAAGATGAATCCCAAGGTAGATAATGACATATACATACTTTCATAATAAATTTATTTTGAATTTTGAACCAGCTTCAATCATCTGATTAAAAACTAATGGAACAAATTGGCAATAAAAAATAGCACCCTGACCTTGGCCCTACCCAAACTAAACCATATTATTTGGCCCATATAACAGCACGTACCTAGAAAGGCACATCGTAGCAGCCAAAATGTCTCCAAATCATGAACCTTCAGCACCCAGAACCAAAGATTTGAGTCACACTCTCTTTGCATGATAATCATCGTACAAGAGAATTCTTAAATCTCCATTTTCCTTGTCCAAACTAGTTTTTCCCCTTTGTGCTATTGACTGGATTACCTGATGTTGAACAGGATGTGACAGGGATATAGTAAAATCAGTTCTGAGAATAATACCTTACATCAGACACCGTCAATCACTGCACTCCATCAGTTCCTGGAAGATGATTCGTATCTCCAAAAATTATACACTCCCAGCAACCCACCCCTTAAAAAGGACATCCGTGATACTTCAGTGTAAGTCACATCACTTCACCTCTAGCCCTTCCAGGTGTGGCAACACTTCACCTGCAAGTCTGCAGGGGTCATCTGTTGAATCCGGTGTTCCCGATGCAGCCTCCTCTGCATTGGTGAGGCCCGTCGTAAATGGCCTCCTCAAGCAGCTTCGCTCTATCCACCAGAAGTAGAACTTCTCGGTGACAACATTTTAATTCTCATTCTGACATGTTGGTCCAAAGCCTCCTCTTCTACCATGATGAGGGTGGAGGAGGAACACTTCATATTCTGTCTGGGTAGCCTCCAGCCTGATGGCATGAATACTGATTTTCCCTTCAGGCTAAAAAAAAAACTCCCCTCCCCCTCCTTCCCCACTCTGACCACCTACCTCCTCTCACTTGTCCATCACTTTCTCCTGTACTCCTCTGTCCCTTCCTATCTGATTCCTTCCTCTCCAGCCGTTTACCTGTCCGACGCACCTGGCTTCACCTTTCACCCTCCAGCTAACCTCTCTCCCCACCCCACCAACTTTTTATTCTGGCGTCTTCCACCTTTCTTTCTAGTCGAAGAAGGGTCTCTGTCCGAAATGTCGACTGTTTACTCATTTCCATAGATGCTGCCTGATCCGATGAGTTCCTCCAGCATTTTCTGTGTGTTACACTGGATTTCCAGCATCTGCAAAATCTCGTGTTTATCTACACGCTCACTCACACTTTGATGATAAGATGATATGGGAAGGTTTCTGCTGTTAAATCCCTACCATATTTTCCCCCAAGTTGCTCCACAACTTCGACCACCTCTTTTTCCTTAGGCTTTTCCTTAGGCTTTTTCCTCAGGCTTTTACAGTTCAGACCTAGCCGGGGCCCACAATCACCATCTGCCGTATATCTGTCTCAAACTTCTCCACTGCACCTTTGTGATCGATGTCAGAACATTTTTCAAGAGGCTGAACCGTCCCAAGGCATCATTGCCTAATGATGTACATAGTAGGGCACTGAAAACCTGTGCCAACCAACTGGCATGAGTGTTCAAAGACATCTTTAATCTCTCACTGTTGCAGAGGTTCCCATCTGCTTCAAAATGCGCGATAATCATACTACTGCTCAAGAAGAACAGGGTATCGGATGCATATTTAAGTATAGATCCTTGGAAGAATGAAATTTCCAGCTGTATATCACTTGAAAAAATGACTTATAATTTAAGAGATAAATACGAAACATTTTTTAAAATTTGGCGCCCTTATTTACAAAAGACAGGATTAAATATATAGGTGCTCTGAAGATAAAATAATTGGTTACTTGGGGAAAGAAAGAAAGAAAGAAAGAAAGAAAGAAGGAAAGAAGGAAAGAAAGAAAGAAGGAAAGAAGGAAAGAAGGAAAGAAGGAAAGAAAGAAGGAAAGCAGGAAAGAAGGAAAGAAGGAAAGAAGGAAAGAAAGAAGGAAAGAAGGAAAGAAGGAAAGAAGGAAAGAAGGAAAGAAGGAAGGAAAGAAGGAAAGAAGGAAAGAAGGAAGGAAAGAAAGAAGGAAAGAAGGAAAGAAGGAAAGAAGGAAAGAAGGAAAGAAGGAAAGAAGGAAAGAAGGAAAGAAGGAAAGAAGGAAAGAAGGAAAGAAGGAAAGAAGGAAAGAAGGAAAGAAGGAAAGAAGGAAAGAAGGAAAGAAGGAAAGAAGGAAAGAAGGAAAGAAGGAAAGAAGGAAAGAAGGAAAGAAGGAAAGAAGGAAAGAAGGAAAGAAGGAAAGAAGGAAAGAAGGAAAGAAAGAAAGAAAGAAAGAAAGAAAGAAAGAAAGAAAGAAAGAAAGAAAGAAAGAAAGAAAGAAAGAAAGAAAGAAAGAAAGAAAGAAAGAAAGAGGAGCATGTGGGGATCTTCCGATATCCAGGCACTCTTTCTTTCTTTTTTCTATAGGGATGTTAGGGGAGAGGGGCTAAGGGGAAAGGGGAAGGGTATTATTTTTTTTCTTTCTGTAATCATCTGAAAACTTAATAAAAAAAGTTTTTAAAAAAAGAACAGGGTGAGCTGCCTCAGTGACTACTGCCCAATGACACTCACATCTACAGTGCTGAAGTACTTTGAGAAGTTGGTCATGGTCAAAATCAACTCCTAGAAGGACTTGGACCCACTGCAATTTGCCTATCACCACAACAGGCCTACTGCGGATGCAGTCTCACGTCTCACTGGCTCCCTACTTGGCCTTGGATCATCTGGACAATAGCAACACCTACGCCAGGCTGCTGTTTATTGATTAAAGCTCAGGGTTCAACATCATATCCTCAGTACTAATCAACAAGCTCCAAAATGTACGCCCCCTGTACTTCCCTCTGCAAATTGATCCTTAACTTCTTCATCAGGAAACCACAGTCAGTGCAGATCTCCTCCTCACTGACAATCAACACTGGTGTGCCTCAAGGATGCATGCTTAGCCCACTGCTCTACTCTAACTACACACATGACTGAATGTCTAGGCACAGCTCAAATGCCATCTACAAGTTTGCCAATGACACAACTATTGTTAGAATTTCAGATAGTGATGAGGAGGTGTACAGAAGTGAGATAGATCAGCTGTTTGAATGGTGTTGCAACAGTAACTCTGCACTCAATGTCAAGGAATTGATTGTGGACTTCGGGAAGGGGACATCAAGGGAACACACACCAGTACTCATTGAGGGGGTCAGCAGTGGAAAGAGTGAGCAGTTTTAAGTTTCTGGGTGTCAACATCTCTGAAGATCTTGGACCCAACAACATATTGACACAATTACAAAGAAGGCACACAGTGGCTACATTCCATTAGCAGTTTGGGGAGTCTTGGTATGATACCAAAGATGCTCCCAAATTTCTACAAATGTACCATGGAGAACATTCTAACTGATTGCATCATCATCTGGTTTGATGGGGCCACTGCACAAGGAATGGAAAAAGCTGCAGTAAGTTGCAAACTCAGTAACTCCATTATGGGCACTGGCCTCCACAGCATCCAAGATATCTTCAAGGAGCGATGCCTCAAAAAGGCAGCATCTTTCATTAAGGATCCTCGTTATCCAGGATATGCTCTCTTCTCATTGCTACCATCAAGGAAGTGGTACAGAAACCTGACAACACACTCAACAATTCAGGAACAGCTTCTTCCCCTCCACAATCAGATTTCTGAATGGATAATGAACCCATCCTTACTACCTCACTATTCTTTTTATTTTTCTTGTTCTCTTTTTGCACTACTTATTTAATACAGTATACATTCTTTTCCTTATTGTGACTTGTTTTTTTTATGTGTTGCAATGAACTGCTGCCATAAAACAACAGATTTCATAATATATGCCACTGATATTAAACTTGATTATGATTCTGATTTTCCATAAAACTTCCTTTTTACAGCAGCACATCTAGTAGAGTTCCTTAGGCAGCTTGAATCCTAACCTCAGGAGCTATCTGTATGTTGTTCTTGTATCTAGATGGGGATCTCAATGAAATCATACAATTAACATGTGTGTGTCAAATGCCCAATAAGCTCCTTACTCTTTAGAAGCTGGATCCCACAAATCTGGGATTGAATTAGAAGCCATGAAAGACTTTCAAGAGGACTATAAAGGCAAGGATGTAATGGCAGAGGCTTTCTAAGACATTGCTCGTTTGGTATTTGGAGTTTGGGCCTCTCATCTGAGAAAAGGATCTGCTGGCTTTGGAGAGGGACCAGAGGAGGTTCACAAGAATAATCCATGGAATGAAAGGGTTAAAATGCAAGGAGCATTTGATGGCTCTGGGTCGGTACTTGCTGGAGCTTAGAAGAATGAGGGATAGGGGAATCTTGTTGAAACCCATCCAAAGTTGAAAGCCCTAGATAGAATAGACATAGAGGGGATGTTTCTAATAGTGGGGAAGTCTAAGACCAGAGGGCACAGCCTCAGAATACAAGGATGTCCCTTAAGGACAGAGATGAGGAGGTCTTTAGCCTCATCTGGTGAATCTGTGGAATTCATGTCACTGTGGAGGCAATATAATTGGGTGTATTTAAAGTCAAAATTAATAGATTCTTCATTAGAAAAGGCATCAAAGCTTACAAGGATAAAGCAAGAGAATGTTTAGAGGGATAATAAGTCAACCACGATGCACTGGTGGTGAAGACTTGCTAGCCCAAATAGCCAAATTCTGCTCCCATGTCTTAAGAGCTTCTTCCAAGTACTCCTGGTTTCTAAAGATGTTAGTAAGTTAATTGTTCATGGACCACTTGCTTAATGGTATTGGTCCATTGTTTAATAAAAGATTGAAACCACTGTCCTAGGTTGCAGGTGAGTGATAGATTCCGGGTGGGGGGGGGGCAGGGGTCGGTGAGAGTGTGTGGGACAAATACAAATGGAATCCATGTGCCATTATTGAAAATGGGTGACTGATGGTCAACATGAACTCATTTGCCTAAAGGGCTTGTTTATATATCTGCATTTTTCAATAGTTTGGTGTCAAATTTATCCTCAGAAGAGGTATAATTATGAGCTTCAGTCAATGTTTATTTCACTGGACAACAAAGATTTTGCTTCCTGAATACCTCTGGGTGCATTTTATGGACTCTGGGCTTCTGATCAGGAAAATCACCATGAAATTTCCCTATTACCCACCATTTTTTTTAAATTGCATAATTTTGTTATTTTAATTCAAAATTCAAGACAAAATAGCTGATGCCAAGATTAAAGAAGGCAGTTTTGTTGGTCCACAAATCAAACAGGTCATCAATGACAGACATTTCAATGAACTTCTAGTGGGAAAATCACATGGAAGGCATTCAAGGACACTGTTGAAATTTTTCTTGGCAACTACAGAACACCAAACTATGTGCAGCTCCAAGTGTACAAAACCATGAACAACATGTCACTAGAGATTCACTTTCTGCATTCCCATTTAGACTTCTTCCCTGCAAATCTCGGCACGGTCAGTGTCGAGCACAGTGAAAGGTTTCACCAGGACATTGTGGTCAAGGAGAAACTGTATCAGGACAACTGGAATCCACCAATGCTGGCTGATTATTGTTGGGCACTTAAGCAAGAAGCTTCAGACACTGAGTACAAATGAAAATCATCAAAAAAAATCAGTTTTAGCTTACTTCAGCAAAGCATCAATACGCAATTCAATAAAAGTTAATTTTGTTTCTCCAAATTCCTGCTTTATACAAGAAGTCTGAAATTATATTTGTGTTCAGCTTCAAGTGGTCTATCATAAAACAAAATTCTGAGGAAGCAACTATTTCAGAAAGAATTTGATGTCCAATGGTCTGGCCCAATCTGGACGCTTCAGTCTTACTAAGTAATGCTGTGATGTATGTGCAGTATACAAGTCAGGGCATTTAACTGGGAACGTTTCCACCACTTTGCGCACAAAAAGGAGATTGCCAGTCTGTGAAATCAGGAACTGCGATATATTGCGACACACACAAGATACTGGAGGAACTCAGCAGGTTTGGCAGCATCTATGGAAGTGAATAAAAAGTTGACAAGACCCTTCATCAGGACTGGAAAGGAAGGGGGAAGATGTCAGAATAAAAAGGTGGGGAAGGAAGATAGCTAGAAGGTGATAGGTGAAGACAGATGGGTGAGAAAGGTAAAAGGCTTAAGAAGAAGGAATCTGATAGGAGAGGAGAGTTGACCATGGGAGAAAGGGAAGGAGGAGGGAACCCGAGGGGGGGGGGAGGTGATAGACAGGTGAGAAGTAAAAGGTCAGAGTGGGGAATAGAAGAGGAGAGGGAGAGGGAATTATTTTTTACTGGAAGGAGAATTCGATAATCATACCGTCAAATTGGAGGCTACCTGGATAGAATACAAGTTGGTGCTCCTCCAACCTGAGGGTGGCACAAGAGGAGGCCATGGACTGACACTTTGGAATGAGAATAGGTATTAAAATGTTTTGCCACTGAGAAGTTCCACTTCTGGTGGATATATTAATAGCATTGACAACACCACAGAAACACATGTAACACCAGGGTCAAGGACAGCTTTAATCCTGCTCCTATAAGATTCTTGAACAGACCTCTTAATAAGTTAACAGTGAACTTTATATGTCACTTAATATGTTAATGATGAACTCTAGATGTAACAATCTATTTTGTTTACACTTTATTCTTTATCTGCACTGCAGTTTCTCTGTAATTGTAACACTTTATTGTGCATTCTGTTATTGCTTTTCCCTTGTGGTTCAAAGTGCAGAGGCCTCCAGCAATCCAGGGTGACCATGGATATATGCATAAATACCCAAGCCTGGGCAGTATGATATGGAGAGCAAGCTGTTGCCCATGTAGCAAGCTCCCACCCTTCACGCAGCTGATGAACCCAAAGGAATGGCAGAGACCAATGGCAGGAGCTGCCATTGAACTTAACGTAGGACTGCCTTAGGGACTGCAGCTCTGGATTTTTCCCTTGAGGTATAGCCACAAGGCAGCAGAGGTTTGAGATCAGAGTTTTCCTTCTCCTAAATGAGCTGTCAACCATGGCTGACAAGCCCCATCTGTCCAAAACGACTGGTTTTAAGACACCAGTAACCTGCTTTTGCCCCTTCTCCTGTCAGTAGAAACAGTTCCGTTGGAAGCATTTAATAGGCAAAGGGAGCTTATCGCCACTACCATCCCTGGCTATAATAACGCTAAGGAATGTAAATTTTAAAGTACTCTAAATTTATTATCAAAGTACATATGCGTCATAATATACAGTACTACCCTGAGATTCACTTTCTTGCGGGCGCTCACAGTAAATACCACAAAACTCTAGAGTAAGTGAAAAACTGTACACATGGCTAGGATGGATAAACAACCAATGTGCAAAAAAACAACAAATTATGCAAATACATATTTTAAAAAAGTAGTAATACATATTAAGAACATGAGTAACACACATGGAGGCAGCATCTATGGAAAGAGTAAACAACTGGCGGTTTGGGCCGAGACCCTTCATCAGGACTGAGAGAGAGATGCCTGAATTAAAAGGTGGAGGGGAGGGGAAGGAGGATAGCTAGAAGGTGATAGGTGAAGCCAGGTGGAGAGTACAGAATCTGAGAGGAGAGGAGAATTGACCATATGAGAAAGGGAAGGAGAGGACTCGGGGGAAATTCACAGGCAGGTGAGAAGTAAAGGAGGGAGGGAATGGAGTTCAGGTTCACCGGAAGAAGAAATCAATATTCATGCCATCAGGTTGGAGGCCATCCACACGGAACACAAAGTGTTGCTCCTCCACCCTGAGGGTGGCCTCATCTTGGCACAAGAGGCGGCCAAGGATCAACACGCTGGAGTGGAAATGGGAATCAGAATTATTTTGTTTTAATTCATGAGTTGCAAAAGTTCTTGAAAGCGAGTCCATAGATTGTGGACTAGCACAATCTAATACCTCAATGCACCGATGGGATGAAGCAATCCCTAAAACCAAGTACGTGTGACAGTAATGAACCAATACTCCCAAGCTGGGCCAAGTCTGTTCCCCTGCATTTCACATACTTTACACAAGCACCAGGTTGGGCTCAGTGAATCGGTTGCAACACATACAAGATGCTGGAGGAACTCAGCAGGTCAGGTGGCATCAATGGAATGGGCCAGGACCCTCCTTCAGGACTAGAAAGGTAGGGGAGAAATCAGAGGGGAGGGGTGGAATAAGTACAAGGTGGCAGGTGACCAGTGAAACCGGGAGAGGGAGGGGTGAAGTAAAGAGCTGGGAAGTTGATTGTTAAAAGAGATAAAGGGTTGGAGAAGGGGAATCTGGTAGGAGAGGACGGAAGGCCATGTAAGAAAGGGAAATGGGAGGAGCACCAGAGGGAGGTGATGGGCAAGTAAGGTGAAAGGGGGAAACAGGAATAGGGAATGTGGGGGAAGGGGCAATTACCGAAACTTACCCACCACCTCCTGTCAGTAAATCACGTTCTTGAGTTAGGAGGTCGCAGGTTCTAGCCCCAGGATAAATAAAGGTGACATTCCAGTGCAATACTGAGGGAATCCAGCACTGCTATCTCAATCAAAAAGATGCCGTGACAACTATTTCAGATGTCTTGGCCCAACAATTATCTATTAACTAATATCACAGAGATGCGGAAAAAAAAAACCAAAATTATAATAAAACACAGCAGATGAGGCAGCATCTGTACAAAGACAGAAGCCGCTATTTTAGCCCCGTGATCCTTCACGGGAACTGGGAAAGGCAGGAAACAAGTTCATTTCAAATTGCTGGGAAAGTGGGGGGAGGGTGGTCAATAGTCAATGGACATCTGAAATAGGACATCAAGAAACACACATGTACAGACACACACCCACGTCTGCAGCATCAAACAGCATGTTATCAGCGGCAAGAATTCCCGCTCCATCTGATCACACTTCCCACCCTAGTACATTCAATGTCTCCTGGCGAAGGGCAGATTAAACACCCTGTGCTAACGCCTACCTCCCCAACTCAAGCCTTGACCAGTTAAGAAACTAATTTGTGCTGGCAATGGGTTCGAGGTTTGGTGTAAATGGGAAAATTGCTGGTCTCAAGGGAGTGATGCATTAAATATACTGACAATAAGCATGCAAAGATTTCCACTGCAATGCAAGACAATGGCTTCGCCTATACAGAACAAAGCCGCCACGGTAGTGTCGTGGTTAGTGCAATGCCATTATAGCTTGGGATGTTTCCAAGTTCCGAGTTTAATTCCAGTTCCGTCCTGGAAGGAGCCTCTGTATGTCCTCCCCATGGAATCCATGGGTTTCTCCAGGTGCTCCAGCTTCCTCCCACAGTCCAAAGATTAGGTTAATTGGTCATTATAAATTGTTCCATAATCAGATCAGGGTCAATCATGTTGGTTGGGAGTTGCTGGGGTGCGGGTGTGCCTCGAAAGGCCTGAAGGCCTTACCTCACACTGTATCGCTAAAGAATAGCCCTGAGCAACTTGGCTGGATCCACAATGGAAAAACAAAATTGGAGGGTCTCTACCATTATCATATACCCCGAAGAATTTAATGCATGGCCTAGGTCAGGGGATCCCACCCATTTTTATGCCACGGACCAATACCTTTAGCAGCTTGGGAACCCCTGATACAGACCAATACTCTCAAGTACAACAAAAGACTGGTGGAGGAACCCAATGGGTCAGACAGCATCTGTTGAGAGAAATGGAGAGCTGACATCTTGAGGTGCTGCACCTCATGGGCTTCTAAAGGACTTTGAAATATCCTGATATTGCTTTGTAAAAATAAATTCTTTCTTTGGGGTGGATGATCCTGGTCTTTTTCTCCCCAGGGTGGAGAAATACAGCTAGACAAATAGAGCCAGACGTTGCGTCATGGTGGGAATGGGAGGTTTCTGGACCAGTTTTTTCAAGCCAGATGCCTGCACTGTCAGGGAAGGTGATGGAGCTGTGCAGCTTGGACGGCCTTTGGACTACCAAATGAATGGAGGTTGTCATAGCCGGCGGAGGTAATGGGATAAGCTCCCATTACCTATTAAACGCTCCCAATGATGCACATCTCAAATAGCCTCTGACAACCAAGTCCAGCTCCCAGTCTTCACATGTGGCTGAGCTACTAAGCCTGCTGGAACCATTTCTGGTAGGCAGCCGTCAATCCCAGGGGATCATGGGTTTGTGTCTCTGGTGGACTGTGTTCATCAGAGAGAGGGGAGGAGGGGGTGATGAGGGGGGAGGAAGGGTGGTGGGGGGTGTAGGGGGGAAATGGTGAGTGGTGGGGGGGGGGTATTATCAGAAGTTTGAGAAATCGATGTTCAAGCCTTCAGGCTGGAGGCTATCCAGACAGAATATAAATTGTGGACTTATTATGGCAGTAGAGGAGGCCATGGACTCACATGATGGAATGGGATTGGGAAGAAGAATTGAAATGGGCGGCCACCTGGAAATCCCACTTTTTGAGGGATTTCCCAGGAAGGTTTTGAGGGCTTTTTCCCTCCTCAAAAAGCAGGATTTCTTATTCAGACTTCTTCCCCCTTCCTTTATGTGTGTGTGTGTTGTGTTGCTCATAAAAACAAGTTTTCTTTCAAGCAGAATATACTCCTCCAAGGTCATTAAGGACACGAGATTTAAATAGATCTCCAGCCTGCAGCAGCATGATTCTGGACGAAGGCACAATGGTTTCAAGCAATGCGTATGTACACACACCCATGTCTGCAGATTCTGCGTGTCAAACAGCATGTTATCAGTGGCAAGAATTCCCCCTCCATCTGATCACGCTTCCCGCCCTAGCAGATTCAATGTCTCCTGGCAAAGGACAGATTAAGCACCCTGTGCTAACGCCTACCTCCCCAACTCAAGCCTTGGCCTGTTAGAAAGTAACTTGCATTGACACTGGATTACGGCTTGGGTTTGGTGTTCATGAGTGTTCCACTATTTTTTAGGGTTAGCACATATAGCAAATAACTTCAGCCACCCGTCTTCAGATCTAAATATGAACTGTGAAATAGATCTAAAATACAGCTCTGAACAATAGGCCTTTTTCCTCCGAAAGGGGTCTCAATATGAAGCCTGTTGTGAATCATTTTTTCGAATAAAGAAACTACTTTTGATCTACTTGTACTTCTCTCCGGTGACTTTGTTCACACAACAACGGGGAAGATGTTTGTTTTAAGGGAGCAATGCCTTAAATAAATTGAAAAGAGGACCTTCAAGCATGCCAAGATTTCCACTGTGATGCAGGATATTAGCTTAGCCTGAATAGCGCAGAGCCATGACTAATCCCGAGCTCCTTTACTAGATCCATTATGGAAAGCTCAAGAACAGGCATGGAGGGAAATGGACGGCCAAAATTTCTCTAATTTGCATTTAGCCTCAAATTATCAGCGGTGCAGGCTGAGGACAGATGTGTCGGTGCAAAAATGTTCAAAGCAAATTTATTATCAAAGTACATATACGTCACTATATACAACCCTGAAATCAGAATCAAATTTAATATCGCCAGCATATGTCATGAAATTTATTAACTTTGCAGCAGCAGTGAAATGCAATACATGATAATAAAGGAAAAAAAAACAGAATTTATATATATGTATATATACACATACACGTATAGTTAAATAAGTACTGCAAAAGAAAAAAGAAATTAAAAATTAGTGAGGTAGTGCTCGTGGGTTCAATGTCCATCCAGAAATCAGATGGCAGAGGGGAAGAAGCTGTTCCTGAATCATTGAGTGAGCGTCTTCAGGTTTCCACATCTCCTCCCTGATAGTAGCAATGAGAAAAGCGCACGTGTTGGGCGATTGGAATCCATACTGAAGACTGCTGACTTTCTTGGGCATTGCTCCTTGAAGATATCCTGGATGCTACAGAGACTAGTGCCCATGATGGAACTGTATAACTCTCAACAGCTTACTTTGATCCTGTGCAGTAGCCTCCCCCATAGCAGATTCATTTTCTTGTGGGCATACTCAATAAATCTGTAGAATAATAACCTTTACAGAATCAATGAAAGACCACCCAACTTGGGTATTCAACCAGAGTGCAGAAGGCACTAAACTGTGCAAATACAAAATGAAAGAAACAATAAAAATAAATAAATAGGCAATAAATATAGAGAACATGAGATGAAGAGTCTCAAGTTTCAATGATGGCTCAAATGAAGTTTAGTGAAGTGGGGAAGAGAATTAAAATGGCTAGCAAGAAGGTAATCCACACTTCTTGCCCCACCCCTTCGCTCCAACCCTTTGCATTATCTACCTCTCTTCTTGTGTGGTGGGGTGGAGATTCATCTCCACCAAAGGAGGTGTAAGGCGCTCCTTCCCTCTGCTAGCCTGCAGGTCGCCCTTGGGCAACGTATAACACCTGCTTAGTCCCCCGATCAGGGTCATGTGAAGTCACAGGTGGTGGATGGTCGTATGAGCAGCCTGTGCATATCACAAGTCCTGGTTATGTAGCAATTAATGCCAGGCAGACAATCTCTGAAGAGTATTGATAATGACTGGGGTCAGCTGTCATGTAAAGACACTGCCTAGAAGAAGCCCCTCTCAATCATTGAGCACATCTACATGAAAAGCTGTTGTAGAAAAGCAGCATTCATCATCAGAGATCTCCACCACCCAGGCCGTGATCTTTTCCTCGCTGCTGCCAACAGATAGAAGGTACAATAGCCTCAGGACTCACACCACTAGGTTCAAGAGCAGTTACTACCCCTCAACCATCAGGCTCTTGAGAAAAAGGGATAATTACACTCATATGTGCATCCATTGAGATGTTCCCACAACCAATGATCTCTAAGGACTTCTTAATCTTGCTAGCTCTTGTCCTTGTTATTTATTGCTATTTATTTATATTTGCATTTGCGCATTTTGCTGTCTTCTGCACTTTGGTTGATCTTTCACTGATCTTGTTATAGGTATCATTCCATAGATTTGCTGAGTATGCCCACAGGAAAATGAATGTCAGGGTTGTATGTGGTGACATATCTGTACTTTGATAATAAAATTTACTTTGAACTTTGAATGCCAAACCACTTCTGTAGAAAATGTTGCCAAGAACAATCACGGTCATGGGACCATGATCGCCTACATCATATAACACTGTACATGATGATGATGGCCTCCCTTCTACCTTTTAGTCCAGCTGAAATAGCTCGACCCAAAATATTGACTGTTAATTCCCCTCCGTAGATGCTGAATTCCTGCCGCAGTTTGTTGCTCTACATTCCAGACTCATGACTCCCATTAAAAGCACCATTGTATGTTTGCAATGTTACAGAGACCCCACCTATCTCTCACGCTGACGCTAAGCAACCACTATTAGGCAAGTTCGAAAGGCCAAGTTTAGTAAACCTAGCAGGCCTGTTACGATTCTAGAGAAAACACTTTGCATCAGGCAAATCAGTAACAATTTAGCAGTCTTTAGCCCAATACCCAGAAATTCCAAAGGTTTAGGCTACATATTTGGAGGGGAAATTATTTACTGATGGACTGATTGATTAAGGTACAGCGTGGGACAGGCCCTTTGAGCCCCATAGCCCAGCAATCCCTCATTTGATCCTAGCCTAATCTCACAACATTTTACAAAGACCAATTAACCTACAAACTGGTATGTCTTTTGTCAAGAAGCATTTGAAAAATTGAAAACAATGATATGTCAACAACCTGTGCTTAAGGCACCTGACTTTGGAAAACCTTTTTCATTGGCTGTGGATGCTAGTGATGAGGCTGCAGGAGCAGTATTAATGCAAAGGAATGAGGGGAATGAGCTTGATCATCCAGTAGCTTACTTTTCTAAGAAATTTAATAAGCATCAAAGAAATTATTCGACAATAGAGAAAGAATTGTTATCTCTTGTTTTAGCTTTGGAATATTTTGAGGTATATGTTAGTACAACTCAGAAACCACTTATTGTTTACACTGATCATAATCCGCTAGTTTTTCTGAGTAAGATGAAAAACAAAAACAGAAGGTTATTAAATTGGAGTAGTCACTGTGAGGAAACCCACGCGGTCGTGAGGAGAACGTAGAAACTTCTTACAGACAATGGCAGGGAATTGAACCCAGGTTGCTGTAAGGCACTGTGCTAGCACAATGGTACAGTACGTTGGACAGCTTTGGATTGAGGTCCTTCATCTGCATCATGGCCTGGTATGGAAACAACAATGCCCATGAACTGAAATGCTACAATAAAGTGGTGGGCATAGCCCAGTCCATCACAGGCAAAGCCTTCCCCATCACTGAGCACATCTTCAAGAAGCACTGCCACAGGAAAGCAGCGTCCATCATCCAGGAACCAGAACATTCAGGCCATGCTCTCTTCTCACTACTGCCATCAGGAAGGAGGCACAGGAACGGCCCTGGGTCCCACATGACCAGACTCAGGAACAGTTATTGCCCTACAACCATCAGGCTCTTGAACCAGACTGGATAACTTCACACTGAACTGATTCCACAACTGATGGACTCATTTTCAAGGACTCTACAACTCGTTTTCAGTATTATCTATTTAATAATTTCTTTGTTCTCATTTACAGAGTTTGTTTCCTTTTGCACATTGATTGTTTGTCAGTTTTTGTGTGTAAAGAATCTCCAGGTAGTATGTGGTGACATCTATGTATGTTGATAAATAAATTTGAACTTTTTGAACTCTCACTCTCCCTCAATAGTGAGAGTCTGCTGATTCTTGAATCAGAGGTACTCGAATAAGCAACACTGCCAAATGTAACATCGAAACTGCGAGCTGTTGGTCTCCCCTTGCGTTGTGGCAGGGGTGACGTTGCTGTCCCCCTCATTAGTGACAGAGGACCTGTTGAGATGTCAAAGTGTTGGGATGGACAGTGGTTTTTGAAGGACTCTAGATCATGGTCTCTGGGAGCTTGCGATCGCTTGCATGGTGGGTGGTGGAGGTTAATGTTTTTACTGGAGGAAGTGGGAGGGAGGGGGACGGTTGATGCTTTTGTTGCTGCTTGTGTGTGGGAGGGGGAAGGGGGCTTTGGGTATCTTATGTCTTGGGGTTCTTCCCTCTCTGTTTCATGGATGTTTGTGAAGAGTAAGAAGAATTTTAGTTTGTATTCTGTATACAATCAATATTAAATTGTACCATTCATCAGGACTGAGGAATAGAGGAGAGTTAATCAGTATAGAGGTGAAAAAGAAAGGGTAGGAGCAAGAGCTTAAAAAGGTTTAGAGTCTAAACCCAAAATACTGACTGTTCATTTCTCTCCACAGATGCTGCCATGACCTTGTGAATTACTCAAGCATCTTGTTTGTTGCTCCAGATTCCAGCATTTGCCAGGATTTCACCCCATATTTCACCCCAAGTACCTGGAATTTATGAAATTGGCTGATGCCACCTTTTAAAACACATGGTACAGAGTATTTCAGCAGTAATAGTTTCAATCGCTTGCCAACCCTCTCCAACAAGGGAAAAGAAAAGGTCTTTACCTGTCATCATCACTTTCCTGGTGTGACCCAACCGACAGCATTGATGTGGCAAGGGTCTGCATGGGTGAGATGAAGCGGAGTGAACTGGAGCCATTGACCTCAGAGACACGAGTCTTCCTGAAAGCACTGGTGTCCTGAGTCAGGACTGGCGAGGCGGGTGTGGATCGAGATTCAGAAAACTGTGGGGTGGGAGAAACAGATAAGTTTTAAAGGGTTACCCTGGCAGACCTGGGCTTAGGGAGGCGGGCTGAATTTTACAATCAGTGGTCACTTTATCAGGTTCACCTGCTCATTAATGCAAATATCTAATCGGCCAATCATGTGGCAGCAGCTCAATGCATAAAAGCATGCAGACATGGTCAAGAGGTTCAGTTGTTCTTCAGACCAAACATCAGAATGGGGAAGAAACATGATCCAAGTGACTTTGACTGTGAAATGATGGGGTGGTTTGAGTATCTCAGAAGCTGCTCATCTCCAGAGATTTTCAGGCACAACTGTTTCTACAGCAGGGGTTCATAACCTTTTCTTATGCCTTAGACACCTGCCATTAACTGAGGGGTCTGTGGAAACCTCTGTTCTAGAGCTTACACAGAATGTTACAAGAAACAAAAAACACCCAGAGAGCAGCAGTTCTGTGGGCAAAAACACCTTGTTAATGAGAGAGGTCAGAGGAGAATGACCAGACTGGTACCAGCTGACAGGAAGGCGACAGCAACTCAAATAACCACGTGTTATAACAGTGGCGTGCAGAAGAGCATCTCTGAACGCAAAACACATCAAACCTTCAAGTGGGTGGGTTAACCCCAATTTAACTATAGCCTAATCACGAGACAATTTACGATGACCAATTAACCTACCAACTGGTACGTATTTAGACTATGGGAGGAAACCCACGCAGTCACGGGGAGAAACTCCTCACAGGCAGTGGCAGGAATTGAACCGGGGTTGCTGGTACTGTAAAATGTTGTGTTTACCACTACACTACCATACAACGGACAGTCTTGGGTTGAGCCCTTCATCTGAAGGACACCAACATACACTCAGTAGGCATGTATTGTGGGGGAACAACACAAACAGGCCATTCTGTCCAAGCAGTATGTACGGGGATTGAGCCTCTTCCTCACTTAGTCCTCTCCCCTCCACGACACATTCCACGTTCGCACTCCTTCCTGAGTAAAGTGTAATTTCAAGAATCTGCTGTTAGGATACTTGGAACTACAACTCGTGCTTGAAGATTAACTTTATCTGTCACATGCACATCGAAACATGCAGTGAAATGTATCGCTTGCATCAAATCACAACTTCATTTGCCCCATCACTGAAAATGTTGCCATAAACTATGTAACCAGTCAATATACTCTCCACTACACATCTATAGAAGTTTGTCAAAATTTAAGATGTCATGTTGAATCGCTGCAACCTTACCACTTCACGACCAGGGATAAGATTTTAGGAAGGACAAAGAGAATTCCGAAGAGGTTTGCCGAGGTTGTACTGGGGATGAGGAACTTGGGTTTGGCTGATCAACTGAAGTGGGATGGTTCTTCTGAAAGCAGACAAGTTTGCAATCCAATAAAAGATATTCCAAGTTCTGAGAGGGGGAAGAGTTCTAATACACAAGGGAAACTCACTGGTACAAGGACTCACTTTCAAGGACTCTCCATCTTGTATTCTCAGGTTTTTTTTTTAAAACTTTCTTTGTGTATTTGTACAGCTTGTTGTCTTTTGCACATTGGTTGTTAGTCCATTCTGCTGGGTGCAGTCTTTCATAGTTTCTATTGTGCTTCTTGTATTTACTGTGAATTTTTTTTACTGCCTGTTACACCACTGGCGTTTAGGGCAGCAACAAAGGTCCTCTATCACTGACGATGTTCAGGACTTCCTTCATCGTGTCAGTAGCTTCCTCATGGTTTTCACTACCACGATTCATGCAAGTCTCAGACAGAGACTCAGGAATACCTTCGCACTGGGATGTAGAAGGATTTTTCATTGTGGCTTCTGTAACAATTTTATTTGACCAGTCAGGGTTGTTAGCCTTGAGTTGAACCCCTGAACCTGGAGGGCTGGTGGACCCTCTTAGTCTGACCTCTACCCTTTGACCTACATGACATGGGTGACCATCCCAAGAGACAAAGCATAAAGACCTGACTCCGGCCAATATAGCTCACTGGTTCATTGAGGCATGCAAACCTCCAAACTATGACAAGGTTGTGGTCCTCCTGGAGGATTTACTGTGAACGCCCACAAGGAAATGAACTTCAGTGTTGTATATGGCAACAAACAGTATACGTTCTTTGAACTTTAAATCAGTAACCAGAGGACTTGACTTTAAGAATAATAACCAAATAACTAAAGAAAAACTTCTTAAAATTTGAAAAATGTTACAATCTGTAATGTGCTGTCAGGAGGAAGCAGATTCAAAGAATTTTTCAAAAAGGGGAACTGGATTATTTATTGAAAAACGAATACGGAATAGGTAAGACGAGCTGACCAGACCTCGGTCAAACAACTTCCTCCTGTGCTACAGATTCCGAATCCTAGAAGGATCAGACTAGCTTCACAATCAATGCCGGAGTGTGAAGAGCACGGAGATGGAGAGAAAGACTCTATACAAGATGAATGGCCTCTTGGCCTTGGTTGGTAACACCATCTCACTTGGGTTTTTACTACAACACAGTATGCTACTTCTTTCAAAAGTCCTTGCCTCTCTGCCTCTCGAAAGGCACTGAGAGCCCTATTCAGTTCCACTGCGTAGAAACCTTTGGCGAGGTGCCAATGTAAATATTTTGGATAGGCACAAGCAGGGAGCTGATCGCCACTTTCACAAGGAGCCAGATGGTTCTCTGCGGAGGGGCACAGGGTCACCTGAAACACAGTCGCTGGGCATCAGCCCACGCAGGCAGCCATCTGAAGGAGAGCAGAGCATCAGAGAGTAGGAAAAAAATAATCAGCCTTATCCCTCTAGTAGAGACATACTACCAGTAATCACAGTATCCAAATCGGAACCAAGTAATCGGAAGTGATCAATATTACTTCGATCAAAAACTGCAAACATGACTAATGATCAGTGAATAATGAATGAGGCATAAAATTGAGGCTCCTGTAAGGCCGCAAGACATTAGGCCATTTGGGCCATCGAATCTGCTCCACCGTTCCATCATGGTTGATTTGTTATCTCCCTCAACCCCATTCACCCGCCTTCTCCCTGAGAACCTATCAATCTCAGCTTTAAACATATCCAGTGACTTGGTCTCCCCTGCCATATGTAGCAATGAATTCTGCAGATTCAGCACTCTTCTGGCTAAAGAAATTCATCATCTCTGTTCTAAAGAAATGTCCTTGTACACTGAGGCTGTGCCCTCTGGTCCAAGACTCTACCGCTACAGGAAACAGTGGACCCAGATGCCTCTACCTGGTCAGCATCACAGGGAACAGGAGGGTCAATGCTTCCTCTGCTGCTTCTGCAAAGGAAGGGGAAGGAGGGCCTTTGGGATTCTGATGTTCCAACCGTACATTCAAGGGTTCAAACATTAATTTATTATCAAAGTATACAACTCTGAAATTCTTCTTCTCCAGATAGCCACGAAACCAAAGGAGGAAAAGAAAGGTGGCATGATTATAAAGCTTCCATTCATTCTGTGGGGTTTCTAGTTTCATAGATGTCTGAGAAGTCTAAGAATTTCTGGTTGTACACTCTACACGTTCTCTGATATTAAACTGAACAATTTGAATCAATTGATCGTGTCTTTACAACACTGGCGATGTGGAACGTAGCTATGTGCAAAAGAAAAGTCATTGTACTGAGGGTGAGGGTTACCCACGCCACCCGTCAGGCCGGCTGAAAAGCAAGGTCTTCTGCTGATGTTTTCCGTACCAAGCAGCTCATGTGAAGGTGGCAGGCAAACAAGTCCTCAGGTTCAGAAATAGCCTCTGTATTCCTAAAACAGATCCCATCACAAGATCAGGGCAGAGCTGATGGACAGGCAGGGTGTTCCAGGAGATGGGAGCCAGCTGCTTCCTTGGACCAGTGCAACCACCACACCCTCCCCACCACCCAAAGCAAGCATAACCCTAGAGAGGTTGCTACCTAAAGCTGCACCACCCGGGATCTTACAACACGCAAACTAGTAGATCAGAGAGGGAAGAAGGACGAGCACAGTTCCCACGAGAAATGAACAGTACAACAGTAATCGGCCTGATTAAACCAATAAATAAATGCCTAAATAAACTAATCCCTCTACCTACACAAGGCCTGTCTAAGAGACTCCTAAACACCTCTATCATATTTACCTCCATTTATTATTAAATATTATCATTTTCACCTCTGGCAGTGCATTTCAGGCAACCACCACTCTAAAAAAAAATTTATCCCTTACATCTCCTTTGATGTACATCAAACCTTAACTGCAATGCATTTTAACCCTGGGAAAAATATATTGGCTGTCTACCTTATGCCTGTCATAATCTTATAATCCTGTATCAGATTGCCCCTCAGCCTCCAGTGCTCCACAGAAAACAACCCAAGTCTGTCCAACCTCTCATTATAGTGCATACTTTCTAATCCAAACAGCATCCAGGTAAAGCTCTTCTGCATTTTCTCCAAAGCCTCACATCCTTCCTATAATGGAATGACCAGAACTCCTAACTAGAGTTTTATAAAGCTGCAGCATAACTTCTGAACTCCTGAGCTCAGTACCTCGACTAATAATGGCAAGCATGTCATACGTCTTCTTTATCACCCTATCAATCGGTGCAATCACTTTCAGCGAGCTATCAACTTGGTCCCCGAGATCCCTCTAGACCAGGGGTTCCCAACCTTTCTTATACCATGGACCAAAACCATTAAGCAAGGGGTATGTGGACCCCAGGTTGGGATCCCCTGATCTACATATTACCACCATTAAGGGTCATGCTGTTAAAACTATACCGCTCCTATACACTTTATTGCAAAGAGTTACGCTACCATGCTGTTCTTGATGATCTCTCAAATGCAGCAGCTTACATTTGGCCAAATAAGAACTCTATCTGTACTTATCTGCAACTAATAGATACTCCCGCTGTATCCTTTGGCAACCTTCAACACTACCCATAACGCTGCCAACCTTTGTTTTGTTGGATCATGTCAACTCTCCATTGCCACCGAGCACTGCCCCACATACACAAGTACTCTCTTAACCCACGTGTTCCTGTGGCCGATGAGATGCTATTGCCATTTGACACTGCTCTTCATTGGAAACAGCAGCCAATTTTGCACAGAGCAAATTCTCACAATGGGACAGTGATAATATGCTTTGATTTCACGAAGGGTAGCTTCTGGGACAGGACGCCACGATTCCTGAAATTCTATCTGCCAGTCCTGCAAAACCCCCTGACGGGGCAGGGGAGACCCCGGTTCAACATCCCACCTGTGCTATCTCAGCACTGCACTAATGAGACCGCAGCCATTCTGGGGGAGTTGGAGGCTGAGGGAAGTCGTGATTGGAGGAGGCAGGCGAGGGGATATGTTTACTTGCCTTCTTTATTGCTCCGTGTTCTCCCGAAGAGGGCTGGCTCACGCTTGGCGACATCGGATTGGAAGTAGTCTGCTCCGCGGGACCACCCCTGACTGTTGTGCTGGGTTTCTGCTGATCCTTGGGGGGGCTGCCATCACCCTTGAGTGCTGCCATGACCACCTTGGAAACGGGGGCGCTGGTGACAGGGAGCTGGGGCAGGCTGGCTGGGGCAAGCTGTCCGGACTCTCTCTCGACTCGAGCCGTCTTGCCCAGGTTCAGCGACTCAGCCGCCTGGAGCAGCACATTCAGGGTGTGGCCGGGAGCCACAGGAATGAACCTGCCCCTCGGTCCCTCTCCCTGGCTCGGCACTGGCGAGGACCCCTGGCTCTTGGGGGCATGCATCTTGGGCCGGAGTTGGCTAATGACCTTATGGGCAAAGCTGGTGATCTCCAGGTGGGAGTCCAGGGAGTTGACATGCCTGGCGCTGTCCAAAGCTCTGGCCAGTAGCTGCCCATCAAGGTCCTTTTCATACAAGTCCAAGCAGGTCCACCGGCCACGGCGGTACGGCTCACCCAAGCTGTGGTCGAGCTTCACCACACGGAACCGAGAGCCACAAGAGGAAGCCAGCTGCTGTGAGCCGCCCAGGGCAGAGGATGTTCTCAGTGGCGACCTGGCAGTCCTAGGGGTCATGACCTCCGTGATCCCTGCACCCTCTGCCCTCTGAGGGTCCTGGGTGACGGCCACCCGAGGAGTGTCGGAGATGGGGGTCCCGCGGGCAGCCTCGGAACCACGGGGTGAGCCCTCACCCACCTGCTGCTCCTTTGCAGGGGGCAGTGGAGTCCGATCAACGGGTGGTCCATTCTTTCCAGACCCAGCTGGCTCAGCCTTACCTGGGACAGGAGCATGCCCACTGCCCAGGTGCCCCGGTACTCCGTTCACCAAGGGAGACCCCACAGAGCCCCCCAGCTCCACTTCACCATCTGGCAGCTGTTTCAGACCCTCCCCACCGCCGCCATCGTAATCCAAGGTCACACTAGTGATTTGGAAACCACTCCTCTTCTTGCCGATCATGGCTGCCCCGAGCAGAGCCTCCTCCCTCGGCAGGAGGACAAAGACGAAAGCCGTGGTGGTCGTCAGACTTGGGCCCCCTTCAGGTCCTGAGCTCCCACATCCTCCTCTGCTTAATTCCCAAAATACGCTCTCCCTCCCCAAATGAAAAATAATTGAGCCTGCGCCAGAGGTAGAGGGAGCGAGAGGTCCCTTGGCTATGAGGCACTTATTTCACTGTCCAAAGCCATTACAATCCAAAGAATGTGCAAGCAACGTCCTGTCGAGATCAGCCAGCAGTCGCCCAGCTGGGATGACCTGCCATGGGATCAGTCCGTAAAAGGTAGCACTGTTGAAACCTTCGTTTAAGTGTTCATTCTTCCAAAGTCACATAATCTGCAATTGAAACAGGTGAACACACTTACTCACACACCCCTCACTGTAAATAAAGCACAGATCAAACTAAAAACACCAAATCAAGTAACACATAAAGTGGCAGCTCGTAAATCTAAGCACTTCTACTCAACCTGCTGATACTCACGTCTCAAAATATTCCTTTCAGTACTTAGAGCAACACACACACAAAATGCAGGAGGAACTCAGCAGGACAGGCAGCATCTATGGAAATGAATACACAGTCGACTTTTCGGGCCGAGACCATTCAGCAGGACTAAAAAGGTAAGGGTTGGGGGGGGGGGGGGGGGGTATCAGAAGTCAGAATAAGGAGATGTGAGGGAGGATAAAAGTACCAGCTGTAAGATGAGGGTGGGGGGGTGGAGGGAATAAGGTGATAGACTACCTGGCTTCACCTATCACCTTCTAGTTTGTCTTCCTTCTCCCTCCCCCTATTCTGGCAGCTTCCCCCTTCCTTTTTAATCCTTGGCAGGAAACATCGACTGTGTATTCCCCCACCTGATCCACTGAGTTCCTCCAGCATTTTACGTGTGCTACTCTGGATTTTCTGCATCTGCAGAATCTCGTGTTCCCGATTTGCCTTTTGAGTATTTACTCAGCTCCATATACACAGTGGCTGTTAGTCCAGCTCCCTCTTGGGCTGCAAAGCGCAGCTCAGGGTGCAAATAAAAATGAACCCTCAGCAAACCCTGCCTCTTCAGTAAAGAATTTTTGATCGAGACTCTCCAGTTCGTGATCCACCTGAAAAGTCAAACAGATTTTTCCCCCTCAGCTACAAGTATCCCCAAACCAGATTAGGCATTTATTTGCCCAGGGCTTGATGTCTCCTGATAACCTTGATAAGCCTCAGTTTTTCATCCATATCTCTGTTACCCCCACCCCCCCCCCCCCCCCGGGAACAGGCAGGCACTTTCCATCACCAAGAAACCATATAGATAACTGCCCCACATCAATGACCATCCAGAACTTGTCCACCTCTCTCATGGACATCTGCCCTCCCACTCCAATGAACCTGACGAATCTATGCCCCCATCACCCTTGATAAGCAATTGCCCTCTTCCTCAACCAGCCTGTCAAACTTTCCCTGCCCCACCACCCCCAAACCTGCCCTCTCCACTCGTGCCTCCCCCAAATAGAGGAGGGCATGCCAAACTTACCATGTCCTCTCCCAAATACACTCCCCCCTCAATAGGAATCTCGCAAACACCCCCAGAATGCAAGGCAATCCTCCTCCAACCTCAGTACACCCCCCTCACCCTCCCTCTCAAAGGATTTCACCAGCCAACTACACCCCCTGGGCGCAACATCAAGGCAATGCCAACCAAGTCCTTCCAGATTGCTGAGAAAGTTGCTCTGAAGCCGCGTTTCGTTGCAGCACCAACTCCCTTTAGTTTGAACCTCAGCACCAACTCGGGCGGAGATCGAGTTCGCACCCCGGAGTCTCCGCAGATCCCTCCCACCTTTACCTACCACCCACTCTGGCTGGGCCTCAGGCCTCGGACTGGCCTGTTGCCACAGCCTCGGGGGGCGCCTCACACTCTCTGACAGCCCGGGGCCCCTTGGCCTGTCGTCCCATTTACAACGCACCCCCACAACCACTTCAGGGCCCGTGCCGCTCACCTGAGGGTCGGTCGTTGGCAGCGGGTTCGCCAAAATCCTTCAACCCCTACAGAAGCCCAGGGTGCACGATTTCCCCCTCCAAGCTGCCTCTTCCTCCTCGCCGCTGTTGACAACTTTCCACCGGGGCCCAAGCGCCACCTCCGGACCCGACAATCCTCCAACCCCATTGGCCTTGGCAGGAAACGCCCACCTGCCCACCTTCCAGACTCCGTACTTCAATAGGTGCGGAAAAGATCACTCAATCGTACTCTCCTTAATCATTGGCCAACTCCCGAAACCCTGCCTCTAACATTTCACTTTTCATTGGTTACTTTCCGCTGCCTGTCATGCGTGAAACGCCAACCGTTGTCCATCATTACCATCAATCATGGTATTCTTAGTGCTGATAGGTTATCTTATATTAGACCGTTGATGTACATAATCTTTTGGGGTTTGATTGGTTGGAATCCCACTATTGATTGACATTGACAGAAGAGCTCCCGCCTTTCGGTGCATGCCAGGAATTTCTCGTCCAGAGTTCGGTCCAATCGGAGGAACGGTTTCAGAGGTAGTTAAATTGTAGCTTGGGATTGGTCAACTCTGCAACCAATGGTTGATGGCCCACAACGCGAAGGTACAGAACTACGTGCTGTGGAGAACATGTTGACGTGACTAGTGGAGGGTGCGCTGCAACTGTGTACTCCATCCCCCTCCCTCAACGTCTCCCTTCCCCTCTCACCCCTCCCCGTTTCCTTCCCTCACCCCATTCCCCTCTCTCCCTTTCCCTTCCTCTCCCTCACCCCTCCCCTTTCCCCCCTCACCCCATTCCCCTCTCCCTCTCACCCCGTTTCCTTCCCTCACCCCATTCCCCTCTCTCCCTTTCCCTTCCTCTCCCTCTCTCCCTTTCCCTTCCTCTCCCTCACCCCTCCCCTTTCCCCCCTCACCCCATTCCCCTCTCTCCCTTTCCCTTCCCCTCTCACCCCTCCCCTTTCCCTCTACCTCCTCCCCCTCCCCGTTTCCTTCCCTCACCCCATTCCCCTCTCTCCCTTTCCCTTCCCCTCTACCTCCTCCCCCTCCCCGTTTCCTTCCCTCACCCCATTCCCCTCTCTCCCTTTCCCTTCCTCTCCCTCACCCCTCCCCTTTCCCCCCTCACCCCATTCCCCTCTCTCCCTTCCTCTCCCTCTCACCCCTCCCCTTTCCCCCCTCACCCCATTCCCTCCCTTTCCCTTCCTCTCCCTCTCACCCCTCCCCTTTCCCTCTACCTCCTCCCCCTCCCCGTTTCCTTCCCTCACCCCATTCCCCTCTCTCCCTCTCACCCCTCCCCTTTCCCTCTACCTCCTCCCCCTCTCCGTTTCCTTCCCTCACCCCATTCCCCTCTCCCTTTCCCTTCCTCTCCCTCTCACCCCTCCCCTTTCCCTCTACCTCCTCCCCTCTCCGTTTCCTTCCCTCACCCCATTCCCCTCTCTCCCTTCCTCTCCCAATTCCCCTCTCCCCTCAGCCCTTCTCCCTCACCCCATTCCTCTCCCCCTTTCCCTCTCTCCCTCCTCCTCCTCTCCGTTTCCTTCCCTCACCCCATTCCCCTCAGCCCTTTCCTTCTCCCTCACCCCATTCCCTCTCCCCCTCCCCTCTTCCCCCCCCCCAACCCTTTGGTTCAAGAGCCTGATGGTTCAGGGGTAGTAACTGTTCCTGAATCAGGTGGCGTGAGTCATGAGGCTCCAACTCTTGAGGGCTTTAACGCTAATAATACCTCACATGTGTGTCTTTACCTTAAGCTCTCTAATTAAATGCATTTCCTTATACAGCACCAAATCCAGAATTGCCTTTTCCCTTGTGGGCTCGATCAAAAGCTGCACTAAAAAGCTATTTCACAGGCATTCGTCAAATTCCTTCTCTTGGGTTCCAGTCCATGCAACCTGGTTTTCCCAGTCTGCCTGCAGTTTGAAGTCCCAATGACCACAGTAATATTGCCTTGTTCAGATGCCATTTCACTTCTCCCCGCCCACCCATCCTTCACACCTCTCCTCACCCGACCTCTCCCCTACTTACCCCTTCACCCTGCCCTCCCCCCTAACTGCCCCACTTCTTTCACCTCCTTTGACCTGCGTTCCCTTTGCACATCCGTTCCGTTCTCATCCCTGACTTTCCCCATGGCAGCAGGACAGCGCAATACGTAAAATTACCACAGTACTGTGCAAAAGTCTTAGGCACCCTAGCTATAGATATGTGCAGAGTATTGTAGCCACTGTACTTCCCTTAAATCCCTGACTTCCTGACTGGGAGACCACAATCAGGGGCCTTAGAAACGCTGATCACTAACACAATCAAATTCAGGTTTATTATCACCGGTATGTGACGTGAGATTAGTTAACTTAGCAGCAGCAGTTCAATGCAATACATAATCTAGCAGAGAGAAAAAATAACAACAAATAAAATATAAATAATAAACAAGTAAATCAATTACGTATATTGAAACGCGCAAAAACAGAAATTCTGTATATTAAAAAAGTGAGGTAGTGTCCAAAGATTCAATGTCCATTTAGGAATCGGATGGCAGAGGGGAAGAAACTGTTTCTGAATCGCTGAGTGTGTCTTCAGGCTTCTGTACCTCTTACCTGATGGTAACAGTGAGAAAAGGGCATGTCCTGGGTGCTGGAGGTCCTTAATAATGGATGCTGCCTTTCTGACCATACCTCTGAGTTCAGTCCCTCACCTAACTCTGTACCTACCACTATGCGGCCAAGCAAAGTTCGAACACCATTGACAAATTCACTGATGGGTGGTGGATGGTGATGAGGCAGGGTACGGGAGAGAGACAGGTCGGCTAGTTGAGGCTGTACGTTGTTTCCGACGATGTGCGGGACGAGTTTTATGGTGAAAAAGCCATTGCACCGGGGGCATTTCCACACTCTTGGCCTCAAGAATCTGGGTCCAGTGGTACGGAAAATCGTCACCACTGGAGATTTACCCTGCAGTGGATCGCCATGATACTTTCTGTGCCTCGTCGTGCACTTCGCTCCCCACGGAGCCTGGCCGCAACGCCTTCTTGGCCATTTGAATCGATCCTCCCAGTCCGCAGGCATGTCCCGACTTCAGCGGGCTCGGAGACCCTCGCCTGCCGGGGTGCGGGCCACTGCCTCATGCTAACAGCTCCTTGGAGCCACAGGCGGATGAGCTCCCCCTGGGCGGAGCACGACAAGCCCGCCGCCGGAGGAGGACCCCGTGCACCTGGCGCCGTGGAGGGGTCAGCGGCGGGAAGGGTGAACACCCTCAGATTCCCGGGCCGAAGCTGCCGCCATGATGAGGCTGCCAGCTTTACTTTAGAAGTTCGAGAAGAAAAGGGGACGTGTCTACCTTTACCAATACAACGTGTTCGTACGTCTCTAACTTTCCGATGTAGCCAGCCATTTCCATCTGTTTTTAAATTTATGTTCCAGTCCCCAGTGTTCATGGACACGTGGATTTCAGCCGTTTGCAGAGACTGATACAATTAGGCGCCAGCGGCGTCGCAGGAGTTGCCAGTCTGCCTTGAACTCAGCTAAGGGACTCTGGATGTTTACTCCCGAACCCCTGAGTGGGTGTCGTGGAGGTTTCAGATCAGAGTTTTCCTTAGCGCGGACGAGCTGCCGAACACGGCTGACCAGCCCCATCTGCTTGGAGCGACAGGTTTTGCATTGAAAAGACCGAGTCCAGTCCCCGACCTGGTCCGCCTGCGCCGCAGCGCCCCTCCCTGTCCTTCATTCTCCCCAGGCCACCGCTTTTCCCTTGTACTGCACTACCCCGATGTACCGATGAGATGGAAGTGTGGGTGCGTGACAAAGATTTCCACTCTGATTCAGTACGTTTGACAATGATAAGCCAATTCGCCCCTGCGTGCGGTAGATGGTCTTGCACGCAGGGGCATGAGAGACAGGTGAGTGGAACGGAAAGGTCACTCACTGCCTCCAGTCTAACCCACTGCACACCCAGTAGACACAATCAGGCTGCCCCCCGAGAGTATTATTTTACCTGAGCGGCTGCCCTTAAGACTTGCCAGAATCCGGTTCAGGATCACTGAATTGACTTTATTTCTTACATCCTAAGCATAGACGGGGAGTAAAAATCCTTACGTTGCGTCTCCGTGCCAATGTCTGATGTGCAATTTAAGGTCATTTGTAATAAATAGTCTGTACAACAGGACAGTCAATATAACATAGAAATACAATTGTATCAGCGTGAGTTCATCAGCCTGATGGCCTGGTGGAAGAAGCTGTCCCAGAGCCTGTTGGTCCTGGCTTTTATGCTGCGGTACCGCTTCCCGGATGGTAGCAGCTGGAATAGATTGTGGTTGGGGTGACTCGGGTCCCCAATGATCCTTCAGGCCCTTTTTACACACCTGTCCTTGTAAATGTCCCGAATCATGGGAAATTCACAACTACAGATGTGCTGGGCTGTCCACACCACTCTCTGCAGAGTCCTGCGATTAAGGGAGGTACAGTTCCCATACCGGGCAGTGATGCAGCCAGTCAGGATGCTCTCAATTGTGCCCCTGTAGAAAGTTCTGAGGATTTGGGGGCCCATACCAAACTTCCTCAACCATCTGAGGTGAGAGAGGTGCTGTTGTGCCTTTTTCACCAGACAGCTGGTGTGTACAGACCACGGGAGGTCCTCGGTGATGTTTATACCGAAGAAGTTAAAGCTGTTCACCCTCTCAACCCCAGATCCATTGATGTCAATAGGGTTAGCCCGTCTCCATTCCTCCTGTAGTCCACAACCAGCTCCTTTGTTTTTGTGATATTGAGGGAGAGGTTGTTTCCTTGACACCACTGTGTCAGGGTGATGACTTCTTCCCTGTAGGCCGCCTCGTTATTGTTTGAGATTAGGCCAATCAATATAGTATTGTCAGCAAATTTAATTAACAGATTAGGGCTGTGGGTGGCGACACAGTCATGGGTATACGGGTAGTAAAGAAGGGGACTCAGTATGCAGCCCTGAGGGGCTCCTGTGTTGAGGGTCAGGGGTTTGGAGGTGAGGGAGCCCACTCTTACCACCTGCCGGTGATCTGACAGGAAGTCCAGGATCCAGCTCCACAAGGCAGGGTGAAGGCCGAGGTCTCTGAGTTTCCTGTTGAGCCTGGATGGAACTATGGTGGAGAATGCTAAACTGTAGTCCAAGAACGATACAGTATTCTCACATAAACATCCCTCTTCTCCAGAAGGTATGGAGAGCAGTGGCTATTGTGACATCGTCTGTCGATCAGTTGTGTCGGTAGGTGAATTGCAGGGGATCCAGTTTGGGTTGTAGCAAGCTGCGGATGTAATCCTCGACCAGCCTCTCAAAGCATTTGCTTACTATTTAGGTGAGTGCGACAGGACGCCAGTCGTTCAGGCATGTTACCTTAGCCTT
The DNA here is from genome assembly GCF_030144855.1 of Hypanus sabinus. Classification (NCBI taxonomy): domain Eukaryota; kingdom Metazoa; phylum Chordata; class Chondrichthyes; order Myliobatiformes; family Dasyatidae; genus Hypanus; species Hypanus sabinus. The sequence continues at coordinate 83,960,670 of NC_082712.1, read as the reverse complement.
TTTAGGTACAGGGATAATGGGGAATGTTTTGAAGCAGGAGGGAGAGGGAGAGATTTAAAATGTCTGTAAACACACCTGCCGGTTGTGCTGCGCACGTCCTGAGTATCGGCACTGGGATGCCGTCCGGTCCACCGGCCTTGCGACTGTCCACTGGTCGGAAACAGCTGCGTACCCCAGCCTCAGAGATGACCAAGGTGCAGGTCGCATCGGCGGCTCAGTGTTGGCGACATCGAACCGAGCATTAAAAAAGATTTAGCTCATCTGGGAGAGAGGCAGCGATCGATGTTGGCAGCTCCATTGCGTTTAGCTTTGAAGTCTGCGATGGTGCGCAGATCTTGCTGCGTGTGTCTGGATCTTGCCCCTGTATTGTTTCGCTGCCTTGACATATGTCATAACATTTGTTGACTTTGCAGCAGCGGTACCTCGCAATACATAATAAACGAAAAAAATCTGTGATAAGTAGTGTTCATGGGTTCAATGTCTTCAAGGAGCGGTGCCTCAGAAAGGCAGCGACCATCGTTAAGGACCAGGACATGCCTTCTTCTCATTGCTACCATTAGGAAGGAGGTAGAGGAGCCTGAACGATTCAGGAACAGCTTCTTTCCCGCCGCCATCTGATTTCTACTGAATGCCACAGAGACCACAATAGAGCCTGCCTTCTGCCGGATGAGCACTGGGGGGGGGGGGGCAGCACCGACTCGCCTGGTCACCCCCCCCCCCCCCCCGCTGCTGGTTCTGTCACCCCGAGTAGAGCAGATGCCACTCCGGGCTGAGCTGTACCCCGTTTACGGCGGCTGCAGGAGCAGAATCGGGATTTTTTAAAATCACTGAAATATGTTGTAAAACTTGTTACTTTTTGTGGCAGCAGTTCATAGCAAGACAAAAAAATTATTAAAAGTTCGAAGTAAACTTTATTATCAAAGTACAGAGATGTCACCATAAACAACCCTTACATTCACTTTTCTGCGGGCATACTCAGCAAATCTATAGAATTGTAAACAGCATCCATGAAAGATCAACCAGAGTGCAGAAGACAGCAAACTCCGCCAATGCAAATATAAATAAAGAGCGATAAATAAGGAGAACATGAGATAAAGAGATCATTGGTTGTGGGAACAACTCCATGGATGGTTAAGTTTCTCCCATTTTGTTGAGGGGTATTCGCTGTTCCTGAACCGGGTGGTGTGAGTCCTGAGGCTCCTGATGGCAGGAACTTGGCCTGGGTGAGGAAGGATGCTATGATTTGTTCCCACACAGCAACACCAGGACAGTCACCAGTGACCTAGAAAATGGAAGCAGTGCCTGGACTGAAACTGGACTTTCAGCACACAGCGATTGATCGTGAGACATAAGTGCAGAATTAGGCCATTTGGCCCATTGACTCCACTCTGCCATTTGCCCATGGCTGATTTATTATCCCTCTCAACCCCATTCTCCCGCCTTCTCCCTGCAACCTTTACTAACTTTAGAACCCTTTCTTTCTTTTTACAATATTTTTATTCAGAAGAAAAATAAAACAAGATTTACAGAGTGCAACACATAGATACATCTCAACATAACTTGTGTACATTCATATATTGTAATAAAATTGATCAAAGTGTTATAGCATAACACATAAAGGTATACCACTCTGTAATCAAAAATGTAAAGATAAGTCATACATCATAAAAGAATTTTTTTTAATATTAAGAAAAGTCAACCCCCTACCAACTACCAAAAAAAAAGCTGATGGATGACAATGGATAATTAGAAAAAAAAACATATTCACTTAAGAAGAGAAGATAAAAATATACATAGAAGTCTGTGCACTGTTAAACTTTATAAATGGGAAAAGTAATTTAGGAAAGGTCCCCAAATATCATAAAAAGATTGTTTCGAATTTAAGACTGAGCAGTGGATCTTTTCTAAATTTAAATAAGACATAATATCACGTAGCCATTGAAGATGTGTAGGAGGGGTAGTCTCATTTAGAAGATTAGATTAGAACCCTTTCTAATCTGCCTAAATGGCTCATAAACAAAAGCTTTTCACAGTATCCTGATACACCATCGTCATTACTATGTGATGTGGGTGATTATGGTCTTTCCATGACCAAGATTGTTGTTGACAAACTTTTCCACAGAGGTGGTTTGCCATTGCCTTCTCCTGGGCAGTGTCTTTACAAGACGGGTGATCCCAGACATTATCAATACTCTTCAGAGATTGTCTGCCTGACATCAGTGGTCACATCACCAGGACCTGTGATATGCACCGGCTGCTCGTACGACCATCCACCATCTGCTCCCATGGCTCAACGTGACCCCGATCAGGTGCTACACCTTGTCCAAGGGTGACCTGCAGGCTAGCGGAGGGAAGGAGTGACTTACACCTCCTTTGGTAGAGACGTATCTCCATGCCGCAATCTAAAATGTTGAGTGTGTGCCTTCAGGCTCCTGTCACTCTTCCCTGATGGTTATAACAAGAAGCAGGTGGTGAGTGCCCATAATGATGGTCGCTGCTTTCTAGACGCATTGCATTTTGAAGATGTCCTCGATGGTGGGGACGGTTGAGCCCATGATGGGGCTGACAACCTGTGCAGTGGAGCCTCCATTTGATATTACCAGTCAGTGAGCTCTCCACAGGAACACCTGTAGAAATTTGGTGGCATACCAAAGCTCCTCAGACTCCTAATGAAGTAGAGCTGCTGTCTTGCCTTCTTCATGATACATTGGGCCCGGGATCGATCCTCTGAGAGGTTGACACCCAGGGACCTGAGGCTCCTCACCCTTCCCATCGCTGACCCCTCGATCAGGACAGGTGTGTGTTCCCTCCCTGAGGTCCACAATCGGTTCCTTGGTTGTACTGACGTTGATTGCAAGGTTGTTGCTGCGACACCGCTTAACCAGCCAGTCTCACCCCTGTAGCCTCCTCATCTCTGTCTACGATTCTGCCAACAGCAGTGGTGCCGTTGGCAAGTTTACAGAGATGGAAGTTGCGCTGTGCTTAGCCACGCAGTCATGGGTGTAGAGAGAGTAGAGCAGTGGGCTAAGCATGCATCTGTGAGGGGCACCAGTGGTGATTGTGAGCAAGGAGGAGATGTTATTTCCAATCCGCAGTGACTGTGGTCTCTCGGTTACAGTGATAGGCAAATTGCAGCGGGTCCAGGTCCTTGCCTAGGCAGGGGTTGATTCTGGCCATGTCCAACCATGGCCCTTGTGGCTAAAGGGATCAGGGGGTATGGAGAGAAAGCAGGTACAGGGTTTTGAGTTGGATGATCAGCCATGATCATACTGAATGGCGGTGCAGGCTCAAAGGGCCAAATGGCCTAATCCTGCACCTATTTTCTATGTTTTCTATGGGTTTTTTTTAAACCTGTCAAAGCACTTCGTCACAGTAGATGTGGGTGATAACCGTTGATGCAGATCACCCTGCTCTTCTTGGGCCATGATTGTCATCTTTTGAAGCAGGCAGGAACCCCCGACTGCCCCAGTGAGTGATTGAGGGTGTCCTTGAGCACTCCAACCGGTCGGTTAGCACAGATTCTCAGTACTGTGCCAGGTACGTCAGCAGGGCTTGGACCCTGCAGAGGATCCACCCTCTTGAAAGATGCTCGCTGTCAGTAATCATGGACCCTCCAAACTCTGAGCTGATTCGTACAGAAACTGAATCTCAGGGTTGTATGTGGTGACGGATATGTACTCTGATAATAAAATTAACTTTCAGTTTTGATCAACAAGATGTCTGATGAATGGGTTCAACACTGGTGAGCACAGATAGGATGGTGTCCAGAGTGAAGACAAAAGAATCAGAATCGGGTTTATTATCACCAGCATGTGACGTGAAATTTGTTAACTTAGCAGCAGCAGTTCAATGCAGTACATAATATAGCAGAGAGAGAGAGAGAGAAAATAAAATAAAACACAATAATTAAACAAGTAAATCAATTGCGTATATTGAATAGATTTTTAAAAATGTGCTAAAACAGAAATACTGTTTATTAAAAAAAGTGAGGTAGTCTTCATGGGTTCAATGTCCATTTAGGAATCAGATGGCAGAGGGGAAGAAGCTGCTCCTGAATGACTGAGTGTGTGCTTTCAGGCTTCTGTACCTCCTCCCTGTTGGTGACAGTGAGAAAAGTCATGCCCTGGGTACTGGAGGTCTTTAATAACAGACGCTGTGTTTCTGAGGAATCTGAAGACATTGAAATCCAGAAGAAGAAAGCAGAATGAACATAGGACACGTAACAGTACGTCAGGAACAGGCCCTTCAGCCACAATGTTGTGCTGAATCAGGTAATTAGTAATCAAGGCCAGCTAAACGAATCCCCTCTGCCTGCTCAATGTCCATATCCTTCCACATTTCCTCACATTCACGTGCCTATCTTGTTCATTATGTGCCGTGTCGTACGACGTAGGTGATCAGGGTCTTTCCACAACCATGATTGTTCTTGGCAAATGTTTCTACAGAAGTGGTTTGTCATTGCCTTCTTCTGGGCAGTGTCTTTACAAGACGGGTGACCCCAGCCATTATCAATACTCTTCAGAGATTGTCTGCCTGGTGTCAGTGGTCACATAACCAGGACTTGTGATCTGCACCGGCTGCTCGTACAACCATCCACCACCTGCCCCCATGGATTCACATGACCCTGACTGGGGGTGGGGGAAATGGGTGCCACACCTTGCACAAGTGAGACCTGCAGGCCAGCGGAGGGAAGGACAGCCTTACACCTCGCCACCCATCTAACCGTATCTTAGAAGTTTCGAACATATCTGCCTCTACCACCATACCAGGCAGAGCATTCCACCCCTCTCTGAGTAAAAAACTTACCCCTCACTCCCCCCTTGAACCTACCACCTCTCACCTTCAATGCATGCCCGCTGGTACTGGACATTTCAACTTTGGGAAAAAAAAAGATGCTGTCTGTCTACTCTATCTATCAACTATAATCTTGTAAACCTCTATCAGATCTCCCCTCAGCCTCTGCCGCTCCAGAGAAAACAACCCAAGTTCGTCAAACCTCTCTTTATAGCTGGTGACCCCTAATCCAGGCAGCACCCTAGTAAGCCTCTTGGTGTGTAATGGTGTGTAATACTCCTGATGTAGCCTAAATAGAGCTTTATAAAGCTCGGGGTTGTAAACTTAGTCAGCTCCATCATGAGCCCTAGCCCAAGTAGTTTCCTTGAAGGAGTGATGCCTCAAAGAGGCATCCATCATTAAGGACCCCCATCACCCAGGTCATGCCCTCTTCTCATTCTTACCATCAGGGAGGGGCTACAGAAGCCTGAAGACACACACTCAGCGATTCAGGAACAGCTTCTTCCCCTCTGCTATCAGATTTCTGAATGGAATCTGAACCCATGAACACTACCTCCTTACTTTTTCATTTCTGTTTTTGCGCTACTTATTTAATTTAACTATTTTATATATATACTGACTGTAATTTAATTTTTCTTTTTTCTCTCTGTTATTATGTATTTCATTGTACTACTAACAAATTTCACAACGTATGCTGGCGATATTAAACCTGATTCTGCAACATAACCTCCTGACTTTTGAACTCAACGCCTGGACTAATAAAAGCAAACGTTCCACAAGCCTTCCAGACCACCCTAGTGACCTTCCTAGGGAGCCAGGAACTTGATCCACAGCTCCCTATGTTCATCAACACCTTTAAGGCTTCTGCCCTTAACAGTGTATTCTTTACATTTGACCTACCAAGGTGCAATACCTCACATTTGGCTGGCTTAAATACGAAGATTGGTGGAGGAAACAGGAAGGATGCAAAAGGACTTAGATTAGGAGAATGTGCAAGAAAGTGGCAAATGAAATATTATGTTGGAAAATGCACGGTCATGCACTTTGGTAGAAGAAATAAATGAGGAGACTATTTTCTAAATGGGAAAAAAATCCAAAAATCTAAGATGCAATAGGATTTGAGAAAGGTTAACATGCAGGTGGTGAGGAAGACAAATATGTTCACTTCAAGAGTTCTAGAAGACAAGAGCGGGGATGTGATGCTGAGGCTTTATAAGGCACTGGTGAGGCCTCACTTTGAGTATTGTGAACAGTTTTGGGTTCTTCACCTAGAAAAGATGTGCTGGCATTGGACAGGGTTCAGAGGAGGTTCACAAGGATGATTCTGGAATGCAAGGGTTATCATACAAGGAACGTGAAGTGGATCTGGGTCTGTTCTCACTGCGATTTAGGAGGATGGGGGGTGGATCTCATCGAAACCTTTCAAATGTCGAAAGGCTGAGACAGAGTAGATATGGAAAGGATGTTTCCCATGGTGGGGAGTCTAGGACGAGAGGGAACAGCCTCGGGATAGAGGGGCGTCTATTTAAAACAAAGATGCGGAGACATCTCTCTAGCCAGAGGGTGGTGAACTTGTGGAATTTATACCACAGGCAGCTGTGGGGGCCAGGTTGTTGGGTGTATTTAAAGCAGAACTTGATCAGTTCTTGATTGGACATGACATCAAAGGATATGGGGGAAAGCTGGGGGGGGGGAGAAAAAGGATCAGCACCTGATTGACGGGTGGAGTGGACTCAATGAGCCTAACTCTGCTCCTTTGTCTTATGGTCTTCCTTTTTCTTTTTTAATATTTTTATTAATTTTCACATAGAAGAATACAGAGTACGTGAAAATAGATACTATGAATCAAAAAAAGACAAAAGTACCAAATACATTATATTTAATTTGCACTTGCAATCTATATTCATAATCAAACACATACATTAATTAAATTGTAATTTGAATTGTAATAATTTTATTGTAAAAAAAGATTCTAAACCCATTAACAAAGTCAAAGCTGTTTGGTAAAGAAAGAAAGATGGAAAAAAATCCTTATCACACAGTGACTTATATTATTAGCCAACATCTGTACTCTAACACCAAAGCAAAGGTTTTGGAAGTAGTTCAAAAATGGACCCCACAATGTTAGAAAGTCTTGGTTAGAATCAGAGATTGAACGACGGTTCTTCTCTAAATTTAAGCATGACATAAAATCCCGTAACCATTGAATGTGAGTTGGCGGAGCAAGATCCTTCCATTTAAGCAACACCATCCTCCCAGATATAGGAGAAATAAAACCCGGTATATGCAAATCAGATGTCTCCAAACATAAGCCTTTTTCTCCAACAATATCAAACAAGGCAGTCAAAGGGTGAGGCTTAACATTTATTTAAAAAAGTACAGAAAACGTTTGGAATACTTCCTTGCGGTATTTTTCAAGACTCAGACATGTCCAAAGCATATGGATTAATGAAGCCTCTTCATTGTTACATCTATCGCAATAGGGAGATTTATCCGGATAAAAAAGAGATAGCTTGTCTTTGGACATGTGGGCCCTGTGGACTACTTTAAATTGTAGGAAGAAGTGGCGAGCACATAGTGATGAATTATGGTCGAATGAAACTCCCTCTACACTGTCCCATCACACACTCCCGGGGTCAGACACAGAGTGAAGCTCCCTCTACACTGTCCCACGACACAATCCCAGGGTCAGACACAGAGTGAAGCTCCCTCTACACTGTCCCATCACACACTCCCAGGGTCAGACACAGAGTGAAGCTCCCTCTACACTGTCCCATCACACACTCCCAGGGTCAGACACAGAGTGAAGCTCCCTCTACACTGTCCCATCACACACTCCCGGGGTCAGACACAGAGTGAAGCTCCCTCTACACTGTCCCATCACACACTCCCGGGGTCAGACACAGAGTGAAGCTCCCTCTACACTGTCCCATCACACACTCCCAGGGTCAGACACAGAGTGAAGCTCATTCTACACCATCCCATCACACACTCCCAGGGTCAGACAAAGAGTGAAGCTCCCTCTACACTGTCCCGTCACACACTCCTAGGGTAAGACACAGAGTGAAGCTCCCTCTACACTGTCCCATCACACACTCCCAGGGTCAGACACAGAGTGAAGCTCCCTCTACACTGTCCCATCACACACTCCCGGGGTCAGACACAGAGTGAAGCTCCCTCTACACCGTCCCATCACTCTCTCCCAGGGTCAGACACAGAGTGAAGCTCCCTCTACACTGTCCCATCACACACTCCCGGGGTCAGACACAGAGTGAAGCTCCCTCCACATGGCCCCATCACACACTCCTGGGGATCGAATGTGAAGGAACGCAGGGATTTGCAGAGATTGATGGACTCAGCACACTGCATCATGGGCACATCCCTCCCCACCGTCAGTTGATATCAACAGGTTGTTCTGCCTCAAGAAGACAGCGTCCGTCATCCAAATCCCCACCATCCAGTCCATGCCGTCTTCTCACAGCACTGGGCAGGAGGTACAGAAGCCTGAAGTCCCACACCACCAGGTTCAAGAATAGCTGTTTTAAAAAGTGTGGGTCTTCAGGCTCCTGTAACTCTTCCCTGATGGTAGTAATGAGAAGAGAGCATGTCCTGTCTGGTGAGGGACCTTAACAATATCTGTTGCCTTCTTGTGAGCTTTTTTGAAGACGTCATTGGTGGTGCATTATGCCCATGATGGAGCTGGCTAAAACTACAATCCTCTGCATTGGAGCCTCTGTATCAGGCAGTGTTGCAACCAGTCAGAACGCTCTTCATGGTGCAGGGGTAGAAATGTGAACGAGTCTTTGGAGAAATCCCAAATCTCCCCAAATTATAGACAGTTTGGCACTGGCAGCATTGCCAGTCAGGGAGCCGCCGAGTAATCTGCAATACTGCAGAGGACCACACGAGGGAGCTCATACAGTACTCATAATCTGCTTCTGGTCCAAAGCGTCGCCACCTCCATTCTTATCCAAATCATTAACAAATCCGACAAACAGCACTGGTCCCCGCGGTGCCCTGACTCATACTGCCAAGCCAGGACAGAGATGAGCAGGGGTTCCCAACCATATTTTTTCTGCCATACACCCTTTCCATTAACCCCAGGTTGGACACCCCGCCCTTGAGCAAGGTGAACTTTTGGACTTCTTTTCCCATGCCGTTCAGTCACTGAGTGCCTGGAGAACTGAAACGCCAGGATAGATGGGTTGAAAAGGCAGCACGTTGGGACCGGAGGCGAGGATTGAGCCGGTTCCACTCGTGATGTTTACTCAGCTCCGTTTCATGCCACTGTGTGACAAACTGAGGTCGACGCTACAGGCTTCGTGTCTATGGACTCACTTCAGTTCTGAATGTTATTGCTTGCTTTTCCCGTCTGCATGATTTGTGCTGTTCTTAGGTTTCTTGTTTTGTGGCTGTCCGTAAGCAGACAAATCTCAAGGCTGTATAGTTGACAAGTACTTTGATAATAAGTGTACTTTGAACTCTGAAAGAGTTTGAGATATTCAGAGAATTAGGAGATGTGCGGGTGCTGAAGTAAGAGACACTGAAGTCAAGGTCCGGTTTACTATCACATGTGAAATGAAAAACTTGCTCGCAGCAACATCAGGGGACATGCTCTCTCTCTTCTCACTGCTGCCATCAGGAAGGAGGTACAGGAGCCTCAGGACTCGCACTGCCAGGTTCAGGAACAGTTACTACCCCTCAACCATCAGGCTCTTAAACCAAAGGTTCAACTTCACTCACCCATCACTGAACTGTTCCCACAACCTATAGACTCTGTCACGCTCCGGTCCGTGGATTCCTCATTCCAGTTATTTCCTTTACCCGTGTTCCATTGGGCGCTTGATTAAGGCACCTGATCTTCATTTCGTACCGGCAACATAAAAGGCTCCGGGTTACAGCAGTTATTGCTGGACTGTCATTGGAAGTTCATCACCGGAAACCAGTCATCTCACCGTAGCCACTGCGGTTATGCCCATCCCAGGACTGCGAAGAATCGTGGACTCTAGTTGCCTCGGTACCTGTGGCTGCTTAGTGAATTCACTCATTTTCGTGTCCAGCTGCGTTGACCGCTATTTGCCGCTGCTCTGAGTAAGGTACAAATCCTGTCGTTTTTGTGGCCAGCTGAGACTTGCTGGCCGTTTGCTGCCACTCCGAGCAAAGATACGTATGGACTGTCGTTGTGTGGTTTTGTCTCGACGTTGTCCAAGTCCTTTCCAGCCGTTTGCCGCTACTCTGAGTTGGGTATTCTGACTTTTCGTGGTCCAAACTTGTGGTCCGAGTCCCGAGCCCCGGTCGAGATCCAAGTCCCGAGTCCAGGTCGAGGTCCAAGTCCCGAGTCCAGGTCGAGATCCAAGTCCTGAGCCCCGGTCGAGATCCAAGTCCCGAGTCCAGGTCGAGGTCCAAGTCCCGAGTCCGAGTCGAGATCCAAGTCCCGAGTCCAGGTCGAGGTCCAAGTCCCGAGTCCAGGTCGAGGTCCAAGTCCCAAGTCCGAGTCGAGATCCAAGTCCCGAGTCCAGGTCGAGATCCAAGTCCCGAGTCCAGGTCGGGATCCAAGTCCCGAGTCCAGGTCGAGATCCAAGTCCCGAGTCCAGGTCGAGATCCAAGTCCCGAGTCCAGGTCAAGATCCAAGTCCCGAGTCCAGGTCGAGATCCAAGTCCCGAGTCCAGGTCGAGATCCAAGTCCCGAGTCCCGAGTCCAGGTCGAGATCCAAGTTCCAAGTCCAAGTCGAGATCCAAGATCCGAGTCCAGGTCGAGATCCAAGTCCCGAGTCCAGGTCGAGATCCAAGTCCCGAGTCCAGGTCGAGATCCAAGTCCTGAGTCCAGGTCGAGATCCAAGTCCCGAGTCCAGGTCGAGATCCAAGTCCCGAGACCAGGTCGAGATCCAAGTCCCGAGTCCGGGTCGAGATCCAAGTCCCAAGACCAGGTCAAGATCCAAGTCCCGAAGTCCCGATTCCAGGTCGAGATCCCCAAGTTCCCAGTCCAGATCAAGATCCAAGTTCCGAATCCAGGTCAAGATCCAAGTCGAGATCCAAATTCCAAGCCCAGGTCGAGATCCGAGTCCCGAGTCCAGGTCGAGATCCGAGTCCCAAGTCCGGGTCGAGATCCAAGTCCCGAGTCCGGGTCGAGATCCAAGTCCTGAGTCCGGGTCAAGATCCAAGTCCCGAGTCCGGGTCGAGATCCAAGTTCCCAGTCCAGGTCGAGATCCGAGTCCCGAGTCCAGGTCGAGATCCGAGTCCCGAGTCCGGGTCGAGATCCAAGTCTCGAGTCCGAGTCAAGATCCAAGTCCCGAGTCCAGATCGAGGTCCAAGTCCCGAGTCCAGGTCGAGGTCCAAGTCCCGAGTCCAGGTCGAGATCCAAGTCCCGAGTCCAGGTCGAGGTCCAAGTCCCGAGTCCAGGTCGAGGTCCAAGTCCCGAGTCCAGGTCGAGGTCCAAGTCCCGAGTCCGAGTCGAGATCCAAGTCCCGAGTCCAGGTCGAGATCCAAGTTCCCAGTCCAGGTCGAGATCCAAGTTCCAAGTCCGGGTCGAGATCCAAGTCCCGAGTCCGGGTCGAGATCCAAGTCCCGAGTCCGGGTCGAGATCCAAGTTCCCAGTCCAGGTCGAGATCCAAGTTCCCAGTCCAGGTCAAGATCCAAGATCCGAGTCCAGGTCGAGGTCCAAGTTCCCAGTCCAGGTCGAGGTCCAAGTCCCGAGTCCGAGTCGAGATCCAAGTCCCGAATCCGAGTCGAGATCCAAGTCCCGAGTCCAGGTCAAGATCCAAGTTCCCAGTCCAGGTCGAGATCCAAGTTCCCAGTCCAGGTCGAGATCCAAGATCCGAGTCCAGGTCGAGATCCAAGTCCCGAGTCCGAGTCGAGATCCAAGTCCCGAGTCCAGGTCGAGATCCAAGATCCGAGTCCAGGTCGAGATCCAAGTCCCGTGTCCAGGTCGAGGTCCAAGTCCAGAATCCAGATCGAGATTCATCCCGAAGTCCCGAGTCCAGGTCGGGATCCAAGTCCCGAGTCCAGGTCGGGATCCAAGTTCCCAGTCCAGGTCAAGATCCAAGATCCGAGTCCAGGTCGAGATCCAAGTCCCGAGTCCGAGTCGAGATCCAAGTCCCGAGTCCAGGTCGAGATCCAAGATCCGAGTCCAGGTCGAGATCCAAGTCCCGTGTCCAGGTCGAGGTCCAAGTCCAGAGTCCAGATCGAGATTCATCCCGAAGTCCCGAGTCCAGGTCGGGATCCAAGTCCCGAGTCCAGGTCGGGATCCAAGTTCCCAGTCCAGGTCAAGATCCAAGATCCGAGTCCAGGTCGGGATCCAAGTCCCGAGTCCAGGTCGAGGTCCAAGATCCGAGTCCAGGTCGAGATCCAAGTCCCGAGTCCGAGTCGAGATCCAAGTCCCGAGTCCAGGTCGAGGTCCAAGTCCAGAGTCCAGATCGTGATTCATCCCGAAGTCCCGAGTCCAGGTCGGGATCCAAGTCCCGAGTCCAGGTCGAGGTCCAAGTCCCGAGTCCAGATCGAGATCCGTCCCGAAGTCCCGAGCCCAGGCCGAGATCCAAGTCCCGAGTCCGAGTCGAGATCCAAGTCCTGAGTCCAGGTCGATCCAAGTTCCCAGTCCAGGTCGAGATCCAAGTTCCCAGTCCAGGTCAAGATCCAAGTTCCCAGTCCAGGTCGAGATCCAAGATCCGAATCCAGGTCGAGATCCAAGTCCCGAGCCCAGGCCGAGATCCAAGTCCCGAGTCCGAGTCGAGATCCAAGTCCCGAGTCCAGGTCGAGGTCCAAGTCCCGAGTCCAGGTCGAGATCCAAGTCCCGAGTCCAGGTCGAGGTCCAAGTCCCGAGTCCAGGTCGAGATCCGAGTCCCGAGTCCGGGTCGAGATCCAAGTCCCGAGACCGGGTCAAGATCCAAGTCCCGAAGTCCCGAGTCCAGGTTGGGATCGAAGTCCCGAGTCCAGGTCGAGATCCCCAAGTTCCCAGTCCAGATCGAGATCCAAGTCCCGAAGTCCCGAGTCCAGGTCGAGATCCCCAAGTCCCAAGTCCAGGTCGAGATCCCCAAGTTCCCAGTCCAGATCGAGATCCAAGTTCCCAGTCCAGATCGAGATCCAAGTTCCGAGTCCAGGTCGGGATCCAAGTCCCGAGTCCAGGTCGAGATCCAAGTCCCGAGTCCAGGTCGAGATCCAAGTCCCGAGTCCAGGTCGAGATCCAAGTCCCGAGTCCAGGTCGAGATCCAAGTCCTGAGTCCAGGTCGAGATCCAAGTCCCGAGTCCAGGTCGAGATCCAAGTCCCGAGACCAGGTCGAGATCCAAGTCCCGAGTCCAGGTCGAGATCCAAGTCCCGAGTCCAGGTCGAGATCCAAGTTCCAAGTCCAAGTCGAGATCCAAGTCCCGAGTCCAGTTCGAGGTCCAAGTCCCGAGTCCAGGTCGGGATCCAAGTCCCAAGTCCAGGTCGAGATCCCCAAGTTCCCAGTCCAGATCGAGATCCAAGTCCCGAGTCCAGGTCGATATCCAAGTCCCGAGTCCGGGTCGAGATCCAAGTCCCAAGACCAGGTCAAGATCCAAGTCCCGAAGTCCCGAGTCCAGGTCGAGATCCCCAAGTTCCCAGTCCAGATCAAGATCCAAGTTCCGAATCCAGGTCAAGATCCAAGTCGAGATCCAAATTCCAAGCCCAGGTCGAGATCCGAGTCCCGAGTCCAGGTCGAGATCCGAGTCCCAAGTCCAGGTCGAGATCCAAGTCCCGAGTCCGGGTCGAGATCCAAGTCCTGAGTCCGGGTCAAGATCCAAGTCCCGAGTCCGGGTCGAGATCCAAGTTCCCAGTCCAGGTCGAGATCCGAGTCCCGAGTCCAGGTCGAGATCCGAGTCCCGAGTCCGGGTCGAGATCCAAGTCTCGAGTCCGAGTCAAGATCCAAGTCCCGAGTCCAGATCGAGGTCCAAGTCCCGAGTCCAGGTCGAGGTCCAAGTCCCGAGTCCAGGTCGAGATCCAAGTCCCGAGTCCAGGTCGAGGTCCAAGTCCCGAGTCCATGTCGAGGTCCAAGTCCCGAGTCCAGGTCGAGGTCCAAGTCCCGAGTCCAGGTCGAGGTCCAAGTCCCGAGTCCGAGTCGAGATCCAAGTCCCGAGTCCAGGTCGAGATCCAAGTTCCCAGTCCAGGTCGAGATCCAAGTTCCAAGTCCGGGTCGAGATCCAAGTCCCGAGTCCGGGTCGAGATCCAAGTCCCGAGTCCGGGTCGAGATCCAAGTTCCCAGTCCAGGTCGAGATCCAAGTTCCCAGTCCAGGTCAAGATCCAAGATCCGAGTCCAGGTCGAGGTCCAAGTTCCCAGTCCAGTTCGAGGTCCAAGTCCCGAGTCCAGGTCGAGATCCAAGTCCCGAGTCCAGGTCGAGGTCCAAGTCCCGAGTCCAGGTCGAGATCCAAGTTCCCAGTCCAGGTCGAGATCCAAGTTCCCAGTCCAGGTCAAGATCCAAGTCCAGAGTCCAGATCGAGATTTATCCCGAAGTCCCGAGTCCAGGTCGGGATCCAAGTCCCGAGTCCAGGTCGGGATCCAAGTTCCCAGTCCAGGTCGAGATCCAAGATCCGAGTCCAGGTCGAGATCCAAGTCCCGAGTCCGAGTCGAGATCCAAGTCCCGAGTCCAGGTCGAGATCCAAGATCCGAGTCCAGGTCGAGATCCAAGTCCCGTGTCCAGGTCGAGGTCCAAGTCCAGAGTCCAGATCGAGATTCATCCCGAAGTCCCGAGTCCAGGTCGGGATCCAAGTCCCGAGTCCAGGTCGGGATCCAAGTTCCCAGTCCAGGTCGAGGTCCAAGATCCGAGTCCAGGTCGAGATCCAAGTCCCGAGTCCGAGTCGAGATCCAAGTCCCGAGTCCAGGTCGAGGTCCAAGTCCAGAGTCCAGATCGTGATTCATCCCAAAGTCCCGAGTCCAGGTCGGGATCCAAGTCCCGAGTCCAGGTCGAGGTCCAAGTCCCGAGTCCAGATCGAGATCCGTCCCGAAGTCCCGAGCCCAGGCCGAGATCCAAGTCCCGAGTCCGAGTCGAGATCCAAGTCCTGAGTCCAGGTCGATCCAAGTTCCAAGTCCAGGTCGAGATCCAAGTTCCCAGTCCAGGTCAAGATCCAAGTTCCCAGTCCAGGTCGAGATCCAAGATCCGAATCCAGGTCGAGATCCAAGTCCCGAGCCCAGGCCGAGATCCAAGTCCCGAGTCCGAGTCGAGATCCAAGTCCCGAGTCCAGGTCGAGATCCAAGTCCCGAGTCCAGATCGAGATCCAAGTCCCGAGTCCGAGTCGAGATCCAAGTTCCCAGTCCAGGTCGAGATCCAAGTTCCCAGTCCAGGTCGAGATCCAAGATCCGAGTCCAGGTCGAGATCCAAGTCCCGAGTCCAGGTCGAGGTCCAAGTCCCGAGTCCAGGTCGAGATCCAAGTCCCGAGTCCAGGTCGAGGTCCAAGTCCCGAGTCCAGGTCGAGATCCGAGTCCTGAGTCCGGGTCGAGATCCAAGTCCCGAGACCGGGTCAAAATCCAAGTCCCGAAGTCCCGAGTCCAGGTTGGGATCGAAGTCCCGAGTCCAGGTCGAGATCCCCAAGTTCCCAGTCCAGATCGAGATCCAAGTCCCGAAGTCCCGAGTCCAGGTCGAGATCCCCAAGTCCCAAGTCCAGGTCGAGATCCCCAAGTTCCCAGTCCAGATCGAGATCCAAGTTCCCAGTCCAGATCGAGATCCAAGTTCCGAGTCCAGGTCGGGATCCAAGTCCCGAGTCCAGGTCGGGATCCAAGTCCCGAGTCCAGGTCGAGATCCAAGTCCCGAGTCCAGGTCGAGATCCAAGTCCCGAGACCAGGTCGAGATCCAAGTCCCGAGTCCAGGTCGAGATCCAAGTCCCGAGTCCAGGTCGAGATCCAAGTTCCAAGTCCAAGTCGAGATCCAAGTCCCGAGTCCAGGTCGAGGTCCAAGTCCCGAGTCCAGGTCGGGATCCAAGTCCCAAGTCCAGGTCGAGATCCCCAAGTTCCCAGTCCAGATCGAGATCCAAGTCCCGAGTCCAGGTCGATATCCAAGTCCCGAGTCCGGGTCGAGATCCAAGTCCCAAGACCAGGTCAAGATCCAAGTCCCGAAGTCCCGAGTCCAGGTCGAGATCCCCAAGTTCCCAGTCCAGATCAAGATCCAAGTTCCGAATCCAGGTCAAGATCCAAGTCGAGATCCAAATTCCAAGCCCAGGTCGAGATCCGAGTCCCGAGTCCAGGTCGAGATCCGAGTCCCAAGTCCAGGTCGAGATCCAAGTCCCGAGTCCGGGTCGAGATCCAAGTCCCGAGTCCGGGTCAAGATCCAAGTCCCGAGTCCGGGTCGAGATCCAAGTTCCCAGTCCAGGTCGAGATCCGAGTCCCGAGTCCAGGTCGAGATCCGAGTCCCGAGTCCGGGTCGAGATCCAAGTCTCGAGTCCGAGTCAAGATCCAAGTCCCGAGTCCAGATCGAGGTCCAAGTCCCGAGTCCAGGTCGAGGTCCAAGTCCCGAGTCCAGGTCGAGATCCAAGTCCCGAGTCCAGGTCGAGGTCCAAGTCCCGAGTCCAGGTCGAGGTCCAAGTCCCGAGTCCAGGTCGAGGTCCAAGTCCCGAGTCCGAGTCGAGATCCAAGTCCCGAGTCCAGGTCGAGATCCAAGTTCCCAGTCCAGGTCGAGATCCAAGTTCCAAGTCCGGGTCGAGATCCAAGTCCCGAGTCCGGGTCGAGATCCAAGTCCCGAGTCCGGGTCGAGATCCAAGTTCCCAGTCCAGGTCGAGATCCAAGTTCCCAGTCCAGGTCAAGATCCAAGATCCGAGTCCAGGTCGAGGTCCAAGTTCCCAGTCCAGGTCGAGGTCCAAGTCCCGAGTCCAGGTCGAGATCCAAGTCCCGAGTCCAGGTCGAGGTCCAAGTCCCGAGTCCGAGTCGAGATCCAAGTCCCGAATCCGAGTCGAGATCCAAGTCCCGAGTCCAGGTCAAGATCCAAGTTCCCAGTCCAGGTCGAGATCCAAGTTCCCAGTCCAGGTCGAGATCCAAGATCCGAGTCCAGGTCAAGATCCAAGTCCCGAGTCCGAGTCGAGATCCAAGTCCCGAGTCCAGGTCGAGATCCAAGATCCGAGTCCAGGTCGAGATCCAAGTCCCGTGTCCAGGTCGAGGTCCAAGTCCAGAGTCCAGATCGAGATTCATCCCGAAGTCCCGAGTCCAGGTCGGGATCCAAGTCCCGAGTCCAGGTCGGGATCCAAGTCCCGAGTCCAGGTCGGGATCCAAGTTCCCAGTCCAGGTCGAGATCCAAGATCCGAGTCCAGGTCGGGATCCAAGTCCCGAGTCCAGGTCGAGGTCCAAGATCCGAGTCCAGGTCGAGATCCAAGTCCCGAGTCCGAGTCGAGATCCAAGTCCCGAGTCCAGGTCGAGGTCCAAGTCCAGAGTCCAGATCGAGATTCATCCCGAAGTCCCGAGTCCAGGTCGGGATCCAAGTCCCGAGTCCAGGTCGAGGTCCAAGTCCCGAGTCCAGATCGAGATCCGTCCCGAAGTCCCGAGCCCAGGCCGAGATCCAAGTCCCGAGTCCGAGTCGAGATCCAAGTCCTGAGTCCAGGTCGATCCAAGTTCCAAGTCCAGGTCGAGATCCAAGTTCCCAGTCCAGGTCAAGATCCAAGTTCCCAGTCCAGGTCGAGATCCAAGATCCGAATCCAGGTCGAGATCCAAGATCCGAATCCAGGTCGAGATCCAAGTCCCGAGTCCGAGTCGAGATCCAAGTCCCGAGTCCAGGTCGAGATCCAAGTCCCGAGTCCAGATCGAGATCCAAGTCCCGAGTCCGAGTCGAGATCCAAGTTCCCAGTCCAGGTCAAGATCCAAGTTCCCAGTCCAGGTCGAGATCCAAGTCCCGAGTCCAGGTCGAGATCCAAGTCCCGAGTCCAGGTCGAGGTCCAAGTCCCGAGTCCAGGTCGAGATCCAAGTCTCGAGTCCAGGTCGAGGTCCAAGTCCCGAGTCCAGGTCGAGATCCGAGTCCTGAGTCCGGGTCGAGATCCAAGTCCCGAGACCGGGTCAAGATCCAAGTCCCGAAGTCCCGAGTCCAGGTTGGGATCGAAGTCCCGAGTCCAGGTCGAGATCCCCAAGTTCCCAGTCCAGATCGAGATCCAAGTCCCGAAGTCCCGAGTCCAGGTCGAGATCCCCAAGTCCCAAGTCCAGGTCGAGATCCCCAAGTTCCCAGTCCAGATCGAGATCCAAGTTCCCAGTCCAGATCGAGATCCAAGTTCCGAGTCCAGGTCGGGATCCAAGTCCCAAGTCCAGGTCGAGATCCCCAAGTTCCCAGTCCAGATCGAGATCCAAGTTCCGAATCCAGGTCAAGATCCAAGTCGAGATCCAAATTCCGAGCCCAGGTCGAGATCCGAGTCCCGAGTCCAGGTCGAGATCCGAGTCCCAAGTCCGGGTTGAGATCCAAGATCCGAGTCTGAGTCGAGATCCAAGTCCCGAGTCCAGGTCGAGATCCAAGTTCCCAGCCCAGGTCGAGATCCAAGTTCCCAGTCCAGGTCGGGATCCAAGTCGCAAGTCCAGGTCGAGATCCCCAAGTTCCCAGTCCAGGTCGATATCCAAGTCCTGAGTCCGGGTCGAGATCCAAGTCCCAAGACCAGGTCAAGATCCAAGTCCCGAAGTCCCGAGTCCAGGTCGAGATCCCCAAGTTCCCAGTCCAGATCAAGATCCAAGTTCCGAATCCAGGTCAAGATCCAAGTCGAGATCCAAATTCCGAGCCCAGGTCGAGATCCGAGTCCCGAGTCCAGGTCGAGATCCGAGTTCCGAGTCTGAGTCAAGATCCAAGTCCCGAGTCCGAGTCCAGATCCAAGTTCCCAGTCCAGGTCGAGATCCGAGACCCGAGTCCAGGTCGAGATCCGAGTCCCGAGTCCGGGTCGAGATCCAAGTCCCGAGTCCGAGTCAAGATCCAAGTCCCGAGTCCAGGTCGAGATCCAAGTTCCCAGTCCAGGTCGAGATCCAAGTTCCCAGTCCAGATCGAGATCCAAGTTCCCAGTCCAGGTCGAGATCCAAGTTCCCAGTCCAGATCGAGATCCAAGTTCCCAGTCCAGGTCGAGATCCAAGTCCCGAGTCCAGGTCGAGATCCAAGTTCCCAGTCCAGATCGAGATCCAAGTCCCGAATCCGAGTCGAGATCCAAGTCCCGAGTCCGGGTCGAGATCCAAGTCCCGAGTCCGGGTCGAGATCCGAGTCCGAGTCGAGATCCAAGTCCTGAGTCCAGGTCGAGGTCCAAGTCCCGAGTCCAGATCGAGATCCAAGTCCCGAAGTCCCGAGTCCAGGTCGAGATCCCCAAGTCCCAAGTCCAGGTCGAGATCCCCAAGTTCCCAGTCCAGATCGAGATCCAAGTTCCCAGTCCAGATCGAGATCCAAGTTCCGAGTCCAGGTCGGGATCCAAGTCCCAAGTCCAGGTCGAGATCCCCAAGTTCCCAGTCCAGATCGAGATCCAAGTTCCGAATCCAGGTCAAGATCCAAGTCGAGATCCAAATTCCGAGCCCAGGTCGAGATCCGAGTCCCGAGTCCAGGTCGAGATCCGAGTCCCAAGTCCGGGTTGAGATCCAAGATCCGAGTCGGAGTCGAGATCCAAGTCCCGAGTCCAGGTCGAGATCCAAGTCCCGAGTCCAGGTCGAGATCCAAGTCCCGAGTCCAGATCGAGATCCAAGTCCCGAAGTCCCGAGTCCAGGTCGAGATCCCCAAGTCCCAAGTCCAGGTCGAGATCCCCAAGTTCCCAGTCCAGATCGAGATCCAAGTTCCCAGTCCAGATCGAAATCCAAGTTCCGAGTCCAGGTCGGGATCCAAGTCCCAAGTCCAGGTCGAGATCCCCAAGTTCCCAGTCCAGATCGAGATCCAAGTTCCGAATCCAGGTCAAGATCCAAGTCGAGATCCAAATTCCGAGCCCAGGTCGAGATCTGAGTCCCAAGTCCGGGTTGAGATCCAAGATCCGAGTCTGAGTCGAGATCCAAGTCCCGAGTCCAGGTCGAGATCCAAGTTCCCAGCCCAGGTCGAGATCCAAGTTCCCAGTCCAGATCGAGGTCCAAGTCCCGAGTCCAGGTCGGGATCCAAGTCCCGAGTCCAGGTCGGGATCCAAGTCCCAAGTCCAGGTCGAGATCCCCAAGTTCCCAGTCCAGATCGAGATCCAAGTCCCGAGTCCAGGTCGATATCCAAGTCCCGAGTCCGGGTCGAGATCCAAGTCCCAAGACCAGGTCAAGATCCAAGTCCCGAAGTCCCGAGTCCAGGTCGAGATCCCCAAGTTCCCAGTCCAGATCAAGATCCAAGTTCCGAATCCAGGTCAAGATCCAAGTCGAGATCCAAATTCCGAGCCCAGGTCAAGATCCAAGTCCCGAGTCCAGGTCGAGATCCAAGTCCCGAGTCCGAGTCAAGATCCAAGTCCCGAGTCCGAGTCCAGATCCAAGTTCCCAGTCCAGGTCGAGATCCGAGACCCGAGTCCAGGTCGAGATCCGAGTCCCGAGTCCGGGTCGAGATCCAAGTCCCGAGTCCAGGTCGAGATCCAAGTCCTGAATCCGAGTCGAGATCCAAGTCCTGAGTCCAGGTCGAGGTCCAAGTCCCGAGTCCAGATCGAGATCCAAGTCCCGAAGTCCCGAGTCCAGGTCGAGTTCCCCAAGTCCCAAGTCCAGGTCGAGATCCCCAAGTTCCCAGTCCAGATCGAGATCCAAGTTCCCAGTCCAGATCGAGATCCAAGTTCCGAGTCCAGGTCGGGATCCAAGTCCCAAGTCCAGGTCGAGATCCCCAAGTTCCCAGTCCAGATCGAGATCCAAGTTCCGAATCCAGGTCAAGATCCAAGTCGAGATCCAAATTCCGAGCCCAGGTCGAGATCCGAGTCCCGAGTCCAGGTCGAGATCCGAGTCCCAAGTCCGGGTTGAGATCCAAGATCCGAGTCTGAGTCGAGATCCAAGTCCCGAGTCCAGGTCGAGATCCAAGTTCCCAGCCCAGGTCGAGATCCAAGTTCCCAGTCCAGATCGAGGTCCAAGTCCCGAGTCCAGGTCGGGATCCAAGTCCCGAGTCCAGGTCGGGATCCAAGTCCCAAGTCCAGGTCGAGATCCCCAAGTTCCCAGTCCAGATCGAGATCCAAGTCCCTAGTCCAGGTCGGGATCCAAGTCCCGAGTCCGGGTCGAGATCCAAGTCCCAAGACCAGGTCAAGATCCAAGTCCCGAAGTCCCGAGTCCAGGTCGAGATCCCCAAGTTCCCAGTCCAGATCAAGATCCATGTTCCGAATCCAGGTCAAGATCCAAGTCGAGATCCGAGTCCCGAGCCCAGGTCGAGATCCGAGTCCCGAGTCCAGGTCGAGATCCGAGTTCCGAGTCTGAGTCAAGATCCAAGTCCCGAGTCCAGGTCGAGATCCAAGTCCCGAGTCCGAGTCAAGATCCAAGTTCCCAGTCCAGGTCGAGATCCGAGACCCGAGACCAGGTCGAGATCCGAGTCCCGAGTCCGGGTCGAGATCCAAGTCCCGAGACCGGGTCAAGATCCAAGTCCCGAAGTCCCGAGTCCAGGTTGGGATCGAAGTCCCGAGTCCAGGTCGAGATCCCCAAGTTCCCAGTCCAGATCGAGATCCAAGTTCCGAATCCAGGTCAAGATCCAAGTCGAGATCCAAATTCCGAGCCCAGGTCGAGATCCGAGTCCCGAGTCCAGGTCGAGATCCAAGTCCCGAGTCCGGGTCGAGATCCAAGTCCCGAGTCCGGGTCGAGATCCAAGTCCCGAGTCCGGGTCGAGATCCAAGTCCCGAGTCCGGGTCGAGATCCGAGTCCGAGTCGAGATCCAAGTCCTGAGTCCAGGTCGAGGTCCAAGTCCCGAGTCCAGATCGAGATCCAAGTCCCGAAGTCCCGATTCCAGGTCGAGATCCCCAAGTCCCAAGTCCAGGTCGAGATCCCCAAGTTCCCAGTCCAGATCGAGATCCAAGTTCCCAGTCCAGATCAAGATCCAAGTTCCCAGTCCAGATCGAGATCCAAGTTCCGAGTCCAGGTCGGGATCCAAGTCCCAAGTCCAGGTCGAGATCCCCAAGTTCCCAGTCCAGATCGAGATCCAAGTTCCGAATCCAGGTCAAGATCCAAGTCGAGATCCAAATTCCGAGCCCAGGTCGAGATCCGAGTCCCGAGTCCAGGTCGAGATCCGAGTCCCAAGTCCGGGTTGAGATCCAAGATCCGAGTCTGAGTCGAGATCCAAGTCCCGAGTCCAGGTCGAGATCCAAGTTCCCAGCCCAGGTCGAGATCCAAGTTCCCAGTCCAGATCGAGGTCCAAGTCCCGAGTCCAGGTCGGGATCCAAGTCCCGAGTCCAGGTCGGGATCCAAGTCCCAAGTCCAGGTCGAGATCCCCAAGTTCCCAGTCCAGATCGAGATCCAAGTCCCGAGTCCAGGTCGATATCCAAGTCCCGAGTCCGGGTCGAGATCCAAGTCCCAAGACCAGGTCAAGATCCAAGTCCCGAAGTCCCGAGTCCAGGTCGAGATCCCCAAGTTCCCAGTCCAGATCAAGATCCAAGTTCCGAATCCAGGTCAAGATCCAAGTCGAGATCCAAATTCCGAGCCCAGGTCGAGAATCGAGTCCCGAGTCCAGGTCGAGATCCGAGTTCCAAGTCTGAGTCAAGATCCAAGTCCCGAGTCCAGGTCGAGATCCAAGTCCCGAGTCCGAGTCAAGATCCAAGTCCCGAGTCCGAGTCCAGATCCAAGTTCCCAGTCCAGGTCGAGATCCGAGACCCGAGTCCAGGTCGAGATCCGAGTCCCGAGTCCGGGTCGAGATCCAAGTCCCGAGTCCGAGTCAAGATCCAAGTCCCGAGTCCAGGTTGAGATCCAAGTTCCCAGTCCAGATCGAGATCCAAGTTCCCAGACCAGATCGAGATCCAAGTCCCGAGTCCGAGTCCAGATCCAAGTTCCCAGTCCAGGTCGAGATCCAAGTCCCGAGTCCAGGTCGAGGTCCAAGTCCCGAGTCCAGGTCGAGATCCAAGTCTCGAGTCCAGGTCGAGGTCCAAGTCCCGAGTCCAGGTCGAGATCCGAGTCCTGAGTCTGGGTCGAGATCCAAGTCCCGAGACCGGGTCAAGATCCAAGTCCCGAAGTCCCGAGTCCAGGTTGGGATCGAAGTCCCGAGTCCAGGTCGAGATCCCCAAGTTCCCAGTCCAGATCGAGATCCAAGTCCCGAAGTCCCGAGTCCAGGTCGAGATCCCCAAGTCCCAAGTCCAGGTCGAGATCCCCAAGTTCCCAGTCCAGATCGAGATCCAAGTTCCCAGTCCAGATCGAGATCCAAGTTCCGAGTCCAGGTCGGGATCCAAGTCCCAAGTCCAGGTCGAGATCCCCAAGTTCCCAGTCCAGATCGAGATCCAAGTTCCGAATCCAGGTCAAGATCCAAGTCGAGATCCAAATTCCGAGCCCAGGTCGAGATCCGAGTCCCGAGTCCAGGTCGAGATCCGAGTCCCAAGTCCGGGTTGAGATCCAAGATCCGAGTCTGAGTCGAGATCCAAGTCCCGAGTCCAGGTCGAGATCCAAGTTCCCAGCCCAGGTCGAGATCCAAGTTCCCAGTCCAGATCGAGGTCCAAGTCCCGAGTCTAGGTCGGGATCCAAGTCCCGAGTCCAGGTCGGGATCCAAGTCGCAAGTCCAGGTCGAGATCCCCAAGTTCCCAGTCCAGGTCGATATCCAAGTCCTGAGTCCGGGTCGAGATCCAAGTCCCAAGACCAGGTCAAGATCCAAGTCCCGAAGTCCCGAGTCCAGGTCGAGATCCCCAAGTTCCCAGTCCAGATCAAGATCCAAGTTCCGAATCCAGGTCAAGATCCAAGTCGAGATCCAAATTCCGAGCCCAGGTCGAGATCCGAGTCCCGAGTCCAGGTCGAGATCCGAGTTCCGAGTCTGAGTCAAGATCCAAGTCCCGAGTCCGAGTCCAGATCCAAGTTCCCAGTCCAGGTCGAGATCCGAGACCCGAGTCCAGGTCGAGATCCGAGTCCCGAGTCCGGGTCGAGATCCAAGTCCCGAGTCCGAGTCAAGATCCAAGTCCCGAGTCCAGGTCGAGATCCAAGTTCCCAGTCCAGGTCGAGATCCAAGTTCCCAGTCCAGATCGAGATCCAAGTTCCCAGTCCAGGTCGAGATCCAAGTTCCCAGTCCAGGTCGAGATCCAAGTTCCCAGTCCAGATCGAGATCCAAGTTCCCAGTCCAGGTCGAGATCCAAGTCCCGAGTCCAGGTCGAGATCCAAGTTCCCAGTCCAGATCGAGATCCAAGTCCCGAATCCGAGTCGAGATCCAAGTCCCGAGTCCGGGTCGAGATCCGAGTCCGAGTCGAGATCCAAGTCCTGAGTCCAGGTTGAGGTCCAAGTCCCGAGTCCAGATCGAGATCCAAGTCCCGAAGTCCCGAGTCCAGGTCGAGATCCCCAAGTCCCAAGTCCAGGTCGAGATCCCCAAGTTCCCAGTCCAGATCGAGATCCAAGTTCCCAGTCCAGATCGAGATCCAAGTTCCGAGTCCAGGTCGGGATCCAAGTCCCAAGTCCAGGTCGAGATCCCCAAGTTCCCAGTCCAGATCGAGATCCAAGTTCCGAATCCAGGTCAAGATCCAAGTCGAGATCCAAATTCCGAGCCCAGGTCAAGATCCGAGTCCCGAGTCCAGGTCGAGATCCGAGTCCCAAGTCCGGGTTGAGATCCAAGATCCGAGTCTGAGTCGAGATCCAAGTCCCGAGTCCAGGTCGAGATCCAACTTCCCAGCCCAGGTCGAGATCCAAGTACCCAGTCCAGATCGAAGTCCAAGTCCCGAGTCCGAGTCAAGATCCAAGTCCCGAGTCCGAGTCCAGATCCAAGTTCCCAGTCCAGGTCGAGATCCGAGACCCGAGTCCAGGTCGAGATCCGAGTCCCGAGTCCGGGTCGAGATCCAAGTCCCGAGACCGGGTCAAGATCCAAGTCCCGAAGTCCCGAGTCCAGGTTGGGATCGAAGTCCCGAGTCCAGGTCGAGATCCCCAAGTTCCCAGTCCAGATCGAGATCCAAGTTCCGAATCCAGGTCAAGATCCAAGTCGAGATCCAAATTCCGAGCCCAGGTCGAGATCCGAGTCCCGAGTCCAGGTCGAGATCCAAGTCCCGAGTCCAGGTCGAGATCCAAGTCCCGAGTCCGGGTCGAGATCCAAGTCCCGAGTCCGGGTCGAGATCCGAGTCCGAGTCGAGATCCAAGTCCTGAGTCCAGGTCGAGGTCCAAGTCCCGAGTCCAGATCGAGATCCAAGTCCCGAAGTCCCGAGTCCAGGTCGAGATCCCCAAGTCCCAAGTCCAGGTCGAGATCCCCAAGTTCCCAGTCCAGATCGAGATCCAAGTTCCCAGTCCAGATCGAGATCCAAGTTCCGAGTCCAGGTCGGGATCCAAGTCCCAAGTCCAGGTCGAGATCCCCAAGTTCCCAGTCCAGATCGAGATCCAAGTTCCGAATCCAGGTCAAGATCCAAGTCGAGATCCAAATTCCGAGCCCAGGTCGAGATCCGAGTCCCAAGTCCGGGTTGAGATCCAAGATCCGAGTCTGAGTCGAGATCCAAGTCCCGAGTCCAGGTCGAGATCCAAGTTCCCAGCCCAGGTCGAGATCCAAGTTCCCAGTCCAGATCGAGGTCCAAGTCCCGAGTCCAGGTCGGGATCCAAGTCCCGAGTCCAGGTCGGGATCCAAGTCCCAAGTCCAGGTCGAGATCCCCAAGTTCCCAGTCCAGATCGAGATCCAAGTCCCGAGTCCAGGTCGATATCCAAGTCCCGAGTCCGGGTCGAGATCCAAGTCCCAAGACCAGGTCAAGATCCAAGTCCCGAAGTCCCGAGTCCAGGTCGAGATCCCCAAGTTCCCAGTCCAGATCAAGATCCAAGTTCCGAATCCAGGTCAAGATCCAAGTCGAGATCCAAATTCCGAGCCCAGGTCAAGATCCAAGTCCCGAGTCCAGGTCGAGATCCAAGTCCCGAGTCCGAGTCAAGATCCAAGTCCCGAGTCCGAGTCCAGATCCAAGTTCCCAGTCCAGGTCGAGATCCGAGACCCGAGTCCAGGTCGAGATCCGAGTCCCGAGTCCGGGTCGAGATCCAAGTCCCGAGTCCAGGTCGAGATCCAAGTCCTGAATCCGAGTCGAGATCCAAGTACTGAGTCCAGGTCGAGGTCCAAGTCCCGAGTCCAGATCGAGATCCAAGTCCCGAAGTCCCGAGTCCAGGTCGAGTTCCCCAAGTCCCAAGTCCAGGTCGAGATCCCCAAGTTCCCAGTCCAGATCGAGATCCAAGTTCCCAGTCCAGATCGAGATCCAAGTTCCGAGTCCAGGTCGGGATCCAAGTCCCAAGTCCAGGTCGAGATCCCCAAGTTCCCAGTCCAGATCGAGATCCAAGTTCCGAATCCAGGTCAAGATCCAAGTCGAGATCCAAATTCCGAGCCCAGGTCGAGATCCGAGTCCCGAGTCCAGGTCGAGATCCGAGTCCCAAGTCCGGGTTGAGATCCAAGATCCGAGTCTGAGTCGAGATCCAAGTCCCGAGTCCAGGTCGAGATCCAAGTTCCCAGCCCAGGTCGAGATCCAAGTTCCCAGTCCAGATCGAGGTCCAAGTCCCGAGTCCAGGTCGGGATCCAAGTCCCGAGTCCAGGTCGGGATCCAAGTCCCGAGTCCAGGTCGGGATCCAAGTCCCAAGTCCAGGTCGAGATCCCCAAGTTCCCAGTCCAGATCGAGATCCAAGTCCCTAGTCCAGGTCGGGATCCAAGTCCCGAGTCCGGGTCGAGATCCAAGTCCCAAGACCAGGTCAAGATCCAAGTCCCGAAGTCCCGAGTCCAGGTCGAGATCCCCAAGTTCCCAGTCCAGATCAAGATCCAAGTTCCGAATCCAGGTCAAGATCCAAGTCGAGATCCAAATTCCGAGCCCAGGTCGAGATCCGAGTCCCGAGTCCAGGTCGAGATCCGAGTTCCGAGTCTGAGTCAAGATCCAAGTCCCGAGTCCAGGTCGAGATCCAAGTCCCGAGTCCGAGTCAAGATCCAAGTTCCCAGTCCAGGTCGAGATCCGAGACCCGAGTCCAGGTCGAGATCCGAGTCCCGAATCCGGGTCGAGATCCAAGTCCCGAGACCGGGTCAAGATCCAAGTCCCGAAGTCCCGAATCCAGGTTGGGATCGAAGTCCCGAGTCCAGGTCGAGATCCCCAAGTTCCCAGTCCAGATCGAGATCCAAGTTCCGAATCCAGGTCAAGATCCAAGTCGAGATCCAAATTCCGAGCCCAGGTCGAGATCCGAGTCCCGAGTCCAGGTCGAGATCCAAGTCCCGAGTCCGGGTCGAGATCCAAGTCCCGAGTCCGGGTCGAGATCCAAGTCCCGAGTCCGGGTCGAGATCCAAGTCCCGAGTCCGGGTCGAGATCCGAGTCCGAGTCGAGATCCAAGTCCTGAGTCCAGGTCGAGGTCCAAGTCCCGAGTCCAGATCGAGATCCAAGTCCCGAAGTCCCGAGTCCAGGTCGAGATCCCCAAGTCCCAAGTCCAGGTCGAGATCCCCAAGTTCCCAGTCCAGATCGAGATCCAAGTTCCCAGTCCAGATCAAGATCCAAGTTCCCAGTCCAGATCGAGATCCAAGTTCCGAGTCCAGGTCGGGATCCAAGTCCCAAGTCCAGGTCGAGATCCCCAAGTTCCCAGTCCAGATCGAGATCCAAGTTCCGAATCCAGGTCAAGATCCAAGTCGAGATCCAAATTCCGAGCCCAGGTCGAGATCCGAGTCCCGAGTCCAGGTCGAGATCCGAGTCCCAAGTCCGGGTTGAGATCCAAGATCCGAGTCTGAGTCAAGATCCAAGTCCCGAGTCCAGGTCGAGATCCAAGTTCCCAGCCCAGGTCGAGATCCAAGTTCCCAGTCCAGATCGAGGTCCAAGTCCCGAGTCCAGGTCGGGATCCAAGTCCCGAGTCCAGGTCGGGATCCAAGTCCCAAGTCCAGGTCGAGATCCCCAAGTTCCCAGTCCAGGTCGATATCCAAGTCCCGAGTCCGGGTCGAGATCCAAGTCCCAAGACCAGGTCAAGATCCAAGTCCCGAAGTCCCGAGTCCAGGTCGAGATCCCCAAGTTCCCAGTCCAGATCAAGATCCAAGTTCCGAATCCAGGTCAAGATCCAAGTCGAGATCCAAATTCCGAGCCCAGGTCGAGATCCGAGTCCCGAGTCCAGGTCGAGATCCAAGTCCCGAGTCCAGGTCGAGATCCGAGTTCCAAGTCTGAGTCAAGATCCAAGTCCCGAGTCCAGGTCGAGATCCAAGTCCCGAGTCCGAGTCAAGATCCAAGTCCCGAGTCCGAGTCCAGATCCAAGTTCCCAGTCCAGGTCGAGATCCGAGACCCGAGTCCAGGTCGAGATCCGAGTCCCGAGTCCGGGTCGAGATCCAAGTCCCGAGTCCGAGTCAAGATCCAAGTCCCGAGTCCAGGTTGAGATCCAAGTTCCCAGTCCAGGTCGAGATCCAAGTTCCCAGTCCAGATCGAGATCCAAGTTCCCAGTCCAGATCGAGATCCAAGTCCCGAGTCCGAGTCCAGATCCAAGTTCCCAGTCCAGGTCGAGATCCAAGTCCCGAGTCCAGGTTGAGATCCAAGTCCCGAGTCCAAATTGAGACACAAGTTCAGGTTTCCAGTCCAAGTTATGTCCTGGTCCGGGTTTTACCGGTTTGTTATCCAATGTTTACGTCCTCGCTCTCTGGACTCCTTAGTAACCACCAATAAACACTGTTCTGTTTATATCACTCGTGTCTGTGTCCTGCTCTTGGGTCCGTTCCCAAAGCCCCCTTGTAACAGACTCACTCTCAAGAACTCTTCATCTCATGTCCTCAATACGTATTCCTTATTTATTCATTATTGCTTCTTCTTTTTGCATTTGCACAGTTTGTTGTCTTCTGCACTCTGGTTGATCTTTCATTGATCCTGTTATAGTTACTATTCTATAGATTTGCTGTGTACTCCCGCAGGAAAATGAATCTCAGGGTTGCATGTGGTGGCATATGTACTTTAACAATAAATTTATTCTGAGCTTCGAACATAACATCATATAAGCAGAATTCAGATTAAAAACATAACATAAACATAGTACATAAATTTTGCAAAAATGAATAGAATTGGAACAGAAAATACAGAAGTTATTGTAGTACAAAGTACTAATGTTATTGTACTGGGGTAGAGTTGCAGGGGGAGGGTTCAGTAGGTTCAAGAACCAAATGGATGAAGGGAAGTTGATGTCCTGAACCAGGTGGTGTGGGACTTCAGTCGTCTGTAACTCCTGCTTGATGGTAGCTGTGAGAAGATGGCGTGGCCTGGATGTTGGGGATCTTGGATGATAGATGTTGATATGGCCGATGGTGGGGAGGGATGTGCCTTTGATGTATTGGACTGAGCCCACAATTCTCTGCAGCTCCTTATGTTCCTGCACATTTGAATTGCCACACCAGACCATGATGCAAACAGTCAGCAGTACATCTGTAGAAGTTTGTTAGAGTGTTCAGTGACAAGCCGGAACTCCTAAACCTTATAGAAAGTAAAGATGGTAGCGTGCCTTCTTATGAACGCCTGATGAAGGGTCTTGGCCCGAAAAGTTGACTTTTTATTCAAAGATTCAATGTACATTTATTATCAAAGTACGTATGCAGTATACACCCCTGAGATTTGTCTTCCCACAGACAACCACGAAACAAAGAGACACCATGGAACCTGCTCAAAGAAAAACATCAAACCCTCAATGCGCAAAGAACAAGTTGCACGAGTGGCACAAACAAAAGAGCAGAAAACAGAGGATATAAAACATCAGACCACAAATCATTGAAACAGTTCAGGAATATTCAGTTCAGTCCAATCTAACACTGAACTGCAGGATGCACCCTGACCAAAACCGTACAAAATAGTAGCAAAAAAAAGGAACCAGAAACTAGAAACACGTCATACTGTGAACTCCAGAGTCCGATCCAGAATCCGCACCGGTCAAACTTTGCCCAAGGCCCAGGCCCCGGCAGCAGAGAGGCAGAGGACCAGTCACATGCAGTCAGATGGCACCAGACATCCGCCTGCCTTCCACTCTCATACTCGTTGATTTCAATCCTCCTTGATGCTTTCATTGGTAGTATAGGCAAGAAGTGGAGTTGATCATGGGCTCCCACCCCAACGCCATCTCCAGGCTTCTGGGGTTAGACGCCATAGACCCTGCTCCAAACCTCACTGAACTCCCTCGGAGACAGCAGAGCGCCGGGTCACTCAGTCGGCCCGAAAGTACACCGTCACAGGCTCCAATAGTAGCACAATTGTATTTGAAAGGAAAAGAAGCGATTTTGTGAACTGCCGGAAGGACACTGCTGGTCACGGTGTTTGCTTGTGTCATCATCTTCACGTCCCAGACAGGGAGCTACCAAATTCCTCATGCTGCCTGACCTGTTGAGTTCATCTAGAATTTTGTGTGTGTTACTCTGGATTTCCACCATCTCGTGTGTTTATCATTTAGAGCATTTCTTTTGATTGCATCTATGAGGGGTGATCGATAAGTTTGTGGCATAAGGTAGAAGGAGTCAATTTTGGAAAAACTAGCACGTTTATTTTTCCTGCACTTACACACTTAGCCGAGCGGTCGTGGAGCATACGGATCCCTTCTTTGTAGAAGTCAACATCTTGGACCTCCAGAAGTGATCCACAGTTGGGGTGATTGATAAGTTCATGGCCCAGGGTAGAAGGAGACGAGTTATCCGGCTCACGTTAAATACACATGCAGTTCAACTCTTTGAGTGATTATGCAGAAAGTTTGAAGTTAATAACTCATCTCCTTCTACCTTAGGCCACAAACTTATCAATCCCCCCTCCCCCACTGTGGACATTTCCTGGAGGTCCAAGATCCGTATGCTCCATGACCATTGGACTAAGTGTGTACATGTTGGAGGGGACTATGTTGAAAAATAAATGTGCTAGTGTTTCTAAAATTGACTCCTTCTACCTTTGGCCACGAACTTACCAATCATCTCTCGCATGTGTTGAGCCCAGGACAGATCATCCATCCCATGTGCTCTCACCCAGGAATTTAAAGGACAGCCATGTGCTCATTGTATAGTGGGACAGTCTTGAGGGGCCAAATGGCCTCCTCCTATTCCTGCTGATTTATGTCCTTAGTGAGAAGAACTGTGCCGAGGTTAGACCCTGAACATGCCCAGGGGAGCGGCAACCGGCAATTGTCTGCAATGCCGGTGCTGACCACAGGAGGGAGCGCGAATACAAAGTCCGGTGGAGACAGAATCAGGGTTGATATCATTGCCATATGTCGTAAAAATGTGTTGTCTTTGTGGCAGCAGTAAATGCAATACGTAATAATAGAAAAAAACATGAATTACAGTAAGTGTGTGTGTATCTATATTTACACACACATACACACAAATATAAACTATTAAATATATATAATATTTAAATTAAATAAGTACTCCAGAAATAGAAATAAAAAAGTAATGAGGTAGTGTTCATGGGTTCAATGTCCATTCAGAAATCGGATGGCGGAGGGGAAGAAACTGTTCCTGAATCGCTGAGTTTGTGTCTTCAGGCTTCTGTACCTCCGTCCTCATGGTAGCAATGACAAGAGGGCATGTCATGAGTGTTGGGGTCTTTAACGATGGACACCGCCTTTTTGAGGCATCGCTCCTTGAAGATGTCCTGGATACTGCAGAGGCCAGTGCCCATGATGGAGCTGACCGAGTTCACAACTCTCTGCAGCTGATTTCCATCCCGTGCAGTGACCCACTTTCCCTGCCATACCAGACGGTGATGCAGCCAGTCAGAATGCTCTCCATTGTACATCTGTAGTAGTTTGTGAGTGTTTTTGGTGACGTACCAAATCTCTTCAAACAGTTATGATTATCTTTCTATAGATTTATTGAGTCTGCCCACAGGAAAGTGAATCTCAGGGTTGTATATGGTGACATGCATGTACTTCGATAATAAATTTACTTTGACCTTTTGAGCACAGTTTTGTGTAACTCGGTAACAGCTCAGAGATCTAAATTCAGTTCCAATACCATCCATAAGGAGTTTGTACCATGACCGGGTGGGTTTCCTCCCATAGTGTGCCAGTCAGTAGGGTAATTGGCCATAGTAAGTGGTCCCATGTTTAGGCTAGGGTTAAATCAGGGGGTTGCTGGGCAGTGAGGCTCAAAGGGCCGGAAAGGCCCATTCCACGACGTATTGTTAAATTAAAAATAAATAGAATATTTTAAGAATAAAGTATCATTTTGGGAAAGGAGGTGACGGGCTTGTCGGCAATGTTGCGATCTGCAGTACGAGTGAATAGTGGTGATGTGAGCAGGCCGGGCCAGGCAGTAGAGTTCACACCAAGTCCCACTGGGCAAAGGGGGCTGAGGGAGAACGAGGACGGAGTCTGTACTGCCATTCACGACCAGTCCTCCAGGAACAACGTCAGGCAGGAGGAGGTTCTGCAATAATCACAAGTCAATGTCGGAAACACTTGGCAGGTGAGCAGTGTGCGTGGTGAGAGAAACAAAAGTTTCTTCAGACAGACAGACATACTTCATTGATCCTGAGGGAAATTTGGTTTTATTATAGCCGCACCAACCAAGAATAGTGAAGAAATATAGCAATATAAAACCATAAATAATTACATAAGTTAACCATGCCAAGTGGAAATAAGTCCAGGACCAGCCTATTGGCTCAGGGTGTCTGACACTCCGAGGGAGGAGTTGTAAAGTTTGATGGCCACAGGCAGGAATGACTTCCTATGACGCTCAGTGTTGCATCTCGGTGGAATGAGTCTCTGGCTGAATGTACTCCTGTGCCTAACCAGTACATTATGGAGTGGATGGGAGTCATTGTCCAAGATGGCATGCAACTTGGACAGCATCCTCTTTTCAGACATCACCGTCAGAGAGTCTAGTTCCAACCCCACAACATCACTGGCCTTACGAATGAGTTTGTTGATTCTGTTGGTGTCTGCTACCCTCAACCTACTGTCCCAGCGCACAACAGCAAACATGATAGCACTGGCCACCACAGCCTCGTAGAACATCCTCAGCATCGTCCGGCAGATGTTAAAGGACCTCAGTCTCCTCAGGAAATAGAGACGACTCTGACCCTTCTTGTAGACAGCCTCAGTGTTCTTTGACCAGTCCAGTGTATTGTCCATTCGTATCCCCAGGTATTTGTAATCCTCCACTATGTCCACACACAAAGGAGAAGTCCAGGCCCTCTCTCATCATTTTTCTCTGTCACTACCTTTCTCTCTCCCCCTCCTTTCTTTCTCTCCCTTTCCTCATCTCTCTCTCTCTCTCTCTTTCTTTCTCTACCTATCCAGAAGGCGTCTGACCTGTTGGGTGTCTGCACAAATTTTTCTATTGAGTGCCTGTAGTTTCCTGAGAGTTTCCGAGGCTTCAGGTGAGTCTTGAGAGAAAAAGTGAGACACAGAGGGTGAATCTGCCTCATCTGCTCCTCAACCCTTCCCAGCGCAGGTTGGCCACACACTCCTGTTTTCATCATGTTTATCTCTCTCCCCTCCTCCTCCTTTCCCCTATCCCCCTCATTCCATCTCCTTCCTCCTCCTCCTTGCCACTCCTTCCCTCTCCCCTCCACCCTCTCCGTCCCGCGGATGTTTACCCACAGGTTGCGCTCGGACGGTTCCTACCCCCGGGAGGGAGGAGACACCGAGGGGGAGGTCTCTCTCCCTCCGCCCTCCCGAGCGAGGAGGAAGTTGGAGAACAAAAGAGCGAGCGGCGGAGGGAGAGGCCGGCGGAGGGGCAGCGATAGCCCCAGGTAGGCAGTGGGTGAGGGAGGAGGGAATGAGGGGTGGTCGCGATCCCGGGTTCGCACCTTCGGGCGGTAAAACTTCCCGACGCGCTCCGTTTGGAGAGAAGTGAAAGTGTGAGTGACTCCGGAGGGAAGGGGAGAGTAGCGGCCGGATTACTCTCCTCACACTCCTCACCTCTAATCCCTCCCGACTCTCCTCGTCTCCCTCTCTACCTCACACTCAACACCCTACATATCACCTCCCGACATCGCTCACCGTTTGCTGGAGGTGGTGGTTGGACACTGAGTGGGACCTGGTGATGTGGTGAGGATCCTTGAGGTGTTGTGGGGGTGGGGGCTCTGTCCCTTTCCCCATCTCTCATCCCTCTCATCATCTCTCTCCCCATCTCTTTCTCCCTTTCCTCTCCCCCTCTCTCTCCCCTCTCTCTCCCCCTCTCTCTCCCCCCTCTCTCTCCCCCCTCTCTCCCCCCCTCTCTCCCCCCCTCTCTCCCCCCCTCTCTCCCCCCTCTCTCTCCCCCCCTCTCCCCCCTCTCCCCCCTCTCTGTCCCCATCTCCTACTCTTTTCCCTCTTTCTCTCCCATTCTCTCTATTTCCCTGACTCTCCCTCCTTTTCCTTTGCTTTTCTCAGTCTCCCCATCTCTCTGTCCTGTCCTCTCTTTCCCTCTCTTCTCTCACTTTTTCCACCCCTCCCTTTCTCTTGTTCTTCCCTTTCCTCTCACTCATTCTTACTTTCTCCTCCCCTCTTTCGCTCTCCTCACGTGGAATCCTGCTGTGCACATCTTGCCGGTTGCCCTTTGTATCCCGGAGATGATGGTACGTTGCAGATGAAGTGATCAGGATGTATGAGATGTCCAGCCACGAATTATGTCACCAGAGCAAAGTTCCTCTTTATTCATGTAAACATTCAGCTAAGAATGTGGCTGTTTGAATCCTGTATGGTGCTATCCCCTTGGAACTCAGCCTCTTCTGTCCATTGATACACAACAGAGCCTCACCCCTCCAGCCAACCCTGTCTGACAGACTGTATCCCCAGCACGATCCTCGAATCAGAACCGGCATATGTTGTGAAATTTGTTTCTCTCTGTGACAGCAGTACAATGCAAGACATAATAGAGAAAAGATCTGAATTGCAATGTGTACACGTATATTAAATAGTTAAATTAAGAAATAGTGCAGAAACAGAAATAGAAATTAAAAAGTAGTGAGGAAGTATTCATGGGTTGAATATCCTTTCAGAAATCAGGTGGCAGAGGGGAAGAAGCTGTTCCTGAATTATTGAGTGTGTGTCTTCAGGCTTCTGTACCTCCTCCCTGATGGTAACAATGAGGAGAAGGCATGTCCTGGGTGATGGGTGCTCTAAATGATGGCTGCCGCCTTTTTAAGGCATCACTGCTTGAAGATGTCCTGGATACTATGGAGGCTAGAGCCCATGATGGAGCTGGCCGAGTTTACCACTTCCGAGGCAGCGGTAGGTGTGGAGGGGAGGCTGGTTTCCCAGATGTGCTGAGCTGTACCCACAACTCTCTGCAGTTGTTGCAGTCACGTGCAGTACCAAGCTATTCTGCGTCCAGGCCCAGTGCATTGATAAAAATGGGCAAGGGTTGATGGGGATGACCAGATTTCTGCAGCCTCTGAAGAAGTGGAGGGAGTGGTGAGCTTTCTTGGCCCAGACAGGCTACTGATGATGTCCACTCATACATCAAGAGTCCATCTTATCGTACGAGAGGTAATTCAAGTGAAAGTGGGAAGGATCTGTGGGAGAGTTTGGGATTAGAGGACACAGCCATAAGTTCATAACATAGAGAAGCAGAATTAGGCCTTTTGGTCCAGTGAGTCTGCTCTGCTATTTCATCAAGGAACTTTCTCTCCAATGTCAGCACATCTTTTCTTAGATAAGGGGCCCAAAACTGCTCACAATACTCCAAGTGAGGCCTCACCAGTGCTTTATAAAGCATCAGAATAAAGGGACATCCCTTTAGATCTGAGATGAGGGAATTCTTCAGCCAGAGGGTAGTGAATCTGTGGAATCGTTTATCGCAGATGGCTGTGGAGGTCGTCATTGGCACTATTTAAGGCAGAGACTAATAGGTTCACAACTAATAGAGGGTCTGCGGGTTACCTGGAGAATGAAGTTGAAAAGATATTGGCCATGATTGAATGGTGGAGCACACTCAACAGGCTGAATGGCGTAATTCTACTTCTGTACCTTATGATCCCCAAGTGTTGGTATACAGCCATCTTTGATCATGGCACATACAGCCTCTTGGATCTTTGAGCATTGCCGCCTTAGATCCTGGCATGCACAACTCCAGAGCGTTGCCATCTTTGATTCTCCTGGAGCTTCTCCATCTTTTATGGCTGGTATGCTAATGCCAAGCCCTTGCTGATCCAAGTCTCTCAGCTGTAGGAGACCGGCGGTTTGATCATGAATGCTGATGATATTGGCTGGGCCCTGAAGCCGCAGGAAGCAGTAGGTAGTTAGGCACTGGGATTGGAATGTATTGACCGGGGACAATTGCCTCTGGATCACTTAAGCAACAAGCAACCTCTAGCTTGTTGCAGATTCCAGCATGAGTAGTTCCTTGTGCCTCCAGAGCAGGGTTCCCAACCTTCTTTTATGCCATGGACCAATACCGTTAAACAAGAGGTCCATGGACCTCAGGATGGGAATCTGTACACTTTACTGGGGACGCCTCAATATGGGATTTCAAGACAGAGTCCCCTCAGTGCAGGGAACAACCCACTGCTTGGACAGTTTAAATGCCGGGCCAGATGGATAGAAAAGGCAGGGTGTCTGGACCAGAGGCGAGGGTCCTGCTCGCTGTTCCGTGACATTCACTCCACTCTCCGCGGCACTGAGGCCAAGGCTGTGTCCTGCTCTGGCTGCCCCACTGTGTGATGAACTGAGGCTTCGGGTCTACGGGCTCACTCTCATTCTGAATGCTTTTATTATCTACACAATCTGTGTTTTCTCTCGCTCTCTCTGTGCACATTTGGTGTTTGTTGGTCTCTTTTTACTGGATTCTTTCAGGTTTCTCGTTTCGTGGCTGCCTGTAAGCAGACAAATCTCAAGGTTGTGTAACTTATACATACTTCCATAATAAATGTACTTTGGACTTTGCATTTTAAACTATTTACTTATATTTGTGACTTATGCTAGTGTTCTTTATACCTTGCATTCTACTGCACTCATATGCGTTTGCAAAGTAAAGAAGACCAAAGAAATCACCAAATGGTTTGAGGGCCATTTCCCGCCTCAAATTTCTTGTTCTCTTTAGAACTGTAGGTAAATTTGAGGAGAGGTTTCTCCTGCTACGGGCACTGCCTGACCAGCTGAGTGTTTCCTGCTTTTTTCTGATTTTGTTCCTCTTATTCAATGTTCAAGAGATTTACCGAAGTGCCGCTCAGGAGTGAAAATGAATAAAAATGAGACAAATGTTAAAGAAACACTCAGCAGGCCGATCAGCATCTGTGGAGGCAGAAACAGTTAATTAGAATGGTGGTGTATGTAATATTGGTAGCTCTGGTTGAGGTGTTAATGTTGCGGTGTTCGGTGGCACCTGGTTGGCTACCCTTCAGTTGGCCTTTGAATTCCATTGGCTCGCATTTCTTTGACCCTCAGTGGTTCATAGATGGTGTATTTTAATATGTTTGTTTACAGAGTTATCAGAGGAGAACCATGCTTCTTAAAATTCTTGCCCCTGCTTTGTGTTTGCCTGCATCTGTGGTGTCCCAGTTAAAGAGGTGTCCTTCTCGGTCTTTATATACCGAGATTGGTGACAGTGGATCGTGTCTTTGTACTGCCGGTTTGTGTTCCTGTAAACGAGGGTAGCGTTTACGTCCTGTCTGGCTGACGTAGTTCTTGCTGCATTCTCCACAGGTGATCCTGTACACCACACTGCTTTTGTCAGTTGACTTACAGGTATTTTGTTTTTTGAGGCAAGCTTCCTTAAAGTTTCAGGTTGTAGTGTCATCGCTGATTAATTGGACTCTGAAAACTCACGGTTGTTACTCATAGAGTTGTAGAGAAGTACAGCACAAAAACAGGCCCAAACTCGTGCACAAGGAGAGAGGCATGGCTCCTGTCACACACACACACACACATGAACTCTGAACAGAGGTATTGCATTTTCTTTTACAAAATTGGCTAGCAGTTATAGATATTGACTAATGGGTTACCTTGTGTATACTCAGAAGCCATCTTATTAGACACCTCCTGTACCTAGTAAAGTGGCCAATGTTCATGGTCTTCTGCTGCTATATCCCGTCCACTTCAAGGTTCGATGTGTTGAGCATTCAGAGATGCTCTACTGCACGTTACCATTGTTGTAACGTGAGGTTATTTGAGTTACTGGGGCCTTCCAGTGAGCTTGAAGCAGCCTGGCCCTTCTCCTCTGACCTCTCTCATTAACACGGCATGTTCTCCCACAGCACAGCTGCTCACTGAAGGCCTTTTCGGTTCTCGCACCTTCCTTTGTAAACTCTGGAGATTATTGTGCTTGAAAATCAAACCACCCTGTCTGGCACCAACAATCATCCCACGGTCAAAGTCACTCAGATCACATTTCTTCCACATTCTGACGTTTGGTCTGAACAACAACTGAACCTCTTGACCACGTCTGCATGCTTTATTGCATTGAGTTGCTGCCACGTGATTGGCTGTTTAGATATTTACATTAACGAGCAGGTGTTCAGATGTAGGTATTAAAGTGAGTGTGTGTTCAAATTCTTTATTTTCCAGGTCAATCACCATTCACAATATGGGTGTTAAACGTTAACCGAAACTACAAGAGGATAACTGATGAGGCTCTGAAGTTAGTAAAGTAATTGTCCCTCAGTTGGAGTGTCTCTTACATCAGAATCAGGTTTAATATCACTGACATACGTTGTGAAATTTGTTGCCTTTGCGGCAGCAGTACAATGCAATACATAATAGAAAATATATGAATTACATTACGTTCAATAAGTTCAATAAAAATAGTTCAATAAGTAGTGCAAAAATAGAAATGATAAAGTAGTGAGGTGGTGTTCATGGGTTCAATGTCCATTCAGAAATCGGATGGCAGAGGGGACGAAGTTGTTCCTGAATCGTTGAGTGTGTGTCCTCAGGCTTCTGTGCCTCCTCCTTGATAGTAGCAACAAGAATAAGGCATGACCTGGGTGGTGGAAGTCCTTAATGATGGATGCTGCCTTTTTCAGGCATCGCTCCTTGAAGATGTCCGGGACATGATGAAGGCTAGTGCCTATGACGGGGCTGACTCATTTTACAATTCTCTGCAGCTTACTTTGCCCCTGTGTAGGCTGCCCCCCTCCCCCCACCGCCAGTGCCGGACGGTGATGCAGCCGGTTAGAATCTCTTCACGGTACGTCTTTCTGTTGCATTCTTTTCTTGCCTTCATATGCCAAGTGGCTCCAGTTCCCTCGTGTGCAAAATGAAACTGTGCTCTTCAAAGGCCTTTCTTGCCTGGGTTGACTGCACAGTGTCTGGACTTAACCCTTGCCTTGCTGTAACGTCCATAACATGGAAACATGCCATTCGGCCCTGCTTTTCCATGCTGGCCAAGTAGTTGACCTAAGCTAGTTCAATTTCTCTCCCTTTGGCCCATATCCCACTAACCCTTTCCTGTCCATCTCCGTGGGCCTTCCACCAGTCAAAGTTGACCATGGATGTTGCGAGCCAGGACTAAGTTATGGAGGGAAAGCTGTCGCCTGTGTAGCAAGCTCCCCTTCTCCACACAGCCTTTTCCTGTGGGTGGGTACAGTCAAAAGGCAGTGGAGGTTTGGGATCAGAGGTTACCTTCGCCAAGATGAGCTGCCAACCATGGCCAACAAGCCCCATCTGCCCGAAGCGACTGGTTTTAATGCATCTTTGCCCCTTCTCCTGTCAGTAAGAATGGTTTCACCTGGCTTAGTAGCTAAAGCTACACGTTAAGATCAACAGCTGGACTTGGTTCACAAGATCACAAAACAAAGGAGCAGAAGCAGGCCATTTGGCCCATCGAGTCTGCTCTGCCACTATACCATGAGCTAAACTATTCTCCCATCTAGTTCCAGATGCTATCTGAGATACACGCCATTGAGAGCATTTAATAGGTATTGGGAGTTTGTCCCCATTACCACCCTCAGCAACCTATATACCTAATAATAATAATACTTTATTGATCCTGAGTGGGAAATTCTTTCGTTACAGCAGCAACATTTAAAAACACACTTAGTGTGCAGACTTAACTAAGTACAGAATAATAACAAACACAATAATCATCTACCAATGTGCAATAGTGTGCAAAATAATGTACGAAATAATGAAACAGAGACTGCTGTACTATGATGTGTATTCTCCTCTCGCACAGAGATGAATGGTTGCTTAAGTTTATTGCATTTGGTCGGAAAGATTTTCAGTAATGATCCTTGTGACAGCGAAGCTGAATGAGCCTGTTTGAAAGGCCCTGCTGCTTACTCAGTAGGTCGTGGAGAGGATGTGCCAGATTGTCCATAATGGATAACAGTTTGTTTAGTGACTCCTCTCCGCCACAAACTCAAAAAGGGTCTGGGTTGTAGCCAAGGATGGATCCAGTCTTTCTGATGAGTTTGTTTAGTCTCTTTGCATCAACGGCACCGATGCTGCTCCCCAGCATAAAGCCGCAAAGAAGGCTGCACTCTCAACAATGGACTTGTTTTTTAAATGTTATAAACGTACCGGCCTCAACCGCTGTCCAAAGAACATGAGAAATAGGAGCAGGAGTCGGCCTTCTGGCCCATCGAGCCTGCTCACCATTCAGTAAGATAGGAGCAGGAGTCGGCCTTCTGGCCCGTCGAACCTGCTCTCCATTCAGTAAGATAGGAGCAGGAGTCGGCCTTCTGGCCCATCGAGCCTGCTCCACCATTCAGTAAGATAGGAGCAGGAGTCGGCCTTCCGGCCCATCGAGCCTGCTCACCATTCAGTAAGATAGGAGCAGGAGTCGGCCTTCCGGCCCGTCGAGCCTACTCACCATTCAGTAAGATAGGAGCAGGAGTCGGCCTTCCGGCCCGTCGAGCCTGCTCACCATTCAGTAAGATAGGAGCAGGAGTCGGCCTTCCGGCCCGTCGAGCCTGCTCACCATTCAGTAAGGTAGGAGCAGGAGTCGGCCTTCTGGCCCATCGAGCCTGCTCCACCATTCAGTAAGATAGGAGCAGGAGTCGGCCTTCTGGCCCGTCGAGCCTGCTCACCATTCAGTAAGGTAGGAGCAGGAGTCGGCCTTCTGGCCCATCGAGCCTGCTCCACCATTCAGTAAGGTAGGAGCAGGAGTCGGCCTTCTGGCCTGTCGAGCCTGCTCTCCATTCAGTAAGATAGGAGCAGGAGTCGGCCTTCTGGCCCGTCGAGCCTGCTCCACCATTCAGTAAGATAGGAGCAGGAGTCGGCCTTCCGGCCCGTCGAGCCTGCTCACCATTCAGTAAGATAGGAGCAGGAGTCGGCCTTCTGGCCCGTCGAGCCTGCTCACCATTCAGTAAGATAGGAGCAGGAGTCGGCCTTCTGGCCCGTCGAGCCTGCTCCACCATTCAGTAAGGTCATGGCTGATCTGGCCATGGACTCATCCCCACCTACCTGCCTTTCCCCCATAACCCTTAATTCCCCTACTGTGCAAAAATTTATCCAAAGTTGTCTTAAATATATTAAATGAGGTAACCTTCACTGCTTCATTGGGCACAGAATTCCACAGACTCGCCACTCTGGGAAAACCACTTCCTCCGTCCTAAATTCACTCACCTGAATCGCGAGGCTATGTCCCTTAGTTCTAGTCTCACGTACCATGGGAACAACTTTCCTGTTTCTATAAAATCTCCTCTGATTTCCCCCGTTAACCCTTCCCACCCTGAACAGGATCGTGTCCGCTTCCATCAAAGCTCCTCTCGGCCTCTCCCGCTCCTAGGTGTGCTCCTTCCTGACCCCAGCGGTTCCTCACCCTGGGACTGTATGAAGGATAATGTAAGATGGAGCAGTTAGTACATAGATCAGTACAGCACCATACACGTCCTTCGGCTGTCCTCTTAACAAGATCAGTCTAACTCTTCCCTTCCACATAGACCTTTTTTCTTTCATCCATTTGCCTTTCTAAGACAAGAAGGACATGGAACCTTTAAAGAGGGTTCGTTCGTTATGTGCCATGTCTTATGACATGGGTGATCTTGGTCTTTCCATGACCACCTGGCTCAGGACAGCTACTTCCCTTCACTGGCACACCCCCGTGATGACTTTGCACTACACTCAAATTTGTATTTCCTAGTTTTGCAAAGAGTTTTTATGATTTAGGTGTAACCTATGTTGTGAACATTGTGTCTCCCTGGGTAATTGGTTTGTTATTACCATATATCTCATCATCATCATTATGTGCCGTGTTGTATGATGTGGGCGTTCATGGTCTATGCACAACCAATATTGCTCTTGGCAAATTTTTCTACAGAAGTGGTTTGCCATTGCTTTCTTCTAGGCAGTGTCTTTACAAGATGGGTGACCCCAGCCACGATCAATGCTCCTCAGAGACTGTCTGCTATAATTTGCCTAGAGCCCATTTTTTTAGATATTTACAAATTAGAAATTTTTTGAATAATATGTTACAGTCCTTTCCGAATTCATGCCCAATTGACATTATGGAAAAAATTCTGGGTTTAAATCCCCATCAGAAGGGTTTAATAGCCGTCATTTATAATATGATCATGAAAATACAGCCAGGGATATCAGATAAAATTAAGAATGAATGGGAAAAAGAACTTCAATTTCCCTTGCCTACAGAACAATGGGAGAAAATCTTACAGTTAGTTAACTCCTCTTTGTGCCAAACACACCCTGATACAATTCAAGGTGGTACATAGGGCCCATATGTGTAAGGACAAACTTGCTCGATTTTATTCCCATGTTAAT
Source organism: Hypanus sabinus (assembly GCF_030144855.1). Taxonomy (NCBI): domain Eukaryota; kingdom Metazoa; phylum Chordata; class Chondrichthyes; order Myliobatiformes; family Dasyatidae; genus Hypanus; species Hypanus sabinus. Next base: position 83,918,342 of record NC_082712.1, on the reverse strand, counting down.
CCAATCTGTGACAGATGTCATTCTGAATTAGCCTCTTTGACCCACATGTTTTGGTCTTGTCCTTGCTTGCAAAAATACTGGAAAGATATTTTTGGTATCATTTCAATAGTTTTGAGAATTAATTTGCAACCTCATCCTATCACTGCAATTCTTGGCTTAACTGATGGTGGATAACAGTTGTTTATCCCCCTCAGCTCGGCGGATGATTGCATTTGTTACATTAATGGCAGGAAGATCCACTCTACTGAACTGGAAAGAAATTAATCCCCCAACTACATTTCAGCGGTTTTCCCAATCTATATCTTGTTTGAGTTTAGAGAATATCAGAAGTGTCATTTTTGACCCTTCGTTCAAATTTGAAGAAACCTGGAGACCATTTATTCAACATTTTCATACGAGTTAAACTGACCTTTCCCGGACCTTTCTCTTATCACGTTTAGTGATTTGGATAGAGGTGTGGAGTTATTGACACTACTGTGTATACCTGATACGATACAGTAGCCTATGTCAGTTAGGTTAGCTGTTGTTGTTAGTTTTATTTTTGGTGGGGGGGTTTGTTTTTGTAAATACAGTATGAGTTTGGGAGGTTATTATATCTGTGTTATTAACTGTTTGTATTCACATTCCAGCCTTATTAATTATGTACTCTCAGGCTCTCTGTATTTGGTATTTTTTATGTTTTGTTTGAAAATTAATAAAAAGATTTAAAAAGAAAGAAAGAGATTGTCTGCCTGGTGTCAGTGGTCACATATCCAGGACTTGTGCTATGGACTGGCTGCTCATACGACCACCCACCATTTACTCCCATGGGTTCACATGACCCTGATCGAGGGAGGGGGTCAAAGCAGGTGTTACACCTTGCCCGGGGCTGACCTGCAGGTTAGTCGGGGGAACGAGTGGCTTCCACCTGCCAAGGTAGAGACGTATCTCCACCCAGAAGGTGCAGAGGAGATTTACCAGCAACTTGCCTGGGTGTTTCGTCAGGAAAGGTTGAGCAAGCTAGGGCTTTTCTCCTTGGAGAGACGATGATAGAGGAGGCAAAATGCACGGACAGAGTGGACAGCCAGTGCCTCTTTCCCAGGGCGGCAGCAGCTACTACGGGAGGACATTCTCTTACCATGTTTGAGGGGAAGTGTCAGAGGTGGGCTTTTTACACAGAGAGTGTTAAGTCTGTGAACGCACTACCGGGTGTGGTGCAAGAGGCAGATACATTTCAGACACTCTTAGTTAGGTACATGGCTGAAGGAAAATGGAGGGCTATATAGAGGAGAAGGCTTAGATTAACCTTGGAGTAGGTCGCAAGTTCGGCACAATGTCGTTGACTGAAGACACTGAACTGTGCTGTTCTACACAGTGCCCACTCGACTGGGTACACCTGCTCGTTAATGCAAATATCTAATCGGCCAATCATGTAGCAACAGCTCCATGCAAAAAAGCATGCAGACATGGTCGAGAGGTTCGGTTGTTCAGACCGACCATCAGAATGCAGGAGGAACATGATCTAAGTGACTTTGACCATGGAATTATTGTTGGTGCCAGACAGGGTGGTTTGACTATCTCAGAAACTGCTCAACTCCTGGAATTTTCATGCACAACAGTCTCCGATGCGATAAAAACATCCTGTAAACAGCAGTTCTGTGGGTGAAAAGTCTCATTAATGAGAGTCAGAGGTGAAAGGCCAGACTGGTTCAAGCTGACAGGAAGGCGACAGTGACTCAAATAGCTACATGTCCCAACAGTGGTGCCCTCCAAGAGGAGCACAACCTCATCGTGGTTTGGAGGGTTGTCTGCCTCAATGACCCAGAGAGCTATGCTGACTGGAGTCAGGGTTTTATGCATTGGCTCTTGGTAGGCAGGTCAAAGGGTAGAGGTCAGACTAAGAGTGGCCCACCAGTCCTTCAGGGTCGGGGATTCAGCTCAGGGCCAACAACCCTGACTGTTCAAACAAAATTGTTAGGGAAACAGCAACGAAGAATTCTTCTACATCAGAGTGTGACGGTATTCCTGAGTCTCCACCCGGGACTTGCCTGGCTGACAGTGGTGAAAACAAAAAGGAAGCTACTGACGTGATGACGGAAGCCCTGAACACCCCCAGAGACGGAGGGTCTTCACTACTGCTCTAAACGCCAGAGGCATAATGCGCGAAAGCAGAGAACAACAGTGGTATGCAGAAGAGCATCTCTGAATGCACAACACATCAAACCAAGAAGTGGATGGGCAGAAAACCACGGACATCCACTCAGTCGCCACTTCATCAGGTACAGGAGGGTACTAAGGTGGTTACTGAGGGTATGTACTCAATGGAGGACTGGCTCGGAATGGAAATACTGGTGCACGATGTACTCTGACCGGCCGGGGTTTAAGGCAGGGACAATAAAAAACAAAATGTCAGAGAGTCAGGGGACCACCCCCCCCCCCCCCGCCTCCCAGGAATTAGTGTGCTGGCCAAACTCTCTGTGGCGTCACTGTGAACTTCCGTCGGTCATTCATTGTAACTTCATCGGGTGCAGATCCAAGTGTCTGCGGGCCGCTCCATCGAACGAGTCTCGCTGTGCCAAGACTGGGCCAAGCCCTGTGTTTGCCTCAGAAGGAAACAGATGTTTTCAATACACAGTGAGCTCAGAGCCGGCCCTGCCAAAATCCCCCTCCTAAACTGCAGCTCGCTAGAAGCAGCAAGTGGGACAAAGGGTGGAATTTTCCTGGCCGGCAGCTGGAGACAGGAATGCTGCTCCCTACGTCCAGTGAGACAGCATCCGAAGCGGCGGCTGGAATGAGTCCGCTCTCCCAGGACATCTCGGACCTTTCCTCAATCTAACTTACATGTTTCACTTGCCCTGTAAGTCATATTTAATTTATGTTAACATATTGTTGTAAAGCACCAAGCTTCTGCTGTTGAAGGCTAACTTTCATGAAGGAGCGCTGGTTTGTCCTGCGCTGAACTGAGGGCCTGGGGGCAGGCTCTCTTTGTGGGACAACATTTGCATTTATTGTTGGCACGATCTCTCGGGCTGCATTGATGTCTGGCTTTGTGACTGTGGATTCACTTTTGTTTTGAATGCTATTTCCTTGTGTTTACTGTTTGCGTGATTTTATTTTTGTGCACATTGGGTGTTAGACGGTCCCTTATGGGTTCCTTTCGGTTTCTTTGCTTCGTGGCTGCCTGTTAGGAAACAATTCTCAAGGTTGTATAATGTATACATACTTTGATCTTTGATTTTTGACCTTGTCTGTTTTGCCCTTGGCAATAAAACAGAAGTTGTGCCGTTCTGGGCACGGAAACTCGGAGAGGAGAAAGGCTGTTTTGAAACCCGAGAAGCGATGGGGAGCTCACTACCAGGAGATTGTTCTGCAGCCACACTTTGGGGAGGGCGTGAGGGGCTGACAGGATGATGAGGCTCGACTGACAACACTGAGGTCTCCTGCTCAGGAGGAACTTGGAACAAAGAGAAAGCTGACGGAGGAGTTTACAGTCAGGGTGGGTTTGACCGTAGGAAGTACAGAAGGATTTGCAACAGTGCGTCTCACCCCCACAGATGCTGTCTGAACCACTGAGTTCCTCCAGCAGACTGATTTTTGCTCCAGATTCCAGAACTCCGTGTATGGTGTGTGGGCTGAATGTGGCTTCCCAGAGACCAGGGGTTTGTAGGTTTAACTCCCACTCTGTTGACTTGAGTCCGCACTGCTTTTCATATACTGTGCTGCTTAAGTAGACACTGGACTTTTGAGTAAATTCTGCACTGTTTGGAATGGTGAACCTTTTAACGAGAGTCTGTGGACTGTTTGAAGCAGGACAGTTCTAGGTATACCCTGTGGACTGTTTGGTGCAGGGCAGTGCTAGGTATACCCTGTGGACTGTTTGAAGCAGGGCAGTGCTAGGTATACCCTGTGGACTGTTTGAAGCAGGGCAGTTCTAGGTATACCCTGTGGACTGTTTGAAACAGGACAGTTCTAGGTATACCCTGTGGACTGTTTGAAGCAGGACAGTTCTAGGTATACCCTGTGGACTGTTTGGTGCAGGGCAGTTCTAGGTATACCCTGTGGACTGTTTGAAGCAGGGCAGTTCTAGGTATACCCTGTGGACTGTTTGAAGCAGGGCAGTTCCAGATATACCCTGTGCACTGTTTGAAGCAGGGCAGTTCTAGGTATACCCTGTGGACTGTTTGAAGCAGGGCAGTTCTAGGTATACCCTGTGGACTGTTTGAAGCAGGGCAGTGCTAGGTATACCCTGTGGACTGTTTGAAGCAGGGCAGTTCTAGGTATACCCTGTGGACTGTTTGAAGCAGGGCAGTTCTAGGTATACCCTGTGGACTGTTTGAAACAGGACAGTGCTAGGTATACCCTGTGGACTGTTTGAAGCAGGGCAGTTCTAGGTATACCCTGTGGACTGTTTGAAGCAGGACAGTGCTAGGTATACCCTGTGGACTGTTTGAAGCAGGGCAGTGCTAGGTATACCCTGTGGACTGTTTGAAGCAGGACAGTGCTAGGTATACCCTGTGGAGTGTTTGAAACAGGACAGTGCTAGGTATACCCTGTGGACTGTTTGAAACAGGACAGTGCTAGGTATACCCTGTGGACTGTTTGGAGCAGGGCAGTTCTAGGTATACCCTGTGGACTGTTTGAAACAGGACAGTGCTAGGTATACCCTGTGGACTGTTTGAAACAGGACAGTGCTAGGTATACCCTGTGGACTGTTTGAAGCAGGACAGTGCTAGGTATACCCTGTGGACTGTTTGAAGCAGGGCAGTGCTAGGTATACCCTGTGGACTGTTTGGTGCAGGGCAGTGCTAGGCATACCCTGTGGACTGTTTGAAGCAGGACAGTTCTAGGTATACCCTGTGGACTGTTTGAAGCAGGGCAGTTCTAGGTATACCCTGTGGACTGTTTGAAGCAGGACAGTTCTAGGTATACCCTGTGGACTGTTTGGAGCAGGGCAGTTCTAGGTATACCCTGTGGACTGTTTGGAGCAGGGCAGTTCTAGGTATACCCTGTGGACTGTTTGAAGCAGGGCAGTTCTAGGTATACCCTGTGGACTGTTTGAAACAGGACAGTTCTAGGTATACCCTGTGGGCTGTTTGAAGCAGGGCAGTTCTAGGTATACCCTGTGGACTGTTTGGAGCAGGGCAGTGCTAGGTATACCCTGTGGACTGTTTGAAGCAGGGCAGTGCTAGGTATACCATGTGGACTGTTTGAAGCAGGGCAGTGCTAGGTATACCCTGTGGACTGTTTGAAGCAGGACAGTGCTAGGTATACCCTGTGGACTGTTTGGAGCAGGGCAGTGCTAGGTATACCCTGTGGACTGTTTGAAGCAGGACAGTGCTAGGTATACCCTGTGGACTGTTTGGAGCAGGGCAGTGCTAGGTATACCCTGTGGACTGTTTGAAGCAGGGCAGTGCTAGGTATACCCTGTGGACTGTTTGAAGCAGGGCAGTTCTAGGTATACCCTGTGGACTGTTTGAAACAGGACAGTTCTAGGTATACCCTGTGGACTGTTTGGAGCATTACAGTTCTAGGTATACCCTGTGGACTGTTTGGAGCAGGGCAGTGCTAGGTATACCCTGTGGACTGTTTGAAGCAGGGCAGTTCTAGGTATACCCTGTGGACTGTTTGAAGCAGGACAGTTCTAGGTATACCCTGTGGACTGTTTGAAGCAGGACAGTTCTAGGTATACCCTGTGGACTGTTTGAAACAGGACAGTTCTAGGTATACCCTGTGGACTGTTTGAAGCAGGGCAGTTCTAGGTATACCCTGTGGACTGTTTGAAACAGGACAGTTCTAGGTATACCCTGTGGACTGTTTGGAGCAGGGCAGTGCTAGGTATACCCTGTGGACTGTTTGAAGCAGGACAGTGCTAGGTATACCCTGTGGACTGTTTGAAGCAGGACAGTTCTAGGTATACTCTGTGGACTGTTTGAAGCAGGGCAGTGCTAGGTATACCCTGTGGACTGTTTGAAGCAGGACAGTGCTAGGTATACCCTGTGGACTGTTTGGAGCAGGGCAGTGCTAGGTATACCCTGTGGACTGTTTGAAGCAGGGCAGTTCTAGGTATACCCTGTGGACTGTTTGAAGCAGGGCAGTGCTAGGTATACCCTGTGGACTGTATGAAGCAGGGCAGTGCTAGGTATACCCTGTGGACTGTTTGAAACAGGACAGTTCTAGGTATACCCTGTGGACTGTTTGGAGCAGGGCAGTTCTAGGTATACCCTGTGGACTGTTTGAAACAGGACAGTTCTAGGTATACCCTGTGGGCTGTTTGAAGCAGGGCAGTTCTAGGTATACCCTGTGGACTGTTTGGAGCAGGGCAGTTCTAGGTATACCCTGTGGACTGTTTGGAGCAGGGCAGTTCTAGGTATACCCTGTGGACTGTTTGGAGCATTACAGTTCTAGGTATACCCTGTGGACTGTTTGAAACAGGACAGTTCTAGGTATACCCTGTGGACTGTTTGGAGCAGGGCAGTTCTAGGTATACCCTGTGGACTGTTTGAAACAGGACAGTTCTAGGTATACCCTGTGGACTGTTTGGAGCAGGGCAGTGCTAGGTATACCCTGTGGACTGTTTGGAGCATTACAGTTCTAGGTATACCCTGTGGACTGTTTGAAACAGGACAGTTCTAGGTATACCCTGTGGACTGTTTGGAGCAGGGCAGTTCTAGGTATACCCTGTGGACTGTTTGAAACAGGACAGTTCTAGGTATACCCTGTGGACTGTTTGGAGCAGGGCAGTGCTAGGTATACCCTGTGGACTGTTTGGAGCATTACAGTTCTAGGTATACCCTGTGGACTGTTTGAAACAGGACAGTTCTAGGTATACCCTGTGGACTGTTTGGAGCAGGGCAGTTCTAGGTATACCCTGTGGACTGTTTGAAACAGGACAGTTCTAGGTATACCCTGTGGACTGTTTGGAGCAGGACAGTTCTAGGTATACCCTGTGGACTGTTTGGAGCAGGGCAGTTCTAGGTATACCCTGTGGACTGTTTGAAACAGGACAGTTCTAGGTATACCCTGTGGACTGTTTGGAGCAGGGCAGTGCTAGGTATACCCTGTGGACTGTTTGGAGCATTACAGTTCTAGGTATACCCTGTGGACTGTTTGAAACAGGACAGTTCTAGGTATACCCTGTGGACTGTTTGGAGCAGGGCAGTTCTAGGTATACCCTGTGGACTGTTTGAAACAGGACAGTTCTAGGTATACCCTGTGGACTGTTTGGAGCAGGGCAGTGCTAGGTATACCCTGTGGACTGTTTGGAGCATTACAGTTCTAGGTATACCCTGTGGACTGTTTGAAACAGGACAGTTCTAGGTATACCCTGTGGACTGTTTGGAGCAGGGCAGTTCTAGGTATACCCTGTGGACTGTTTGAAACAGGACAGTTCTAGGTATACCCTGTGGACTGTTTGGAGCAGGGCAGTGCTAGGTATACCCTGTGGACTGTTTGGAGCATTACAGTTCTAGGTATACCCTGTGGACTGTTTGAAACAGGACAGTTCTAGGTATACCCTGTGGACTGTTTGGAGCAGGGCAGTGCTAGGTATACCCTGTGGACTGTTTGGAGCATTACAGTTCTAGGTATACCCTGTGGACTGTTTGAAACAGGACAGTTCTAGGTATACCCTGTGGACTGTTTGGAGCAGGGCAGTTCTAGGTATACCCTGTGGACTGTTTGAAACAGGACAGTTCTAGGTATACCCTGTGGGCTGTTTGAAGCAGGGCAGTTCTAGGTATACCCTGTGGACTGTTTGGAGCAGGGCAGTGCTAGGTATACCCTGTGGACTGTTTGAAGCAGGGCAGTGCTAGGTATACCCTGTGGACTGTTTGAAACAGGACAGTGCTAGGTATACCCTGTGGACTGTTTGAAGCAGGACAGTGCTAGGTATACCCTGTGGACTGTTTGAAGCAGGACAGTGCTAGGTATACCCTGTGGACTGTTTGAAGCAGGACAGTTCTAGGTATACCCTGTGGACTGTTTGAAGCAGGGCAGTGCTAGGTATACCCTGTGGACTGTTTGAAGCAGGACAGTTCTAGGTATACCCTGTGGACTGTTTGAAGCAGGGCAGTTCTAGGTATACCCTGTGGACTGTTTGAAGCAGGACAGTTCTAGGTATACCCTGTGGACTGTTTGGAGCAGGGCAGTTCTAGGTATACCCTGTGGACTGTTTGGAGCAGGGCAGTTCTAGGTATACCCTGTGGACTGTTTGAAGCAGGGCAGTTCTAGGTATACCCTGTGGACTGTTTGAAACAGGACAGTTCTAGGTATACCCTGTGGGCTGTTTGAAGCAGGGCAGTTCTAGGTATACCCTGTGGACTGTTTGGAGCAGGGCAGTGCTAGGTATACCCTGTGGACTGTTTGAAGCAGGGCAGTGCTAGGTATACCCTGTGGACTGTTTGAAGCAGGGCAGTTCTAGGTATACCCTGTGGACTGTTTGAAACAGGACAGTTCTAGGTATACCCTGTGGACTGTTTGGAGCATTACAGTTCTAGGTATACCCTGTGGACTGTTTGGAGCAGGGCAGTGCTAGGTATACCCTGTGGACTGTTTGAAGCAGGGCAGTTCTAGGTATACCCTGTGGACTGTTTGAAACAGGGCAGTTCTAGGTATACCCTGTGGACTGTTTGAAGCAGGACAGTTCTAGGTATACCCTGTGGACTGTTTGAAGCAGGGCAGTTCTAGGTATACCCTGTGGACTGTTTGAAACAGGACAGTTCTAGGTATACCCTGTGGACTGTTTGGAGCAGGGCAGTGCTAGGTATACCCTGTGGACTGTTTGAAGCAGGACAGTGCTAGGTATACCCTGTGGACTGTTTGGAGCAGGGCAGTGCTAGGTATACCCTGTGGACTGTTTGAAGCAGGGCAGTTCTAGGTATACCCTGTGGACTGTTTGAAGCAGGGCAGTGCTAGGTATACCCTGTGGACTGTATGAAGCAGGACAGTTCTAGGTATACCCTGTGGACTGTTTGGAGCATTACAGTTCTAGGTATACCCTGTGGACTGTTTGAAACAGGACAGTTCTAGGTATACCCTGTGGACTGTTTGGAGCAGGGCAGTTCTAGGTATACCCTGTGGACTGTTTGGAGCAGGGCAGTGCTAGGTATACCCTGTGGACTGTTTGAAGCAGGGCAGTGCTAGGTATACCCTGTGGACTGTTTGAAGCAGGGCAGTTCTAGGTATACCCTGTGGACTGTTTGAAGCAGGACAGTTCTAGGTATACCCTGTGGACTGTTTGGAGCAGGGCAGTTCTAGGTATACCCTGTGGACTGTTTGGAGCAGGGCAGTTCTAGGTATACCCTGTGGACTGTTTGAAGCAGGGCAGTTCTAGGTATACCCTGTGGACTGTTTGAAACAGGACAGTTCTAGGTATACCCTGTGGGCTGTTTGAAGCAGGGCAGTTCTAGGTATACCCTGTGGACTGTTTGGAGCAGGGCAGTGCTAGGTATACCCTGTGGACTGTTTGAAGCAGGGCAGTGCTAGGTATACCATGTGGACTGTTTGAAGCAGGGCAGTGCTAGGTATACCCTGTGGACTGTTTGAAGCAGGACAGTGCTAGGTATACCCTGTGGACTGTTTGGAGCAGGGCAGTGCTAGGTATACCCTGTGGACTGTTTGAAGCAGGGCAGTGCTAGGTATACCCTGTGGACTGTTTGAAGCAGGGCAGTTCTAGGTATACCCTGTGGACTGTTTGAAACAGGACAGTTCTAGGTATACCCTGTGGACTGTTTGGAGCATTACAGTTCTAGGTATACCCTGTGGACTGTTTGGAGCAGGGCAGTGCTAGGTATACCCTGTGGACTGTTTGAAGCAGGGCAGTTCTAGGTATACCCTGTGGACTGTTTGAAACAGGGCAGTTCTAGGTATACCCTGTGGACTGTTTGAAGCAGGACAGTTCTAGGTATACCCTGTGGACTGTTTGAAGCAGGGCAGTTCTAGGTATACCCTGTGGACTGTTTGAAACAGGACAGTTCTAGGTATACCCTGTGGACTGTTTGGAGCAGGGCAGTGCTAGGTATACCCTGTGGACTGTTTGAAGCAGGACAGTGCTAGGTATACCCTGTGGACTGTTTGGAGCATTACAGTTCTAGGTATACCCTGTGGACTGTTTGAAGCAGGGCGGTTCTAGGTATACCCTGTGGACTGTTTGAAGCAGGGCGGTTCTAGGTATACCCTGTGGACTGTTTGAAGCAGGGCAGTGCTAGGTATACCCTGTGGACTGTTTGAAGCAGGGCAGTTCTAGGTATACCCTGTGGACTGTTTGAAGCAGGGCAGTTCTAGGTATACCCTGTGGACTGTTTGAAGCAGGGCAGTTCTAGGTATACCCTGTGGACTGTTTGAAGCAGGGCAGTTCTAGGTATACCCTGTGGACTGTTTGGAGCATTACAGTTCTAGGTATACCCTGTGGACTGTTTGAAACAGGACAGTTCTAGGTATACCCTGTGGACTGTTTGGAGCAGGGCAGTGCCTGGTATACCCTGTGGACTGTTTGAAGCAGGGCAGTGCTAGGTATACCCTGTGGACTGTTTGAAGCAGGACAGTTCTAGGTATACCCTGTGGACTGTTTGAAACAGGGCAGTTCTAGGTATACCCTTTGGACTGTTTGAAGCAGGGCAGTTCTAGGTATACCCTGTGGACTGTTTGAAACAGGGCAGTTCTAGGTATACCCTGTGGACTGTTTGAAGCAGGGCAGTTCTAGGTATACCCTGTGGACTGTTTGAAGCAGGGCAGTGCTAGGTATACCCTGTGGTCTGTTTGAAACAGGGCAGTTCTAGGTATACCCTGTGGACTGTTTGAAACAGGGCAGTTCTAGGTATACCCTGTGGACTGTTTGAAGCAGGGCAGTTCTAGGTATACCCTGTGGACTGTTTGGTGCAGGGCAGTTCTAGGTATACCCTGTGGACTGTTTGAAGCAGGGCAGTTCTAGGTATACCCTGTGGACTGTTTGGTGCAGGGCAGTTCTAGGTATACCCTGTGGACTGTTTGAAGCAGGGCAGTTCTAGGTATACCCTGTGGACTGTTTGGTGCAGGGCAGTTCTAGGTATACCCTGTGGACTTTTGAAGCAGGGCAGTTCTAGGTATACCCTGTGGACTGTTTGGTGCAGGGCAGTTCTAGGTATACCCTGTGGACTGTTTGAAACAGGACAGTGCTAGGTATACCCTGTGGACTGTTTGAAGCAGGGCAGTTCTAGGTATACCCTGTGGACTGTTTGAAACAGGACAGTGCTAGGTATACCCTGTGGACTGTTTGAAGCAGGGCAGTTCTAGGTATACCCTGTGGACTGTTTGAAGCAGGGCAGTTCTAGGTATACCCTGTGGACTGTTTGGTGCAGGGCAGTTCTAGGTATACCCTGTGGACTGTTTGAAACAGGGCAGTTCTAGGTATACCCTGTGGACTGTTTGAAACAGGGCAGTTCTAGGTATACCCTGTGGACTGTTTGAAGCAGGACAGTTCTAGGTATACCCTGTGGACTGTTTGGAGCAGGGCCGTGCTAGGTATACCCTGTGGACTGTTGGAAACAGGACAGTTCTAGGTATACCCTGTGGACTGTTTGAAGCAGGGCAGTGCTGGGTATACCCTGTGGACTGTTTGAAGCAGGACAGTTCTAGGTATACCCTGTGGACTGTTTGGAGCAGGGCAGTTCTAGGTATACCCTGTGGACTGTTTGGAGCAGGGCAGTTCTAGGTATACCCTGTGGACTGTTTGAAGCAGGGCAGTTCTAGGTATACCCTGTGGACTGTTTGAAACAGGACAGTTCTAGGTATACCCTGTGGGCTGTTTGAAGCAGGGCAGTTCTAGGTATACCCTGTGGACTGTTTGGAGCAGGGCAGTGCTAGGTATACCCTGTGGACTGTTTGAAGCAGGGCAGTGCTAGGTATACCATGTGGACTGTTTGAAGCAGGGCAGTGCTAGGTATACCCTGTGGACTGTTTGAAGCAGGACAGTGCTAGGTATACCCTGTGGACTGTTTGGAGCAGGGCAGTGCTAGGTATACCCTGTGGACTGTTTGAAGCAGGGCAGTGCTAGGTATACCCTGTGGACTGTTTGAAGCAGGGCAGTTCTAGGTATACCCTGTGGACTGTTTGAAACAGGACAGTTCTAGGTATACCCTGTGGACTGTTTGGAGCATTACAGTTCTAGGTATACCCTGTGGACTGTTTGGAGCAGGGCAGTGCTAGGTATACCCTGTGGACTGTTTGAAGCAGGGCAGTTCTAGGTATACCCTGTGGACTGTTTGAAACAGGGCAGTTCTAGGTATACCCTGTGGACTGTTTGAAGCAGGACAGTTCTAGGTATACCCTGTGGACTGTTTGAAGCAGGGCAGTTCTAGGTATACCCTGTGGACTGTTTGAAACAGGACAGTTCTAGGTATACCCTGTGGACTGTTTGGAGCAGGGCAGTGCTAGGTATACCCTGTGGACTGTTTGAAGCAGGACAGTGCTAGGTATACCCTGTGGACTGTTTGGAGCATTACAGTTCTAGGTATACCCTGTGGACTGTTTGAAGCAGGGCGGTTCTAGGTATACCCTGTGGACTGTTTGAAGCAGGGCGGTTCTAGGTATACCCTGTGGACTGTTTGAAGCAGGGCAGTGCTAGGTATACCCTGTGGACTGTTTGAAGCAGGGCAGTTCTAGGTATACCCTGTGGACTGTTTGAAGCAGGGCAGTTCTAGGTATACCCTGTGGACTGTTTGAAGCAGGGCAGTTCTAGGTATACCCTGTGGACTGTTTGAAGCAGGGCAGTTCTAGGTATACCCTGTGGACTGTTTGGAGCATTACAGTTCTAGGTATACCCTGTGGACTGTTTGAAACAGGACAGTTCTAGGTATACCCTGTGGACTGTTTGGAGCAGGGCAGTGCCTGGTATACCCTGTGGACTGTTTGAAGCAGGGCAGTGCTAGGTATACCCTGTGGACTGTTTGAAGCAGGACAGTTCTAGGTATACCCTGTGGACTGTTTGAAACAGGGCAGTTCTAGGTATACCCTTTGGACTGTTTGAAGCAGGGCAGTTCTAGGTATACCCTGTGGACTGTTTGAAACAGGGCAGTTCTAGGTATACCCTGTGGACTGTTTGAAGCAGGGCAGTTCTAGGTATACCCTGTGGACTGTTTGAAGCAGGGCAGTGCTAGGTATACCCTGTGGTCTGTTTGAAACAGGGCAGTTCTAGGTATACCCTGTGGACTGTTTGAAACAGGGCAGTTCTAGGTATACCCTGTGGACTGTTTGAAGCAGGGCAGTTCTAGGTATACCCTGTGGACTGTTTGGTGCAGGGCAGTTCTAGGTATACCCTGTGGACTGTTTGAAGCAGGGCAGTTCTAGGTATACCCTGTGGACTGTTTGGTGCAGGGCAGTTCTAGGTATACCCTGTGGACTGTTTGAAGCAGGGCAGTTCTAGGTATACCCTGTGGACTGTTTGGTGCAGGGCAGTTCTAGGTATACCCTGTGGACTTTTGAAGCAGGGCAGTTCTAGGTATACCCTGTGGACTGTTTGGTGCAGGGCAGTTCTAGGTATACCCTGTGGACTGTTTGAAACAGGACAGTGCTAGGTATACCCTGTGGACTGTTTGAAGCAGGGCAGTTCTAGGTATACCCTGTGGACTGTTTGAAACAGGACAGTGCTAGGTATACCCTGTGGACTGTTTGAAGCAGGGCAGTTCTAGGTATACCCTGTGGACTGTTTGAAGCAGGGCAGTTCTAGGTATACCCTGTGGACTGTTTGGTGCAGGGCAGTTCTAGGTATACCCTGTGGACTGTTTGAAACAGGGCAGTTCTAGGTATACCCTGTGGACTGTTTGAAACAGGGCAGTTCTAGGTATACCCTGTGGACTGTTTGAAGCAGGACAGTTCTAGGTATACCCTGTGGACTGTTTGGAGCAGGGCCGTGCTAGGTATACCCTGTGGACTGTTGGAAACAGGACAGTTCTAGGTATACCCTGTGGACTGTTTGAAGCAGGGCAGTGCTGGGTATACCCTGTGGACTGTTTGAAGCAGGACAGTTCTAGGTATACCCTGTGGACTGTTTGAAGCAGGACAGTGCTAGGTATACCCTGTGGACTGTTTGAAGCAGGGCAGTGCTAGGTATACCCTGTGGACTGTTTGAAGCAGGGCAGTGCTAGGTATACCCTGTGGACTGTTTGAAGCAGGACAGTTCTAGGTATACCCTGTGGACTGTTTGGAGCAGGGCAGTTCTAGGTATACCCTTTGGACTGTTTGAAGCAGGGCAGTTCTAGGTATACCCTGTGGACTGTTTGAAACAGGGCAGTTCTAGGTATACCCTGTGGACTGTTTGAAGCAGGGCAGTTCTAGGTATACCCTGTGGACTGTTTGAAGCAGGGCAGTGCTAGGTATACCCTGTGGTCTGTTTGAAACAGGGCAGTTCTAGGTATACCCTGTGGACTGTTTGAAACAGGGCAGTTCTAGGTATACCCTGTGGACTGTTTGAAGCAGGGCAGTTCTAGGTATACCCTGTGGACTGTTTGGTGCAGGGCAGTTCTAGGTATACCCTGTGGACTGTTTGAAGCAGGGCAATTCTAGGTATACCCTGTGGACTGTTTGGTGCAGGGCAGTTCTAGGTATACCCTGTGGACTGTTTGAAGCAGGGCAGTTCTAGGTATACCCTGTGGACTGTTTGGTGCAGGGCAGTTCCAGATATACCCTGTGCACTGTTTGAAGCAGGGCAGTTCTAGGTATACCCTGTGGACTGTTTGGTGCAGGGCAGTGCTAGGCATACCCTGTGGACTGTTTGAAGCAGGACAGTTCTAGGTATACCCTGTGGACTGTTTGAAGCAGGGCAGTTCCAGATATACCCTGTGCACTGTTTGAAGCAGGGCAGTTCTAGGTATACCCTGTGGACTGTTTGAAGCAGGGCAGTTCTAGGTATACCCTGTGGACTGTTTGAAGCAGGGCAGTGCTAGGTATACCCTGTGGACTGTTTGAAGCAGGGCAGTTCTAGGTATACCCTGTGGACTGTTTGAAGCAGGGCAGTTCTAGGTATACCCTGTGGACTGTTTGAAACAGGACAGTGCTAGGTATACCCTGTGGACTGTTTGAAGCAGGGCAGTTCTAGGTATACCCTGTGGACTGTTTGAAGCAGGACAGTGCTAGGTATACCCTGTGGACTGTTTGAAGCAGGGCAGTGCTAGGTATACCCTGTGGACTGTTTGAAACAGGGCAGTGCTAGGTATACCCTGTGGACTGTTTGGTGCAGGGCAGTTCTAGGTATACCCTGTGGAGTGTTTGAAACAGGACAGTGCTAGGTATACCCTGTGGACTGTTTGAAACAGGACAGTGCTAGGTATACCCTGTGGACTGTTTGGAGCAGGGCAGTGCTAGGCATACCCTGTGGACTGTTTGAAGCAGGACAGTTCTAGGTATACCCTGTGGACTGTTTGAAGCAGGGCAGTTCTAGGTATACCCTGTGGACTGTTTGAAACAGGACAGTGCTAGGTATACCCTGTGGACTGTTTGAAGCAGGACAGTGCTAGGTATACCCTGTGGACTGTTTGAAACAGGACAGTGCTAGGTATACCCTGTGGACTGTTTGAAACAGGACAGTGCTAGGTATACCCTGTGGACTGTTTGAAGCAGGGCAGTGCTAGGTATACCCTGTGGACTGTTTGGTGCAGGGCAGTGCTAGGCATACCCTGTGGACTGTTTGAAGCAGGACAGTTCTAGGTATACCCTGTGGACTGTTTGAAGCAGGGCAGTTCTAGGTATACCCTGTGGACTGTTTGAAACAGGACAGTTCTAGGTATACCCTGTGGGCTGTTTGAAGCAGGGCAGTTCTAGGTATACCCTGTGGACTGTTTGGAGCAGGGCAGTGCTAGGTATACCCTGTGGACTGTTTGAAGCAGGGCAGTGCTAGGTATACCATGTGGACTGTTTGAAGCAGGGCAGTGCTAGGTATTCCCTGTGGACTGTTTGAAGCAGGGCAGTTCTAGGTATACCCTGTGGACTCTTTGAAACAGGACAGTTCTAGGTATTCCCTGTGGACTGTTTGAAGCAGGGCAGTTCTAGGTATACCCTGTGGACTCTTTGAAACAGGACAGTGCTAGGTATACCCTGTGGACTGTTTGAAGCAGGGCAGTGCTAGGTATACCCTGTGGACTGTTTGAAGCAGGGCAGTGCTAGGTATACCCTGTTGACTGTTTGAAGCAGGGCAGTGCTAGGTATACCCTGTGGACTGTTTGGAGCATTACAGTTCTAGGTATACCCTGTGGACTGTTTGGAGCAGGGCAGTTCTAGGTATTCCCTGTGGACTGTTTGGAGCAGGGCAGTTCTAGGTATTCCCTGTGGACTGTTTGGAGCAGGGCAGTGCTAGGTATACCCTGTGGACTGTTTGAAGCAGGGCAGTGCTAGGTATACCCTGTGGACTGTTTGAAGCAGGGCAGTGCTAGGTATACCCTGTGGACTGTTTGGAGCAGGGCAGTTCTAGGTATTCCCTGTGGACTGTTTGGAGCAGGGCAGTGCTAGGTATACCCTGTGGACTGTTTGAAGCAGGGCAGTGCTAGGTATACCCTGTGGACTGTTTGAAGCAGGGCAGTGCTAGGTATACCCTGTGGACTGTTTGGAGCAGGGCAGTTCTAGGTATTCCCTGTGGACTGTTTGAAACAGGACAGTTCTAGGTATACCCTGTGGACTGTTTGAAGCAGGACAGTTCTAGGTATACCCTGTGGACTGTTTGAAGCAGGGCAGTTCTAGGTATACCCTGTGGACTGTTTGAAGCAGGGCAGTTCTAGGTATACCCTGTGGACTGTTTGAAGCAGGGCAGTGCTAGGTATACCCTGTGGACTGTTTGGTGCAGGGCAGTGCTAGGTATACCCTGTGGACTGTTTGAAGCAGGACAGTGCTAGGTATACCCTGTGGACTGTTTGGAGCAGGGCAGTGCTAGGTATACCCTGTGGACTGTTTGAAGCAGGGCAGTTCTAGGTATACCATGTGGACTGTTTGGAGCAGGGCAGTTCTAGGTATACCCTGTGGACTGTTTGAAGCAGGGCAGTGCTAGGTATACCCTGTGGACTGTTTGGAGCATTACAGTTCTAGGTATACCCTGTGGACTGTTTGAAACAGGACAGTTCTAGGTATACCCTGTGGACTGTTTGGAGCAGGGCAGTTCTAGGTATACCCTGTGGACTGTTTGGAGCAGGGCAGTGCTAGGTATACCCTGTGGACTGTTTGAAGCAGGGCAGTGCTAGGTATACCCTGTGGACTGTTTGGAGCATTACAGTTCTAGGTATACCCTGTGGACTGTTTGAAGCAGGACAGTTCTAGGTATACCCTGTGGACTGTTTGAAGCAGGACAGTTCTAGGTATACCCTGTGGACTGTTTGAAGCAGGGCAGTTCTAGGTATACCCTGTGGACTGTTTGGAGCATTACAGTTCTAGGTATACCCTGTGGACTGTTTGAAACAGGACAGTTCTAGGTATACCCTGTGGACTGTTTGGAGCAGGGCAGTGCCTGGTATACCCTGTGGACTGTTTGAAGCAGGGCAGTGCTAGGTATACCCTGTGGACTGTTTGAAGCAGGGCAGTGCTAGGTATACCCTGTGGACTGTTTGAAGCAGGGCAGTGCTAGGTATACCCTGTGGACTGTTTGAAGCAGGACAGTTCTAGGTATACCCTGTGGACTGTTTGAAACAGGGCAGTTCTAGGTATACCCTTTGGACTGTTTGAAGCAGGGCAGTTCTAGGTATACCCTGTGGACTGTTTGAAACAGGGCAGTTCTAGGTATACCCTGTGGACTGTTTGAAGCAGGGCAGTTCTAGGTATACCCTGTGGACTGTTTGAAGCAGGGCAGTGCTAGGTATACCCTGTGGTCTGTTTGAAACAGGGCAGTTCTAGGTATACCCTGTGGACTGTTTGAAACAGGGCAGTTCTAGGTATACCCTGTGGACTGTTTGAAGCAGGGCAGTTCTAGGTATACCCTGTGGACTGTTTGGTGCAGGGCAGTTCTAGGTATACCCTGTGGACTGTTTGAAGCAGGGCAGTTCTAGGTATACCCTGTGGACTGTTTGGTGCAGGGCAGTTCTAGGTATACCCTGTGGACTGTTTGGTGCAGGGCAGTTCTAGGTATACCCTGTGGACTGTTTGAAGCAGGGCAGTTCTAGGTATACCCTGTGGACTGTTTGAAGCAGGGCAGTTCTAGGTATACCCTGTGGACTGTTTGGTGCAGGGCAGTTCTAGGTATACCCTGTGGACTGTTTGAAACAGGGCAGTTCTAGGTATACCCTGTGGACTGTTTGAAACAGGGCAGTTCTAGGTATACCCTGTGGACTGTTTGAAGCAGGACAGTGCTAGGTATACCCTGTGGACTGTTTGAAACAGGGCAGTTCTAGGTATACCCTGTGGACTGTTTGAAACAGGGCAGTTCTAGGTATACCCTGTGGACTGTTTGAAGCAGGACAGTTCTAGGTATACCCTGTGGACTGTTTGGAGCAGGGCCGTGCTAGGTATACCCTGTGGACTGTTGGAAACAGGACAGTTCTAGGTATACCCTGTGGACTGTTTGAAGCAGGGCAGTGCTGGGTATACCCTGTGGACTGTTTGAAGCAGGACAGTTCTAGGTATACCCTGTGGACTGTTTGAAGCAGGACAGTGCTAGGTATACCCTGTGGACTGTTTGAAGCAGGGCAGTGCTAGGTATACCCTGTGGACTGTTTGAAGCAGGGCAGTGCTAGGTATACCCTGTGGACTGTTTGAAGCAGGACAGTTCTAGGTATACCCTGTGGACTGTTTGAAACAGGGCAGTTCTAGGTATACCCTTTGGACTGTTTGAAGCAGGGCAGTTCTAGGTATACCCTGTGGACTGTTTGAAACAGGGCAGTTCTAGGTATACCCTGTGGACTGTTTGAAGCAGGGCAGTTCTAGGTATACCCTGTGGACTGTTTGAAGCAGGGCAGTGCTAGGTATACCCTGTGGTCTGTTTGAAACAGGGCAGTTCTAGGTATACCCTGTGGACTGTTTGAAACAGGGCAGTTCTAGGTATACCCTGTGGACTGTTTGAAGCAGGGCAGTTCTAGGTATACCCTGTGGACTGTTTGGTGCAGGGCAGTTCTAGGTATACCCTGTGGACTGTTTGAAGCAGGGCAGTTCTAGGTATACCCTGTGGACTGTTTGGTGCAGGGCAGTTCTAGGTATACCCTGTGGACTGTTTGAAGCAGGGCAGTTCTAGGTATACCCTGTGGACTGTTTGGTGCAGGGCAGTTCTAGGTATACCCTGTGGACTGTTTGAAGCAGGGCAGTTCTAGGTATACCCTGTGGACTGTTTGAAGCAGGGCAGTTCTAGGTATACCCTGTGGACTGTTTGGTGCAGGGCAGTTCTAGGTATACCCTGTGGACTGTTTGGTGCAGGGCAGTTCTAGGTATACCCTGTGGACTGTTTGAAGCAGGACAGTTCTAGGTATACCCTGTGGACTGTTTGAAGCAGGACAGTTCTAGGTATACCCTGTGGACTGTTTGAAACAGGGCAGTTCTAGGTATACCCTGTGGACTGTTTGAAGCAGGGCAGTTCTAGGTATACCCTGTGGACTGTTTGAAGCAGGGCAGTGCTAGGTATACCCTGTGGACTGTTTGAAACAGGGCAGTTCTAGGTATACCCTGTGGACTGTTTGAAACAGGGCAGTTCTAGGTATACCCTGTGGACTGTTTGAAACAGGACAGTGCTAGGTATACCCTGTGGACTGTTTGAAGCAGGGCAGTGCTAGGTATACCCTGTGGACTGTTTGAAACAGGACAGTGCTAGGTATACCCTGTGGACTGTTTGAAGCAGGGCAGTTCTAGGTATACCCTGTGGACTGTTTGAAGCAGGGCAGTTCTAGGTATACCCTGTGGACTGTTTGGTGCAGGGCAGTTCTAGGTATACCCTGTGGACTGTTTGAAACAGGGCAGTTCTAGGTATACCCTGTGGACTGTTTGAAACAGGGCAGTTCTAGGTATACCCTGTGGACTGTTTGAAGCAGGACAGTTCTAGGTATACCCTGTGGACTGTTTGGAGCAGGGCCGTGCTAGGTATACCCTGTGGACTGTTGGAAACAGGACAGTTCTAGGTATACCCTGCGGACTGTTTGAAGCAGGGCAGTGCTGGGTATACCCTGCGGACTGTTTGAAGCAGGACAGTTCTATGTATACCCTGTGGACTGTTTGAAACAGGACAGTTCTAGGTATACCCTGTGGACTGTTTGAAGCAGGGCAGTGCTAGGTATACCCTGTGGACTGTTTGAAGCAGGACAGTTCTAGGTATACCCTGTGGACTGTTTGGTGCAGGGCAGTTCTAGGTATACCCTGTGGACTGTTTGAAGCAGGGCAGTTCTAGGTATACCCTGTGGACTGTTTGAAGCAGGGCAGTTCTAGGTATACCCTGTGGACTGTTTGAAGCAGGACAGTTCTAGGTATACCCTGTGGACTGTTTGAAACAGGGCAGTTCTAGGTATACCCTGTGGACTGTTTGAAGCAGGGCAGTTCTAGGTATACCCTGTGGACTGTTTGAAGCAGGGCAGTGCTAGGTATACCCTGTGGACTGTTTGAAACAGGGCAGTTCTAGGTATACCCTGTGGACTGTTTGAAACAGGGCAGTTCTAGGTATACCCTGTGGACTGTTTGAAACAGGACAGTGCTAGGTATACCCTGTGGACTGTTTGAAGCAGGGCAGTGCTAGGTATACCCTGTGGACTGTTTGAAACAGGACAGTGCTAGGTATACCCTGTGGACTGTTTGAAGCAGGGCAGTTCTAGGTATACCCTGTGGACTGTTTGAAGCAGGGCAGTTCTAGGTATACCCTGTGGACTGTTTGGTGCAGGGCAGTTCTAGGTATACCCTGTGGACTGTTTGAAACAGGGCAGTTCTAGGTATACCCTGTGGACTGTTTGAAACAGGGCAGTTCTAGGTATACCCTGTGGACTGTTTGAAGCAGGACAGTTCTAGGTATACCCTGTGGACTGTTTGGAGCAGGGCCGTGCTAGGTATACCCTGTGGACTGTTGGAAACAGGACAGTTCTAGGTATACCCTGTGGACTGTTTGAAGCAGGGCAGTGCTGGGTATACCCTGCGGACTGTTTGAAGCAGGACAGTTCTAGGTATACCCTGTGGACTGTTTGAAGCAGGACAGTTCTAGGTATACCCTGTGGACTGTTTGAAGCAGGACAGTTCTAGGTATACCCTGTGGACTGTTTGAAGCAGGGCAGTGCTAGGTATACCCTGTGGACTGTTTGAAGCAGGACAGTTCTAGGTATACCCTGTGGACTGTTTGGTGCAGGGCAGTTCTAGGTATACCCTGTGGACTGTTTGGTGCAGGGCAGTTCTAGGTATACCCTGTGCACTGTTTGAAGCAGGGCAGTTCTAGGTATACCCTGTGGACTGTTTGGAGCAGGGCAGTTCTAGGTATACCCTGTGGACTGTTTGAAGCAGGGCAGTGCTAGGTATACCCTGTGGACTGTTTGAAACAGGGCAGTTCTAGGTATACCCTGTGGACTGTTTGAAACAGGGCAGTTCTAGGTATACCCTGTGGACTGTTTGAAACAGGGCAGTTCTAGGTATACCCTGTGGACTGTTTGAAGCAGGACAGTTCTAGGTATACCCTGTGGACTGTTTGGAGCAGGGCAGTTCTAGGTATACCCTGTGGACTGTTTGAAGCAGGGCAGTTCTAGGTATACCCTGTGGACTGTTTGAAGCAGGGCAGTGCTAGGTATACCCTGTGGAATGTTTGAAGCAGGGCAGTTCTAGGTATACCCTGTGGACTGTTTGAAGCAGGGCAGTTCTAGGTATACCCTGTGGACTGTTTGGTGCAGGGCAGTTCTAGGTATACCCTGTGGACTGTTTGGTGCAGGGCAGTTCTAGGTATACCCTGTGGACTGTTTGAAACAGGGCAGTTCTAGGTATACCCTGTGGACTGTTTGAAACAGGGCAGTTCTAGGTATACCCTGTGGACTGTTTGAAGCAGGACAGTGCTAGGTATACCCTGTGGACTGTTTGAAACAGGGCAGTTCTAGGTATACCCTGTGGACTGTTTGAAACAGGGCAGTTCTAGGTATACCCTGTGGACTGTTTGAAGCAGGACAGTTCTAGGTATACCCTGTGGACTGTTTGGAGCAGGGCCGTGCTAGGTATACCCTGTGGACTGTTGGAAACAGGACAGTTCTAGGTATACCCTGTGGACTGTTTGAAGCAGGGCAGTGCTGGGTATACCCTGTGGACTGTTTGAAGCAGGACAGTTCTAGGTATACCCTGTGGACTGTTTGAAGCAGGACAGTGCTAGGTATACCCTGTGGACTGTTTGAAGCAGGGCAGTGCTAGGTATACCCTGTGGACTGTTTGAAGCAGGGCAGTGCTAGGTATACCCTGTGGACTGTTTGAAGCAGGACAGTTCTAGGTATACCCTGTGGACTGTTTGAAACAGGGCAGTTCTAGGTATACCCTTTGGACTGTTTGAAGCAGGGCAGTTCTAGGTATACCCTGTGGACTGTTTGAAACAGGGCAGTTCTAGGTATACCCTGTGGACTGTTTGAAGCAGGGCAGTTCTAGGTATACCCTGTGGACTGTTTGAAGCAGGGCAGTGCTAGGTATACCCTGTGGTCTGTTTGAAACAGGGCAGTTCTAGGTATACCCTGTGGACTGTTTGAAACAGGGCAGTTCTAGGTATACCCTGTGGACTGTTTGAAGCAGGGCAGTTCTAGGTATACCCTGTGGACTGTTTGGTGCAGGGCAGTTCTAGGTATACCCTGTGGACTGTTTGAAGCAGGGCAGTTCTAGGTATACCCTGTGGACTGTTTGGTGCAGGGCAGTTCTAGGTATACCCTGTGGACTGTTTGAAGCAGGGCAGTTCTAGGTATACCCTGTGGACTGTTTGGTGCAGGGCAGTTCTAGGTATACCCTGTGGACTGTTTGAAGCAGGGCAGTTCTAGGTATACCCTGTGGACTGTTTGAAGCAGGGCAGTTCTAGGTATACCCTGTGGACTGTTTGGTGCAGGGCAGTTCTAGGTATACCCTGTGGACTGTTTGGTGCAGGGCAGTTCTAGGTATACCCTGTGGACTGTTTGAAGCAGGACAGTTCTAGGTATACCCTGTGGACTGTTTGAAGCAGGACAGTTCTAGGTATACCCTGTGGACTGTTTGAAACAGGGCAGTTCTAGGTATACCCTGTGGACTGTTTGAAGCAGGGCAGTTCTAGGTATACCCTGTGGACTGTTTGAAGCAGGGCAGTGCTAGGTATACCCTGTGGACTGTTTGAAACAGGGCAGTTCTAGGTATACCCTGTGGACTGTTTGAAACAGGGCAGTTCTAGGTATACCCTGTGGACTGTTTGAAACAGGACAGTGCTAGGTATACCCTGTGGACTGTTTGAAGCAGGGCAGTGCTAGGTATACCCTGTGGACTGTTTGAAACAGGACAGTGCTAGGTATACCCTGTGGACTGTTTGAAGCAGGGCAGTTCTAGGTATACCCTGTGGACTGTTTGAAGCAGGGCAGTTCTAGGTATACCCTGTGGACTGTTTGGTGCAGGGCAGTTCTAGGTATACCCTGTGGACTGTTTGAAACAGGGCAGTTCTAGGTATACCCTGTGGACTGTTTGAAACAGGGCAGTTCTAGGTATACCCTGTGGACTGTTTGAAGCAGGACAGTTCTAGGTATACCCTGTGGACTGTTTGGAGCAGGGCCGTGCTAGGTATACCCTGTGGACTGTTGGAAACAGGACAGTTCTAGGTATACCCTGCGGACTGTTTGAAGCAGGGCAGTGCTGGGTATACCCTGCGGACTGTTTGAAGCAGGACAGTTCTAGGTATACCCTGTGGACTGTTTGAAACAGTACAGTTCTAGGTATAGCCTGTGGACTGTTTGAAGCAGGGCAGTGCTAGGTATACCCTGTGGACTGTTTGAAGCAGGACAGTTCTAGGTATACCCTGTGGACTGTTTGGTGCAGGGCAGTTCTAGGTATACCCTGTGGACTGTTTGAAGCAGGGCAGTTCTAGGTATACCCTGTGGACTGTTTGAAGCAGGGCAGTTCTAGGTATACCCTGTGGACTGTTTGAAGCAGGACAGTTCTAGGTATACCCTGTGGACTGTTTGAAACAGGGCAGTTCTAGGTATACCCTGTGGACTGTTTGAAGCAGGGCAGTTCTAGGTATACCCTGTGGACTGTTTGAAGCAGGGCAGTGCTAGGTATACCCTGTGGACTGTTTGAAACAGGGCAGTTCTAGGTATACCCTGTGGACTGTTTGAAACAGGGCAGTTCTAGGTATACCCTGTGGACTGTTTGAAACAGGACAGTGCTAGGTATACCCTGTGGACTGTTTGAAGCAGGGCAGTGCTAGGTATACCCTGTGGACTGTTTGAAACAGGACAGTGCTAGGTATACCCTGTGGACTGTTTGAAGCAGGGCAGTTCTAGGTATACCCTGTGGACTGTTTGAAGCAGGGCAGTTCTAGGTATACCCTGTGGACTGTTTGGTGCAGGGCAGTTCTAGGTATACCCTGTGGACTGTTTGAAACAGGGCAGTTCTAGGTATACCCTGTGGACTGTTTGAAACAGGGCAGTTCTAGGTATACCCTGTGGACTGTTTGAAGCAGGACAGTTCTAGGTATACCCTGTGGACTGTTTGGAGCAGGGCCGTGCTAGGTATACCCTGTGGACTGTTGGAAACAGGACAGTTCTAGGTATACCCTGTGGACTGTTTGAAGCAGGGCAGTGCTGGGTATACCCTGCGGACTGTTTGAAGCAGGACAGTTCTAGGTATACCCTGTGGACTGTTTGAAGCAGGACAGTTCTAGGTATACCCTGTGGACTGTTTGAAGCAGGACAGTTCTAGGTATACCCTGTGGACTGTTTGAAGCAGGGCAGTGCTAGGTATACCCTGTGGACTGTTTGAAGCAGGACAGTTCTAGGTATACCCTGTGGACTGTTTGGTGCAGGGCAGTTCTAGGTATACCCTGTGGACTGTTTGGTGCAGGGCAGTTCTAGGTATACCCTGTGCACTGTTTGAAGCAGGGCAGTTCTAGGTATACCCTGTGGACTGTTTGGAGCAGGGCAGTTCTAGGTATACCCTGTGGACTGTTTGAAGCAGGGCAGTGCTAGGTATACCCTGTGGACTGTTTGAAACAGGGCAGTTCTAGGTATACCCTGTGGACTGTTTGAAACAGGGCAGTTCTAGGTATACCCTGTGGACTGTTTGAAACAGGGCAGTTCTAGGTATACCCTGTGGACTGTTTGAAGCAGGACAGTTCTAGGTATACCCTGTGGACTGTTTGGAGCAGGGCAGTTCTAGGTATACCCTGTGGACTGTTTGAAGCAGGGCAGTTCTAGGTATACCCTGTGGACTGTTTGAAGCAGGGCAGTGCTAGGTATACCCTGTGGAATGTTTGAAGCAGGGCAGTTCTAGGTATACCCTGTGGACTGTTTGAAGCAGGGCAGTTCTAGGTATACCCTGTGGACTGTTTGGTGCAGGGCAGTTCTAGGTATACCCTGTGGACTGTTTGGAGTGGCGTTCTGTTCAGTAGACACCGGACTGTTTGTATCATAAGACAGTAAGAGCAAAATTAGGCCATTCAGCCCATCGAGTCTGCTCTGCCATTCCATCATGGCTGATCCTGGATCCCTTTCAACTCCACCAACCTGCCTTCTCGCCACATCCTTTGATGCCCTAACGGATCAGGAAACTTTCAACTTCCGCATTAAATATACCCACAGACTTGGCCTCCACTGCAGTCTGGCAGAGCATTCCACTGATTCACTACACCCTGGCTAAAAAAAATAATTCTCCTTATTTCTGATCTAAAAAATGTCATCTCTGAATGTTGAGGCTGTGCCCTTTAGTTCTGGATACCCCCACGATGGGCAACATTGTCTCCACTTCCACCCTATCTTGTCCTTTCAACATTAGGTAGATTTCAATGAGATATCACCCTTCCCCCCACCCCCCCCCCCACATTCTTCTAAATTCCTGTGAGTACAGGCTCAAAGCTGACAAACGCTCCTCATGTGTTAACCCCTTCATTCCCGGAATCATCCTAGTGAACCTCCTCTGGACTCTCCAATGACAACGCATCTGAGATGTGGGGCCCAAAACTTGACAATACTCCAAGTGCGGCCTAACTAGTGTTTTTTAAAGTCTCAGCATTGTCTCCTTGCTTTTATATTCTATTGCCCTTGAAATAAATGCCAACATTTCATTTGGCTTCTTTACCACAGACTCAACCCGTAAATTAACCTTCTGGGAGTCTTGTACGAGGACTCCTATATCCCTCTGCACCTCTGATGTTTGACCTTCTGCCCATTAAATAATAGTCTGCACTATTGTTCCTTTTACCAAAATGCATTATTGTACATTTTCCAGCACTGTATTCCATCTGCCACTTTTTTCCCCATTCTTCAAATTTGTTTAAGTCCTGCTACAATCGTATTGCTTTCTGAGCTATCAATTCTATTATTCAAATCATTGACAAACGGTGTACAAAGTAGTGTTCCCGATACACTGAGAAACACCACTAGTCACCGGCAGCCAACCAGAAAAGGCTTCCTTTATTCCCACTCCCTGCCTGCTGCCTGTCAGCCATTCCTCTATCTGTGCCAGTATCTTTCTGTAACGCCATAAGCAGCCTCATGTGTATCTTCTGAAAATCCAAGTAAATGACATCCACTGCCTCTCCTTTGTCCACCCTGCTTGTTACTTCCTCGAAGAACTCTAACAGATTTGTCAGGCGGGATTTCCCTTCACAGAAACCGTGCTGACTTTCACTTATTGATCATTAGTCTCCAAGTACCCCGAAACCTCATCCTTAATGATCGTCTCCAACCCTTTCCCAGCCACTGAGGTTAGGCTAACTGGCCTATAATTACCTTTCTTTTGCCTTCCTCCCTTAAAGAGTGGAGTGACATTTACAATGGCACACTGCTAGTGTTTTCCACAGTGAAGACAGATGTAAAATGCCCATTAAGTTCATCGGCCATTCCTTTGTCCCCCATTACTACCTCACCAGCATCATTTTCCAGTGGTCCAGTATCATCTCTCACCTCCCTCTTACTCTTTATAAAATTGAAAAAGACTTCTGGTATCCTGGTTTATATTCTTCGCTAGTTTCCCCTCATATTCTATTTTTTCCCTTCTTGTAGCTTTTCTAGTTGCCTTTTGTTGGATTTTAAAAGCTTCTCAGTTATCCAATTTCCCACTCACTTTTGCTACCTTATATGCCCTTTTCCTTGGCTTTTATGCTTTGTCAGTCATGGTTACCTACCCCTGCCATTTGAGAACTTCTGCGTCTTGTGAAGTATTTCGAGAAACTTCAGCCGCCTCGGCTCTGCTGCCATTCCCTCCAATCCACCTGGGCAAGTTCCCCCCTCATGAATCTGTAATTCCTTTTATTCTAGTGCGATACTGATACATGTGATTTATGTTTCTCCCTCTCAGATTGCAGTATGAATTCAATCATATGATCGCTGCCGAGTAGAGTCAAGCACAAGCTGCTGTAAAAAGGCATCTCGCAGGCATTGAACAAGTCCCCTCTCTTGTGATCTGACACCTACCCGATATTCCCATTCCCCTGCATGTTGAATTGTGTCATTCCCCTTATTACATGCCTTTTCCAGCTCCCTTTGCAATCTCAGTCCCACATCCTGACTACTATTTGGAGGCCTATATATCATTCCCATTATGGTTTTTTACCCTTGCAGTTTCTCAACTCCACCCACAATGATTCAACATTCTCTGACCCGATGTCACCTCTTTCTAAAGATGTAATTCCATCTCTTACAACAGAGCCATCACCGCCTGTGCCTTCCTGCCTGTCCTGTGGATACAGTGTTTGACGTTATGCTCCCAACCACGGCCTTCTCAGTGATGCCCAGAAACAGCACAGAAACAGGCCCTTTGGCCCATCTAACCTGTGCCAAATTATTATACTGCCTAGCCCCATTGGTCAAGGATACAAGAGTGACACGGGAAGAGGGCATAGGGCAGAATGGAGCAGGACACTTTAGTGGTTAGCACAGCTCTTTACAGTACCAGTGACCTGGGTTCAATTCTCGCCGCTGCCAGTAAGGAGTCTGTACTTTCTCTACATGACCGTGTGGTTTTCCACCGTGTGCTCCGGTTTCCTCCCGCGGTCCAGAGACTTACGGTTTGGTAGGCTAATTGGTCATTGTAAATTGTCCCGTCATAGGCTATGATTAACCCGGGAGATTACTGGCGGTGCATGGTTCAAAGGGCCGGGTGACCCTGTTCTGTGCTGTATCACAATAAGTAAAGAAATAAATAAATTGATAGATGGATAGGTAGATTGGCGAAAGAACAGAAGCTGTGGTGGAGCAGATAGACTCAGTGACACCTCCCCCCAACAATATCGGCAAATGGGACTTCAGCCCAGTGGCCACAATTACGAAGTGTAGATGATGCTGACGAGGAATTTCTGTAGCCCGAGGATGGTGTGGATTCCACAGTGGTTCACGGGCGAAGGGTCAATACTGTGCTGTGCAGTCCAACGCTCTAAATAAGGAAAGATGCTTTCAGACAATGATGTGGTAGAGACCTGTGACTCAATAATGGAGGGAAAGAGCCAAGAGAGTGGACATGGAGAGAATGTTTCCATTAGTGGGAGAGTCTCGGACCAGAGGGTGCAGACTCAGAGTGTCCAGTTGGGTTGAGTTGTTGTCCAATCTTGGCAGTTTACTTGTAAGCGTTTCATCACCATACGAGGAGCCATCATCAGTGTGCTGTTGATCGCGATGTGTCCACCAAATGCTTGGCCTTTATTTACTTTTCAATCAGCTGATTGGTTGCCATTTTGGAAACACAGTTGCGATGGGGAGGAATTCTCATCGCTGATTGGTTGTGTGGCAAACTTCATGTATTGTGGTCTGGGGTTTACCCATATCGGCTCTTAAACAGGATTGAAGTCTACCTGTCTGTTTACAGAATTGTTTGTGGAAAACCATGCTTCCAGGAATTCTCTTACTTGCCGCGTGTCTGCTTGCGCCATGATTTTCGCTGATGCCCGGTCGAATTTGTGCCCCACTCTATCTTCGTGGGTAGAGACCAGGGAGAGTTGCTCATGGCTGCCAGCTGATGCTCATGGATCCTTGAGAATAGTTTTCTCCTGGTTTGGACAGTGTAATATTTGTTGCAGCCCCCATGCTGGATTTTGTAGATCACCTTAGTCTTGTCTAATAGCTCCAAGCTTGATTAGTAAAGGAGTCAAAGGTTACAGGGTGGAGGGGGAACAGCAGGAAGATGGGGTTGGGAAGGAAAATAAATCAGCAGCCCTGATCAAATGATGGAGCAGAGCTGATGGGCTGAATGGCCTAACTCTGCTAGTGTCTTAGTGTTTTATGGTCTTATGGAAATGTGGTTATCGAGGAGTACTGGGTACCGGAATTTGTTTATGATAGTCACATGTACTGAGATAAATTGAAAAGCCCGTCTTTGCTCACTCTTCATACAGATCTGATCATTACACAGTACATTGAGGTTAAATAACGACAATGCAGAGTGAAGTGTAAAAGCTACCAAAAAAGTGCAGTGCAAGTAGCCAATAACTTGATCTTCTCAGAGTTTTGAATACCAGAGAGTCCTGGACAGCCAGGGGTGGGGAGAGGGTGCAAAGAGCAGGCAGGATGGAAATTAACTCAGATAAGTGCAGAGTTTGACACTTGGGACATTAAACCTAGTAAATCTGCTCCACAGGCTGGCCAAGTTAGGGGCAGCACAGTAGTGTAGTGACTTACAGAACAGACAACCTGGGTTTAGTTCCGGCCACTGTCTGTAAGGAGTTTGTACGTTCTCCCCATGACCGCGTGGGTTTCCTCCGGGTGCTCTGGTTTCCTCCCACATTCCAAAGACGTACCGGTTGGTAGTCTAATTGGTCATTGTGAATTGTCCCATGAATAGGCCGGGGTTAAATCGATGTGTTGCTGGGGGCACGGCTTGAAGGGCCAGAAGAGCCTATTCTGCATTTTGTCTCAATAAAATAAAATAAAAAATACAAAGTTAGCTATACGTGGTTCCTTGAGGTGGGCAGTGATCTGTTCTGACGGCCTGGCAGCTTTCCGGGGTACGTCTGTGCCCAGGTGCTGCTGCTTGTGCCACTCTCATTGGGAAAGAGCATCCACGCCAGGGCCACCCAGAGGCAGTTACTTTCCTAAGAATCAGGCCGTTCCGCACCTCCACATTAACCCACCTACACCACGGTGGTTGTCCTTCGTCAGAGGAGAGTTTTTAAAGTGGAAAAGCCATTGTACTGGAGCAGTTCTGCCCTCTTGACCTCATGGTACAGGCAAGCGTCACAAACTGACGACCATGATGTCTCCCCTGCCTTGCCACGCCACCCACTCTCCACGGAGAGTTGCAGAGCCACCTTCCCGGCCATTGGATCTCATCCGCCCAGCCTGCCAGAGCTGACTTCGCCTGCTGGAACAGGCACTTCCCTGTCTCACTGGGTATGTGGCCTAACGTCTACCCTCCCCTGGTTTATGCCGCCTGTCAAAGCGGTGTGGCCGCTGACACATGCAAGCAGCTACTTGGAGCCGCAGGTGAGAGCTGAATGTCCAGTGGGGAGAGCTGTGCCAGAATGGACATGATAAGCCCCTTCACCAGAGGTGCTAGCCCTCCCTGGACACCACATGCACCCCCACCCCCCACCACATGCACGTCATCTAGTGTCACTTTATATAGATACAACACTGGACAACAAATTTTTTTGAAAGTGTTGCTTAAGTGTCCAACAATAATCAGCCAACATTGATGGATTCCAGTTGCCCTGATACTGTTTCTCCATGACCGCAATGTCCTGGTGAAACCTTTCACCGTGCTCGTCACTGACAGCACCAAGATTTGCTGGGAAGGAAGTCTAAATGGGAATGCAGAAAATAAATTTTAATGACATGTTGCACGTCACGGTTTTCTATGCTTAAAGCCTGTTGTCAACCAGCTGCACGTAGTTTGGTGCTCTGTCGTTGCCAAGAAAATTTTCAACAACATCCTTGAAAGCTTTCCATGTGATTTTCTCCGGTCCCACTGGAAGTTCTTCGAATTGCCTGTCATTGATGACCTGTTTGATTTGCGGACCAACATAATGCCTTCCTTAATCTTTGCATCAGTTATTCTGACTTGAATTATGAATTGAAATAGCAAATCGAGGTGGCTTTTCAAAAATGGTGTGTGATAGGGAAATTTCATGGTGATTTTCATAATCAGCAGCCTAAAACCCTTAATGTACACCCAACAGTATTTAGCAAGTAAAATCTTTGTTGTCCAGTGCCATTGGCCTGTGGTTACAACAGTTACTTGAACATCGTGTTTATATTGGATTGCTTTTATATTTATTGTGTTGTTTATGCTACATTGGATCCAGAGTAATAATCATTTAGTTCTCCTTTACTCGTATGTACTAAAGATGACAGCAAACAATCTTGAATCGAGAGAAAGATTATATCTTATTCACTTATTTATGGTAATATTTGGGTTTATGTGCCCTGTGCGATATGTGGGCACCCTGTGGCTTGGAGGAACGTTGTCTTGTTTGGTTGTACATCTGTCCAGTCAGATGCCAATAGGAGTCCATGTTTACCATGGAAATGTTCCAGGGCCATTGGACACCACAGAGATAAATGGCATCCTTAGATGCGAATGGGAACATTTTAATTTAGTTCATGATAGCTCTTGTTGTTGTGTCTAGTGTTTTTGGCGTTAGTTTACAATAATGTAGAAGAAGAAATGAACGTATGTTTTTATTTATAAACAAGAACGGGGCAGGGTCCGGGGGAGTCCAGGCCTGAGAGTGAGGAAAGACATGAGGTTTGATTGATTTGGAAAGGTTGAGTACAGGCCGAATCGAGGCAGCGGAGCCCAGGCCCGAGTGCGTATGGAAGCAGCAACCGGAAATTTGGACCACTCAAGCCAGGGCCAGGTTGAAAAGGTCTGGTTCAGCTCGTGATCCACGAGGTTTACTCATTTCTGCACTGAACTGAGGCTGCAACAAACAGGCTCCTGAGTCAGCTGCAGCGATGACTGGCTTTGTGGCTGCGGGCTCACTTTCATGAACTTCAGTTCGGAATGTTATTTGCTTATTTTTATTGTTTGCACGTTTGTTTCTTTTCTGCACATTGGGTGCATGATGGTCTTTTTTTAATGGATTTTATTGGGTTTCTTTATTTGGTAAGGAGAAGAATCTCAAGATTCTATATAGTATACATACTTTAAATTTGAACTTTCAACTTTGAATAGAGAGACCTTGGGGCACAAGTAAATATGCAGAGTATTTCTGAAGTAATCCAAATTCACTGAAAATGGGAACGGGATTGGACAGGATGCTGAGGAAAGCACGCGGTGTGCTTGCCTTCATGGGCCGAGGCAGGGAGTGCAGGAGTTGGGTCGTCGTAGTACAACTGTGCAGATCTCTGCCCATTCCCCTCCAGAGATGCTGCCTGACCTCCTGAGTCCCTCCAGCGCCTTCTTAGTTGCACGTGCCATAGGCTAACTCTTGGTATGTTGGTCAACCCACCATGGAAAGTTCCAGAGGGTGCAGGAAATATCCATGGGGATGTTTCCGGGGCTGGAGGACTTGAGAGAGAATGGCTAGGCTGGTTCTTCTTTCACTTGGAGCAAAGGAGGCTGAGAATTCGTACAATCCAGGTGTATAAAACTGAGACGTATAGATAACCAGTGTCTGTTTCAGAGTCGCAGTCATGTTTAATATCACCGGCATATGTTGTGAAGTCTGTTGTTTTGTGGCGGCAGTACAATGCAATGCCTAATAATAAAAAAAAGAAATATATTTTAAAAAATTATAGTTCAAAAAGAGAACAAAAAAAATGTGAGGTAGTGTTCTTGGGTTCAATGTCCATTCAGAAATCGGATGGCAGAGGGGAAGAAGCTGTTCCTGAATCGCTGAGTGTGTGTCGTCAGGCTCCTGTACCTCCTTCCTGATGGTAGCAATGAGAAGAGGCATGTCTAAAACTAGAGGGCACAGGTTTAAGCGGGTGTCGGGGTGGAGATACGTCGCTACGAAAGGAGGGGTAAGGTGCTCCTTCCCTCCGCTAGCCTGCAGGTCACCCTTGGACAAGGTGTAGCACCTGATTAGCCCCACCCCCTTCCCGGGGGTCAGAGTCATGTGAATCCATGGGGGCAGGTGGTGGATGGTCGGATGAGCAGCTGGTGCAGATCACAAGTCCTGGTTATGTGACCACTGACACTGGGCAGACAATCTCTGAAGAGTATTGATAATGTATGGGGTCACCCGTCTTGTAAAGACACTGCCCAGAAGGCAATGGCAAACCACTTCTTCAGAAAAACTTCTCAATTGATGAGACCATGATTGCCTACGTGATATGGCATGGCATATAATGATAACGATAACAAGTTTAAGGTGAAAGGTAGGAGGTTTGAAGGAGATATGGGGGTAAATCCTTCACACACAGTAGTTGCTGTCTGGCACGAGCTGCCGAGGGAGATGGTGGAGACAGGAACAGTGACACTGGACAGGTGAATGAGCAGGGATGTGGAGACAGGAACAGTGACACTGGACAGGTGAATGAGCAGGGATGTGGAGACAGGAACAGTGACACTGGACAGGTGAATGAGCAGGGATGTGGAGACAGGAACAGTGACACTGGACAGGTGAATGAGCAGGGATGTGGAGACAGGATCAGTGACACTGGACAGGTGAATGAGCAGGGATGTGGAGACAGGAACAGTGACACTGGACAGGTGAATGAGCAGGGATGTAGAGACAGGATCAGTGACACTGGACAGGTGAATGAGCAGGGATATGGAGACAGGATCAATAATACTGGACAGGTGAATGAGCAGGGATGTGGAGACAGGAACAGTGACACTGGACAGGTGAATGAGCAGGGATGTGGAGACAGGATCAGTGACACTGGACAGGTGAATGAGCAGGGATGTGGAGACAGGAACAGTGACACTGGACAGGTGAATGAGCAGGGATGTGGAGACAGGATCAGTGACACTGGACAGGTGAATGAGCAGGGATGTGGAGACAGGAACAGTGACACTGGACAGGTGAATGAGCAGGGATGTGGAGACAGGATCAGTGACACTGGACAGGTGAATGAGCAGGGATGTGGAGACAGGATCAGTGACACTGGACAGGTGAATGAGCAGGGATGTGGAGACAGGATCAGTGACACTGGACAGGTGAAAGAGCAGGGATGTGGAGACAGGAACAGTGACACTGGACAGGTGAATGAGCAGGGATGTGGAGACAGGAACAGTGACACTGGACAGGTGAATGAGCAGGGATGTGGAGACAGGATCAGTGACACTGGACAGGTGAATGAGAAGGGATATGGAGACAGGATCAGTGACACTGGACAGGTGAATGAGAAGGGATATGGAGACAGGATCAGTGACACTGGACAGGTGAATGAGCAGGGATATGGAGACAGGATCAATAATACTGGACAGGTGAATGAGCAGGGATGTGGAGACAGGAACAGTGACACTGGACAGGTGAATGAGCAGGGATGTGGAGACAGGATCAGTGACACTGGACAGGTGAAAGAGCAGGGATGTGGAGACAGGAACAGTGACACTGGACAGGTGAATGAGCAGGGATGTGGAGACAGGATCAGTGACACTGGACAGGTGAATGAGCAGGGATGTGGAGACAGGAACAGTGACACTGGACAGGTGAATGAGCAGGGATGTGGAGACAGGAACAGTGACACTGGACAGGTGAATGAGCAGGGATGTGGAGACAGGATCAGTGACACTGGACAGGTGAATGAGCAGGGATGTGGAGACAGGATCAGTGACACTGGACAGGTGAATGAGCAGGGATGTGGAGACAGGATCAGTGACACTGGACAGGTGAATGAGCAGGGATGTGGAGACAGGATCAATAATACTGGACAGGTGAATGAGCAGGGATGTGGAGACAGGAACAGTGACACTGGACAGGTGAATGAGCAGGGATGTGGAGACAGGAACAGTGACACTGGACAGGTGAATGAGAAGGGATATGGAGACAGGATCAGTGACACTGGACAGGTGAATGAGCAGGGATATGGAGACAGGATCAATAATACTGGACAGGTGAATGAGCAGGGATGTGGAGACAGGATCAGTGACACTGGACAGGTGAATGAGCAGGGATGTGGAGACAGGATCAGTGACACTGGACAGGTGAATGAGCAAGGATGTGCAGACAGGATCAGTGACACTGGACAGGTGAATGAGCAGGGATGTAGAGACAGGATCAGTGACACTGGACAGGTGAATGAGCAGGGATGTGGAGACAGGATCAATAATACTGGACAGGTGAATGAGCAGGGATGTGGAGACAGGAACAGTGACACTGGACAGGTGAATGAGCAGGGATGTGGAATTAATGCTGGCAGGTGGGGACAGTCTTAATAGGCACGATGGTCAGCACACTTATGATGGGCTGAAGGGCCTGTTTGCAAGATATCTAACCTTAGACAGTCCTGCAAGGGTAAGCTACCAGTGAAAGAGATAGGTTGCGATTCAATTGAAGATGGCACCGGTGACTGAGGGTGACGTCCACCTGGTGTTCCACAAAACTGCTTTTTTCACTTTACTTAAACCTTCTTTTTCTTTCAAATGTGGTTCAGCTACTGCTGGAGCCTGTGATTTACATTGTGGTGGAGTGTTTCCAGGCCGATTGAGCGATCTGGCACTTTGCTGTCTCCGCACGAAGCGTGCAGCCTCGAGGCCAAGAAGCCTGGAGACGGAGCACAAGCCCGTGCCGTGATCAATTCCATCTCTCGCCAATTAAAGCGCCAAAGAAGATTGAAATCATGGAGACGAGCGAGTGCTCTGCGCTATCTACCAGCCTCTCGCTGCTCCTGAAGCAGGGTCCTGGCATACAGATGATCTCTCTCTCTCTCTCTCTCTCTATCCCTCGATGCAGCTTATGGATTGGACTCTGTAGTTCACATTATGATGTGCTTCTGGTTTCTGGTTGTGTGTTTTTCGTTGTTCTTTTGGGTGATTTTGAAGGGGGGGCTGCCTGTAAATTGAACTAGAACTGAGCTGTCTACTCTGTCCATTTTGTGTTTTATATTCTGTGTTTTTCACTTTTTTTTGTTGCTGTTTGTGTGATTTTTTTTGTTCATGGGTGGTATGGGGGTTTGAAGTTTGTCTTTGAACGGGTTCCATGGTGTTTCTTGGTTTTGCGGTTGTCTGTGCCAAAGACAAACCTCAGGGTTTTACATTCAATAATATTATATTGAAATTTGTCCTCTACTGTGCCTATTGTCTTGTTTATTAATTATTAATTAATTAATTAATGTACTGCCCTGCACTGTTTTGTGCGCTTTATGTAGTCCTGTGTAGGTCTGTAGTCTAGTGTAGTTTTTATGTTGTTTTACCTAGTCTAGTGTAGCCTTGTGTTGTCTCACAAAGTCCAGTGTAGTTTGTGTTGTTTCATGTAGCACCATGGTCCTGGAGGAACGTTATTTCGTTTTTACTGTGCAACGTACCAGCAGCTAATGGTCAAGATGACAATAAGAAGCAACATGACTTGACTTGTGTACTTAAGTAATAAGTGTGTTTTGAATCATTGAATTGTAAAATTTAAGCGATGTTTGGTAAGTACATGGATGGGACGTGTTTGGAGAGCCTCGCTCTGGATGCAGGTAGATGGGAGTAGGTTTCAAAGGTACATTTAATGTCAGAGAAATGTATACAATATACATCCTGAAATGCTTTTTCTTCACAAACATCCATGAAAACAGAGGAGTGCCCCAAAGAATGAACCACAATTAAATGTTAGAAGCCCAAAGTCCCCCCCAGCTCCCCTCCCTCCCACAAGCAGCAACGAGCAGCAATCCCCCTCCCTCCACCGGCAAAAATAAAGCGCACCCGCTACCAGCAGTCAGGCGTGAGCAAAGCAATAGCAAAGGCGCAGACTTGCAGTTACCCCAAAGACCGCGTTTCACCCGGTATTGGACACACCACAGGCTCTCTCTCCCCCCCCAATAAGGAAGAAGGAGGTGCCTCCGTTTCACCGTAAGTGGGGAGACACAACAAACAACTTGCTGGTTTACGATGTTAAAAGTCTGCCATGTCGCTGTTTTCGAACTCTGTGCCCAAAGATCACGAGCCTCTGAGCACTCAGCCGCAGATATTCCAACTCCCCCGATGACACACGGATCTCCGGTTGTGACACCGGCCCTCGGTCCGCCCGTTCCCAGAGGCCCGAGATGCCAGCAGCCCTCCAGAGCCGAGCCAAGCTGTGGGCGTGCTGAACAACAGCCAGGTAAAACAGCAGGTCTGCGTGAATCAGACGGGGCAAGGGGGCAGCTTCTGTGCTGTAGAAATAAACCGAGGAAATGCTGGAATTACTCAGCTGGCCAAGCAGCATCTGTAGAGAGAGAATTAGATCGGAGAGATGAGCTTTGACCTGAAATATGAGCTGTTTGACTTCCAGTAGGCATCGTCTAACTTGCTGGATCATTCTGGGTGCATAAAGGGCATCAGGTGTGAGGTCGGTGTGTGAATTGTGGACAGTGCCACAGGGCAGGCAGAAAGCTACAGTTGCAAAAGGGAATTTCCATCTCTCGCACAAGGGCCTCTGTGAGTCAGATTGAAACTCATATTTCCATTTTATATCATATGTACATTGAAACATGCATCGCTTGTGTTAACAATCCACGGAACCTAAGACTCATAAATTTTCCCTGTACTCTCTCAGCCTTATCTACATCTTTCCTGTAGGTAGATAGCCAAACCTGCACTCAATACTTGAAATTCGGCCTCACCAATGTCTAATACAACTTCAACATCCCATCTCCTGTACACAGTACTTTGATTTATAAAGGCCAATATACCAAAAGCTTTATTTACGACCCTATCTACCTGTGACATCACTTTCAATGAATTTTGGACCTGTATTCCCAGATCCCTTTGTTCTACCACACTCCTCGGTTCCCGACTGTTCACTGTGTGTACAGGACATAGGCCGCGGACTGCAGCTCACCGGAGTCTGCTGTCCTGGGCCAGTCTCTCCTGTGCCTCCAGATGTAGCCCATCTTCTTGGTGTGTCCTTTGGAGCCTGTGTAGTGTTGGGTTTTCACGGAATGTGGTTTATGTATTGAGAGACAGCGCAGAATAACCCCTTCCAGACCTTGGTGCCGTACCACCCAGTAACCCCCAATTTAACCCTAGCCTAACCACAGGACAATTTACAATGACCTATCAGCCCTCCAACCGGTACATCGTTGGACTCTGGGAGGAAACCAGAGCACCCAGAGGAAACTCACATGGTCACGGGGAGAATGTACAAACTCCTTACAGGCAGGGGCGGGAATTGAACCCAGATCGCTGGAACTGTAAAGCGTCGTGCTGACCACTATGCCACCGTACCGCCCCACGCCTAACACTCCTCCTTATTCAGGGCCATTCATGGTAGAGTTACGAGGAGCTATTGACAAGGCAGTGGGCTTGTATCTTTGGAAGAACAAAAAGCATCAGTGGAGATTTAATTAGGGTGTACAAAAGTATACGAGGCATAGGTGGAGTAAACAGGAAACAACAGTTTCCCTTAAGGGTAGCAGATTTATAGTTATAGAGCACAGAAACAGGCCCTTTGACCTGTCTTCTCCGTGCCGACCAAGATGCCTATGTAAATGAATCCGTTTCCCTGCATTTGGCCCGTACCCCTCTAAATCTTCCCCGTTCATGTTTCTGTCCAAACAACTTTTAAATGTTGTAATTGTATCTACGGCTTCCACTTCCTCTGGCAGCTCGATCACAGACCCTCTGTGAAAAAACCTGCTTCTCAGGTCTCTGTTAAATGTTTGCTCGCTCACACTAAACCTGTGTGCTCTAGTTTTAGACTCTCCTACTCTCCTGTGACAACCTTCCCTACCCGAGACAGTTTTTATGAATCAGCTCACCTCTCGGCCTCCTTCGCTCCAGGGAAAACAGTTCCGGCCTGTCTTTTCTCTCCTTATAACTCAAGCCTTCCAGTCCACATAATATCCTTCCTGGTGTCTCACTCCACCGGGTTCAGGGACAGTGATTACTCCACAACCCTCTGACTCCTGAACCAGCATGAATAACTTCGGTCAGCTCAGCGCTGAACTGACTCGAAAGGTTCCATTTAATATCGGAGAATGTATACGGTATACAACCCGAAATTCTTACTCTTCACAGACATCCACAAAACAGAAAAAAAAATGCCCAGGAACGAACGACAGAAACATCAAATTCCCAGAGCCCCCTCGTCCTCCCACGCACAAGCAGCAGTGTAAACATCAACCCTCCACCTCCCCTCAGTTGCTCCAGCAGAAAGTATCAACCCCACCTACCCACACCCTCCGTGCAAGGAATAGCAAAGCCCCCAAAGAGACCATGATCAGAGAACAACAGCTATAAGCCAACGCCTGGGTTTCTCAGACACGGTCTCTCTCACTAGTGAGGGTGAGCAGGAGGACCAGCAGCTCACCGTGTCGATGTTACAACCTGCCGCGCCGCCTCTCCAAGTCCCCGATTTGAGGATGGACGGGCTCTCGCTCACCATCAAGAGAGACACCACGTCAAGGACTCTACCACTCCTGCTCTCAGTATGATTCTTTGCATGATATATCTTTTGCACATTGGTTGTTTGTGCCAGTGTTTATTTATCTATAGTTTTTCAGAAATTTTGTTGTACTTCTTTACTTGCTGCCTGTTACACCGCTGGCGTTTAGGGCACCAATGAAGGTCCTCTATCTCTGTCTGTCCTTGGCCATCTTCTCTATTGTGCCCCAGGTGTGGCTCAGGGACCTCATTACAGCGTCAAAGGTTACAGGGAGAGGGCAGGAGATTGGGGTTGCGAGGGGAGGTAGACCAGCCATGATTGAATTACAGGGTACTCTTGATGGACCAAGTGGCAAAGCTCTGTTCCTGCTTCTAATGGGCTGATAGTCAACCCCGTGTTTAACTAGCAGTGAGGTGAGCACTAAACCAGCACAGGGCTGGGAATTATCAGCAATAGCATTAGGGAACAGTAGATGGGCAGATTGTCCTCCAACTTTAAACAATTTCACGCAAACTTGGTTGACAGGATTATGAGATGTTTGAAAAGATGTACCGGTCTCGGTCTGTGTTATCTCGTTCTCGTTATTTATAGCTATTTATTTATATTTGCATTTGCATCGTTTCTTGTCTTCTGCACTCTGGTTGATCTTTCATTGATCCTATTATGGTTACTATTCTATAGATTTGCCGAGTATGTCCACAGGAAGATGAATCAGGGTTTATATGGTGTCGTATATGTATTCTGGAAAATTTGCTTTGAACCTTGAGTTGGAGCAGTTGCTAGAGTGATGCGGGAAGGGATGGAGCTCAGTGTGGAAGTGGAGAGAGCTTTTAACTTTCTCCCACAGTGAAGACCAGAACGATCCATCCCTCCGCCTGCTTTAGACATTCAGCAATGCCACACAACACAGAAATAGCCCCTTCAGCCCACCGAGCCCGTCCTAAACATCAGCCACTCGTTTCCTGCCATCCCACATGGCTGTCTCCCCTATTCTACCCCTCTAATTGCTCTAAGGGGCAATTGACAGTGGCCAATTAACCCACTGACCCTGCACATTATTGGGATGTGGGAGGGGACAGGAGTACCCTGGAGAAATCCAATGTGCAAATACCACACACACACACATACTCACTCACACAGATACACATTCACACACACACACGCAACCACACGCTCACACACACACACACACACACACACACACACACACACACACACACACACACACACACACACACACACACACACACACACACACACACACACACACACACACACAGACCCCCCGGAGGTGGGGATTGAACCCGGGTCTCTTCAGCTGTGATGCAGCAGCTCACCCCTCCCATGGCTCCACTGCACTGTGTCTGTCGCTGTTACACAAAAGGATCTCAGGCTGAGACATCAACTGTTTATTCATTTTCGTAGATGCTACCTGA
This sequence comes from Hypanus sabinus, assembly GCF_030144855.1. Taxonomy (NCBI): domain Eukaryota; kingdom Metazoa; phylum Chordata; class Chondrichthyes; order Myliobatiformes; family Dasyatidae; genus Hypanus; species Hypanus sabinus. The sequence goes on along the minus strand of NC_082712.1, from coordinate 83,877,443 downwards.
CCCGCTGAGTTCCTATGGCATTTTGTGTGTACACATTTTATTCATTGAGATATGGTGCAGAATAGACCCTTCCAGCCCTCGAGACGCACCGCCCACAACCCCCAACTCAACCCTACCCTAAACATGGACAATTTACAATGACCATTGGTATGTCTTTGGACTGTGGGAGGAAACTGGAGCACCCGGAGGAGAACGTACAGACAGCGGCGGGAATCGAACTTGGTGGTGTGTACTGTGCTTTTGTTGCATCTTACTCAGGATCACGTCCAATATCACCAGCGTATTTTGTGAAGTTTATGTGGCAGCAGTACAATGCAATACATATTAATAAAAAACTGTGATTTACAGTAATATATATATTCATTAGTTAAATAAGTAATGCAAAAACAGAAATAAAAAAGTAGTGATGAAATGTTCATGGGTTCATTGTCCATTTTGAAATTGGATGGCAGAGGCGAAGTTGTTCCTGAATCATTGAGGTTGTGTCTTCGGGCTCCTGCACCTCCTTCCTGATGGTGGCAATGAGAAGAGGGCATGTCCTGGCTGATGGGGTCCTTAATGATGGACACTGCCTTTCTGAGGCATTACTCCTTGAAGATGCCCTGGATACTATGGAGGCTAGTGCCCATGATGGAGCTAACTGAGTTTACAACTCTCTGCAGCTTATTTCGATCCTGTTCAAGTGTCTATATTCACTCTATAATGTTCTGATCTGTATGAACTGTATGCAAGACAATCTTTTCACTCTTTCTTGGTACCTGTGACAATACCAAGTACCAAATGGTATTGGTAAATACCATTACCAATACCTTCATCCCAGCTTGTTCGTGCCAACCAAGGGACTTCTCAAACTAGTCCCATTTGCCACCGTGCTGTCCAAGAGCTCTATGTAAATTAATCCCATTTGGCCCACATCCCTCTAAGCATTTCCTATCCTCGTACCTCTAGAATTATGGCACACAGCCTCAGAATAAGGAGTTGCTGCTTAGGACCGAGTTTGGAGAGGTTTCTTCACCCAGAGTGTGGTGAATAGTTAGAATTCTTTGCTGTGCTGTGCTGGTCGGACATACAGATCAGTCAAGACTGTGGCTGTGTTTCCAGATATTAAGAGATTTAAAGGATTTGGGGACAGGAAGATGGTGTTGAGGTATTGGAACACAGGCACTTTGGCCCACTGTTTCACTCTGAACCTTTAACCTACTCTTTCAGAAGATGTTTCTTTTACTGAGTGTTACAATCTAGAATGTGAGACTTCAGGAAGTGGTCAAGATGAGACGATAAGTGTCAGAGAATAAACAAGGTACTGAGAGGTGGAGATGATTCAGATGGAAAGGAAAGGACCGTGTGGAGGTTAGCTGGTTCGAAGGGCCCTGTTTTGATGATGTATAAAATTAATAATTGAATCCTGGAGTCCTCCGGTTCAAATCTCTTTCTGAAGATAATTTCTCTGTACTGACATTGGGAATAAGGAGTCTGGAGAAGGATTTGAAAGCACGACCTTGTGTCAAAAGTGTGAGTTGTTACTGAGGTCTTTATACAAACGTAGCTTCTGCTCCATAAGAGAAGGGAGCAGAATTAAGCCATTCAGCCCATCGAGTCTGTTCCACCATTTGATCTTGGCTGATTTATTAACCCTCTTGACCTCCATTCCCCTGTCTCCTCCCCCTAACCTTTGACACCCTTACTAAACAGGAACCTATCAACCTCCACTTTAAATACTGCCAATGACTGGGCCTCCACAGCTGTTGTAATGTGAGTATTATTAAAAGTAAGTTAATACTAATCAGGAAGCTGGTTCCAGGTTGGCAGGGTTCTACTTCCAGTAGACATTGTATGTAGTTCCTCCACCCAGGCCGTACCAGGGTCCTGAAAGCCTCTGTACTGTAAATATCATTTGCCGTCCCAGATAAAGATGTTCTTTTGGCCATGAGTGGTCCTTTTTTAAAAGTAGAAGTTACCACAACAGCCATCTGTGACAATGGATTCCACAGATTCACCAGCCTCTGGCTAAAGAAATTCTTCCACACCTTTGTTCTCAAGGGATATCCTTCCGTTCTGACCCTCTGGTCCTAGGCTCTCCCAGTCTCAACAGCTTCCTCTCCATGTCCACTCTGTCTAGGCCTGGCAATATTCGATGGGTTTCAGTGAGATCTCCCTCGTTCTTCTCGACCCCAGCAAGTATATACTCGGAACCATCAATTGCCCCTGACATATTAACCCTTTTGTTTGCATGTTCCCTCTCGTGAACCTCCCCTGGGCTATCTCCAACGTCAGCAGACCCTTCTTAGTGGCACGTGTTCTCAAGCTTTGGTGTCACAGCCTTGGGTCATCAGTGCATTATGCTGACAGCTCTGAGCTTTTTCGCTGTTTGCATTTTTTCTGTATTTTTTAGGCATTGTTGTTTGGTCTTTTGTAGCTTACACTTAAGTTGGAATTGTCCTTGAATACATCCAATTAATTCTCCAAGTCGTTGTAGGTGTCCAAATGCGTAGCCTCGGATTCTTGTCACTGATTACAGTAGGTACTTGTTAGCTTGTAATTGGTCTGGGGATTTATCAGCTGGGCACAGATCTTTTGTGCCTTGGGGTATATTTAAAGGGGCAGAGCTAACCCCTCGTTGACTTGGGTATCCTGATCCTCGCCTACTGAAGTTCTAGCCAGGTTATCCTGAGTTATCCAAATTCAACCTCCAAGTCTCTGTGTGATCCAGCGCTTGGGTCCGACGATGCAGCGTGGCGTTTTGTGTCATCTACCTGACAGGAGAGGAGGGAAGAGAGAGCGATGAGGTCCTTGATTATCTTGGCTGCTATCCCGAGGCAGTGGCAAGTGGAGTCAATGGAGAGAAGGCGGGTTTGAGTGATGGACTGGCTGTGTCCACAGTTCTCTGTAGTCCCTTGTGGCCTTGGTTTTGTGCGTGTGTGTCTGCACACCTTTTTATTCCGGCACCTTTCTCCTTCACTTTGAGTCCTGAGGAAGAGTCTCGGCCCAAAACGTCATCGGTTTATTCCTTTCCATAGGTGCTGCCTGACCTGCTGAGTTCCTCCAGCATTTTGTGTGTGTTGTTCTAGATTTCCAGTGCCTGCAGAATCTCTGGTGTTTATGATTTGCTGCTCCACTGCAAAGCCAACCCTGAGGAAGTTTAAATCTTCTCTTTGATGGGAGTTCAGTGAGACCCTCTCTCATTGCTCCCCCTCTATGATCTCTGCTGATCTCCAGCCCTTACACCTGCCACCTTGAACTTCTTCCTCCCCTCCCTCCACCTTTTCGTTCTGACTGCTTCCCCCTTCCTTTCCGGTCCTGTTGAAGGGTCTCGGCCCGAAATGTCGACTGTTTATTCCCCTCCATAGATGCTGCCAGACCAGCTGAGCTCCTCCAGTATTTTGTGTGTGTTGCTTTGGATTTCCAACAGCAGCAGAATCTCTTGTACCCGTGTGCTTGTGTGCAGTACCGAGGTCATTTGTGGCATCCCACAGATGGAGATCCCCTGGCCCATTCTCTAGACCAGCACCTGCCCTCCTGAATACTCCAGATCACCAGCCAGCGAGGGAGATGGGGGAGTCAGACAGCAAAACCAGGTGGGACTCTGAGTAGGTTCCAGAGGTGAGGTGGACAAGTTGGCTGAGTGGGTGAGGAAATAGACTGGGCTGAGAACAATCCAAGTTTGAAGCACTGTCTCCCACCCCGTCACTCTGTACCTACACCAGTATTCATACAGGTTCCACTTGTCCATCTTCACAGTTCCTTGCCTTCCACATCCTCTCCATAACTCGCTGTTTTTATGATTGTATATATTTATGCAGCAAACAGTCCACGTAGTTCGGTAAACTAGTAAATAAATTGGTTTATTATGGTCATATACCGAGGTACAGTCAAATCATTTTGCATGCAGTCTATGCAGTGTATTTCATTGACATAGTAGAAGGCAAAGGCAATAACAGAATGCAGAATAAATTTTCACAGTTAATTCTAACGTCCTTCCAAGGAGTAATGGAATTGGCTTATTATTGTCACCTGTACTGAGATACAGTGAAGAGCTTGTTCATACAGATCGGGTCATCAATTTGGATGACGGAATTGAATTTGGATGACCGAATTGATGGCTTTGTGGCCAAGTTTGAGGAAGATACGAGAAAAAGTTGTGGGCCAGGGTACTTTGTGGAAGAAGAGAGGTTACAGAAAGATTTAGTTAGATTAGGAGAGTGGGTGAAGAAGTGGCAGCTGAAACAGTGTCGGAAAGTGTATGGTCATGCAATTTAGTAGAAGAGATGAAAGGGTTGACGAATTTCTAAATGGAGAGAAAATTCAAAAAATCTGAGGGGCAAAGGGACTTTGGAGTCCTCGTGCACAATTCCCTGAAGGTTAATTGCGTGAGGTGAGGAAAGCAAATGGGATGCAAACATTCATTTCGAGGGGACTAGAATATAAAAGCAAGGATGTAATGTTGAGGTTTAATAAAGCACTGGTGAGGCCTCACTTGGAGTATTGTGAACACTTTTGGGCCCCTTATTAAAGAAAGGATTTGCTGACATCGGACAGGGTTGAAAGGAGGTTCATGAAGATGATTCTGGGATTGAAAGGCTTGTCAAATGAAGAGTGTTTGGGACTGTACTCATTGGAATTCAGATGAACAAGGGAAGACTTCATTGAAACCTATCGAACATTGAAAGGCTTCGATAGAGTGGATGTGGAGAGGATGTTTCCAATGGTGGGAGAGTCTAAGACCAGAGGACACAGCCTCAGAATAGAGGGATGTCCTTTTAGAATGGAGATGAGGAGGAGTGTCTTTAGCCAGGGGGTGGTGAATCTGTGGAATTCATTGCCACAGGCAGCTTTGGAGGCCAAGCCTTTGGGTATATGTAAGGCAGAGGTTAGTCAGGGCATGAAGGGTTACAGGGAGAAGGCAGGAGATTGTGTTTGAGAGGGAAATGGCCAGCCATGATGAAATGACAGTGGACTCAATGGGCCAAATGGCCTAATTCTGCTCTTATATTTTATGTTCTTATTATAATAACAATGCAGAACAAAGTATAACAGCTACCGAGAAAGCACAGTGCAGGCAGACAGTATGCTGCATGGTTATAACAAGGTGGGTTGTGAGGTCATGCTAGGCGACTGTTCAGTAGTTTTATAACCACATGATAGAAGCTGTCCTCGAGCCTGGTGGTACCTGCTGTCAGGTTTTCATTTTATCTTTTTGCCTGGCAGGAGAAGATTTAAGAGGGATTAAAGATTAGCTTTATTTGTCACATGCACATCGAAACGTACAGTGAAATGTGGTGTTTGCATTAAACATCAACACGGTCTGAGGACGTGCTGGAGACATTGCATCCGGTGCCAACATAGCATGCCACAACTGAGTGACACTAACCGGTATGTCACAGGACCAATTAGCCTACAGACTGGTACACCTTTGGACTGTGGGAGGAAACCAGAGCACCCGGAGGAAACCCACGTGGTCACGGGGAGAACGTACAGGCAGCAGTGGAAATTATATCCCAATCCCTGGCACTATAAAGCATTATACCAACTGCTGTGCCACCATGATGCCCAGGAGAGAAGGAGAGAGAGTTATTTTTTGCTCTGCACTTTGTAGTCAAAGAAGCCTCAATGGATTTAACAGTGACCGACTTACGTGATGAACCAGGTTTTGATCTCTCCAAATTTCTTAGCTGGATCCATAATCAGAGAGCTGGACCATTGATCCAGAAATGTGAGTTCAAATCTCAAACTGGCAAAAGGGAAGGCAGCACAGTAGTGCAGCGGTTGGTACATTGGTCTTTTTTCAATTTTACGATTGTAAGGCAATGCTGGGCATTAGGATCTTCAAGGACTACAGGCCTACCCCGTCAGCAATCTGCTCATCGGTGGAGGAGCTGGGTTTGGTGCGGACCGTGTCACTGCCTGCTACGGAAAGGCAGAGTCCATGCGCAAAGGCGGTGTGCAGTCTAGCAACGAGTGATCATCTTGGCAACACACACAAAATAATGGAGAACCTCAGAAGACCATGCTGCCTGGCCTGCTGAGTTCCTCCAGCATTTTGTGTGTGTTGCTTGGATTTCCAGCATCTGCAGACTTTCTCTTGTGAGTGATTATCTTGGGTGTTATTCTCGAAATATCTGGACCCTGTTGGGCATTGGTTAACGTAATATTTTAGTTAAATATTACTAAATTTACTGCAAGTCTGTTTCCCTTGTCTATTAGGCGAGGCAGATGGCGGGGTATCTGTGTGGCCTCAGCTGTAGCGAGGACTAGGCCTCAAGCTGTGGGCTTGCCTGTTGCAGCAGTCCGGGGAGAAGTTGCTGGGGGTAGCGTCGGGTGGTGTCCATGCTAGGTTGGGGGCTGGCCACTCCCATCAGTGCTGCCCTCTAGTGGAAGGACAAGCTAGATTAGGTGCGTGTGTACGTTTGTCTGCAGACTGCTAAAAACTGTTTATTCTTGCCGATAACACCAATGCACCTTTAATCTACAGGGTGTGTCAATCAGGGACTATATATATTTTTGTATGACTGTATGGGCTTTGTGCTGTGTGTGACTATTGGTGTTGTGGTTTGTATCTTGGTCCCGGAGGGACGCTGTTTCCATTGGCTGTATTCATGGGTATTCTTGTGTGGCTGAATAATAATTGAATTTGAATTTGATAGGGTCAATACCAACAGAGTCCAAAAGATTGAGATGGAGTTCTTGAAGCTCCTAGACCCTGAGGGCTATTGACAGGGCAGGTGTGGAGGGGATGCTTTGTCCCGTGGAAGAATCCAGAACCAGGGAAGATTTAATGGGTTCCTGAGGAGCTTAAAATGGGATTAGAATCAGATTGGGGTAAAACAGGGGTTCCCAACCTGGGCTCTATGAAACCCCTTGCTTAATGGAAAAGGTTGGGAGCCTCTAATGTAAATGGTCACTTGATAGTTAGTAGGAATTGTAACCTTGGACATCGTTACTAATCGAGAACCTATGAACCTCCACTTTAAATGTACTCAATGATCTGGCCTTCACAGCCAACAGTGATAACAAATTCCACAGATTCACCTCCTTCTGGCTGAAGAAATTCCTCCTCATCCCTGTACAAAAGGGACATCCTTCTACTCTGTGATTGTGCCCTCTGGTCCTAGACTCTCCCACCACAGGAAACATCCTCCCCATATCCATTCTGTCGAGATTTTCAATGAGATCACCCCTCATTCTTCTAAACTCCAGGCCATCAAACATTCTTCATACATTAACCCCTTCATTCCTGGGATTGGAATGACCTACTGCTGCCCTGTTACCCTGGAGGTAATTCTTACGAAGGATCTCTGTAAGAAGGGGTCAGTGTGGACATAGTGGAGGATTACAAATACCTGGGGATACGAATGGACAATAAACTGGACTGGTCAAAGAACACTGAGGCTGTCTACAAGAAGGGTCAGAGCCGTCTCTATTTCCTGAGGAGACTGAGGTCCTTTAACATCTGCCGGATGATGCTGAGGATGTTCTACGAGGCTGTGGTGGCCAGTGCTATCATGTTTGCTGTTGTGCGCTGGGGCAGCAGGCTGAGGGTAGCAGACACCAACAGAATCAACAAACTCATTCGTAAGGCCAGTGATGTTGTGGGGGTGGAACTGGACTCTCTGACGGTGATGTCTGAAAAGAGGATGCTGTCCAAGTTGCATGCCATCTTGGACAATGACTCCCATCCACTCCATAATGTACTGGTTAGGCACTGGTTAGTACATTCAGCCAGAGACTCATTCCACCGAGATGCAACACTGAGCGTCATAGGAAGTCATTCCTGCCTGTGGCCATCAAACTTTACAACTCCTCCCTCAGAGTGTCAGACACCCTGAGCCAATAGGCTGGTCCTGGACTTATTTCCACTTGGCATGATTAACTTATTATTTAATCATTTATGGTTTTATATTGCTATATTTCTTCACTATTCTTGGTTGGTGCGGCTGTAACGAAACCCAATTTCCCTCAGGATCAATAAAGTATGTCTGTCTGTCTGACTGCACCTGTCACTCTGGTTCTCTCCCATGTATCTATGTTGCATGACTGAATCCTAGTAACATGAAGAAGTTACTCATTTGAGGCAACATACATTCTCTCGGTGCTGAGATGGCCAAACTCTCCCTCAAACACTGGTCAATACACTTGAAGAGTATGGTCCCGGATAGATAGACCTTGACAGTAAAAGGGAAGGGGAGGTGAAAGGTTATCAATAATCAGCAGGAGCACAGGGCAGTATTGAGGGGCCGAGTAGCCTTCTCCTGCTCTCTATTGAGAGGAGATACAGGGTTATCGGGAATCCTGGAATAATTTCACTCAAGGCCACAGAAATTTGCTGCTGTCGTGCTTTCTTTGCAATTGTGTTTACGTATGTGTCCAGGAAAATGAAAGTCAGGGTTGTATATGGTGATATGTATACAGTACTTTGATATTAGATTTACTTTGACCTTTAAGAGAGAGACACACGCACGCACGCACGTACGCACGCACGCGCGCGCGCACACACACACACACACACACACACACACACACAATCTATGGAACAGAGTACAGCCAACATTCCGGACCGAGACCCTTCATCAAGACTGGACTTTGAACTTTGAAGGGGCAGACACAGAGAGTGCAAATGTCCATCCACTACTACTACTGCTACTATGTCGACTCGGGCCTAGGGGGCCGGCGTCGGGCACGATGACGGACTCTCCACTCCTCCCCCTCTCTCAGTGTTTTCAGTTCATCTACCTGGGCCGCACCGCTGTCTTCTAGGAGCATGTTGACAGGAGTCTCGGGAGGGTGCCCAGGGTTCATCCTCCCATGTGATGACTAGGCTGGCAGGTAGCTCAGGGTGGTGTAGACAGTGCCCCGCTAGTTACAGTCTTGCCTCGATTTTAGTAGTGAGCAATGGTAGGTCGTCATAGAGCTCGACGTCCATCGTGTGCTGTTGCCAACTCACGTCAAGAGCTGTCTGGAGCATTTGTGTATAGTGACTTCCTCATGATATGATCCTCGGTAAGGCATCGCAGAAAAATAGGATTTCATAAAAAGTGACAGAGTAGCTGGCGGAAGAATTATTTTAAGACCAAGGCATGTGAACAGGCTGTTTGAAAGGACTGATTTTGTGTGGTTTTTCTGTGCAGATATTAGTAAGTGGTAAAACCACCTCAAACTGGTTCAGCCAAGGGAGTGTCTCGAAAGTTTGGGTTGCTGCTACTGTGGGAGTTTGACTCGATGTTACAGGGCACGTGTGATTGATCCCATTTCAAATGTTCAGGGGACCTACTGGCCGAACACTGAGTCCTAGCTTCCACACAGTCCCTTCTGTTGCTATAGTAACTGTAACAGGATCAATGAAAGATCAACCAGAGTGCAGAAGACCACAAACCGTGCAAATACAAATATAAATAAATAGCGATAAATAACGAGAGCATGAGATAATGAGATAAAGACTCAAAGTGAGATCATTGGTTGTGGGAACATCTCAGTGATGGGGAGAGTGAGTGTAGATATCCCCTGTGGGGATCTCTGATGATGGATGGGGCTTTCCTGCAACAACTTTTCATGTAGATGTGCTCAGTGGTCGGGAGGGCTTTACCCCTGATGTACCAGGCCAAATCCACTACCTGCTGTAGAATTGTGAGGGAAGTGCTCGGGTCAGGCCTCAGCAAAGTCAAAAGTTTCAGTCCAAGATCCCTCATCAGAATTTTCTCCCAGGTTAACAAGCTTAGGGGCAGGTCATTCTGATCCTGCGAATGGAAGGTTTAACGTGTGAGGATCATCTAGTGGCTCTGGGCCTGCACTCACTGGATTTACAAGAATGCAAGGCTTTCTCATTGAAACCCTATGGCTGTTGAAAGGCCCAGATAGAGTGCATGTTTCCTATAGTGGGGGAGTCCGGAACCAGAGGGCGTTAAGTTTTGTAACTTTGAAACGTTAAACTAATTCAAAGGAAGACACGGGAGCCTGAAATGTGAGTCCTACTCTGTGTTTACTTTAAGCAAGGCGCATACGTATCTCACAGTAGTATCATAACGTATGCAATTCACGTATTTACACATATAACCCATAATGAATTATATAAACAACAGAGAACCTGAATCAAACAATTTATTTACCTGTTTACTCAAATATTACTGAAATATTAAATACACAGCTGAGGGCACAGCCTCAGAATAGAAGGACAGCTTTTAAAAACAGAGATGAGGCAGAATTTCTTTAGGCAGAGGGTGATGAATCTGCGGAATTCGTTGTCACAGGCAGCTGTGGAGGCCAAGTCATCGGGTATATTTAAGGTGGAAATTGATAGTTTCTTGATTATTCAGGCCGTTGGGGAGAAGGCAGGAGAATGGGGTGAGGGGGGGTAAGTAAATCAGCCAGGATGGAATGGCAGAGCAGACTCAATGGGATGAATTCTGCTCCTATATATGACGGCCCGATGCTGGGCCCAAATCAGGATCTGTGGCCTCAGTCTGAGGACGCGGCACAGTCCAGACCGTGCACTTCCCACTTTAATTCGTGCCTAAACCCACCAGCAGATCTGCAATGGCTGCCCTCTTGTTTCACACCTCTCGATCCCACACAACTTGTCCTCTCCCAGAAACACACCCTTAAGAAACTCCCGAGTCATGCAGGATCTGAGGAGGAAAACAGGGCGTGACCTGTCATATGGACAGAAAGATTAGAAGGGAGATAGACCGTATAAAGAAGTGGAGGGGAGGGAGTGGTGCAAGAACCGATGGGTGATGGGTGGATCCAGGGGAGAGAGGGAACAGTGACAGAGGCTGGGAGGTGATGGGTGGATCGAGGGGAGAGAGGGTACAGTGACAGAGGCTGGGAGGTGATGGGTGGATCCAGGGGAGAGAGGGAACAGTGACAGAGGCTGGGAGGTGATGGGTGGATCGAGGGGAGAGAGGGTACAGTGACAGAGGCTGGGAGGTGATGGGTGGATCCAGGGGAGAGAGGGAACAGTGACAGAGGCTGGGAGGTGATGGGTGGATCGAGGGAACAGTGACAGAGGCTGGGAGGTGATGGGTGGATCGAGGGAACAGTGACAGAGGCTGGGAGGTGATGGGTGGATCGAGGTGAGGAGGGGAGAGAGGGAACAGTGACAGAGGCTGGGAGGTGATGGGTGGATCCAGGGGAGAGAGGGTACAGTGACAGAGGCTGGGAGGTGATGGGTGGATCCAGGGGAGAGAGGGAACAGTGACAGAGGCTGGGAGGTGATGGGTGGATCGAGGGGAGAGAGGGTACAGTGACAGAGGCTGGGAGGTGATGGGTGGATCGAGGGAACAGTGACAGAGGCTGGGAGGTGATGGGTGGATCGAGGGAACAGTGACAGAGGCTGGGAGGTGATGGGTGGATCGAGATGAGGAGGGGTGATGGGCAGATGGAGGAGGGGAGAGAGGGAATAGTGACAGAGGCTGGGAGGTGATGGGTGGATTGAGGTGAGGAGGGGTGATGGGCAGATGGAGGAGGGGAGAGAGGGTACAGTGACAGAGGCTGGGAGGTGATGGGTGGATCGAGGTGAGGAGGGGTGATGGGCAGATGGAGGAGGGGAGAGAGGGAATAGTGACAGAGGCTGGGAGGTGATGGGTGGATTGAGGTGAGGAGGGGTGATGGGCAGATGGAGGAGGGGAGAGAGGGTACAGTGACAGAGGCTGGGAGGTGATGGGTGGATCGAGGGAACAGTGACAGAGGCTGGGAGGTGATGGGTGGATCGAGGGAACAGTGACAGAGGCTGGGAGGTGATGGGTGGATCGAGATGAGGAGGGGAGAGAGGGAACAGTGACAGAGGCTGGGAGGTGATGGGTGGATCGAGGGAACAGTGACAGAGGCTGGGAGGTGATGGGTGGATCGAGGGAACAGTGACAGAGGCTGGGAGGTGATGGGTGGATCGAGGTGAGGAGGGGTGATGGGCAGATGGAGGAGGGGAGAGAGGGAACAGTGACAGAGGCTGGGAGGTGATGGGTGGATCGAGGTGAGGAGGGGTGATGGGCAGATGGAGGAGGGGAGAGAGGGAACAGTGACAGAGGCTGGGAGGTGATGGGTGGATCGAGGTGAGGAGGGGTGATGGGCAGATGGAGGAGGGGAGAGAGGGAACAGTGACAGAGGCTGGGAGGTGATGGGTGGGTCGAGGTGAGGAGGGGTGATGGGCAGATGGAGGAGGGGAGAGAGGGAACAGTGACAGAGGCTGGGAGGTGATGGGTGGATCGAGGTGAGGAGGGGTGATGGGCAGATGGAGGAGGGGAGAGAGGGAACAGTGACAGAGGCTGGGAGGTGATGGGTGGATCGAGGGGAGAGAGGGAACAGTGACAGAGGCTGGGAGGTGATGGGTGGATCGAGGGGAGAGAGGGAACAGTGACAGAGGCTGGGAGGTGATGGGTGGATCGAGGTGAGGAGGGGTGATGGGCAGATGGAGGAGGGGAGAGAGGGAACAGTGACAGAGGCTGGGAGGTGATGGGTGGATCGAGGGGAGAGAGGGAACAGTGACAGAGGCTGGGAGGTGATGGGTGGATCGAGGTGAGGAGGGGTGATGGGCAGATGGAGGAGGGGAGAGAGGGAACAGCGACAGGGGTTGGAAGGTCACAGATGTAGGTGACGAAAGGCTGCAAAAGGTGGGATCTGATGTGAGAGGAAGATAGAGCACAGAACCAAACCAAGGAGGTGTGGAGGGCAGGTGGGACAGAGTGTGTGTATGTGTGGTGGGTGGGTGGGGAAGGGCAAAGTGATGCGGAGGGGGTGATGATTGGTAAGAGTATCAGGAGGAGAGAGACAAGAGGTAAAAAAATGGGGAAGAAGGTGTGAGAGTTCAGTTTTCATGCCATCAGGTTACAGACTACCCATGTGGAATATGGGATGCCATTCCTTGAAACTGTGCTGAGCCTGGCATTGGAGGGGATCGTGTGCAGATGGCCTCGGGCTGACGGGTGGCAGATGTGTGGACATGGTTAGATGACAAATCTTAGGGGTGGGTTTCTACCAATTCGGAATCGGGAATGTTACTGATCCTTGTCTGTCCTGGACTCCACCTCACCGCCTGCCCCTCTCTCTCTCTCAGAGTGTTTCCGGCCTCCCTGGAGCCCGCTAGACGCTGACAAAGGCCGTCCTCACCGCTACGATGTCGACTTCAGGTAGAGTCTGCTCCCTTTACTCAACCGACACAGCACACATGCCCCGTCAGACACAGAGTGAAGCTCCCTCTACACTGTCCCATCACACACTCCCAGGGTCAGACACAGAGTGAAGCTCCCTCTACATCATCCCATCACACACTCCCAGGGTCAGACACAGAGTGAAGCTCCCTCTACATCATCCCATCACACACTCCCAGGGTCAGACACAGAGTGAAACTCCCTCTACACTGTCCCATCAAACACTCCCAGGGTCAGACACAGAGTGAAGCTCCCTCTACACCGTCCCATCACACACTCCCAGGGTCAGACACAGAGTGAAACTCCCTCTACACTGTCCCATCACACACTCCCAGGGTCAGACACAGAGTGAAGCTCCCTCTCCACCATCCCATCCCACACTCCCGGGGTCAGACACAGAGTGAAGCTCCCTCTACACCGTCCCATCACACACTCCCAGGGCAGACAGAGTGAAGCTCCCTCTACACCGTCCCATCACACACTCCCAGGGTCAGACACAGAGTGAAACTCCCTCTACACCGTCCCATCACACACTCCCAGGGCAGACAGAGTGAAGCTCCCTCTACACCGTCCCATCACACACTCCCAGGGCAGACAGAGTGAAGCTCCCTCTACACCGTCCCATCACACACTCCCAGGGTCAGACACAGAGTGAAGCTCCCTCTACACCGTCCCGTCACAGTCATGGGCCATGGACTGCACTGGTCAGGGTAGACTCTGGATAAAAAGTCGGGACTGCACTACGGGGTGAAAGGTCAGTAACTGACTAACAGAGTTAAAGGAAAGTTGTTGGTGAACATCTATGGGTGAAAAGTATTGTCGGTGACTGACCTGCAGGAGTGAAATGTAGGTGTCTGACCTACAGCGGTGAGACGTTGGTGTCCGCTGTCCAGGAGTGAAAAGTCAGAAACCGCTCTCTAGGGGTGAGAGGTCGGTGACTGATCTCCAGGGGTGAGAGGTCAGCGACCAGCCCCTGCATTGCCTGCTCTCCAAGTGTGAGTGTCACTGACCAGCTGACTTGCTGTTTCAGGTTATCCAACGGGAGCTTCACCCTACCCCGTGGGGCAACCCACAGGGTACCCAGTGCCACCGTATGGTTACCCACAGCCTGGGTACCCCCCACAGGACCCCAACCAGCCTCCCCCTCCCGGCTTCCTTCCTTACCCTTCTGCCCCCCCAGCCACAGCGCCCTACCACGGTGGCCCGCCAATACAGAGTCCGCCAGCCAGCGTACACCACAGGCATCACGAAGAAGACCCCGGCATCATCCAGGCCCCCCTGATGGGCAGCGCCAACTGTCCCCCTGGACTGGAGTACCTGATGCAGGTAAGGTTCAGGGCAGGAAGAGATGGGGGCGATAACAGAGCGTGGGGCAAAAGAATCCAAACTATGCCACCCCCTCCCCAGCACACTGGGGACTGACCTGCTGAGATGAAAGCCAGTGTCCGATCTCCAGGGGGAGGGTGCAGATCTTGTTGATGCTAAGTTACTGCTATGTGTGTGGGCGGGTGCAATGAGAAAATGGCATCCAACAGCTCCCCTGACGACCCTCACCAACCTTTACCGATGCACCCTAGAAAGCATCTGTTCTGGCAACGGCTCGGCCTGGGACCACTAGAAACAGCAGAGAGTTGTGGGCGGCTCAGCACATCACCAAACCGGCCTGGCCTCTGCAAACGTCTCTCTGCACCATCCGACATAATCAAAGATCCCTCCCCCACCAGATATCCTTGCTTCTCTCCCCCTCACTCTTTTCTATACCTTCTTTATCTACTCCTGTTCACTCCATCCACCGTTGTGCTCGGGGGCAGCCCGTACCGCTGGGCTCACAGACAGCTTCTATCCAGCTGTTCTGAGACAGCTGGATGGTCCCATGAACAGGAAGACAGCTGGATTGAATGGTCCCATATTACACCAAGATGTACTCTTGGATCTCACAATCTACCTTGTTATGATCCTGCACCTTGTTGGCCACCTACACTGCACTACACTTTCTGTGTAACTGTGACACTTTATTCTGCATTCTTTTATTGTTTTCCCTTATACTACCTCAATGTACTGTTGTAATGAAATGATCTGCAAAGACAGCATGCAAGACAAAGTTTTTCACGGTACTGTTATATATCTGACACCTGCTTAGCCCCCCCCCCCACCCCCACCCCCACCCCCACCCCCACCAGATCAGGGTCACGTGAAGCCATGGGAGCAGGTGGTGGATGGTCGTACGAGCAGCCGGTGTATATCACAAGTCCTGGTTATGTGACCACTGACACCAGGCAGACAATCTCTGAAGAGTATTGATAGTGGGTGCGATCACCCGTCTTGTAAAGACACTGCCCAGAAGAAGGCAATAGTAAACCACTTGTGACTTGTGTAGAAACATTTGCCAAACACAATCATGGTCATGGATAGACCATGAACGCTCACATCATACGACATGGCACATAATGATGATGATGGTAATAATAAACCAGGGAGACACAATGTTCACAACATAGGTTAAATGTAAATTATACAAAGTCTTTACAAAACTCGGAGAAGGAAATGCAAATTTGATTGTAGTGCAAAGTCATCACGGTGTTGCTGTAGTGAGGGGTGTGCCAGTTGAAGGGAAGTAGCTGTTCCTGAGCCCGGTGTTGTGGGACTTCAGGCTTCTGTACCTCCTGTCCAATGAGAGATGTCAGAAGATGGTGTGGACCAGGCAGTGTAAGTTTCTACAGGTCTCCGAGAAAGGGTGAAACTTCTTCACTCGGGGTCATCAGAGTGTGGAATGAGCTGCTATGTTAGCCCCGGGCACTAGGGCCCAGGCTGCAGATTATTCAGAAGGGGGGGCAGAGAATGTGGCACACGTTGGCACCAGTGACACGGATAGAAAGGGGGAAGAGGTGCTGCAAAGTGAATATGTTGAGTCAGGGAAGTGAAGAGCAGGAACTCCAGGGTAATAATCTCGGGATTACTCCCAGTAACAGGTGCTGGTCAGGGCAGGAATGGGTGAACGTGGGGCAGGCGGCAGGGTTTCAGATTTCTGGATCATTGGGATCACCTCTGGGGAAGGTACGACCTGTACACAAAGGACGGGTGACGCCCGAACCCGGTGGGTACCAGTATCCTTGTGGGCAGGTTTGCTAGAGCTGTTGGGGAGGGTTTAAACTAATTTGGCAGGGGGGTGAGAACTGGAGTGATCAGACTGAAAATGGGGCAGCTGGTTTACAAACAGATGCGGTGTGTAGTGAGTCTGTGAGGAAGGACAGTCAGATGTTAGGGCAAAATTGCAGTCAGTGGTATGAGTTGAAGTGTAACATGGAGGCAAAATTGAAAAGGACGATGAGTACGGGACTGAAGGTGTTGAATGCATGCAGTGTATGAAATAAGGTAGATGATCATGTAACACAGTTAGAGTTTGGTGGGTATGACGTTGTGGGCATCACCGAGTCTTGGCTGAAAGATCATACTGGAACATCCAAGGATACACCTTGTAGCGAAAGGATAGGACAGAGGGGGTGGCGTGGAAGAGCTCAACCACAAGCTGCTCTAAGAAGTAATTCTACAAATTCCCTCTCTTGGGATACAGCACCGACCTGATCTACCTGCATATATGGGAGACAGGGTGGAGAGACGTCCCTACCAAAGGAGGTAGAGACCCTCTGCTTCTACCCTCCCCCTAGCCTGCAGGTCACCCTTGGGCAAGGTGCAGCACCTGCTTAGCCTCACCTCCCTCCAGTCAGGATCGTATGAAGCCATGGGAGCAGGCGGTAGATGGTCGTATGAGCAGCATATCGCAAGTCCTAGTTATGCAATCACTGATGCCGGGCAGACAACCTCGGCAGAGTGTTGTAATGGATGGGGTCTCCCATCTTGGAAAGACACTGCCCAGAAGATGGCAACAGCAAACCACTTCTGTACAAAAATTTGCCAAGGACAGTCATGGTCATGGAAAGACCATGATCACCCACACTGACGATGACCTGAATGTTGAAGTCCCCCGTGATTATCGTAACATTGCCCTTATCGCATGCCTTTTCTGTCTCCCATTGGAAATGTAGACCCCACATCCTAGCTACTGTTTGAGGGCCTGTATACTTAGCCCGTTCCTCAGTCAGAATCAGAATCAGAGTTGTCATCTCTGACATACAGACCTGTGCAAAAGTCTTAGGCACCGGAGATTTTTTATATGGCTTCAGATGGTGTGGTCTCCACAGAACCCTGATCGCAACATCATCGAGGCTGTCTGGGATTACCTGGAGAGACAGGCGAAAGGCAAACGAGACACCCAGAGTCGGCAGAAGATCTGTGGCGAGTTCTCCAAAATGCTTAGAACAAACCACCAGCCAATTTTTGTATAAAACTGCACAACAGTGTACCTAAGGGAATTGATGCAGTTTTAAGGCAAAGGGTGGATACACCAGATACTGATTTTAGTCTTTTTCTTACTGTTCGTTGCTCTTAATAGAAAATGTTCTGATATTTAAAAACTTCTCATTTCATTATTTTTGAAAGCATCTTTGCTTAACAGAATTTTTTTGCACGAGCCTAAGTCTTTTGCACAGGACTGTATGTTGTGAAATTTTGTACTTTACAGCAGCAGTATTGTGTCGGGGGGAGGGGGGTGGAAATTACAACATAAATAAATAAATAGATCAATAGTGAAAAAATAGGAATAGCGAGGTGGGGTTCATAGGTTGATGGACCGTTCAGAAATCTGGTGGTGGAGGTGTGGTCAAGCTGTTCCTAGAAACCTTGAGTGCAGATCTTCAGGCTCCTGGATCTCATCTCTAATGGTATGGGAAGAGGACATGTTCAGGATGGTGAGGGTCCTTAATAATGAATGGGTGACGTCTTGAGGCCCCTCCTCTTTATGATGTTGTCGATTGGGGGGGGGGGAATGCTTATACTCCTCACTCAGTCTCTGTATTCCCTCCCCCGTGGGCTGGAGATAACACGACTGTGGAGTTACTTGGATTAACGTCCATATTGTCTTTTTCTTATAGTTTAACATTCTCTATACTTGCTTAAATGTTTGTAAAATCAATTGTAAGTGTTTAGTGGATTTTCAGTAATATGTAGGATAACTGGTATTGTATTTTTTTTCCATTTTCTTTGCTTGCAGTCATAAATCAAACTCGCATAGACAGTTCTTATCAAAGGAATTTTCATATCTGTCCAGCTTGAGCTAGTTTTCAGTATAAAGACAAACCTCAAAAAGATGTGTGGTGGAGACTACAATGGCTGGTTGCATCACAGCCTGGTATGGAAACACCAATGCTCTTGTATGGAAAATCCCAGAAAAATATGGCCCAGTCCATAAAGGTAAAGCACTCCCAACGATAGAGCAGATCTACACACAGTGCTGTCGCAGGGAAGCAGCATCCTTCATCAAAGATCCTTACCACCCAGGCCATGCTTTCTCGCTGCTGCCATCAGGTAGAAGGTACAAGAGCCTCAGAACTCACACCACCAGTTTCAAGGACAGTTACTGCCCCCAAACCATCAGGCTCTTGAACCAAAGGGGATAACTTCACGCCCCATCATTGAAATGTTTCCACAACCTCTGCACTCACTTTCATGTTCTTTATATTTATTGTTAATTTATTACTACTATTTCTTGTTTTCTTTCTTTTTGTATTTGCAACAGCATGTTGTCTTTTGCACATTGGTTGTTTGTCTGTATTTATTTATTTATTGAGAGACGCTATGAAATAGGCCCTTCCAACCCTTCGAACTGCACAGCCCATCCCATCAATTTAACCCTAGCCTCATCACGGGACAATCTACAATGACCAATTGACCTACCAACCAGTACATCTTTGGAGTGTGGTAGGAAACTCGTGGTCACGGGGAGAATGTATGAATTCCTTACAGACAGTGATGGGAATTGAACCCAGATCATCTGTACTGTAAAATGTGCTGGCCACTACGCTACCGTGCTGTCCTTTCATTGATTCTATTGTGTTTCTTAATCTCACTGTGATTGCCCACAGGAAAATGAATCTCGGGATTGTATTTGGTGCACCTCTAGCTCTGTGTCCCTTTTGCCAGTCACCTGTCTGGCTTTCAGCTTCACTCCATCCGCTCTGGTCTTCTCCTATCATTTCGCATTTTCCCCTCCCCCAACTACTTTCAAATCTCTTACTATCTTTCCTTTAAGTTAGTCCTGACGAAGGGTCTCAGCCCGAAACGTCGACAGCTCTTCTCACTATAGATGCTGCCTGGCCTGCTGCGTTCCACCAGCATTTTGTGTGTGTTGATTGTATTTGGTGACAAGGCAAGGTTCTGTGAACGAAGGGAGACTCTTCCTTCCTTCAATTCTTTCTCTTTCTTTGATCTTTCTTACTGACAGTAGAATAAGTTGATTAATTTGCTATGGACAACTAATAAAGTGTCTGTAACCAGAAGATTTACACCTTATTCTTTTGAAGAACCTTCTGGACGATATTGTCTCCCGATCCAACAAAGTTGAAAGTAAATTTTATTATCAAAGTACAGATATGTCACCACATACAACCCTGAGATGCATCTTCCTGCGGGCATAATCAACAAATCAATAGAATAGTAACTGTAACAGGATCAATGAAAGATCAACCAGAGTGCAGAAGACAACAAACTGTGCAAATGCAAATATAAATAAATAGCAATAAGTAACAATCATGAGATAATGAGATAAAGAGACCTTAAAGTGTCATTGCTGGTTGTGGGAACATCTCAATGGATGGGCAAGTGAGTGTAGTTATCCCCTTTTGTTCAAGAGCCTGATGGTTGAGGAGTAGTGATTGTTCCTGAACTGGTGGTGTGAGTCCTGAGGCTCCTGTATCTTCTACCTAAATGGCAGCAGCGAGAAAAAGAGCACGGCCTGGTTGGTGAGGATCTCTGATGATGTGTGCTGCGTTCCTATGGCAGCGTAAGGCTTTCTCAACCATTGAACACATCTACATGAAACACTATCGTAGGAAAGGTCAGTGTTGGGAGGTAAAGGGACAAAACAATAGTCTGTAATAAAGTAGGGAACCATGTGGTGTGAGGGTGGTGGGGGGAGCTACTTCACAAGATCGAAATAAACTGCAGAGTTGTAAACTCAGTCAGCTTCATCATGAACTCTAGCCTCCCCAATATCCAGGACATCTTCAAGGAGCGATGCTTCTAAACAGGGGCATCCATCACCCAGGACATGCCCTCTTCTCATTGCTAATATCAGGAAGGAGGTACAGGAGCCTGAAGGCACACACTCAACAATTCAGGAACAGCTTCTTCCCCTCTGTCATCAGATTTCTGAATGGACATTGAACCCATGAATACGACCTCATTATTTTTTCTCTCTCTTTTTACGCTACTTATTCAATTTAACTGTTTTAATGTGTATATATATATATATATATATATATCCTACTATGTGGCAGAGTGGAGATGCATCTCAACCAAAGGAGGTGTAAGTCACTCCTTCCCTCCGCTAGCCTGCAGGTCACCCTTGGGCAAGGTGTAGCACCTGATTAGCCACCAACCACCCCATGGATCAGGGTCATGTGAAGTAGGTGGTGGATGGTCGTACGAGGAGCCGGTGCATATCACAAGTCCTGGTTATGTGACCACTGACGCCAGGCAGACAATCTCTGAAGAGTATTGATAATGGCTGTGGGGTCACCCGTCTTGTAAAGACACTGCCCAGAAGAAGGCAATGGCAAATCACTTGTGTAGAAAAATTTGCCAGGTACAATCAAAGAATGAATGATACCTCTTACAGTAATTTACTGTTATTATTATCATGTATTGCAGTGTACTGCTGCTGTATGAAAACAAATTTCACCACATATGCCGGTGATATTAAACCTGATTCTGATTCCGAAGAGGGGTGGCGGGGGGGGAAGGGAAACTGAAGCCCTAGTTGATAGCCTTTGTTCTTCTCAACCTGCCCTCTGCTTATTTTACAGATTGACCAAGTCCTTATTCATCAGAAGGTGGAGCTGGTGGAAGGTAGGACCATAAAAATCGCTGGCTCTTGCCTGCGTTTGGCCCTCTGTCAGAACCCACTGCTCCCCTGGCTTCATCATGAGGGGCTCGGCGATGTAGGGAGGCAGGGAGGTCACCAACACATTGCCCTAGGGCAGGGGTCAGCAACCTTTACCACTGAAAGAGCCACTTGGACCCGTTTCCCACAGAAAAGAAAACACTGGGAGCCGCAAAACCCGTTTGACATTTAAAATGAAATAACACTGCATACAACGTTTTGTTTTGCCTTTATGCTATGTATAAATAAACTATAATGTGTTGCATTTATGAAATTGATGAACTCCTGCAGAGAAAACGAAATTACATTTCTGCATGCAACAAAAACATTTTGAACTCCGAAAAAAAGACGTTGGGTTGAAGGTTACTTTTAAGTAAAATACTCAACGTCTATTTGAGTCCTTCTTGTATTTATGAAAAACGCCAAACTTAAATTTGCCGCCAGCAGCAAACCAAAAATAACGTCAGCCAGTTGTCAACCTGAAAAATAAAAGGACTATTTCACTGAACAATGAAAACATATGAATATACGTAAAATAATACGCAATTAAAATATTTATCATCCTTGTTCAGGTTGACTCACACCTGACAATGCAGTCGTATTCAGTAGGGATGGATCGATGCTTAGGGGAGTGACCGGGAAGGATAATGTGTTTTTTTCCTCTCTGAACTCACAGAAGCGTTTCCCAAATGATGTTTGCATTGCGATGATTGCAGAATGTAAATACTCCGAATTTATCATGTCGTGACATTGTTTGAACTCTCTCAAATTGGGGAAGTGAGACAATGTGCCTTTCTGTAAATCTCTGGCAAGCAACGTCAACTTGCGCTCGAATGCAAAACATCCTCCAACATGTGCAGGGCTGTACGTCCTTACCCCGTTGAAGAGCTGTGTTCAGCGTGTTCAGGTGCGCTGTCATGTCTACCATGAAGTGTAGCTTTTCCAGCCACTCTGGCTGTTCCAGCTCAGGAAAGTTGAGCCCTTTGCTGCCCAGGAAAGTTTTCACTTCTTCCAGACGCGCGACAAAGCGTTTCAGCACCTCCCCTCTGGACAGCCAGCGATAAAAACACGTTGTAGCGGTTGCTACACGCAGTCAGTAAACTGCAGTCAAAGATAGCTTTATTCGAACTAAACAGCCTTGCTTTTAAGCCTCCCTCAACCCGCCCCCCATGGGCGCGGATGCTGCAAAAGACACGTACTCACAAACCCCCGTAGGCTATCTCCCTTAGCCTGAACGCTGGCTAATTGTGAGCCGGTTCGGATGTGTCAGCAAATGGGTCGCCACAACGTCTTATTTAGATTGTACAAGATCACCATAATCTTCAAATTTAGATTTACATTTCAAAAACTAACAAACTAACATAAAATACATATTAATTAAATACTGACCATGTAGCGGTGTGCTACACGCAGCGCTAAAATTACGACACGGAGTCGGTAACTGCAGTCGAAGGAAAAAAACTTTATTCGAAATCTTCAGCCTCACTTTTAAGCCTCCCTCAACCTGCCCCCCCCCCCCCCATGGCGCAGAGGCTCCAAAGCTCTGTGCTCGCAAACCCCCGTAGGCTATCTTATTGTGAGTCGGTTCAGATGTGCCAGGAAAAGGGTCGCCACAACCAAGTATTTCCCAAAGCAACAGGGAGCCGCAGCACAGACGTAAAAGAGCCACATGTGGCTCCGGAGCCGCAGGTTGCCGACCCCCGCCCTAGGGGGTGTCAAGTCGCTAGTTGCTGTAGAAACATACCTGGCTCAGATACTTACTGTCCTTTTAAGATGGTATCTTCCAGCACCGCCCACGCCAAATGGCTGATGTTCAAATAGCCAATAGTGGCACAGGAAGGGAGGGTTCCCCTCATATCTACTGTGCCACCCCATTGCCAACTCTATCCTAGGGACTCATCTGTTGCTGGGGGCAATGACTGTGCTGGAGTATTGGGTTGAGTCTTCTTTGAGAATGGGGAAGATCACTGGGGTCAAAGTTCCAGTGATGTGAGATTCTGGGCTCAAGGGTCATTCAGTAAAACTAAATATCCCTGGGCTCAAGGGTCATTCAATGATGGGAATTGCCCCTTTGGACCAAGGGTCATTTAGTGAAGAGTGCAGAGCCCTGGGGTCAGGGGTCATTCAGTGATGATGGAGGCCCCAGGGTCTGGGATAATTCAGTGAAGGGAAGAGACCGCTGGGGTCAGGGGCCAGTGGGGCAGAGCCAGGGAGTAAATGAGGACAGAGAAGGGGGCCAGAGATTCACTGCTGAGCTGAGACAGGATGTGGGCGGTGGGGACATGGTGAATAAGTGGAGGGACGGTCTGAGCAGGGTGCCATTAACTGTTGCCACGTGCCTTCCTCCAGCTCTTTTGAACTTTGAGACCAAGAACAAGTACGTGGTCAAGAACAGCCTGGGCCAGAAGATCTACAGTGCCAAGGAGAAGAGCAATTGCTGCACACGCAACTGCTGCGGCTCCCTGCGATATTTTCACATGAAACTGATGGACAACGACGACAGGGAGGTCATCCACCTCGTCCGGCCTTTCAAGTGTGCCAGCTGCTGGTTCCCCTGCTGCCTCCAAGAGGTGGGTCGAAGCACTGGCATCCACAGCCAATGACCTGAACTTCCCAGGGTTACCCGCCCCAATAGGATAGGCTTTTGGAGCATGGGCACTATAACTGGATGGATTCCAGAGATCAGGGTCCATTGATTGGATAGATTTAGGGGGTGAGGACACTTTGATTGGGTGGTTCCCAAAGGCCAGAGTCCTATGATTGGATGACTTTCAGAGACCAGTGCTCTTGGATTAGATAAGTCGTTTCCAACTTAGAGTCCATGGAACAAAAAGAGGGTAGGGAACCCGTGGATTAGATGGATTGAGGGGTGAAAAGAACTTGATTGGATCAATTCCAGAGGTCAGGACCTCTTGATTGGATGGATTCCAGATCCCAACGCCAATGTATTGGATGGATTTAGGCACGAGCACCATTTAATTGGATGGATTCTGGCAGCAAGGACCATTTAATTGGTTGGATTTTGAAAGTAAAGCCCTTTGATTGGATGGATTCTGGATGTTAGGGCTTTTAAATTAGATTTATTCCAGAGGCCAGGGCCAATTGATGGAATGGATTTCAGGGACAGGGCTTGTTGATTGGATGGATTCTTTAGCTCAGGGCCAATTGATTGGATGGATTTCAGGGACAGGGTTTGTTGATTGGATGGATTCTGGATGTTAGGGCTTTTAAATTAGATTTATTCCAGAGGCCAGGGCCAATTGATGGAATGGATTTCAGGGACAGGGCTTGTTGATTGGATAGATTCTGGAGCTCAGGGCTGTTTTGATTGGACAAATGCCAGGCGATGTGGTATGGCTGGACGGATTGCAGAGAGGAGTGCATCAGAGATTGCTTCTTGGAACCTGCCTGGAAACAAAATTAGTCACAAGTAATAGGGAAAAGACAATAAATGATCTTATGGTTAAATACACAGCAAATGCCCTTCGGCCCATGCTGTTGTGCCATCCTTTGATCTACCCCACAATCAACCTAACACTTCCCTCCTGAACAGCCCATAACCCTCCATTTTTCTTTCATCTGTGTGCCAATCTAGAGACTCTTAAGAGTCCCTGTTGTATTTGCCTCAACAACCATACACGGTTGTACATTAAAGGCACTCACCATTCTCTGTGTGAAATAAAGCTTTATCTCTGACATACCCCACCGCCCCCCAATGTTCCTCCACTCACCTTACAAGCATGTCTTGTAGTATTAGCCATTTCCGCCCTGGGATAAAGGTGCTGGCTGTCCACTCTATCTGTGCCCGTTACAATTTTATCATTCGTTCATGGCATGCCATGTCGTATGACATGGGCGATCATGGCCTTTCCATAACCATGACTGTTCTTGGCACAGCTTTCTACAGAAGTGGTTTGCCGTTGCCTTTCTCTGGGCAGTGTCTCTACAAGACGGGTGACCCCAGTCATTACCAATACTCTTCAGAGATTGTCTACCAGACGTCAGTGGTCACGTAACCAGGACTTGCGATCTGCACCAGCTGCTCGTACGATCATCCACCACCTGTCCCCATGGGTTCATGTGACCCTGATCAGAAGGGTTGGGAGGGCATCTTGTCCAAGGGTGACCTGCAGGCTACTGGAGGGAAGGAGCACCCTATTCCTCCTTTGGTAGGGATGTATCTCCATGCTGCCAGTCATAATTTATACATCTTTGTCACGTTGTTTTCTCCTTGGCTCCAAAGAGAAAAGTCCTAGCTCGTACAACCTTTCCTCATAAAATAAGTTCTCTGACCCAGGCAGCATCCTCTGCACCCTTTCCAAAGCTTCCACGTCCTTTCTGTAATAAGAAATAAACATAATATCCCAAATGTGATTTAAACTTTGCTCTAATAACCTTCCACAAAGGCTGTCAGAGACTGACCTCTCTGTCTCTACCACTTCCCTACAGAGCTGGGCTTCTTGCACATTTATACTGTGACTTCATTTGGGACATGTGGGAAACACTCAGCAGGTCAGGCAGCATCTGCAGAGGAAGAAATGGTCCACTTGTTGAGTTTTTCAACTCTTTGCCAAAGCTGGGAGGAGGAACGATGTTTCATTTTCCTTCATCCTGATGGCATGGACATTGATTTTTCAAACTTTCAGTAATTGCCCTCCAACACCCTCTCCTTCACCATTCCCCTTTCCTGTTCCCCTATCTCACCTTATCTCCATACTTGTCCATCACCTCCCTCTGGTGCTCCTCCCCTTCCCTTTCCTCCATGGCCTTCTGCCCTCTCCTATCAGATTCCTCCTTCTCCAGACCTTTATCTCTTCCACAAATCGACTTCCCAGCTCTTTACCTCAACCCTCCCCGTCTCCCGGTTTCACCTATCATGTACCACCTTGTTCTTTGTCCTCCCCTCTCCCATCACCTTCCTAATCTCTTCCTTCCCAGTCCTGATGAAGAGTCTCGGCCCAAATGTCGACTGTTTACTCTTCCATAGATGCTGAGTTCCTCCAGCATTGAGTGGGTGTTGCCTGGGAAAGATAGAAGTGCACTCTCAGGGATATATATCCCTGAACATCAGTGTTCCTCCACCACCTCCCCTACTGAAAATTAATGCATCTGCCTCTTCCGATGGAATGTTGGTGATGGCACAAGTTGAAGCGGATTGTTCCCAGCACATTGATCTGCTTGGCCTTTGTAAAGAGTTGGCTGGCAGGCTAGACATACTTGTAAACTAAAAGAAACTGAATCACGCCACAAAATGGAAAATGCTAGAACTGAAACATTGTCTGTTTTCTTGGCTGGATGGGTGCGAGGGATAAGGGGGCCTGTTTTGCCCCGTGTTGTTCTGCTGAATGTTGTGGGTGTGCTGTATCGGCACTGGAATGTGCTTGGGGCAGCCTGCATGTTTAGGTTGTGTTGATTGTTAATGCAAACAACACAATTTATGCATTGCACTGTACAGCTGTAAAAAAAAATATCTAATTTCAGGACATGCATGAGTGATGATAAACCTGATTCTGAAATGGATTTCTATTGTGGACTGAGAGTGGGAAGGGGGCGGGAAGAGGGGAATCATAGATGGGAAAAGGGGAAGGGAGAGAGGAGGGAGCAGGAAGCACCAGGGAGACATTCTGTAATGATCAATAAACCAATTGTTTGGAATCAAATGACCTTGCCTGGTGTCTGCACCCGTGCCACCCCCCAACCCCAGCATTCCTTCCCTGCCACCTGTCCCACACCCCTCTCACGGCGCTCCATCCTCACCATTCCCAACATCCTTTACTCCTGCCAGATTTACAAACTCGCTCTCCGCTGACAAATACAGTGCAGAAGTTTAGCTATAGATATATATATATGTGTGTGTGTGTGTGTGTGTGTGTGTGTGTGCGCCTAAGACTTTAGCACAGTACTGTACCTGTGATAAATATATAAATGAATCTAATCAATTAATCTGTGCGAAGAGTATGCAAGACCAGCTGTTCACTGTATCTCAGCATGTGACTATTATTCTCTCTCCACAGCCGCTGCTGCCCTGCTGAATATTTTCAGCGTTCACTTTATCTATTTAAATTTTATTTTCTTGGAACAGTTCAACTGAAACACACTTCCCCCACCCATGATCCCTCTCTGAAATTTCTTCTCGCCTGCCCAAACAATGCTCAGAGGAAAGCAGAGGCACCACATTCCTTCTGAGCGGCCTGTTGCTAGGTGGGGCCTAGTGAGTGACTCAGGCCCTCCTTTGTGTAGGAGCCGCTGGGTGCAGACCAAAGGGCGTGTGTTGGATTGCCAGGGCTTGGGTCTTTGTAGGAGTCACACAGAAGTGTGTTTGTAATTGCAGAATATCCCAACGTTAGTATTTTTTAAACAATGCTTCACATCGTGATAATGACTCAGGCTGCAGATGTCTTTCCATTGAGACGTTACCTTGGGACTGATTGTTGGCCCAATACCAGGAGTATTCTTGCAGCTGACTCCTTAGAGAGGCTTGGCAGAAGGAGAAACTATTACCTCTGACAGAATAGGGGGCACAGTGGGTAGAGCCATTGCCTTGTAACTGGTAGATGAGGCAAAGTACAAATTAGCTGATGTTGATCTTGCACAGGAATTGATATCATAAGACATAGGAGCAGAATTAGACAATTAGGCCATTAAGAGTGCCCCACTATTAAATCAGGGCTGGTTTACTTTTCTTTTCAACCCCATTCTCCTGCTGTCTTCCTGTAACTTTGACCCCCTGACTAATCGAGGACCTATCAACCTCCGCTTTAGATATACCGTGTGACCTGGCCTCCACAGTCATCTGAATTCCACAGATTCAACATCTTTTGGGTAAAGAAATTCCTCCTTATCTCCATTCTAAAAGGATATCCTTCTATTCTGAAGCTGTGCCTTCTGGTCCTAGACGCCCCCATTTTAGTAAACATCCTCTCCACATCTACTCTACCAAGGCCTTTTACCATTCAATAGGTTTCAATGATATTTCTGCCCCACATTTCTTCTAAACTCCAGCGAGTATAGGCCTAGAGTTATCAAACGCTCTTTGTTAATCTATGTTAATCCTTTAATTTCTGGAATCATTCACATGGATGTTCTCTGGACCGACTCCAGTATCAGCTCATCTTTTCTCAAATAAGGGGATTAAAAACTGCTCACAGTACTCTTAGATGTATTCTGACCAGTGCTTTACAAAGCCTCAGCATTACATCCTCATTCTTGTATTCTAGCCCTCTCAAAATGAATACTAACATTGTATTTACTTTCTTTATCACTGACACACCCATCTGGTGTTCCACAGGGGTCGGTGTTGGGACTGCTTTTTATGCAGTATATCAATGATTTAGATGCTGGAATAGATGGCTTTGTTGCCAAGTTTGCAGGTGATATGACGTTTGGTGGATGGGTCGGGTAGTGTTGTGGAAACAGGTAGGATGCAGAAGGAATTAGACAGATTAGGAGAATGGGCAAGAGAGTAGCATGTGAAATACAATGTTAGAAAATGCATGGTCATGCACTTTGGTAGTAGAAATAAATGTGCAGACTATTTTCTAAATGGGGAGAAAATCCAAAAATCTGAGATGCAAAGGGATTTGGGAGTCCTTGTGCAGAACACCCTGAAAGTTAACTTGCAGGTCAAGTCGTGGTGAGGAAGGCAAATGCAATGTTTGCATTAATTTCAAGAGGTCTAGAATACACGAGCGGGGATGTGATGCTGAGGCTTTATAAGGCACTGGTGAGGCCTCACCTTGAGTATTGTGAACAGTTTTGGGCCCCTCATCTTAGAAAAGAAGTGCTGGCATTGGAGATGATCCAGAGGAAGTTCAATTGGAGAGATTCCAGGAATGAAAGGGTTATCATACGAGGAACGTTTGATGGCTCTGGGTCTGTGCTCACTGGAATTCAGAAGGATGAGGGGGAATCTCATTGAAACCTTTCAAATGTTGAAAGGCCTAGACAGAGTGGATGTGGAAAGGATGTCTCCTATGGTGGGGGAGTCTAGGACAAGAGGGCACAGCCTCAGGTTAAAGGGGCGTCCATTTAAAATAGATGCGGAAAAATTTCTTTAGCCAGAGGGTGGTAAATTTGTGGAGTTTATATGGAAGCCAGGTCATTGTGTGTATTTAAGGCAGAGCTTGATAGGTTCTTGATTAGATACAGCATCACAGGTTACGGGGAGAAGGTCCAGGGAGTGGGGCTGAGGAGGGATAAAAAAGGGTCAGCCATGATTGAATGATGGAGCAGACTCGATGGGCCAAATGGCCTAATTCTGTTCCTATGGTCTTATGGCCTAACCTGCAATTTAACCTTCAGGAAATCCTGCATGAGCACTCCCAAGTCCCTTGGAATTCCTTAGCTTTGAAATTATTCCTCATGTAGAAAATGATCTACACTTTTATTCCTTCTACCAAAGTGCACGTCCCTACACTGAATTCCATCTGCCCATTCTCCTAATCTGTCTAAGCCTACCAATTTCCTCAACACTACCTGTCCCTCCACCAATCTTTGTATCACCTGCAGACTTGGCCACAAATCCATCCATTCTGTTATCCATGTCATTGACATATAACGTGAAAAGTAGCGGGTCTCAACACCCACTGAGAGGACCACGAGTTGCTGATTGGAACCCGTTGATAGATGAATTGGTCGGGCAGTTAGGTTTGGAAATGAAGGTCTGAGTAGTAGTGCTGTGGATAGAGTCGATGCCTCGTCGGTCCAGGGACCCAGGCTGACTTCCGGTGCTCTGTGCATGTATGTGAGAGACTCCATGGGCTTCCCCCAGCTACAACAGTTTCTACCCACATCTCAGTGCTGTTGATGGTGGGTATTGTGGCCATGTGGTAGACCTTGTACAGAGGAAAGCAGTCAGACGTGAGATGATTCAAAAAATAGAAACTTTAAACAGAAGATTGCAAGCCCTAGATGGCTTAACATTATGCCAACAGGCTATTGAAATCAAAAAGTCCACTGCTCGGGCATGGTGTTCGAGTAATTCAACTATGGGGGCATCAAAACATTGCCCTTTTCCTCCAACAGTTCAAAGGCCTACTAGCTGGTAGATTAATTGGTCATTGTAAGTTGTCCATGATTAGGCTGGGATTAAATTGGGGATTGCTGGGCCTGGCTCAAAGGGCTGGAAGGGCCTGTTCTGCATTGTGAAAAGATTTGTTCTGGCGTACCTCCATCCACAGTAACATAGTGGTCAGCACAACGCTTTACTGTACAGGCGGCCCAGGTTATATTCCTGCCACTGCCTGTAAGGAGCTTGTACATTCTCCCCATGACCGCATTGGTTTCCTCTGGATGCTCCGGTTTCCTCCCACAGTCCAAAGACGTACTGGATGTTAGGTTAATTGATCATTGTAAGTTGTCCCGTGATTAGGCTATGGTTAAGTGGGGCGGGGGGGGAGATTGCTGGACAGAGTGGCTGGAAGGGCCTATTCCACAATATATGTATATTAATAACAAAGATGGATTTGCAGGCAAGGGTCAGGTTGGTAACTTGTCACACAATCCAAGACACGATGAAAAGGTTTGTTTGCTTGCTTCCATACCTCAGTACACTGAGGTGGTAGAATAGCGAATTGAAGGCAGAATATCGTGTTGCAGTTACGGGAAGAGATAGTAAGGTTCCAGGGTCACCATGCGGTAGATTGAGAGATGGAGAGTTCATCTCCACTATACAAGAGGTCTATTCAGAGGTCTTATAACAGTGGGGTAGAAGCTGCCCTTGAGCCTAGTGGTATGTGTTTTCAGGCTTTTGTATCTTCTGCCCGATGGGAGAGGGGGGAAGAGGGAATGATTATAGTAGAAGATTATTTTGGCTGCTTTTCTGAGGCAGCAGAAAGTGTAGGTGGAGTCGGTGATGGACCGGCTGGTTTCTGCGATGGGCTGAGCTGTGTCCACAACTCTCCGCAGTTTGTTGGCTCACTTGTGAGGCATAGAGACACAGAGTTACAGAAGAGCAGAGCACAGTGACGCCCTTCGGCCCGTCTAGTCTGTACTGAACCATTTAAAGTGCCCACTCCCATCGACCTGCACTGGGACCATAGCCCTCCATACCCCTCCCATTCATGTACCTATTCAAACTTCTCTTAAATGTTGAAATCGAGCTCGCATGCACCACGTGGGCTGGTGGTTCATTCCACACTCTCACCTCCCTCTGAGTGGAAAAAGTTTCCCCTCACATTCCCCTTTAAACTTTCACCTTTCACCCTTAACCCATGACCTCCAGTTGCGGTCCCAGCTAACCTCATTGAGAAAAGCAGTTGCTGTGCCAAGCTGTGGTACATTAGGTTAGGATACTTTCTCTGGCATTGGTAAACCAGACTCCAGGCACTCAGAACATCCATTTTTGCCCACAGCTGGAGGTCCAGTCGCCCCCGGGGACCACCATCGGCTACGTGAAGCAAACCTGGCACCCGTTCCTGCCCAAATTCTCCATCCAGAATGTGGAGAGAGCGACAGTCCTACGCGTGGTCGGACCCTGCTTCTCCTGCAACTGCTGCGGGGACGTCGCCTTTGAGGTGAGACAAGGGGGTAGAGGAGGGAGGAGGGGAGAGGGGGTCGGTCTGGGGTCGGGTTGTGGGGCAGGTCAAGAGTCAGAGGGTGAGGACTGCGGCCCAGTGGAAGCTGAGATGCAACATAAGGGACAAAATGGATGAGATGAGTTGATAGATGTGTATAAGATGACAGGACAAAGATAGGATGACAGCCAGCACCTTTTTCTGCAAGTCGTAAATGGCTAATGACAGACAACATCCTTTATCTTAACGCCATGGACCCTGCTGTAGTGTGAACAAACTCGCTGGAGAGATGCAGCTGGTAGATATGGAATAGTCTTTTATTCAACAAAGGGAGACACAGCAGGCATCAGTCAGGTGTGGGGATGTGTCAGAGGGTGTTAGTGTGAAGGGTGTGGGGATGCGTCATAGGGTATTAGTGTGAGGGGTGTGGGTGTGTCAGAGGGTGTTAATGTGAAGGGTGTGGGTGCTTCAGGCCATTAGTGTGAGCTGTGGGCTGTGTCAGAGGGTGTTAGTGTTAAGGGTGTGGGGATGTGACAGAGGGTGTTAGTGTGTGTGGTGTGGGGTGTGTCAGGGATTGTGTGGGTGTGTCAGAGGTGTTAGTGTGAGGGGTGTGGGATGTGTCGGGGATTGTGTGGGTGTGTCAGAGGTGTTAGTGTGAGGGGTGTGGGATGTGTCGGGGATTGTGTGGGTGTGTCAGAGGTGTTAGTGTGAGGGGTGTGGGATGTGTCGGGGATTGTGTGGGTGTGTCAGGTGTGAGGGGTGTGTGGTGTGTCGGGGATTGTGTAGGTGTGTTAGTGTGTGGGGTGTGTCGGGGATTGTGTGGGTGTGTCAGAGGTGTTAGTGTGAGGGGTGTGGGGATGTGTCATAGGGTGTTAGTGTGAGGGGTGTGGGGTGTGTCGGGGATTGTGTGGGTGTGTCAGAGGTGTTAGTGTGAGGGGTGTGGGGATGTGTCATAGGGTATTAGTGTCAGGGGTGTGGGGTGTGTCGGGGATTGTGTGGGTGTGTCAGAGGTGTTGGTGTGAGGGGTGTGGGGTGTGTCGGGGATTGTGTGGGTGTGTCAGAGGTGTTAGTGTGAGGGGTGTGGGGATGTGTCATAGGGTATTAGTGTCAGGGGTGTGGGGTGTGTCGGGGATTGTGTGGGTGTGTCAGAGGTGTTGGTGTGAGGGGTGTGGGGTGTGTCGGGGATTGTGTGGGTGTGTCAGAGGTATTAGTGTGAGGGGTGTGGGGTGTGTCGGGGATTGTGTAGGTGTGTTAGTGTGAGGGGTGTGGGGTGTGTCGGGGATTGTGTGGGTGTGTCAGAGGTGTGAGGGGTGTGGGTTGTGTCGGGTATTGTGTGGGTGTGTCAGAGGTGTTGGTGTGAGGGGTGTGGGGTGTGTCGGGGATTGTGTGGGTGTGTCAGAGGTGTTGGTGTGAGGGGTGTGGGGTGTGTCGGGGATTGTGTGGGTGTGTCAGAGGTGTTGGTGTGAGGGGTGTGGGGTGTGTCGGGGATTGTGTGGGTGTGTCAGAGGTGTTAGTGTGAGGGCTGTGGGGTGTGTCGGGGATTGTGTGGGTGTGTCAGAGGTGTTAGTGTGAGGGGTGTGGGATGTGTCGGGGATTGTGTGGGTGTGTCAGAGGTGTTAGTGTGAGGGGTGTGGGGATGTGTCATAGGGTATTAGTGTGAGGGGTGTGGGGATGTGTCAGAGGGTGTTAGTGTGAAGGGTGTGGGGATGCGTCATAGGGTATTAGTGTGAGGGGTGTGGGTGTGTCAGAGGGTGTTAATGTGAAGGGTGTGGGTGCTTCAGGCCATTAGTGTGAGCTGTGGGCTGTGTCAGAGGGTGTTAGTGTTAAGGGTGTGGGGATGTGACAGAGGGTGTTAGTGTGTGTGGTGTGGGGTGTGTCAGGGATTGTGTGGGTGTGTCAGAGGTGTTAGTGTGAGGGGTGTGGGATGTGTCGGGGATTGTGTGGGTGTGTCAGAGGTGTTAGTGTGAGGGGTGTGGGATGAGTCGGGGATTGTGTGGGTGTGTCAGAGGTGTTAGTGTGAGGGGTGTGGGATGTGTCGGGGATTGTGTGGGTGTGTCAGGTGTGAGGGGTGTGTGGTGTGTCGGGGATTGTGTAGGTGTGTTAGTGTGAGGGGTGTGGGGTGTGTCGGGGATTGTGTGGGTGTGTCAGAGGTGTTAGTGTGAGGGGTGTGGGGATGTGTCATAGGGTATTAGTGTGAGGGGTGTGGGGTGTGTCGGGGATTGTGTGGGTGTGTCAGAGGTGTTAGTGTGAGGGGTGTGGGGATGTGTCATAGGGTATTAGTGTCAGGGGTGTGGGGTGTGTCGGGGATTGTGTGGGTGTGTCAGAGGTGTTGGTGTGAGGGGTGTGGGGTGTGTCGGGGATTGTGTGGGTGTGTCAGAGGTGTTAGTGTGAGGGGTGTGGGGATGTGTCATAGGGTATTAGTGTCAGGGGTGTGGGGTGTGTCGGGGATTGTGTGGGTGTGTCAGAGGTGTTGGTGTGAGGGGTGTGGGGTGTGTCGGGGATTGTGTGGGTGTGTCAGAGGTATTAGTGTGAGGGGTGTGGGGTGTGTCGGGGATTGTGTAGGTGTGTTAGTGTGAGGGGTGTGGGGTGTGTCGGGGATTGTGTGGGTGTGTCAGAGGTGTGAGGGGTGTGGGTTGTGTCGGGTATTGTGTGGGTGTGTCAGAGGTGTTGGTGTGAGGGGTGTGGGGTGTGTCGGGGATTGTGTGGGTGTGTCAGAGGTGTTGGTGTGAGGGGTGTGGGGTGTGTCGGGGATTGTGTGGGTGTGTCAGAGGTGTTGGTGTGAGGGGTGTGGGGTGTGTCGGGGATTGTGTGGGTGTGTCAGAGGTGTTAGTGTGAGGGCTGTGGGGTGTGTCGGGGATTGTGTGGGTGTGTCAGAGGTGTTAGTGTGAGGGGTGTGGGATGTGTCGGGGATTGTGTGGGTGTGTCAGAGGTGTTGGTGTCGGGTGTGGGGTGTGTCAGGGATTGTGTGGGTGTGTCAGAGGTGTTAGTGTGAGGGGTGTGGGATGTGTCGGGGATTGTGTGGGTGTGTCAGAGGTGTGAGGGGTGTGTGGTGTGTCGGGGATTGTGTGGGTGTGTTAGTGTGAGGGGTGTGGGGTGTGTCGGGGATTGTGTGGGTGTGTCAGAGGTGTTAGTGTGAGGGGTGTGGGGATGTGTCATAGGGTATTAGTGTCAGGGGTGTGGGGTGTGTCGGGGATTGTGTGGGTGTGTCAGAGGTGTTGGTGTGAGGGGTGTGGGGTGTGTCGGGGATTGTGTGGGTGTGTTAGTGTGAGGGGTGTGGGGTGTGTCGGGGATTGTGTGGGTGTGTCAGAGGTATTAGTGTGAGGGGTGTGGGGTGTGTCGGGGATTGTGTGGGTGTGTTAGTGTGAGGGGTGTGGGGTGTGTTGGGGATTGTGTGGGTGTGTCAGAGGTATTAGTGTGAGGGGTGTGGGGTGTGTCGGGGATTGTGTGGGTGTGTTAGTGTGAGGGGTGTGGGGTGTGTCGGGGATTGTGTGGGTGTGTTAGTGTGAGGGGTGTGGGGTGTGTCGGGGATTGTGTGGGTGTGTCAGAGGTATTAGTGTGAGGGGTGTGGGGTGTGTCGGGGATTGTGTGGGTGTGTTAGTGTGAGGGGTGTGGGGTGTGTCGGGGATTGTGTGGGTGTGTCAGAGGTATTAGTGTGAGGGGTGTGGGGTGTGTTGGGGATTGTGTGGGTGTGTCAGAGGTATTAGTGTGAGGGGTGTGGGGTGTGTCGGGGATTGTGTGGGTGTGTTGGTGTGAGGGGTGTGGGGTGTGTCGGGGATTGTGTGGGTGTGTCAGAGGTGTTGGTGTGAGGGGTGTGGGGTGTGTTGGGGATTGTGTGGGTGTGTCAGAGGTATTAGTGTGAGGGGTGTGGGGTGTGTCGGGGATTGTGTGGGTGTGTTGGTGTGAGGGGTGTGGGGTGTGTCGGGGATTGTGTGGGTGTGTTAGTGTCAGGGGTGTGGGGTGTGTCGGGGATTGTGTGGGTGTGTCAGAGGTATTAGTGTGAGGGGTGTGGGGTGTGTCGGGGATTGTGTGGGTGTGTTAGTGTGAGGGGTGTGGGGTGTGTCGGGGATTGTGTGGGTGTGTCAGAGGTGTTAGTGTGAGGGGTGTGGGGTGTGTCGGGGATTGTGTGGGTGTGTCAGAGGTGTTAGTGTGAGTGGTGTGGGGTGTGTCGGGGATTGTGTGGGTGTGTCAGAGGTGTTAGTGTGAGGGGTGTGGGGTGTGTCGGGGATTGTGTGGGTGTGTCAGAGGTGTTGGTGTGAGGGGTGTGGGGTGTGTCGGGGATTGTGTGGGTGTGTCAGAGGTGTTAGTGTGAGGGGTGTGGGGTGTGTCGGGGATTGTGTGGGATGTGCCAGAGGGTATTAGTGTGAGGGGTGTGGCGTGTGTCAGAGGTGTTAGTGTGAGGGAGAATTACACTCCCCTGTTCGCCTGTGTACAGGTAAAGCCTCCGGATGAGTCTCGGAACATCGGCCGGATCAGCAAGCAGTGGAGCGGCATATTAAAGGAGGCTCTGACGGACACGGATAATTTTGGCGTGCAGTTCCCCATGGACCTGGACGTGAAAATGAAGGCCACACTCTTGGGAGCCTGTTTTCTCATCG
Organism: Hypanus sabinus; assembly: GCF_030144855.1. Taxonomy (NCBI): domain Eukaryota; kingdom Metazoa; phylum Chordata; class Chondrichthyes; order Myliobatiformes; family Dasyatidae; genus Hypanus; species Hypanus sabinus. Next base: position 83,841,205 of record NC_082712.1, on the reverse strand, counting down.
TACGTATTGGTGCATGTCGGGCTGTACACAGCCTGCCGCGTCCTGAAATGGTGTTCCCTTCTCCCTGGTGCCATGCTTCACTCAAACCCTGACACTGCGTACAGATCCCACGACCAGCAACCCTCGTATCTACGGTAGACACAGATCTGTCTGTCCCTGAAACAGTCTGCGTGTCTGAAGTACACACGCACACACTCTTCCTTTTTATGGGATGGTGGATTTGGGATCCTGTGAGTGAACTGTGCACTGAGTATCATGGAGACACACAACACAAAAACAGGACCTTCAACCCATTGAAATTTGCTAATTATCATCCAACCCCCCTGATCTCACCACGCACCCCACACACAAGGGTAACCCTTTCAATCCCAGAATCATTTTCATGGACCTCCTTTGAACCCTGTCCAGTGTCAGCAGATCCTTCCGTAGATAAGGAGCCAAACTCTGCTCACTATACTCCAAGCCTCAACATTTCATCCTTGCTTTTTAGAATTTATGTAATCGATTAAACACATTTATTTATTTCTTGATAATCAATTTATAATTTGTAATAAAGTTCATAACATTAATTGGGTGATTAAATTAATTAACCTTGTCAAAAGCCTGCTGGAAGTCCAAACATACAACATCCACTGCATCCCCTTTATCTATCCTACTTGTAATCTCCTCAAAGAATTCCAACAGGTTCGTCAGGCAGGATTTTCCCCCGGCACTATGGCAGAATGTTGGTTATTGAAAGACCATAACCAACTCATCTGCTATCTCTTCAGCAACCTCTTTCAGAAATCTGGGATGCGGTCCATCTCGCCTGGGTGACTTATCCACTTCAAGACCTTTGAGTTTGCCTTGCATTTTTACCTTTGTAATAGCAATGGCACTCACTCCTGCTCCCTGACACTCACGGACCTTTGGCAAACAGCTAGTGTCTTCCACAGTAAAGACTGAAACAAAGGGCTTATTAAGTTCATCTGTCAGTACTTTGTCCCCTGTTATTACCTCACCAGATTCATTTTCCAGTGGTCCAATATCAACTCTCACCTCCCTTTTACTCTTTATATAACTGAAAATAAAGTTCAGTATCCTGCTTTATATTATTGGCTAGTTTGCCCTCATATTTCATCTTTCCCCTTCTTATGGCTTTTTTCTTTGCCTTTTGTTGCGCATATCTATCCTGCATCTTGTGACCTATTCCCAGAAACTTCAGCAAACTCTGCTCTGTCATCATCTCTGCCAGTATCCCCCTCCAATCCACCTAGGCAAGTTCCTCTCTCGAGCCTCTGTAATTCCCTTTATTCCATTGTGATACTCATGCATGTGACTTAAACTTCCCCCTCTCAAGTTGCAGTATGAATTCAGTCATGATCACTGCCTCCTCAGGGTTCCTTTATGTTAAGCTGACTAATAAGATCTGGGTTATTACACAAAAGCCAATCTACGATAGCCTTTGAGTAGGCTCAAGCACAAGCTGCTGTAAAAAGCCATCTTGTAGGCATTCAACCAATTCCCTCTCTTGCGCTCTGACACCAACCCGATATTCCCAATCCCCTTGCATGTTGAAGTCCCCATTACAATTGTCTCATTACCTTTTTTACATGCCCTTTCCAGCTCCCTTTGCAATCTCAGCCCCACATCCTGACTACTATTTGGAGGCCTATATAGGATTCCCATAATAGTTTTTTACCCTTGCAGTTTCTCAACTCCAGCCAGAAAGATTCAACATTCTCTGACCCGATGTCACCTCTTTCTAAAAGTGTAATTCCATCTCTTACAACAGAGCCATCACCGCCTGTGCCGTCCTGCCTGTCCTTTGATGCTAAGCTCCCAACTACGGCCTTCTTTCAGCCACGACTCGGTGATGCCTACAACGACAGACTGACCAATCTGAATTGTGTCACAATTTCATCCACCTTATTCCGAACACTACGCGCATCTCAATACAGCACCTTCAGTCCTGCATTCTTCACCCTTTTGAATTTTGCCTCTGTGGTACAATTTAACTCTATGCTCTGTCTGCATTTGTACCCAATCATTGGCTTGTCCTTCCTTTCATTCATGTTACACCCATCATCTACATGTAAACCTGCTGGCTCATCCTCAGCTCTATCACACTGGTTCTCGTTCCCCTGCCTTATTAGCTTAAACCACTCCCAACAGCTCTGTCAAACCGGCCCGCCAGGATATTGGTCCCCCTGGGATTCAAGTGCAACCTGTGCCTTTTGGATGGTCACACCTGCCCCAGAGGAGGACCCAATAATCCAGAAATCTGCCCCCTGCTCCAATGCTTCAGCCACTCATTTATCTGCCACCTCATTCCATTCCTATCCTCATTGTCATGTGGCACAGGCAGCAATCCTGAGATTACTACCCTTGAGGTCCTGCATCCCAGCTTCCTTCCTAACTCCCTGCATTCTGATTTCAGGACCTCCTCCCTTTTCCTAGCTATGTCATTGGTACCAATATGTACCACGACCTCTGGCTGCTCACCCTCCCTCTTCAGGATATTGTAGATGCGATCAGAAATATCGTAAACCCTGGCACCTGGGAGGCAAACTACCACCGTGTTTCTTTTTTGCGTCCACAGAATTGCCTAGCTGCCCCCTTGACTATAGAGTCCCCTATTACAGCTGCCATCCTGTTCAGTTCCCTACCTTTCAGAGCCAAGCAGCCAGCCATTGTGCTTCCCCCAGGTAGATCGATCCCCGCCAGCAGTACTCAAAATGGAGTACTTGTTGTTGAGGGGGACAGCCACAGGGGTGCTCTCCACTATCTGATGTTTTCCCTTCCCTCTCCTGATAGTCACCCGCTTATCTGTCTCCTGTAGCCTTGGGTGACTACCTCCCTGTAGCTATCACCTCCTCACTTTCCCTAACAAGCCGAAGGTCATCGGGCTGCAGCTCCAGTTCCCTAACGCGGGCTCTAACGGAGCTGTATCTCGATGCACCTGGCACAGATGTAGCCATCGGGGAGGCTGGGAGACTCCTGGAAATCCCATATCTGACACCCAGAACAGAACACTGGCCCTGCAGATGTAACCCATATCCCTTCAAGGGTTAAATAAGAAAAAGGTACAAATAAGCTCGTCTGCTTTCCTCGCTTCTGCCCGCTGAACCTCAGCTTTGACAACGAGTGCTCCGCTAAGACAGTACCTCTCTTTTATGGAGGCTGGGTTTTTCAGGCTCCGCTCCGGACCTGCGCGGGAACACCTCCTTGTGCGTCCCCAGGCCCACCCCTCCCGCGGCACTGCACCCTCGCCATTCCCACCAGACTCACTGCCCACTGGTAAATACAATACTGCGCAAAAGTCTTAGGCACCCTAGTGATATGTGTGTCCCGCAGAAATGTGCACAACTCTGAATACGTACTTTGATAATAATTTATTCTGACTTTGAATACATATCAAGCCGATGTCTCGTGTAAGGTGCCTTCTCATCTGCTGCAGAGTAACCACGCATCTCTTTCCTTTCTCCGGCAGGATTTCATGTTCTTTGAGCAAGGGCCGAACGCCAAACAGCGAGGTGGAGTCTGGCAGTAAGCTCCGCCCTGCCGTGTGGACGCACAGAAGGCCGCGAGGAGCTGGCCGCTTGGACTGGACTGGAGGCACTGGAAGGCAGCTCACGGTCCAGAACAGTTTACGCAAAAGCCAGGAGCGATCTCGCTGTGGGCTGGGATCGTTCTTGTCTTTCCGGAGGGAGGGTAGCGGGAGAGTGCTTCGGGATATCTAACTGTTCAGCTGCTGATATGGAACTGTCTTGGCCAAGGCCACCTCCCACAGCCTCTCTGGCTACTGCTACTGCCCTTCCCCCCGCGACTGCCTCCTACCCCCAAAGATTAATCGCTAAAGCTTTACATGTGATCGTCGTTCCCAGAGGAGGACCTTCTCCACATCAGATCCCGAGGGGCAGATCAGGAGATGCTGCCACCAGTGGGAGAGGCTCGAACGAGGGGGCAGTCTTGCAGGAATAAGACCATAAGATACAGGGACAGAATTAGGCCATTTGGCCCATCGAGTCTGCTCCACCATTTCATCATGGCTGATCCATTTCCCTCTCAGCCCCATCTCCTGCCTTCTCCCCGTATCCCTTCATGCCCTGACCAATCAAGAACTTATCAACCTCTGCCTTAAATATACATAAAGACTTGGCCTCCACAGCTGCCTGGAGGAGGTTTTATGCTGAGGCGTGTGGGAGCCTCTTCTCGCGGTGGCTTTGGAGGGGGGAATGGTCATTGAGGTTCTGTACCCCGCCAGCGGGGGGAAGGGAATCAACAAGTGATCAGGGGATCAAAGGCATGGGGGTCTGGGGCCAAGGAGGAGATGTGGCCTGGGCACTGCAGCAATGATAGTGCTGAGTGCCAGGGAAGGTTAGAAGGGCCAAATGGCCTGCTGTGATGTCCCCGCGCTCCCTTCCCTCCTCTGGGGACCGCACTAACCCTCAGCCTGGTCGCCCACTTTGCGCGCGATGATGCAATACTCTTGAAGGGTGCAGGGCTAAGGGGAGGAATGAGGGGTGGGGAGATGATGAGGCCCACCCTCAGGCAATCCACGGCACATGCTCTTCACTCTCCACACTCAGCTGGGCTGGGGGCCAGGACCTCCCGATACAAGGGTCAGAGCTGGTTCAGTTACTCGACTAGAGATGGAGGTGCCCAGCACTGCCTGCTCAGAGGCTGCAGCAATGAGGAGGGGAAACATAGCACAGTGTGTCTTTCTGCAATCAGACTGTCGAGAAGGGTTAATCACATGACTGTATGTTAGTTCATTGGAGTGTAAGGGTTAATCACGGAACATTGGACAGTGTAAGGGTTGATCCCTGTAGATTACTGTGCAGTGTAAGCGTTAATCACTGTCACTGTACGGTCAGTTCATTGGGTCCTATAAGGGTCAATTACTGGGCGGTTTATTGGGCAGTGTGAGGGTTAATTACTCTACAGCCTATCTGGCAGTGCTAGGGTTAATTACTGTACAGTCTATTGGGCAATGTGAGGGTGAGTCACTGTCACTGTACAGTCTATCTGGCAGTGCGAGGGTTACTCACACAGAATCGCTATTTGTTCAGTAGTGTGGGCAGTGTGAGGGTTGATTACTGTACAGTCTCTGGCAGTGCGAGGGTTACTCACACAGTCACTATTTGTTTAGTAGTGTGGACAGTGCAGGGTTGAATTCCCGCAGTGCACTTTGAAGCTCCACATTGAATCCGCTGTTTTGCAACTCTGCCCTGAATCACCCTCTTCTGAGGGGTGGGGACGGCCTTTGTCCTGCTGAGAGTTAAACTCCAAAGTCGGAGCCTCTCTCTCCTCGGTCCAGCTCCAGTGTTTGGTGGACACAGATGACGTCTTGGTACACAGAGCTGGAGTGGGAAGGGACTCCCAGTGAGCAGTGGGCCTTCCCTCCGTGTGTGAGGAGGCATGAACTATCTCCACTCTGAACCCTTGAGGTCCATCCCAGGGATGAACCCCTGATCAATCCTGACATAGCGTCTGCCACCATTGCCTCAGAGACCCCGGTTTGATCCTAACCCCTGCCACTGTGTGCATGAGAGAGAGAGAGAGAGAGAGTGTGTGTGTGTGGTTTGTACATCCTCTCTCTGACCCCCGCGAGCTCCCTTTTCTTCCCTCATCCCAACAGTGTGCAAGGGGGGAGTGTTCAGTTAATTGTCCCCCGAGGTGTAGATAGAAAGTGGGAGACTGATTACAGAGAAATCAGCGTTGAATCTGATTGATAAGGGCCAGCACAGACTCAATGGGCTGAATATCCTCCTTTATGTTGTAAGAGCCAAATTAAATGAAGCATGAAATCCCTCATTTACTACAGGATCACCAATTATGGTGACTTTTTCCCCACTTCCTGAGGAGAACATTTCTTGTCAGTTTTCATTTGTGACTTTACACCCCCCACACCTCATTTCCCCACCCTGCAGTCTATCATCAGAATACTGGTCACCCCGCACATAACACACTGGTTAAGGCCCAAGCCTGCACCTTTCCAACAGCCTGTTCTAGCTCTGTGGTTTGAAAGGGGAGGGAGAACTTGGTGGGGGAGGGAGTTAGAGAGGAAGGGAGTGGGTGGGTAGAGGGGCGAAGGAGGAGTTGGAGGGGAAGTGAGAGGGAGAGTTTGGGAGAGGAGAAAGGGTTTAGGCAGCAGTAGGGAGGGATTTTAGGGTGTAGGAGAGAGGGAAGGATTTGGGAGAGGGGAGGGAGTGGAGGTTGTGGGGAGACATGTTTGGGAGTGAGGGGGAGGAAGGGCCATGGGGAGTGAGTTTTGGGATCTTGGGGAGAGTGTGTGACAGGAGGAAGGCAGACGAGGGGGCATGTGAGAGAGGGAGGGGAGAATGTGGGGGAAAGAGGGCTTTGGGAGTGGGGAAGAGGGACAGAGAAAGGAGGAATGTGGGGAGGGAGGAGGAAGTGTGGGTAAGGGGAGAAAGGGAGAGGGGAGTGTGGAAGTGGACGAGGCTGGTCGGGGGGGAGGGAAGAGAAGAGGAAGAGATGAAGGGATATGGAGGGGGCAGAGAAAGGAGGGGACAGAATTGGCTCTCCAGGATAAATGAAAAGCTAAAGAGATGAATTGACCCAAGGGGGGGAGAGGGTAAGAATGTTCCAGAAGGGGAATCGATGAGCAGAATGCAGCTAGGGGCTTGGTAGCTCTCCCCAGCCAATAGACCATGGACAACGCATACAAGATGCTGCAGGTGCTCGGCAGGTACCCGCTGCCTGGCCTGCTGAGTTCCTCCAGCATTTTGCATGTTGCTCTGGATTTCCAACATCGGCAGAACCTCTTGTGTGGACCTTTAGACCATGGGCAGGAGGGGAGATGATGAGCACTCACTGTCGCACCCTGTCCAAGTGAATCTCCCATCTTCTACAGATCCCTCTCCACATTCCCAATCAGGCTTTCCTCTGACCCCAACCGTCCACATTTTCAAAATTGGGCTGATTCCGTTGAGTGGAGCAGTGGCCAACGCCGTGGGTCAAGAGGAACGTCTTAAGCTCAATATTCCAAATTTCTGAGCTTTGTTTGAGCCTCTCCACCGGACAACGACTTGCCATTGACATTCGACTCCAGATAAGGCGTGATATTGGGGTTCCAAGCAGCTCACAGTTATCGTTCGAACCCCTTTGCCAGTGGATCAAGCTGGCAGTGGGCATGGACTCTGACTATGCCCACCCTCTCCACTCACGGTATTGGATGTTCCACATGTCCACACATTTTCCCACTGCCCATGGGAACGCCAACATTATCCTCATTGCATCATTCTCGACATTTAAATCATTGAATAATAAATAATTCATTATTGAATGTTCTTGACATTTATTTCCTCCAAGGTTTTTCTACTAATAGCAATACAGAAAATTCATAGTCAGTGACATACAGCTTGGAACAGCTCCATCGGCCTAACTGTTTCATGCAAGATGCCTCATCCCATAGCCCTTGGGAAAAAGATGGTGACTGTACTATCTATAACCTTATTCTGTAAACAACCATAAAGTCAACCCTCGGCCTCCTGCACTCCAGGGAAAACAGACCCAGCTTATTCAGTCTCTCCTTCTAAGCCTTCTAGAACTGGTGACATCCTCAAGAAAAATCTTCTGCACCCTCCCTACCTGAATCAATTCCTTCCTGTGGTAACAGAACTGCACACAGTGCTCCAGATTAGATTCCGAGTCACTCCTCTCAGAGTTATACAACTGGTCCCTGCTGACAAAGATGCCCATCTAGACCAGTTGCATAATGCCCCACTAAACCATTCCAATCCACGTACCTGTCCAAGTGTTTTTTAAACATTATTAACTTCAACCATATCCTCTGGCTGGTCGATCCATATACTGGGTGAAAAAGTTGCTCTCACATTAAATTAGTGCCCTCTAGTTCTTCATTACTTGGGGAAAAAGACTGGGTGCATTGATCCTGTCTATACCACCCATGGTTTTGTCCAGCTCTGTAAGATGGCAAGGTGGAGATACATCTCTACTAAAGGAGATGTAAGGTGCTCCTTCTCTCTACTGGCCTGCAGGTCACTCTTGGACAAGGTGTAGCACCTGCTTAGCCCCCTGGATCAGGGACACGTGAAGCCATGAGAGCAGGTGGTGGATGGTCACCTGAGCGGCCGGTGCAGATCACAAGTCCTGGTTATGGGACCACTGGCGCCAGGCAGACAATCTCTGAAGAGTGTTGATAATGTGTGGGGTCACCCGTCTTGTAAAGACACTGCCCAGAAGGAGGCAATGGCAAACTGTAGAAACATTTGCCAAGAACAATCATGGTCATGGAGAGACCATCATGATTGGGCACAGATTCATAAACTCATCCACATGTCATTGGACACTAAGACATTCTCACACAACCTGTCATACACAATGCTTTGCACTTTAATACATGCATCACACATACCTGCATCCACCCTCTCTCTCTCACACACACACACAGACTGTGCCCCAGTGAGTGGGGAGAATGTCAAGCATCACCAGCTGATCCAGACACTGAACAGTCAGACCGCAGAGAGTTGGAAGGTTACTGTACAAACAGGCAGGGTTGCCTTTCTCTTATTCTGTCTGATGGGCAGACTACACCTCAAGGAAGGAGAGGGTACTCACCAGTTGCTGGGACCTAAAGGGTTAAACTGCGGACCCAAACTGGATCAACGTCTCACGTGAACAGGTTCCCTTCAAGGTTGTACTGCAGATACACGCCTTCACCTTCGGGGACTGGGGCCTTGCCGGTGAATTCCATGTCAAGGAATCCAACTGGTTTCTTCTATAGAACAACGTCACCCTTTGAGCTGTCTGTCCACACCTTCAGCACCTTCCTTTCTCGTTGATCAGTTCCAGATCAGAGGGGAGAGATTTAAAAGGAACATCAGGAGCAGCTTCAATCCACACAATTGTGTGGATTGATCTACTAGAGGTGGCAGTTGAGGCAGGAACATCAGCAACTTTAAAAAAACGATAGATACATGAATAGGAGAGATCTAGAGGTCCATAGGCCAAACGCACCAAGGCAGGAGCAGTTCACTGGGAAGGGGAGCCAATATGGATAGGAGAGGTCTAGAGGTCCATGGGCTGGTGGGGCCAGTGCACTGGACAGGAGTCGGCATGGACCAGAACATGGATAGAAGAGATCTACAGAGCTATGGGCCAGTAGACAATAGGTACAGGAGTAGGCCATTCGGCCCTTCAAGCCAGCAACTCCATTCAATGTGATCATGGCTGATCATTCACAATCAGTACCCCGTTCCTGTCTTCTCCCCATATCCCTTGACTCCACTATCTTTAAGAGCTCTATCTAACACTTTCTTGAAAGCATCCAGAGAATTGGCCTCTACTGCCTTCTGAGGCAGAGCATTCCACAGATCCACAACTCTCTGGGTGAAAAAGTTTTTCCTGAACATTCTAAATGGCCTACCCTCTATTCTTAAACTGTGGCCTCTGGTTCTGGACTCCCCCAACATCGGGAACATGCTTCCTGCCTCTAGTGTTGTGGATTATTAAGGTAGATAGATAGATCTACAAGACTACCGAAACACCCTCCTTAAATTTCTCTATATCTCTCCCTCTCTCCCTTCTTAAAAAATACTCCTTATAATCTAACACTGTCCTGACGAAGGGTCTCAGCCAGAAATAATCTCTCTCCACAGACGCTGCCTGAGCTGCTGAGATCCTCCAGCGTTTTGTGGGTGTTGCTCTGGATTTGCAGCATCTGCAGATCCTCGTCTTTTTGTAGTGTGCAGGACTGCTTGGAACTGTTTAGTCCAGCGATGACGCAAGTGAGGCAAAGGCCGTAGGTAGATTTAATTTGTTTAGTTTTTCTTTAGTCTTTCTTATTGCACATTTAGAGCAGCGGCAATGCCAGGCAAGGTAACGGAATGCTCCTCGTACGAGATGGGGGAGTCCAGTGTCCCCGACGACTTCACCTTCACGAAGTGCAGCTTCTAACTCGCTTTGCAGGACCTCGTCATCCTGTCCACCCACAAGTGCTCTCACCACTTAACAATGCTGTTGACTTGAGTTGAGATATTTGTATCATGGACCCTGTTAAGGAGTTGGAGCTGGAACTGGATGAACTCTGAATCATTGGGAGGCTGACAGATTGATAGGACATACAGAGGGGTAGTTACACCACAGGTGCAGGACACAGGGAACTGGATGGCTGTCAAGAGGGGGAAAGGGGATAGGCAGCCAGTGCAGAGTACCCCTGTGGTTGTTCACCTCAACAGCAGGCACACAATTTTGGATCCTGTTGTGGTGGATGGCCTTGCAGAGGAAAGCACGGTGGTCAGGCCTCTGACCCTGCATCTGGCTCAGAGGGAAGGGGTGGAGAAGAGAGAGGGATTAATCGGTTAAAGGTACAGGCAGGAGGTTCCATGGATGAGAACAAGATTCCTGGATATTACGCTGTCTCCCGGGTGCCAGGGTCAGGAACGACTCAGATTAAGTGGTAGAGTGAGCAACCAGAGGTCATGGTACCGATGACATGGGTAGGATGGGTGAGGTGAGTTCAGGAAGCTAGGTACTAAGTTAAAGGACAGAACCTCCAGGGTCGTAATTTGTGCCATGTGCTAGCAAGGCCAGAAGTAAGAAGATCATACAGTTTAACACGTGGCTAATGAGATGGTGCAGGGAGGGAGGGCTTCAGATTTTTGGATCACTGGGATCTCTTCCAGGAAAGGTAGGATCCGTACAGAAGGGCTGGTTTGCTCCAGAACTGGGGGGCGGGGGGGGGGCTAATACCATAGCGGGAAGCTTTGCTAGAGCTGCACAGGGGGGTTTGCAGGGGGATGGGAACCCAAGTGCCAGAGCAGATAGTGGGGTGGTTGTGAGGAAATGTTGTTAAGCCTACATACAAAATCAGGAATCTAAAAGTTGAGCATGGTGGGACTAATGTGCCGATTTCAATGCAAGGAGTATTGTAGGAAAGGCAGATGAGCTCAGGGCACGGAGCAGCACGTGGATTCTGACACTGTCGCCATTAGTGAGACTTGTTTGCAGGAGGGGCAGGACTGGCAGCTCAATGTCCCAGGGTTCTATTGTTTTAAACATAGTTGAGTGGGAGAGATTACTAGTCTGGGAAAATGGCAGAGACTGGGAAATGTCATAGCTCAGACTGGAGATCTCGTTTACTGAGGCTAGGAGGATGGAACCGAGGAATAAGAAATATAAGACCACATTATTGGGATTATATTGTAGACCACTGGATTTAGAGGAGCAAATTTGTGAAGAGAGAGGTTGCAGACTGTTGCAAGAAATATCAGGTTTTTATTGTAGGTGATCCTAACTTTCCAGATATTGAGTGGGTGTCCCATACTGTAAAGGGCTGGATGAGAATGTGTGCATTAGGGAAATAATCTATCAACCTCTGCCTTAAACATAACCCAGTGACTTGGCCTCCACAGCCACCTGTGGCAACGAATTCCACAAATTCACCACTCTCTGGCTAAAGAAATTCCCCCTCATCGTCGTTCCAAATGCATGTCCCTCTATTCTGTGGCTGTGCTCTCTGGTCATAGGCTCCCCCACTAAAGGACACGTCCTCTCCACATCCACTCTATTGATGCCTTCCAACATTCAATAGGCTTCAATGAGACCCCCCTCCCCATTCTTCTGAATTCCAGTGAGCACAGACCCAGAGCCTTCAATCACTGCTCATATGACAAGCCTTTCAATCCTGGGCTCATTTTCCTGCTCCTCTGAACCCTCTCCAATGTCAGCATGAATTAAGGTGAGGGGGGTAAATTCAAACGAGACGTGTTTTGTACAGAGTGGTGGATGCTTGGAGAGGTAGAAGCAGATACCCTGGACTTATTGAGATACAACGCAGAACGGGCCCTTCTGGCCCAGCATTCCCCAATTTTATCCTAGCCTTTTCACGGGACAATATACAAAGGTTCAAGAATTCATTTTATTAACAAAGTGTGTAAGCAGAATACAACACTGAACTGTGTCTTCTCCACTTGGCCATGGAATGGAGAACATCAGTCGTTGAAAGAAAGACGTCAACCCCCTCTCCCACCTCACGAAAAGAAAGGGAAACAAAAACTCGCAAATCCCAAACACCCCCAACCCTCCCTCACACAAAAACTAACAGATCACACAGAACCCACAGCCTGCCAATCCCCAACAAGAAAGAATGTGCGAGGACACAAGAAAAGACACATCGAACTGAAAGAGGCCAACCTGAACCACAGTTAGTCTGAACTCAGTCCAATCTGTAAATTTCAGAATTTCAATAACATCCCCGAGAGCATGGAGTGCCAGCAGCTCCTCCGAGGGGAGACTCGAACCAGCGGTCCCTCCGAGGGGAGACTCGAACCAGCGGTCCCTCCGAGGGGAGACTCAAACCAGAGGTCCCTCCGAGGGGAGACTCAAACCAGCAGTCCCTCCGAGGATAGAGACTCAAACCAGCAGTCCCTCCGAGGGGAGACTCAAACCAGCAGCCCCTCCGAGGACAGAGACTCGAACCAGTGGTCCCTCCGAGGACAGAGACTCGAACCAGCAGTCCCTCCGAGGGGAGACTCAAACCAGCAGTCCCTCCGAGGGGAGACTCAAACCAGCGGTCCCTCCGAGGGGAGACTCAAACCAGCGGTCCCTCCGAGGGGAGACTCAAACCAGCAGCCCCTCCGAGGACAGAGACTCGAACCAGCAGTCCCTCCGAGGACAGAGACTCGAACCAGCAGTCCCTCCGAGGACAGAGACTCGAACCAGCAGTCCCTCCGAGGACAGAGACTCGAACCAGCGGTCCCTCCGAGGACGGAGACTCGAACCAGCGGTCCCTCCGAGGGCGGAGACTCGAACCAGCGGCCCCTCCGACGGCAGAGACTCGAACCAGCAGTCCCTCCGAGGGCAGAGACTCGAACCAGCGGTCCCTCCGAGGGGAGACTTGAACCAGCAGCCCCTCCGATGACAGAGACTCGAACCAGCAGTCCCTCCGAGGACAGAGACTCGAACCAGCAGTCCCTCCGAGGACAGAGACTCGAACCAGCAGTCCCTCCGAGGGCGGAGACTCGAACCAGCGGTCCCTCCGAGGACAGAGACTCGAACCAGCGGTCCCTCCGAGGACAGAGACTCGAACCAGCGGCCCCTCCGAGGGCAGAGACTCGAACCAGCAGTCCCTCCGAGGACAGAGACTCGAACCAGCAGTCCCTCCGAGGACAGAGACTCGAACCAGCAGTCCCTCCGAGGGCGGAGACTCGAACCAGCGGTCCCTCCGAGGGGAGACTTGAACCAGCGGCCCCTCCGATGACAGAGACTCGAACCAGCAGCCCCTCCGAGGACAGAGACTCGAACCAGCAGTCCCTCCGAGGGCGGAGACTCGAACCAGCGGCCCCTCCGAGGGGAGACTCGAACCAGCGGCCCCTCCGAGGGCGGAGACTCGAACCAGTGGTCAGTTGGTCACAATGACCATTAACCTTCTACCCAGTATGTCTTGTGACTGTGGGAGGAAAATGGAGAATGTACAAACTCCTCAGTCAGCAGCGGGAATTGAACTCGAGTTGCTGGTACTGTAAAGCGTTGTCCTAACCACGACACAAAATGCTGATAAATAGGCACATTGAATGGGAAGATATCGTGTAGGCAGACAGGATGAGTTTATTGGACATTTAATAAGCTTGCCACAACACTGAGCCAAAGGGCCTGTCTGTTCCTGTCCTATACGGTTCCATGTTCTAAGCCAGAGATCCCATGGGCTGCCCTGGATTCAGACACCCTCAGAGGGCTGAGCTGCACTTTTCCCAAGTTTCTGCCCGTCATGATTTCCCTTCGGGGAAGCCCTGCTGTGTCGGGCACACTGTTGCCAGTCGGACACGTGGTTGCTGGAAAACGGAGCGGTGACACGACCCCAGACGGTCCTTCCAAAGTCCGTCCTCCAGCTGGGAGCCGAAAGCAGTTTCCTCCTGCGTTCCTTGCGGGATCGTCATGATTTCAACTGCAATTCAGAAAAGAGCGCCTTCAGAAAATGTCCTGGATGACTACATCACATCAAACTCAAAGGTCAAAGAAAATTTATTACCAAATTATGTAGCTACGCAACCCGGAGATTCATTTTGACACGGGCACTCACAAAAGAACGAAAAGTACAACGGGCTGAATGAAAAACAGCACACAAACACTGACAACTTGGGCAAATGCAAAAAGAAACAGGAAATAAATATTGTCAGAGACAGACAGACACATGGACAGGTAGACAGATAGAGACAGACAGACACTATTGTTAGACAGACAGATAGATAAATAAATAGATCAATCAATAAATAAATCAGTCAGTCAGTCAGTAAATGAATGGAGCTGAGAACATGAGTTATAATCACAAACTACAGTAGCTAAGCCTCAGATTATAGCGTTACTGTCTGAATCCAGGAGACATTCGATTTCCCACGGGATACAAAGTTCCCGGATCACCTCTGTGGTACCTGTGGGCATTGCATGTTCTTTCTGCAGGGATACCCAGCATGCACCTACCCCTAAATGCCCCAGCCCTTCTTGTTTGATAGATCAATGCTTGCCCAGAGATTACAGCATCGCATCATCACAATGCCACCATGTTCCACAATCCATGCTGTTTACAGTTAATTACAATTCTGGTCATCACCCACTCATCCCAGGCATCCTCTCTTCTCCCCTCTCCCTTCGGGCAGAAGATACAAAAGCCTGAAAGTGCATAGCACCCAGATCAGGGACAGCTTCTACCCCGCTGTTACCAGACTCTTGAATGGACATCTTGTATGATAAGATGGACGCTTGGCCTCACAATCATTTACCTGCACTGCACTCTCTCTGTAGCTGTTACACTTCATTCTGTGCTGCTATTGTTTTCCCCTGTTCTATCTCAACGCTCTGTGTGATTTGATCTGGTCTGTTGGACAGTCTGCTAGACAAGCTGTTCACTATCTTGGTGCAAGTAACCGTGACAGACCTGTTCCAGTACAGGAGCGTCTGATGTCTGACCCTGGCCGGAGACTGCGATGAAACAGCGTAGAGTTTCTCAGTAGTCTGCACTGGGGCAACCTGGGGTGGAGGATCTTACAGAGACCGCTGTCCTGTTTCTGGGTGGATTCCTCAACCACTTGTCGGTTCCGTGGCTGTGCCACACGTACAAATGGTATGAATTGTGTATGGTTCAGCCCCAATTTGCCCATCTGAAGGGGCTGCTCCTTGCCTTCTGACTCCACCCTCCGAATATTTGTTCACAGTGCAGGGGGAGACGTGGCCCTCTTGCCTTGCTCCTGGGCCTGGCCCAACTGGCCGCTCGACGGTCTCCTTTCTGCCCAAGCTGACTGCCTGACCACTTGCTGGGAGTGTGTCCATGTGCGAATCATGCATTCACATGGGCGATCATGATTCTTTGACAGAGGTGCTTTGCCACTGCCTCCTTCCAGGCAGTGTCTTTACAGGATGGATGAGCCCACCCCCAGCCACTATCAATACTCTTCAGAGGCTGTCTGCCTGGTGTCGGTGGTCACATGACCAGGACTTGTGATCCGCACCGGCTGCTCGTACGACCATCCGCCACCTGCCCCCGTGGCTTCACGTGACCCTGATCGGGGGTGGGAGGGCTAAGCAGATCCTACACCTTGCCCGAGGGTGACCAGCAGGCTAGTAGAGGAAAGGAGCTCCTTACACCTCCTTTGACAGAGACACATCTCCACCCTGTCGCCCATTCATAGCCCATTGTTCTCAAACTTGGACACAGAAACATAGAAAATAGGTGCAGGAGTAGGCCATTCGGCCCTTTGAGCCTGCACTGCCATTCAGTATGATCATGGCTGATCATCCAACTCAGAACCCTGTACCTGCTTTCTCTCCATACCCCTGATCCCTTTAGCCACAAGGGCCATATCTAACTTCCTCTTAAATATAGCCAATGAACCGGCCTCAACTGTTTCCTGTGGCAGAGAATTCCACAGATTCACCACTCTCCGTGTGAAGAAGTTTTTCCTCATCTCGGTCCTAAAAGGCTTCCCCTTTATCCTTAAACTGTGACCTCTCGTTCTGGACTTCCCCAACATCGGAAACCTTCTTCCTGCATCTAGCCTGTCCAATCCCTTTAGAATTTTATACGCTTCAATAAGATCCCCTCTCAATCTTCTAAATTCCAGTGAGTATAAGCCTAGTGGATCCAGTCTTTCTTCATATGAAAGTCCTGCCATCCCAGGAATCAATCTGGTGAACCTTCTCTGTACTCCCTCTATGGCAAGAATGTCTTTCCTCAGATTAGGGGACCAAAACTGCACACAATACTCTAGGTGCGGTCTCACCAAGGCCTTGTACAACTGCAGTAGAACCTCCCTGCTCCTGTATTCAAATCCTTTTGCTATGAATGCCAACATACCATTTGCCTTTTTCACTGCCTGCTGTACCTGCATGCCCACCTTCAATGACTGGTGTACAATGACACCCAGGTCTCGTTGCAGCTCCCCTTTTCCTAATCGGCCATCGTTCAGATAATAATCTGTTTTCCTGTTCTTGCAACCAAAGAGGATAACCTCACATTTATCCACATTAAATTGCATACGCCATGAATTTGCCCACTCACCTAACCTATCCAAGTCACCCTGCATCCTCTTAGCATCCTCCTCACAGCTAACACCGCCGCCCAGCTTCGTATCATCTGCAAACTTGGAGATGTTGCATTTAATTCCCTCGTCTAAATCATTAATATATATTGTAAACAACTAGGGTCCCAGCACTGAGCCTTGCGGTACCCCACTAGTCACTGCCTGCCATTCTGAAGAGGTCCCATTTACTCCCACTCTTTGCTTCCTGTCTGCCAACCAATTCTCTATCCACATCAATACCATACCCCCAATACCGTGTGCTTTAAGTTTGCACACTAATCTCCTGTGTGGGACCTTGTCAAAAGCTTTTTGAAAATCTAAATATACCACATCCACTGGGTCTCCCCTATCCACTCTACTAGTTACATCTTCAAAAAATTCTATAAGATTCGTCAGACATGATTTTCCTTTCACAAATCCATGCTGACTTTGTCCGATGATTTCACCTCTTTCCAAATGTGCTGTTATCACATCTTTGATAACCGACTCTAGCATTTTCCCCACGACAGATGTCAGTCTAACTGGTCTATAATTCCCCGGTTTCTCTCTCCCTCCTTTTTTAAAAAGTGGGGTTGCATTAGCCACCCTCCAATCCTCAGGAACTAATCCAGAATCTAAGGAGTTTTGAAAAATTATCTCTGATGCATCGACTATTTCTTGGGGTACTTCCTTAAGCACTCTGGGATGCAGACCATCTGGCCCTGGGGATTTATCTGCCTTTAATCCCTTCAATTTACCTAACACCACTTCCCTACTAACATGTATTTCCCTCAGTTCCTCCATCTCACTAGACCCTCAGTCCCTTACTATTTCCAGAAGATTATTTATGTCCTCCTTAGTGAAAACAGAACCAAAGTAGTTATTCAATTGTTCTGCCATGTCTTTGTTCCCTGTGATCAATTCACCTGTTTCTGACTGTAAGGGACCTACATTTGTCTTGACCAATCTTTTTCTTTTCACGTATCTATAAAAGCTTTTACAGTCAGTTTTTATGTTCCCGGCCAGCTTTCTCTCATAATCTTTTTTCCCTTTCCTAATTAAGCCCTTTGTCCTCCTCTGCTGGTCTCTGAATTTCTCCCAGTCCTCAGGTGTGCCGCTTCTTTTGCTAATTTATATGTTTCTTCTTTGGACTTGATACTATCCCTAAATTCCCTTGTCAGCCACGGGTGCACTACCTTCCCTGGTTTATTCTTTTCCCAAACTGGGATGAACAATTGTTGTAGTTCATCCGTGCGATCTTTAAATGCTTGCCATTGCATATCCACCGTCAACCCTTTAAGTATCATTTGACAGTCTATCTTAGCTAATTCACGTCTCATACCTTCAAAGTTACCCTTCTTTAAGTTCAGAACCTTTGTTTCTGAATTAACTATGTCACTCTCCATCTTAATGAAGAATTCCACCATATTATGGTCACTTTTACCCAAGGGGCCTCGCACGACAAGATTGCTAACTAACCCTTCCTCATTGCTCAACACCCAATCTAGAATGCCCCGCTCTCTAGTTGGTTCCTTGACATGTTGGTTCAGAAAACCATCCCGCATACATTCCAAGAAATCCTCTTCCTCAGCACCCTTACCAATTTGGTTCACCCAATCTATATGTAGATTGAAGTCACCCATTATAACTACTGTTCCTTTATTGCACACATTTCTAATTTCCTGTTTAATGCCATCCCCAACCTCACTACTACTGTTAGGTGGCCTGTACACAACTCCCACCAGCGTTTTCTGCCCCTTAGTGTTATGCAGCTCTACCCATATCAATTCCACATCCTCCAGGCTAATGTCCTTCCTTTCTATTGCATTAATCTCCTCTCTAACCAGCAATGCTACCCCACCTCCTTTTCTTTCCTGTCTATCCCTCCTAAATATTGAATATCCCTGGATGTTGAGCTCCCATCCTTGGTCACCCTGGAGCCATGTCTCTGTGATCCCAACTTTATCATATTCATTAATTACTATCTGCACATTCAATTCATCCACCTTGTTACGAATGCTTCTCGCATTGACACACAAAGCCTTCAGGCTTGTTTTTACAACACTCTTAGCCCTTATACAATTATGTTGAAAAGTGGCCCTTTTTGCCCTGGATTTGCCTGCCTGCCACTTTTACTTTTCACCTTACTACTTTTTGCTTCAACCCTCATTTTACACCCCTCTGTCTCTCTGCACTTGTTCCCATCCCCCTGCCACATTAGTTTAAAGCCTCCTGAACAGCAGTAGCAAACCTAGGACAATGGTTCCAGTCCAGCCCAGGAGCAGACCGTCCTGTTTATACCGGTCCCACCTCGCCCAGAACTGGTTCCAATGCCCCAGAAATTTGAATCCCTCCCCCTTGCACAATTTTTCAAGCCACGTATTCATCTGAAATATCTTCCTATTTCTACTCTGACTAGCACACAGCACTGGTAGTAATCCAGAGATTATTACCTTTATGGTCCTACTTTTTAGTTTATCTCCTAACTCCCTAAATTCACCTTGTAGGACCTCATCCCATTTTTTTTTTAACCTATATTGTTGGCACCTATGTGCACCACGACCACTGGCTGTTCACCCTCCCATTCCAGAATGTCCTACAGCCGCTCAGAGACATCCTTGACCCTTGCACCAGGGAGGCAACATACCATCCTGGAGTCTCGTTTGCGGCCGCAGAACCGCCTATCTATTCCCCTTACAATCGAATCCCCTATCACTATAGCTTTCCCATTCCTTTTCCTTCCCTCCTGTGCCGCAGAGCCACCCATGGTACAATGAACTCGGCTGCTGCTGCCTTCCCCTGATGAGACATCTCCCCCAACAGTATCCAAAACAGTATATCTGTTTAGGAGGGAGATGACCTTATGGGACTCCTGCACTACCTGCCTACTGCTACACTGTCTAGTGGCCACCCCTTCCCTTTCTGCCTTTACCTGTGGTGTGGCCAACTCACTGAACGTGCTATTCACGACTTTCTCAGCATTGCGGATGCTCCAGTATGAATCCAATCGCAGCTTCAGACGCTCAATGTGGTCTGCCAGAAGCTGCAGTTGTACACACTTCCTGCACACTCAGTGACATTGGAATGTGAAGTTTGGTTACTGTACTTTGATGTAGTAGCAATTGTAACAAACATGCTTTTGGAAATTATTTTTAAAAAGCACAGAGAAAATATGGGTCAGACACAGAGTGAAGCTCCCTCTACACTGTCCCATCACACACTCCCAGGGTCAGACACAGAGTGAAGCTCCCTCTACACTGTCCCATCACACACTCCCGGGGTCAGACACAGAGTGAAGCTCCCTCTACACTGTCCCATCACACACTCGCCATGGCGGTCGGTCCTTCCACCCAGAGGTGAGGAGGGTCCCCACTGGAAGTCCCTTTACGCTGGGGTTCTTCCCATGCACCTGGGGGATCTCGGCTGGAGGGTACTGCATATGTCAGTGCCCTGCAATAAGTTTTTCAGTTTGTACATGGACTTCCCACCCACATGCCACTTCTGCGGGCTGAAGGAGACCGTGTACCACATGTACATGGAGCGTGTGAGGCTGCAGCCTCTTTTTGCATATTTGCGTGGGCTGCTTCTCGCCTTCTGGCTGCATTTTAGCCCCACCCTGTTTATATATGGTCATCCAGTAAGGAAGGGGGCATGGAGGGATGAGGATGTCCTAGTCAACTTGCTCCTGGGGCTGGCGAAATCCGCCATCCGTGGGTCTTGGAAACGGGTGGTGGGAGGATCTCCCCGGGCAGACTGCCTGGCAATGTTTAGGGGGTATGTTCGTGCCCGGGTAACTATTGAAAAAGAACACGCGCAGTCCACAGCGGCCTTGGAGGAGTTTCGAGACCGTTGGGCTCCGCGGGGTGTAAATGCCATTGTGGATAGGGATGGCAACATTCTGGTGTAATGTCTATTGTCTATTTGTAGTGCAGTAATTGTGTTTGCCACTGTTTTGTATATATTGTATAGCACCGAAATTTGTAATAAAGGATTTTGTAATAAAAAAAAAGGGTCAGACACAGAGTGAAGCTCCCTCCACACCGTCCCATCACACACTCCCAGGGTCAGACACAGAGTGAAGCTCCCTCCACATGGCCCCATCACACACTCCCAGGGTCAGACACAGAGTGAAACTCCCTCTACACTGTCCCATCACACACTCCCAGGGTCAGACACAGAGTGAAACTCCCTCTACACTGTCCCATCACACCCTCCCAAGGCAGCAACAGCACAAGATCGTTGTTCCCCATTTACACTGGGAACTGATGGTGTGTGTGTGTGCGTCCGTGTTGGGCTGGGTGCTGCACAGAGCAGTTGCCTGCAATAAGTTTTCAAGTTGGGCTGACTATTTGATGGAGAAATGTATTTTGTTGCATTGCATGGGATCATTGTCGTGCCCATTCCCTTAAGCCTGATATCCCATTGCCACAAGGCAACTGAGTGGGTCATCCAGAATCCCAGCATCCCTCTGCCTCACTGAGTGGGTCATCCAGAATCCCAGCATCCCTCTGCCTCACTGAGTAGGTCATCCAGAATCCCAGCATTCCCCTCTTTTGGAGAGAGTTCTGTTATCTCAGTAATCCCTGCCCTGCGGAGTGAGTCAGAACCAGGTTTAATATCACCAGCATGTGTCACAGCTCAAGTGCCATCTACAAATTTGTTGGCAGAATTTCAGATGGTGATGAGGGGACTTTCAGGTGTAAGATATATCAGCTAGCTGAGTTGTGTCACAGCAACAACCTTGCACTCAAAATCAGCAAGACCAGGGAGCTGATGGTGGACTCCAGAAAGGACAAGACAAGCCCTCATCGAGGGATCAGAAATGGAAAGAGTGAGGAAGTTCCGCAGTGTCAATAACTCTGTGGATCTATCCCAGGCCCAACATACCAATGCAGCTGCAAAATGGCACAACTGTGGCTACATTTCATAAACATTTTGAGAAAATTTGGTACTGTATGTCTCTAAAAATTGGGATGAGTTAATCCCCCATGGGCTTGGTACTGACCCACCCACCCAAAGACCTGCCCTGACTTGGTGGAGCAAGAAAATAGACTTGACTCAATGGGCCAAAAGGCTGACTGTACACGCCCCCACCCCAACCACCAACGGTACTCACTCTCCTCTTCAGCAGGAACTGGCTGGCGTTCTCCAGGCTCCAGTTAAATTCGTGGAGGATTTGCTGGCATTGCTCTCGGGTCATCTGGCTCATGTTGTAGAGCTGTTGGACCTAATGGAGATTGAGGCAACGCTGGAGTCAGGGGGTCAGACAAGCATACAGAATTCACCTGGTGACCATTGCCACAGAGCCTGGAGCTGGGCAATAGACAGAGTCACAGTCACAAAACACAGAAGCAGAGCATCACCTCATACTCATTCCTTGTAATCTCCAGACCGACCATATTAACATAAATCTATCTATCCAACACTCTGGAGGAACTCAGCAGGTCAGGCAGAGTCTTGAATAATTTTATTCTTTTATTCAGAATGGAATAAACAGGCGACATTTTGGGCCAAGACCCTTCTTCAGGACTTATCCATCTTTTGGTAACCACCCATGCCCTCTGCTTTCTTCGTCTCTCTTCCCGTTATTTTTCATCATTCTGGAGGCCTTTCTCAACCCTTCTCTTCCCCCCCTCCCCCCAGCACACACCCACACTTTCCCATCACCTCTTTCTGGTTCGCCGCCTTCTCCCTTTACTCCATCATCACCATCCTCTTGCTCACCCCTTTACTTCTTCCACCTATCACCTCCCAGTTTCTTTCTACGTTCCCCCCTCATCTGTTCTCACCTATTGTGAGAGGCACAGGGAGTATCTGTTTCCCAGGGTAGAAATGTCTAATACCAGAGGGGATGCATTGAACCTGAGAGGGGGTAGGTACAAAGGGGTATGAGGGGTAAGTTTTTTTACTCAGAGGGGTGGATGCCTGGTAGAGTGGTAGAGGCAAATACATTAGAGGTTTATAAGAGACGTTTGGACAGGCACATGGATGTGAGGAAGATGGAGGGATATGGACATGGTGTAGGTAGGAGGGATTAGTGTTTGGGTGTTTTTGATTTACTTTGTAGCTGGTTCAGCACAATATTGAGGGCTGAATGGCCTGTTCCTGTGCTGTAAGGTTCGATGTTCAATGACTATTTACAATGACCAATTAACCAACTAACCTGTGAGTCTGTGGGCTGTGGGAGACCGTACAAGCTTTCTTATGGAGGATGCTGGAATTGAACTGCGAGTGTCGTGCTAACCGCCATGCTCCCGCGGTGCCCGGCCTGCTGCGTTCCTTTGGCATTTAGTGGACCTGCTTGTCTGCGTCTGGCTTAAATCCCTCTAAACCTCTCCAATCCATGTACTTATCTGGATGGCTTTTAAATGTTGGTAATGTGATGTTCGAGTGGAGAAGTTGCCCCCCAATATCCCTTTTACATTTCTGGTCGCTAATCTTAAACCCATGCTTTCTAGTTTTTAATAACCCCTCTGCAGGATAAAGACTGTGTGGAAGCCCCCCTCTCCATGCTCCTCATGATCTTATGTACCTCAAAGTTCAAAAGTGCATTTATTATCAAAGTATTTATACAAACATAAGATTTGTCTCTTAACAGGCAGCCACAAAACAAAGACACCCCAACAAAAACATTTTTAAAAAGACCACCACCCCCAATGTGCTGAGAGAAAAAAAATCCCAATCATGCAAACAGTAAACATAAGGAAATAGTGTTCTAAACTGAAGTTCAGAAAGAGAGTCCGTCCACAGACCTGTGGTTCAGTGCAGAGAGGCACAGCGAGCTGAACTGGCCTGACCCTCGTCTCAGGCCCCGACACCCTGACCTTACCAATCTGGCCCAGCGCCCAAATCGTTCTCCAAACATCGTGTTCAGTCTCTTCGATATGCTCTGGTGCCTGGAACCCCGTTGTCTTGATTCGGCCTGTACCAGACTTTTCCAATTCGGCCGACACCGAAATCGTCGTCCAAACATCGTCTTCTGTTTCGATACGCTCTGGAGCCTGGCCCCACCACCTCGATTCAGCCTGTACCTGACCTTTCCAATTTGGCCCGGTGCTTAAGTTGATCGAACCTCGGATCTTCCTCGATTTCGGCGACAGGCCCGCTCCCTCACCTCAGTTCTGCCACATTGAAGTCGCCCCTCAATCTCCTGCACTCTGGGGAATAAAACCCTGGTGGACACAGTAATGCCCCCACCCTTTGTACTTATTACAAATCCTGTGCCTCATATCTTCCCAATACCTCCCAAACCCTTTCTACAGATCCCATCTCCTGTTGTCTCCCCGTTGCCCCTCCCAACCCCCACCCTGTCCCTCTCCCTCACCTTTAGATGCTGGATGGCCTTCTGTGTATCGAGGTGGCTGATGTGCAATGCCTCCTGGCACTCCTCTATGGTGACCCCATGCACCGCCTCCTGGACCTGGCACAGAAATGCCCCGTTACCGCTCAGAAGGCAAGTGTGGGCACGCGCGAGTGTGTGTGTGCGCTTGCATGTAGCATCAGCTGTCCCCGACCTCTCACGTTGTGGCCCTTGCGCCTTGTCGTCTCCCTGCACTCCACTTTCTCTGTAACTGTGACAATCTATTCTGCATTCTGTCATTCTTCCCTTGCACTACCCCGATACACTGATGTGATGTAATGATACAAAGAAAAAGTTTCCTCTGTAGTTCTGTCTTACCCCGTGGTCCCAATCTCCCCAAAACAGGAATCCACTAACAAGAAATTTTCCTGTACACTCCACCTCCCCCCCACCATCTGGTTTCACAGACAGTCTCTGGCCTCTCCCCCGTCTGGTTTCACAGACAAGTCCCTGGCCTCTCCCCCGTCTGGTTTCACAGACATTCCCTGGCCCTCTCCCCCGTCTGGTTTCACAGACATTCCCTGGCCCTCTCCCCAGTCTGGTTTCACAGACATTCCCTGGCCCTCTCCCCCGTCTGGTTTCACAGACATTCCCTGGCCCTCTCCCCCGTCTGGTTTCACAGACATTCCCTGGCCCTCTCCCCCGTCTGGTTTCACAGACATTCCCTGGCCCTCTCCCCAGTCTGGTTTCACAGACATTCCCTGGCCCTCTCCCCCGTCTGGTTTCACAGACATTCCCTGGCCCTCTCCCCCGTCTGGTTTCACAGACATTCCCTGGCCCTCTCCCCCGTCTGGTTTCACAGACATTCCCTGGCCCTCTCCCCAGTCTGGTTTCACAGACATTCCCTGGCCCTCTCCCCCGTCTGGTTTCACAGACATTCCCTGGCCCTCTCCCCCATCTGGTTTCACAGACATTCCCTGGCCCTCTCCCCCGTCTGGTTTCACAGACATTCCCTGGCCCTCTCCCCCGTCTGGTTTCACAGACATTCCCTGGCCCTCTCCCCCGTCTGGTTTCACAGACATTCCCTGGCCCTCTCCCCCACTGATGACCTGAAACCTTTCACCCCTTGCTTCATGCCAGGACTGTAAGGGTTAAAGTAAGAGGAACGTTTAATGTCTCTGAGCCATTACTTGCTGGAACTCAGGAAGGTGAGCGGAGATGTTATCGAAAGCCGCTGGATGGCGGGATGGGGATACGTCTCTACCGAAGGAGGTGTAAGGCACTCTTTCCCTCCGCTAGCCTGTGGGTCACCCTTGGGCAAGGTGCAGCACCTGCTTAGCCCCCGATTAGGGTCACGTGAAGCCATGGGAGCAGGTGGTGGATGGTTGTATGAGGAGCCGGTGCAGATCACAACTCCTGGTTATGTGACCACTGACGCCAGACAGACAATCTCTGGGGCGCCCGTCCTGTAAAGACACTGCCCAGAAGAAGGCAATGGCAAACCACAAGTGCAGAAAAACCTGCCAAGAACAACCACGGCCAAGGAAAGACGGTGGTCGCCCACGTCACACGACACAGCGCATGATGAAGACGATGATGCCTCTGTATCTAACCTGTCCTGGGAGCACATCTCCCATTCTTCGGCAAGATGGGCTCTTTACCTCACAATCTACCCTTGGTATGACCTCGCACCGTATTGTCTCCCTGCACTGACCTTTCTCTGTAACTGTGACACTTTATTCTGTTATTGTTTTCCCTTCTACAGCCTCCACACCCTGATGTGATGTAATGATCTGTACGGAAGACATGTAAAGTTTTGCCCTCATATCTGACAATAACAAGCCAGTTTGCCTCCTGGCTGCCCCAACACAGCCCACTCCCACCAACCCCAATGCTGCCAAGGAGACCCAGCAAAACACTCTGTGATAACGTACACGTCTAACTTTGCTCTGCAGGCTGGGCTTGGACCCCTGCTGGGCAGGTCTCACTTCCTCGCTGACCAGATAATTGCCCCTGGCGCCGCGGGGTCTACCTGTCTGCTCGATGGCCCTGCTGCTCCTCGGCTCCCTCCTTGGCTCCGCCTGGCGATGGGAGCGTCCGGCCAGCTCATGCTCCTGGGTCCAGGCCACTGACCAGCAGTTGGGCCTGGGCTGGGATGGCCGGAGGCGCATATTGGCCACAGCAGGGGTCACGTCCTCGGCCTCGGCTGCCCAGCGCTGGCCCCCCTTGGGGCCCCTGCCGCCGCCGCTCTTTGCCCTGGGCCCTGGCAACGGCGGAGGCTGCGGCCTGCTTGCTGACCTGCTTCAGCTGCTCCCTGGGGACAGAGATCCTCTCTGGGCTGGCGTCCGAAAAGTGCTCTGTGCTGTCGATGTTTGAGTCCAGGCTGCGGGACAGGCCTGTGTGGGGGAATGAGGAAGTCATGTCAGGGGTGGGATTGTGGTCACTGAGGTGATTGTGGGCTCCTGATATGAAAAGATTAGGATAGGCAGAGATGGGGCCGGGTGGTGAGAAGGAGGAGCATTGATGGGGTGATGGGTGAGGTTGGCAGGAAAGAGAGAGATTGGGGAGAGAGACAGGTTGGGAGAGAGAGAGAGATTGGGGGAGAGAGATGGGGAGTGAGATTGGGGGAGAGGGATTGGGGGGAGAGATTGGGTGGAGAGATTGGGGGAGAGATTGGGGGAGAGATTGGGGGAGAGATTGGGGGAGAGATTGGGGGAGAGATTGGGGGAGAGATTGGGGGAGAGATTGGGGGAGAGAGATTGGGGGAGAGAGATTGGGGGGAGAGAATGGGGGGAGAGATTGGGGGAGAGATTGGGGAGAGATTGGGGAGAGATTGGGGGAGAGATTGGGGATTGGGGAGAGATTGGGGATTGGGGAGAGATTGGGGATTGGGGAGAGATTGTGGGGGAGAGATTGTGGGGAGAGATTGGGGGAGAGATTGGGGGAGAGATTGGGGGAGAGATTGGGGGAGAGATTGGGGGAGAGATTGGGGGAGAGATTGGGGAGAGATTGGGGGAGAGATTGGGGGAGAGATTGGGGAGAGATTGGGGGAGAGATTGGGGGAGAGATTGGGGGAGAGGTTGGGGGAGAGGTTGGGGGAGAGGTTGGGGGAGAGGTTGGGGGAGAGGATGGGGGAGAGGTTGGGGAGAGGTTGGGGGAGAGGTTGGGGGGAGAGGTTGGGGGAGAGGTTGGGGGAGAGGTTGGGGGGAGAGGTTGGGGGGAGAGGTTGGGGGAGAGGTTGGGGGAGAGGTTGGGGGAGAGGATGGGGGAGAGGTTGGGGAGAGAGGTTGGGGGGAGAGGTTGGGGGGAGAGGTTGGGGGAGAGGTTGGGGGAGAGGTTGGGGGAGAGGTTGGGGGAGAGGTTGGGGGGAGAGGTTGGGGGGAGAGGCTGGGGGGAGAGGTTGGGGGAGAGATTGGGGGGAGAGATTGGGGGGAGAGATTGGGGGGAGAGATTGGGGGGAGAGGCTGGGGGGAGAGGTTGGGGGAGAGGTTGGGGGGAGAGGTTGGGGGAGAGATTGGGGGGAGAGATTGGGGGGAGAGATTGGGGGGAGAGATTGGGGGGAGAGATTGGGGGAGAGATTGGGGGAGAGATTGGGGGGAGAGACTGGGGGAGAGACTGGGGGGAGAGATTGGGTGAGAGATTGGGTGAGAGATTGGGGGAGAGATTGGGGGAGAGATTGGGGGAGAGATTGGGGAGAGATTGGGGGAGAGATTGGGGAGAGATTGGGGAGAGATTGGGGAGAGATTGGGGAGAGATTGGGGAGAGATTGGGAGAGATTGGGGAGAGATTGGGGAGGGATTGGGGAGGGATTGGGGAGGGATTGGGGAGGGATTGGGGAGGGATTGGGGAGGGATTGGGGAGGGATTGGGGAGGGATTGGGGAGGGATTGGGGAGGGATTGGGGAGAGAGTGGGGAGAGTGTGGGGGAGAGAGTGGGGGAGAGAGTGGGGGAGAGAGTGGGGGAGAGATTGGGGGAGAGATTGGGGGAGAGATTGGGGGAGAGATTGGGGAGAGATTGGGGGAGAGATTGGGGGAGAGATTGGGGGAGAGATTGGGGGAGAGATTGGGGGAGAGAGATTGGGGGAGAGAGATTGGGGGGAGAGATTGGGGGGAGAGATTGGGGAGAGATTGTGGAGAGATTGTGGAGAGATTGGGGAGAGATTGGGGGAGAGATTGGGGATTGGGGAGAGATTGGGGATTGGGGAGAGATTGGGGATTGGGGAGAGATTGTGGGGGAGAGATTGTGGGGAGAGATTGGGGGAGAGATTGGGGAGAGATTGGGGGAGAGATTGGGGGAGAGATTGGGGAGAGATTGGGGGAGAGATTGGGGGAGAGGTTGGGGGAGAGGTTGGGGGAGAGGTTGGGGGAGAGGTTGGGGGAGAGGT
Source organism: Hypanus sabinus (assembly GCF_030144855.1). Taxonomy (NCBI): domain Eukaryota; kingdom Metazoa; phylum Chordata; class Chondrichthyes; order Myliobatiformes; family Dasyatidae; genus Hypanus; species Hypanus sabinus. The sequence goes on along the minus strand of NC_082712.1, from coordinate 83,813,001 downwards.
TGGGGAGAGGTTGGGGGAGAGGTTGGGGGAGAGGTTGGGGGAGAGGTTGGGGGGAGAGGTTGGGGGAGAGGTTGGGGGGAGAGGTTGGGGGGAGAGGCTGGGGGGAGAGGCTGGGGGAGAGGTTGGGGGGAGAGGTTGGGGGAGAGATTGAGGGGAGAGATTGGGGGAGAGATTGGGGGGGAGAGACTGGGGGAGAGACTGGGGGAGAGACTGGGGGAGAGATTGGGTGAGAGATTGGGGGAGAGATTGGGGAGAGATTGGGGGAGAGATTGGGGGAGAGATTGGGGGAGAGATTGGGGGAGAGATTGGGGGAGAGATTGGGGAGAGATTGGGGAGAGATTGGGGAGGGATTGGGGGAGGGATTGGGGAGGGATTGGGGAGGGATTGGGGAGGGATTGGGGAGGGATTGGGGAGGGATTGGGGAGGGATTGGGGAGGGATTGGGGAGGGATTGGGGAGAGAGTGGGGAGAGTGTGGGGGAGAGAGTGGGGGAGAGAGTGGGGGAGAGAGTGGGGGAGAGTGTGGGGAGAGAGTGGGGGAGAGAGTGGGGGAGAGAGTGGGGGAGAGATTGGGGGGAGATTGGGAGAGATTGGGGAGAGAGATTGGGGAGAGAGATTGGGGAGAGAGATTGGGGAGAGAGAGTGGGGAGAGAGAGTGGGGAGAGAGAGTGGGGAGAGAGAGTGGGGGAGAGAGAGTGGGGAGAGAGAGTGGGGAGAGAGAGTGGGGAGAGAGTGTGGGGAGAGAGTGTGGGGAGAGAGTGTGGGGAGAGAGTGTGGGGAGAGAGAGTGGGGGAGAGAGAGTGGGGGAGAGAGAGTGGGGAGAGAGAGTGGGGAGAGAGTGTGGGGAGAGAGATTGGGGAGAGAGATTGGGGGAGAGAGTGGGGGAGAGAGGTTGGGGGAGAGAGGTTGGGGGAGAGAGGTTGGGGGAGAGAGTTGGGG